>NC_138892.1:28453419-29653419 GCF_965194825.1 Balaenoptera physalus | reverse complement strand
GACAAAGCAAACAAAGTAACAACACAACTAAGATATGGCATGAATTTTGAAATTATCAGATAGAGAATTTAACACAATTATGTTTAAGATGTTAAAGACTCTATTGGAAAAAGTAGACAACTTTCAAGAACAGATGGGTAATGTAAGCAGAGGGATAGAAACTCCAAGAAAGTCAAAAGGAAATTCTGGAAATCACAGACACTGTAATAGAAATGAAGAATGCTTTTGATGGCCTCATCAGTAGACTAAACATGGCAAAGGAAATAATAAGTGAGCCTGAAGATATGCCAATAGAAACTGCCAAAAGTGAAATGCAAAAAGTAAAAAAAAAGAAAAAAAAAATTAAAGAAATGGAATATCCAAGAAATGTGGGAAAATGACAAAATGTGTACCATGTGTATAATAGAAACGTGAGAAAGAAAAGGACGACGGGCAGGAGCAGAAGAAATATTTGAAGTACTAATAATAGAATTTTCCAAAATTATTTATAGACACCAAAGTATAGATTCAGAAAACTTAGAGAACAACAAGCAGGATAAATACCAAAACAACTACACCTAGGCATATCATATGCAAACACCAGAAAACCAAAGACAAAGAGGAAATCTTGAAAAAATTATTATGTGGTAGAGGAAACTTATCTTTAGAGGAATAAGAATAAGAATTACATTGGACTTCTAGTCAGAAACAATGCAAGCAAGAAGAGAATGGAGTGAAATGTTTAAAGTGTTGAGGGGAAAAAAACTCCCAAATCC
Source organism: Balaenoptera physalus (assembly GCF_965194825.1). NCBI lineage: Eukaryota > Metazoa > Chordata > Mammalia > Artiodactyla > Balaenopteridae > Balaenoptera > Balaenoptera physalus. Next base: position 29,652,664 of record NC_138892.1, on the reverse strand, counting down.
TAATGTATTATGTATTCGTTTAACATACTTTCAAAAGTGAAGGAGAAATACTCTTAGACAAATGTAAACTGAGGAAATCTGTTGCCAGCAGATCTTCCTTGCAAGAAATGTTAAAAGAAGTCTAGAGAGAAGAATGATATAGGTCAGAAACTTAGATCTACATCAAGAAAGGAAGAGCATAAGGGAAGGAATAAATGATGATAAAATAAAACCTTTTCTCTTATTCTAATAATTGTTTAAATAATCATAGCAATAATGTTTTAGGTGATTATAGCATATGGACAAATAAATAACAGCAATGTTATAAAGGATGGAAGGAAGAGGTTGGGAATACTCTGTTTATAGCAGTTTTATTTATGATCACCAAAAACTGGACGGAATCAAGGTATCCTTCAAAGGTGAATGAATATACAGTGGTATGTCCACACAATGGAGCATTCCTAAAAGAATTTTTTTAAATGAGCTATCAAACCATAAAACAACTTGTAAGAAATTTGAATACATGTTACTAAGTGAAAGAAGCCAATCTTAAAAGTCTACATATTGTATGATTCCAACCATATGACATTCTGGAAAAGGGAAACTATGGAGACAGTAAAAAGATCTGTGGTTGCCAGGGGTGTAGAGGGAGTGAGTAGGGATTAAGAGGTGAGGCAGAGTGAATTATTAGGGCAGGGAAAGTAATCTGTATGATACTGTAATGGTAGATACCTGACATTATGCATTTGTCAAAACCTATAGCACTGTACATCACAAGTGGCAAACCTTAATATAAACTATGGAATTTAGTTAATAATAGTGTATTAATATTGGTTCATTTATTATAACAAATGTTCCACGTTAACACAAGATATTAATAATAGAGGAAATGTGTGCAGGGGATGGGAGAGAGTAACATGAAAATCTCTGTACCATCTGTTCAATTTTTCTGTAAATCCAAAACTCTTCTAAAAAAATTAAATATCCAGTCTTTTCATTTCACACCAATAAAAAGATTAATATATTAATGTACTCCCTAATTTGCCTTATTTTTTATGTGCCTATTATATATCAGGCACAGTACTTGGGGTATATGGCTTTACAGAATTCTCCTACTGTAGAAAGAACCTAGACTAAATATACATATTATACCAGATTAAAGATTGACCACGTTTCATAATGAGGTGAATATTATTATGGGTACTACCTCTCCCACTGTTGCTACCTTAATTATGGATGTGTTCCTACATTAATCTTCAGGGATAACCCACACACTGTGTACATTATATACCTATTTGAGAAATTTTGTCTCCTTTAGCAAATATTTGCTAAAGGAAAACATTTGAAATCAAAAGAGGCTTTTATCAGAGCAGGAAACTGTATCACACAGTACATTTATGATGTTCTTACTAGAAAATATTTTCTGACGTCTAACTTTTAAGGTCTGCACAGCCATATAAATGCCAGCAATCTTAACACTTCATTCCCAAGTTTTCTAAGTCTGATGTTTGTTGGCTCTGTTACAATTAATATCTAGTATTCTCTTGGCTGAAGTTACTTTGTGTTGTCTAACTTGGTTAAATCACTTCTTCTGGATTGAATAAGTTAATTCATGTACTTGTTTACAAGATATTATGTTTTTCATCTTGGCCTTCACGGCGGGTGTAGGTGAGTAGGCTTTTTGCTTCAAGCTTGATTCTGATCCCAAAATATCATCCAATTTTCACTCTTTCTGTTTCAAACGTTGATTTTACTCTGGTGTTTGCTGCTTCAGATAGCATTCAATACAGGTTTTATAAGTTGCTACTAAGATTTTCTCTCCTATTCTCACAGGTTCCCCAGTTATATTCATTCTTTAGACTTTGTTTTTTAATTATTTAATACCAAAATCATTAACAAAAAGATAGATAATAAAAAAGAAAACAAATATACCTAAGAAAGAGAGCTAGAATGGGGTTTTAGGAAGTTTATTAATAATTGATGAAAAATTTTAAAAGCAACTGTATAGTATACTAGGTGGTATGGACACCAAACCTAAAGATTTAATTCTACTTAGTCGTTTTTATTATGATTTAAAGTACCAAGTAAATGCCTCAAAGAATCATAAATGCTTCTCTTTACAAGAGAAAGTATAGACAAACTGTTTACAACAACTAAGGAACTTTTCCATTTGAAGGACTACTAAATTTATATTTCTAATTAATGCATTGGTCTGAGTTTCTTTAAGTTGTCTACAGTGCATTGTTTTACACCGGAGTTACTAAGATAACCCTCTGATAATACGGTTGATATCCAAAATGAAGCAATGACTCTTTCTTATGCTTAGAATTAAATAGAAAAACACAAATATAGCTGAAATGTGTTTTCTGATATGGTCTAGTGCCTTTCCAACTTGATCTTATCCTGCTGTGTTCCTTGCTCATCAAAGATTCAGCCACATCAGTCCTCTGCCTCCAGTACACCAAGTTCATTCCCATTTCAAGTGCGTCTTCTTCTTCTCCATAGCATCCTGCTCTATTTTACCATATTTCTTACCAAATATTTTGTGTTTATGTACTATCAAATTTAACAAAACTGAAATGAGGTAAATATTGTTATGGGTACTAACTACCTCTCCCACTGTTACTACTTTAATGGGGGCAAAAATTATTTTCCCACCTTTGGATACCCATTATCTAGCTCTTTCTCTGGAACAAAGGAGGGCTCCAATCAATGTTTGTTGAATCAATAAGATATAATTTCAAAATTTAAATTGTAAGGCTCTTCAGGCCATTCAGCTTTATTGAGTCGAATTAGTATAGAAATACAATACTAATACAAATTAGTACAGAAATACATAGGATCCAAGTAAAGACCACCGGGATCACTGTTTCCTCATATGGTCAAAGTGTCTATTTTGGAAACAGTACTTGGTACTGGTGATTATTCAGTACATCTTGTGTCAGTCCTTGAGCTGACACTTGGTTGAAAGACGCACCATTCTAGCCACTCAGTGGGTAATTACTGTTGGGTTTTCCTAGCTTTTCTTCTACTCACTGTTTCATAAGAGCCCTTTTTCATTCAAGAAGTCTTTATTCAGTCATGATATGCCAGTCACCCAAAAGTCATAGGGAATAAAAATTAATAAACATGATAAACTTTAGAGCTGGAGAGGTTGACAGGAGGCAGTAGAGAGACTATGATACCAATTCTTCACTCTGCCTATGCACATCTAGACCACATTCTGTGTAAATACTCATACACACATGCACACACACACATACACACACACACACACACACGCACACACACAAAGACTGGAGGGAAATATACCAAGTTATAGATGTTTATCTATATGGTTTAAAATTACAGACAATACCATTTTTTCTTCATCTTTTATACAACTTTCATTTTTCAAAATTATCATTTAAGTTGAGGAAGTGTTATCTGTTGTTAACCTCCATCAGCTCTGAGCAAAATGTCAATTGAACTATGCTATCTGGAAAAGTCAAAGCTCTTTAATCTGTTTTTATGATTATAATTTGTTATAGTATTCTTATAAAAGTTAAAGTAAAATCTCTGGCAATAATTAATTATTTTGCCAATATTACTGATTATTATATCAATAGCAAATGTTACGTTTTACTCTCCTGTTTGGTTAACTCTGTAATTATATCTCTCAACTACTAGTGAGTGTTGCCAGATCTAGGAAATAAAAATACAGCAAACACAGTGAAATTTGAACTTCAAGTGAGTGACATGTTTTAAAGGTATAAGTATGTCTTGTGCAATATTTTAGACATATTTATACTCAAAAAGTCATTTATTATTTACTTGAAATTTAAATTAACTGAGTGTCCTGTATTTTATGGTCAACTCTAATTAGTTCAGAACTTGGGCGAGAAAAAGTAAGAGTGGATCTCTTCAAACCCAGCAAGTCATTGCAAAGATCCCACATAGAACCTCAAAATCTCTAAAATGACAGGGAATTTAAAGGTCTTCTAGGAATGTAAAATGTACAATATGTAAATGCCTCTCGTGGGGTATTCAAATGAGGTTTCATTGAAGGCAATCAAGAAGAATTTGGGAGCAAGTGTGTGGAGCCTGGGGGCAGTGGGAATGGGCCAAGGGAGGTTTATTTATCGTTTGAAATCTAAGGTGATATCCTTGAAGTTGCCTGAAATCTTAAAGTCATGTAGAGTTTCAAAGCAGCGTGTAGGATTTCTGAAAGTATGCATGAAAAAATGCCTTTGATTTATAATGACCAGCATGAGTCAGCATGTAACATAAGATGGTGCCATTTATGGGTTCTGTTATAACAGTCTAATTTAAGCAGGTTTTTAACCAACACCTTTCCTTGTCAGCGATGTACATGATGCAAGTTAGGGGAGGTGCAAATGCCCTCTATATCAGTCAGGATTCTCCAGAGAAGCAGAACCAATAGAATCTATGTATATTCTATAGGGATTCATTTTAAGGGATTAGCTGAAACAATTGTGAGGGCTTGGCAAGCCCAGAATTCCTAGGGCAGGCCAGCAAGCTGGAAATTCAGGCAGTAGTTAAGGCAGCCTTGAATCTGAAATTTATAGGGGAGAATGAAAGTTGAAATCTGAGGCAGGATTTCTATATTAGAATCTTGAAGCCAAATTTCTTCTTCCCCTCAAAACCTTAGTTTTTCCTCTACAGGCCTTCAACTGACTGGGGAGCCTGTCCACATAATCAAGGGTAATCTCTTTGACTTAAAGTCAACTGACTATCGATCTTAATCACATCTACAAAATACCTTCACAGCAACATCTAGACTAGTGTTTGACCAAACAGCTGGGCACATTGGCCTAGACAAGTTGACACACAAAATTAACTATCACACTACTTTATAACTGATATTTATTTACAGGTTTCAGAGCATTTTGTTCCTAATACAAGGTAAAGAACCTTGGCTCTGGAGTTAGATAGCCTGGTAATGTCATGCTTAAATATATGAATCAATACGGTATTTTCCAAACTTCCCTTATTCTCAGACTACTCAAATGAATTTTGTCATATCCCTATGAATCCATTAAGTTTTAAATATAAAAACTTAATATTTTTTCAAATCAAATGCAACTTGATTTTTTTAAAAGTTTAGCCTCATACTATCTCATGATTTCTGTGAAATCATGTTTTTGTTATTGTTGTGTGCATATCACATTAAAAATAAATTTTAAAACTCCCTATATAAACTGCCAAAATATGTATTTCATAAACCACTTGAAAGTGTATCATGCTTTGGGGAAAAATTAGTTTTATGTAGGTAAAAATATAGCTTTTAAAAAGATATTTATGTTTGGGATTGACATGTACACACTGCTATATTTAAAATGGATAACCAACGAGGACCTACTATACAGCACAGGGAACGAGAACCTACTGTGTAGCACAGGGGACTCTGCTCAATATTATGTAACAACCTAAATGGGAAAATGTATAACTGAATCACTTTGCTGTACACCTGAAACTATCTCAATGTTGTTAATCAACTGTACTCCAATATAAAATAAAAACTTGAATGAAAAGATGTTTCCTGGACTCCTATTGCTTCAACAAATATTTATGAATTATGATGTCAGGAGTTGTTCTACGCACTGCAGATACAGAAACAATCTAGGCAGTCAAAACTGCTGCTTTTGTTGAGTCTACTGTCAGGTGGCGGTGACAAACAAATAAAAAGAAAAAATAAATAAATTTTAAATAATGATATGTGTTACAAAGGAAATAAAACAGGTTAAAAGAGGAAAGTTCCTGGGAAGGTGAAACTTTTATTTTACTATGGACAAGTATAGTCAACACCCCCCCTCTTCTTCTTGGCAATCATCCAGAGGCAATGAGGAGGATAAGAAATAGAAACATGAGGTCCATTAGAAACTAAATAAAAATATATGAGTAAAATCTCAGATGTATCAACAAGCAGCACTGAATTACTAAATAGGAGAGAGGACTGTCCAAACCATGAAGACCAACAGGGTTATACAGAGAGGATCCTTGTGGTTGCAGAACTCAATGAAAAAGCCGTAAACACTCTTTATTCTTAAGTAAGTGGTACAAGCTTGAGATTCAACAGCAACAGTTTCTTGTTTGCAAAAATGGCAACAGGGTGCCTGAAGCACCTGGGGAGCTTCCTTGGAACTGGCTGTGTTTTGAGGAAAAGAAGATGGAAAAGGATGAGCGTGAAATCACACAGACAACCTACATTGCAGGTCAGTCCAAGGATAGATGAGAGGCACTTCACATCATTGTGAGTTGCCTGCCAGTTGCTAACCTTAATATTTTTGGATCAGTAAAAGCTAATAAACTTCTCACACACACCAACCTAGAGCATGAAAATATTTCTCACCAGCCTGGAATATAATACTGGCCCATCCTTCAGGAAAACCTCCTTCAAATAATCAGGCTAGAAAAAAATCATTTTATTCAAACATGAGTTATCAGAATGGAACCAGCAACAATACAAAATCTAAATAGACTAAGAACATTCCAGGATGCATATTCTAATCCTAAAGTAATTCTAAAAATATAACAAAAAGGGATATATACAACTGAAAAGTAAATATATAAGTTAAATTAAAAAACATACTCAAATAATCAAAAAAAGAAAAAGGGAATAAAGGATCAAAACAAAAAGAGAGTATAAACAGAAAACAAATAGTAAGATAATAGACCCAAAACTATAATATCAATAATTCCATTAAAGGTTAGTAAACTAAACAAATAAAAGCAAAGGCAAAGGTTATCAAAATAGGTAAAATACAAAAGAATACTATATAGTAATTAAAAGGAATGGACTATAGATAAACACACAATGTAAAGGAATTTCAAAAACATTACTATGAGTGAAAGAAGATTTATACAAAGTGTGCATACACTTTAATATCAAATTCGAAAACAGGCAAATGAATCTATAATGGAAAAAAATTAGAACAGTTGCCACTTCAGAATTAAAAAATAAGATATTGGATACATGAAGGAATCACCCAACATTTTATGTATTTACTCATCAGAGTTGAGTACTATTCTGGCCTTTGGATACAACAAATTCTTCAAATCAAGACTCTTTGCCTTAAACACATCATTGAAGTTACAAAAACTCAAAGATTTTTACAAATTATAACAACAGGACAGGACAGAGTTGGAATGCTGGAGCTCAGGGTATAAAACATACCCCCCACCCACCCACCATCAGCATTTATACTGATCTTTCAGTCCTAATTAAAATAAAATCTATGGTCCTTATTTGTGCACTGTTAAATCATTAATGCAGTATAAGTTGTCTGGTAAATGTGTGTTTGCTCTTTCATGGAGGGATTTTTTTTTCATTTAGAACAAATTCACCTCTTTAGTAAAAGTCACTGTTTGCAATACATTTCTTTGAAAAGTGTTGATGGTTTTTGATTAAAAAACAAAAAAGCTAATAATCCAAGAATTCGGCAGCTTAAAATATCAGCTGTTTATTCCGGTGGATCTGAGGTTGCCTGAGGTAAGAGATTGCTGTAAGTGCAATTGTTCTGCTCCACCTGGGACCAGTAGGTTAACTGGGGCCTGTTCATCTAAAGAATGGATATTGGTTGGGTAACTAACACTACCACAGGGGTTAAGTTTATGATTGAATTTAGCAACAAGTATTACCCCGGTGACACTGGTAAAAAACTGCTTCAGTGATGTTAGTTGGATCAGGAGACAAATTAGAGTTACTGGAGGTAAAGAGAAATGAAAAAGTAGGAAAAGAATGTGAGGACGAAATTTTCATGAAATTTGACTCTAAAAAAAAGAATAGCTAAAGAAAGAAAGTATAGGGTGAGCTTTAAACACTACACAATTGTATCAATGTGCAATGCTTTATTTTTATTAATTTTCTTTAGGTTTACAAAATTTTGAATTAAAATTTATATCAAATTCTTAAAATATGTTTACATATATATTCCCAAGTATGAAAATGAATATGAATATAAATGTTTATATGTATAGACATTCATGACTCAAGTTGTAAGATCTCATATTTCTTAAATTGCACAATTAGAGGAAGAGTCTCATAAAATGATATGAATAGAAGATCATGGTTTAATTGAAAACCAATTTACCACAAATATTACATTGGAGAACTCCAATTCCACAGTGGTCACTGGCCTACCTGTGGACTTGGAGGAACGTGGTCCATCCTGGAATCACTTTTTATTTCTCATTTGTGGAAGCCTAGTTCAGTACTTTGCAAATATTATACCCAAGAGACCAAATGATAAATTTGGCACTACTGCTGTTGTTTTAAAAGACTTGTATTGAATACAGCAAAGTTAAAAAACACTGTGAGGAAAGTTTGTAGTGACAGATTTGTCTGTTGCTATTTCTCAAAGAAGGTAAGGGTTGTGGAATATTTCAGACATGTGGAGTTGGGAAGTACGGTGAACTTGTTTTCAACTTTATGGAAAAATTGTATTTATACAAGTGTTTATGATAGGTGAGTAGTTAAGTAAAATCATATCTCTTCCTGTGAGGAATGCAGGAGGAATTTTTAGTTGAGGAAAGAGAATTTCCTTTTAATTTCATTGAGAAAGCTTTAGAATTATTGAATACCAAATTTAGAATTTGCATTTCAAAGTTAAGCCTTTTCCTAGGTTGAGAGATAAAAAGGAAAGGAACATTGATTCTCTTTTGTGTTTTGTTTTCCGAATGAAATATTACTTTTTATTCAGTTTGGTATTCAAATCATGTATGCCCCAATTGTTTTACTGAAAATATTTAAAGATATGAAACATATTTGAGCCCAGTTGGTATCCTTCTTTATATTAAAACCAGACAATTTTATAAGGTGATTTGTCTCCTTCTTTAATTTTTCTATACATTTTTTTCTAGACACAGTGTGCTTTGAATACTAAAACATTAAGTTATGAGAACATTCAGAATTTAAGCACATACTAGAGTTTAGTACAAATAATAACATAGACATCATTCTGTGTGAAATTTGTTCTACCCCTTTCCATGTCTAAATGTTCATTTTTGCATAAACATTATCTTTGGCTTCAATAAAGATTTATAACCCCTGGAATTGTTTAACTTTATGAAATGAAACACAGTCAAACCAGGGCTTCAAATAGTTCCTTTATAAGAGACAATTTTCTGGTTATAACTCTATTCTTGCCTCTCTAGTCAACCTAAATATTAAACTTAATCAAAAATGGTATATGCCAGTATATCTACAAAAATATCGGGATTTTATAATATTTGTCATTTAATAAGAGTTAAGGCATAGATTTATAGACATATTAGATGGAAATTATGAGAGAATAATAATGAATCTTGGTGTTTTTAAAAGTAATGTAACCAACTGACTTCCTTCATCTGAAATAATAGTTAAATGACGATTACGATGTCTTCCAAACCCACAAACACTTCTAAGGGAAAACAATTCCACTCAGAGCTTTTATCACAGGATTGCTCTGTACACCTAGTTTTGTACCGTGTGATACTACTCAAAAGCATCTCTGACTAGACAATGACTGAATCCAAGAAGTGTATCCATGCCAGACTAAGAGAGTGGCCAGTGGAAAATGCTCTGAATGGCAACATAATCATTGTCGGAAATCTGAACTAGGAACTATTTAGTATGCTAGCCTTCTTTGCGTTTATGTCCAATAATTCTTTTCATATTTCTTCTAGGAATATAATAATTTTACCTATTAGAAACTTACTGGATGTGGTTTGGGAGGGGCTGGCATTCTCCCTGCTTCTACTGCCATAGGTATGAAACAAAGATTGGTTCAGAGATGGGCACATAATATGTTATGCTAATTAGAGTCAATCAGAATACTCCTTGTGGATATTATGTTAAAGCTCTCTTTCATCCAGGTCACTAAGAAGACACGATGTAACTCTAGGACTGGTAATGTCAATATGGCCATCATATGGAGCAATCTGGTCTAATATATATGTATATATCTTTATCTCTATTTCTCTATCTATCTATCTACCTACCTATCTAGAGAGAGAGAGAAAAAGAGATTGAGAGAGAGAAAAAGAGATTGAGAGAGAGAAATATTATTCAGTCCCTGCATCAACCATTCCTGAATGCAATGGTAAACCTTTACTTATCTGTTATACACAACAATAAATTGTTTTACATTAATGGTAATTTGCTTTGCATTTTTATTAATTGCTATTGAAAGTATCCCAATTAATATAGAGAAAATTTATGCATAGGCAAAGAAATCTGAAGCTAAAAAAGAAACAGAGATAGAGGTCACCCATAAGGCAGAGAAAAGGAATCATAAAAAAAATCAAAGTTATGAGGAAGCAAAAGCTATAAGGAAATAGATTGGTTTGGGGAAAAGAATGAAAAGCAGATGTTTGTAAAAATTCATTAAAGGTTAGTCACTACTGCATTACTTAGAGCTGCTTAGAATCCAGTTTCAGCCTTTGTGATACCAGGCACTGCTATGGTTTCCATTATACCTCAGATCTGATTGCATACCTGAGTGTCATACTTCTGTATATCCGCTTGTATCCTTACAGTAAGCCTCCCATTATTTGGTGATAACTTGAATAATTCTGTTTTACTTGCATCCACAAGGGACTAAATAAAGTAAATTACTTTAAACTTTTTGATGAAATAGTGGAGGGCTTCCCTGGTGGCGCAGTGGTTGAGAATCTGCCTGCTAATGCAGGGGGCACGGGTTCGTGCCCTGGTCTAGGAAGATCCCACATGCCGCGGAGCAACTAGGCCCGTGAGCCACAACTAGTGAACCTGCGCGTCTGGAGCCTGTGCTCCACAACAAGAGAGGCCGCGATAGTGAGAAGCCCGCGCACCGCGATGAGGAGTGGCCCCCGCTTGCCACAACTAGAGAAAGCCCTCACACAGAAACGAAGACCCAACACAGCCATAAATAAATAAATAAATTAATTAATTAAAATGAATAATGCTTTAAAAAAAAAAAAGAAATAGTGGAAATTTTCACACTCCTCTTGTACTACCACAGATTGATGCCAGTTATGGGACCATTTGAAATTGAAATGAGGAAATTATCATTTTCATCTGGAAGATTTTATATGATGGCAATATATAAAGTGAATTTTTAATGTGAAAAATTCTGGATCTTGACTAATTGATATCAGTACTTACTAAATTCTTACTCTTTAGTCAAGATGCTTTCAGATAAAAAAATCTGAATCAAATTTATGATATTATAAGGTAATATTACATAATCAACAACTCAAAATCCAGAGGCAAAGTAAGCACCAGACTCTATGGTGTATCACTCAATAATATAACTAAGAAACCCGGGATCTCTGCCAATAAATTTCACAAAACTATATGAAATAAACAATTACATACAAAAGACAAATTATTAAAGATGACCAAAAGGGGGGGGGGGAGAGAGAGAGAGCAAAGAAAGAAAAATCTGATGTGTCCAATAGCTATTTTAAAAATGTAAACTATTACTAAAAACCTTCCTATAAATTCTTATCCCCATAATGGTAGAGTAGATGGTACATTACTAATCCTAATTCAGATAAAAATTATAAACACTGGGTAAAATATTTGAAGAAATAGTGAACAAAGTAGACAGAAACTGGAAGGAGTTGACCCATGAAAGGAGGAAACTACACTAGCTTTTCTCTTGAGGGCACTCTCAAGTTAGTATACAAGCCGTATTTTCACTGGGTTGAGGAGAGTAAGGAAGAAGATTCAATAAAGGAGGGACTAACAGAGGAGAGAGCCCGCATCTGTCTATAAACTTTATCCAAATTATTTGCTAACCACTGAACCTCACATGGGCGGAGAGTTCAGATTTCTCAGTGAAAAACACAACCAGAAGACTGAGATAAATGAGTCATTTCATTGATGCCCACTTCAGGGGAGACAAAACTTTGAGTTTGTGTCAAATCAATTTAATTAACTACTAGAATAATAATCATCTTTAGAACAAGGTAACAGAATCCAGTTTCTACAGTGGTCATCCACAATGTCCACTATGCAATGAACAATTAGTAGACAATGAGAAGGAACAAGAAATTATGACCAACACTCAAGAGGAAAAGCAGTCAACAGAAAACAATCATAAAATACTATGAACATGGAAATTAGAATACAAGGACTTTAAATAAACGATTATAAATAAGTTTGGGAACTTGAAGTAAAATATGATGATGATGAATAGGCAGATAGGGGATCTCAGAAGAGAAATGGAAACTCTAGAAAGTAACCCAGTGGAAATTCTACAACTGAGCAAAACAATGTGTAGTATTAAGAATGTTAGATATGGTAAAATAAGTGGTTACTAAGCTTGAGGAAAGATCAATAGAAAATATCCAATTTTAATAGAGAACAGAGAGAAGAAAGGTTGAAAATAAATCAGTAGATTCTTAGTGATCTGTGAGATTATATCAAAAGGTCTAAGGTATGTGTAATTGGAGTCCATGAAGGAGAGGAGAGAAAGAAAGGGAAATAAGAAATATTTGGAAGATATTTTAGTCTTCTTGGGCTGACCTAATAGAATATCACAGACTGTATGGCTTAAAGAGCAGAAATTTATTTTCTCATAAATTTTGGAGACAAGTCCAAGGTCAAGGTGCCATTAGGGTCAGTTTCTTATGAGTCTTCTCTGTCTGTCTTGTGGACTGATGACTTTTCACTGTGTCCCCACCTGGCCTTTCCTCTGTGGGCATGCAGAGAGAGAGAGAGCTAGTGTCTCGTTCTCTTCTACAAGGACACCAGTTCTAATGAATTAAGGCCTCATCCTGATGACCTCATTTAAGCTCTACTACCTCCTGATAGGTGCTATCTCCAAACACAGTCAAGTAGGGCATTAGGACTTCAACATACAAATTTCGCAGGGACTTAATTCAGTCCATAACAGAGGAATAATGGCTAAAATTTTCTCAAATGTGGTAACAAATACCTACTAACAGACCCACGCAAGATAAATATAAAGAAAACACTCCTAGTTTTATAATGATAAAACTTGAAAATCAAAAATAAGGAGACTATTTTAAAAGTAGGCAGAGAGAAACACATTACCTATAGGGCATTATGGAGGGCAGATGACAGTGAAGCGACATCTTTAAAATGCTGAAAGGATGTCTACCATGAAGTTTATATTCAGAAAAAAAAAATGTTCAAAAATAAAATTTAAAAGAGAGTAAAATAAAGACATTGTCAATAAATGAAAACTAAGAGTATTTGCATCCAGTAGAACTGGATAAACTCTTATGGGAACTATGACATATGTAGATGTTATATATATATGTATATGTAGATATATATACATACACAAAAATAGCAATACAAAGGATGAGGGATAAATGGAATTATACTTTTTGAAATATGAATCTAAATTTTAGGCATGCTATCATTTTTTTATTTCCCTCTCCTTTTTGACTTGGGTTATGCTGTACCACTGCCTTTCTGTGTACCCTGGAAAATTTTACTCAACATTCAAAATTCAACTGATTCTCTCTGAGGAAACTTCTTGACAATTACAGAGTAAAGAAGTGCTTAGGACTTCATTAATAGCAACTATAGGATTACTCCATTTTATTATAACTATCCTGTATGATACAGCCCTGGTAGACCCCTCAAGAGCAGTCTGTATTTTATTGTTCTTTATATCTGCCTTAGCTTCTGCCAACATATCAATCCCTTGTTTGTTGAGTGAAGAGATAATAAATAAATGAAGTAATGCTTGAATGAATGAACTCGAATGAAAAGGAAATCAGCCTGAGGAAAGAACTTTTAGAGAAAAGAAGTTTGGACATACTAAGGGATCAAACACTATGGGGTCTCTATGGTGCTAAAGCAGTAATCAGGTAAAGATGTTACAAAAGCTGTGAAATGTGGATTTGGACTATAAGAGAAAGGCAGGATTTGGAGACATAGCTAGTGACCATAAATGAGACTCTAAACTCATCGTAGAAAAACAAAATACAAAAAAAGGGAAAAGGTCCCCCAAATCTCTCAAATGTAACTTTTTGTGCATTTGTCACATAGCCACTAACCTCCACAAGTCTAAGACTTTTATCCAAAAAAATTATGTATTTTGTCCTGTAAAAAAGATGTTGACTACCCAAACTATGGTTCATTTAAATAAGTTACAGAGGCTTATTGGCTAATCTGACTTATCCTGACTCATTACTTTCATAAATTAATGTCCTACTGTTTAAAATGGAAATTTCTCTCTGCATAAGTTCTTTATCTTGTTTTCATGCTTAACATCTGGCATCAATAATATGGTAGTTTAGGAAACAATTTTAATCATAAATGTTTTTTTTTTGAAGATTTGGTTTGTTTGGGATTCTAGCTTTATTACTAACACCTGGTAACATTCTCTTTAAAATTCAAAATTAAACATTGACTAATTTCAAGTCTTGAGGTAACATTGCTTGTACTACATGGACTATTATGAAAATTTGTGTGAGCTATTAACAGATAATTTGGTTTCTCCTGAAAAGAGATTTTGTTTTAGCCATGTTAATTTATTCACAATACAGAGGGCTTTCTGACATTGGAAAGGCATTCTATTTTCTATTTAGTAAAAAACGTTTGTGCGGCAATGAAAATTTTTAGGGTCTGACAAAGAAAAGAGTAAACTTATTCTAAACATCATAAAAATGCATTTAATCAAAGATTCTTGGGACTTAGAACTGGCAAAACAATTAGTTTCATCAGCAATCCAACCTTATCATTTCTCAGATAACAAAACTCTAAGGCCCAGTCAGAGAGGCTACTCCATTTTGTTATCAGCTAGTGGCAAAGCCAGAACCAGATAAAACCCAGGTCTCTGATCAAATTCTGTACTCTTTCTACTACCAAGACAAATTTGTAATACTGCACAGCACATATTTTTAATATAACTTTTTTTTTGTTTTTTTTTTAAAGAGCTATTCTTTTTTTTTTAAGTTAATTAATTTTTTTTTTTTTGGTTGTGTTGGGTCTTCGTTTCTGTGCGAGGGCTTTCTCTAGTTGCGGCAAGCGGGGGCCACTCTTCATCGCGGTGCGCGGGCCTCTTACTCTCGCGGCCTCTCTTGTTGCGGAGCACAGGCTCCAGACGCGCAGGCTCAGTAGTTGTGGCTCACGGGCCTAGTTGCTCCGCGGCATGTGGGATCTTCCCAGACCAGGGCTCAAACCCGTGTCCCCTGCATTGGCAGGCAGATTCTCAACCACTGCACCACCAGGGAAGCCCTTTAATATAACTTTTAAAAACTATGCCTATGTGTCCAATTACTCACGGTGCAGTCATGTTCAGTTGTCCATTTTACAGAGGTGGAAAGTTGAATTGGTAAGAAGGGGAGTAGTTATACAAGAACCCCCAGCTTCCTCATCTCTCACTGGATAATTTTGGGAGATCTTCTCCATAGTTTCTCAGCGTCCCCATAGTGTTGGATCCCTAGTTGCCTCCATGGTGGTTGCTTATTAATGCATCCTTTATTGGCTTTCCTATTTCACTTCCTTCTAAATTATTTTCTTTTCTTTCACATCCAGATCTTTGTCTCAGAATGTGCTTTGGGGACAACTGAAATTAGGACAAAGGGAGAATTGGAAAGTAAGTGTTTAGCCTTTCCAATGTCTATAGAGAAGTGGAAAATAGAAAATGGGAATCAGCAGAGGCTGTTGACATAACCGACCAACCATTTTGCTGTAGCACCTATTATTAATCTCATTAACAATTAAGAAAATCAAAGTCTAGATAGGTTGTAGTTGCCTGAAATCATACAAGAAGTCAGTGGTGTGATGAACAAGTATAATCTGTTGTTTACATGCCACCAATTACAGGATGTGAGAGCATGTTCCCTGTGGCTGGAGTCAACCAGAAATAGAAGTGAGCTGAGCTTCTTTTGCTTTAGTTGATTCTGCAATCTCCTTGCTTTCCAGACTGAGAGATAACATCTTTGATTTTTGATTTGCTATAAATTTTGTTGATTTGTTTGTGCAGTTGAAACTTCTACTATTTATTGCTCAATACATATTAGATATTGTATATTCATAACACTATAAATATATATAGCAATTTACTTTTGGTGGTTAAAAACAGCAGCCATTTGTTTCTTTATGTGTATTTTTCGTCTTAATCTCAGCCATAACCTCATGGACTAAATTATCTTCTCTTAGCTGATGGGCTAATAGATTACAGGAAACTGATTCTATCAGGACCTAGGACTCTGCTAGGACTTCAAATTCTACTTTCTAATTAAAATAAAATCTCATATAGACATAGCATAATATTTTGGCACATTATCTTCCACTCAAATTGGACTGATTAGTTTCTTTGCTGTGTAAGAGTTCTTAGTTTTTGTTTGTTTGATTGTTTGTTTGCTTTTGCACTTTAGCTACTCTACTGCAGAGCCCTTCAGACTTCCCTAGACAAAGTACATAGCTTAAGAAATGCTTATTAAAAGAATCATGACTAAAGGCGAACTTTTCACTTAGAATAGTTCGTGGTATCTGAATCTTTGTTGCTTTTCAAAGGTACTGTTAGGTGTCACACTCCCAGAAATTAATACTGCTGTCTCTTGCAAAAAATGGGAGGGGAGAAAGAAATAGAAACAACAACCAAAAAAGAAAGGAACTGTGGAGCAGTTACTTTCTTGCAAAAGGGCCTTCTGTGCTTGGAATCACACAGCTTTCAATGAATGATATTGTGTAATATGTACCATCTGGAATTAAAATACTTATCATTTAGTAAAGTAGATAAGGAAAGAACATTTGGACATTTTTACAATATGTTCATAGAATAAGCAATCTATGCAACAAAAGATATATAGAAACCATTTTTTTGCCGTCATTTATTTTTTCATATTTCTTGCATGAAATATGAGAAATTAAATGTAAAACTAGTTTTCTTGTGAACTTTTCCTTTGGGTTTGCCAGTAAAGAGATGATATAATTATTTCCAGATTTGCATTGGTTTAAGTCTGTTGTGCATGTGTATGTGTCTGTGTGTGTGAAAATGTTAAATGAGCTATCATTTTGGAATGTTTATTCTCATTTACCACTATGCACACTTTAAATTTAGTAGAATTACAACATACTTTTGGCATGAAGTCCCTGAACTAATTATGTGGTATTTAATTGCAAAGTGGATCAGTATATATTTACATAGCATCTGTAAAGATCATTTCAAATGGGTGTGGGCTTATTTTATTTTCTTGAGAACATGTTCAAATTCATAATTCCAATTCAGAAAGATAACTTGGAATATTAATTCAGTGCCCTCAGTCACAGCTGTTTTCTATTATAAACACAGAAGCTTTGACTTGGCAATTCTCATTTTATTCTGTTGAGATCTTTTTCCAAATATTTGGAGAAATATTGGAATATTTGGAATTATTATTTAGGACCAAAAGATTCTGTCAGATAACTTAGGAATTGTTGAACTATCTTGGCCATTTAGTATTGCTAATGATTTAGATTGAGTATTCATTCTTCATAAGGTTTATTTGCTTAGATTCTGAGAATACCAATTTTCATCTTCCTAAGCAATGAACTGCTTTCAGAGAACACTAATTAGTTTTATTTCTATCAGAAATTATGCATGTCTATATTTAAAGTTTGATGTATTTTGTAGGGCTGATAACTGAGGGTCGAATCTAGTAGTGATTGATGCGTTTTCCTTTTTCTGGGCTCTCTTGTATGCAAAGATTTTTATAGCAATAGCTACTAATGCAGTCAGATTTTCCTTTAAGCACTAAGCACCTAGCAGATATACCTGTGTATATTAGTGTACAGTAACAGTTAGTCTGATAAAATGTGGGAAAAACACTCACACAATCTATTATTGTGTACCTTTACTAGTTGTTCAGTAAAATACTTAGTCAAGAAAAGAAAATATTAAATTTTCTGAGGACTACTGTTATAGAATGATTTGTGTCCCCAAAATTTATACGTTAAAGCCATAATCCCCAGTACCTCAGAATGGACTGTATTTGGAGATAAAGTCTTTAAAAAGGTGAGTTTTTAAAGGTAAATTCTTATTTAATCTGACTGGTGTACTTCTATGAAGAGGAAATTTGAACACCCTGAGTGATACCAGGATTTCATGTGCACAGAGAAAGGACCATGTGAGGACACAGGGACAAAACGGCCACCTGCAAGCCAAGGGGAGAGGCCTTGGGAGAAACCAAACCTGCCAACACCTTGATCTTGGACTTCTAGCTTTCAAAACGGTGAGAAAAGAAATTTTTGTTGTCTAAGCTACCCTATCTGTGTTATTTCGTTTTGGTAGCCCTAGCAAACTAATACAATCATAAGAATATAAAGATTTTAATGTTTTAAAAAGAGAAGCACATTTAACTGAAAATTTAGAAAGAATGATAATCAACTATAAGTTGTTTGGAGTTCCATAAATGAGAAAAAGAAAGAGAGAGGAGGAAGCTACATGGTAATTTCAGTATTTAACTGAAGAACAAAATCTTGTAATTAGAGAAAACAGGAATCCTACTAATATCAGGCATACAGGGAGTGAAAGTGTATGGAGACGAGGTGTTGTTGGATTATTAACAGTGGAACATTTGAGCAAAGTTATTTATATAAGCCTAATAGAGCAATGCAATTTTACTAAAAGCATACACAATATTTACTCTCAAAATGAAATAAGTGCCTACCTCTACATTTGAAAGCCTAAATGTTGTCAAAGGTCATTCAGATTCAGTCACCGCAGTCACGTAACCCAGGGGACCATGCATATGATTCCTTTCCCTTCCTGGTGTGGCTCCTTTATGACACCCTATTCTAGACACCTTTACCTTTAACTCCCCACTTCCTGACACTTTCCCTAAAACTTCTCCTTCCTGCTTCAAACATTTATCTCATCCCAAGACTCGTGTACACACTCCAGGTAGAAGATTTCAAACAGCTACATGACATTAAATCTTTAGTAGCATAATGATGGACAGGGGAGATGCTGTCTAAGCACATTTGTCTCATGTTTTCCCAGGATCCCACTGAAATCACTGCACAGAATTTTTAAAAGGACTAAATTTATTACAGCAAAGAGGATTCAGGAGGAGGTCAACTGTGGATGGCAGATTTCAACATCTCTTTGGATGATAGTGGAAAGAAAATGAACATGTGTCAACTGGTGTGTCAGAGAGGACAAAGTTACATTTCAGTATTTGCTGAAGGATGGATACAGAAAAGGAGAAGCCCATCTCTTACCCTAACCTTGGAAAAAAAGATATTTATATGCTCACTATACACTAAACTGTCTTTTTTAAACTTTCACATTTTAGAATCAGTTTATAGGCAATGCATGGAAAACGTAATGTTTAAGAAAAGGTAAACTTGAACAACTTTGACCATGAAATTAAAGGAATATTTCACAGAAGATGATGGAAGAATAGAGGAAGGGTTCTCTTTTCACATAGAGAAAATTTGAGATAGTTTTCTAGAGTTGTTGAAACT
The DNA here is from genome assembly GCF_965194825.1 of Balaenoptera physalus. Classification (NCBI taxonomy): domain Eukaryota; kingdom Metazoa; phylum Chordata; class Mammalia; order Artiodactyla; family Balaenopteridae; genus Balaenoptera; species Balaenoptera physalus. Next base: position 29,633,283 of record NC_138892.1, on the reverse strand, counting down.
AGAAATAGAACTGTAAGGTTTTATTTAAGTTTATTGCCTAAGTTAAGAAATACAGATAATAAGATAGCTATCAAAATCTAGGAATAAGGGAGTGGATAGGTGTGAGTATGCTAAATGGTCCTCTATATCAGAGTCAATAAAGCATGCATAAACTTGCTAAATCAAGAAAGATAAAAACATGGTATCAGCAGTATGGAGAAAACTACAAAAAATTAAACCAGTAAACATTTAAAATGTCACTTCTAGAGAACTGGACTGGGTTGAAAGGGTGGGGCAGGAAATCACTGGTTTTTTTATTGGAAGCTTTTCTTCGCTATTTGATTTTTTACTAAGCTCATGTATCATTTAGTTATAAATAACTTAAATTGAAAATATTAAACTGATTATATAGCACTGTTTTCAAACTTTATCAGTTTACATCACTGAAAAGATATGCAAAATATGAATGAATTATTAAGGATAGGCTGTAATGCCATAATAACAAATAACCACAAATTCCAACGGCTTAATGCCCCCCCCCCAAGTTACTTTCCCTCAAATGCTATCTGTCCCTATAGCAGTTAGCAGAGCAACTCTGTCCCATATAATCCACCACAGAGCTACAGAGAGAGCTGACAGAGTGGCAGACAAGACTCACTACCACGGGACCCTGGAGCAAGTGTACATTTCTCTCCCTCGCAACAGTGGAATGGAAAAGAGGATTGCACCTCAGCAATGAAATCCTTTGACCTGGAAGTGATACCTATCACTTCCACTCATTGCCCAGTGGCCAGAACTTATCATATGGCTTCTCTTCTTTCTTTCAAGGAGACGGGAAAGTTTAATCCTTCAGTGTGCCAAGAAAGAGAAGAATATAGTGTGGGTGAACACTGGATTTCTCCAATACAATAAAGAAATATGCATTTAAAGATTTTGATAGGTTCAATATTATAATTAGTATTTTGGAGCCTCTACAAACCATTAGATTATGAGTGAAAAAAGCCTAACACACTTTCAAGCCCTTTTTCTACCTCTAGGTATTTTCTTCTAAAATTTTATGATAAAAATTTTCAAGCAACAGTACTGAAAGAATTTTACAGTGAGCACCTATATTCTAAGCCTCTAGACTTTATCATTATCACTTTGCTATATTTCCTTTACCACGTATTTCTTCCCGATATATTACTGTCTAAAACTTCTTTAGCATAACTTTGCTTAAGAACTTCAAATAATAATAATACCAATAATACTAATGATAATATTTATTGAATAATCAACAAGGACCTACTGTATAGCATAGGGAACTATACTCAATATTTTCTAGTAACCTATAAGGGAAGAGAATCTGAAGAATATATATATGTACATATATATATACACACACACATATATATACACATATATATGTGTGTGTGTGTGTGTGTATATATATATATATATATATATAACTGAATTGCTGTGCTGTACACCTGAAACTAACATGATATTGTAAACAACTATACTTCAATTAAAAAGATATTTACCGGGCTTCCCTGGTGGCGCAGTGGTTGAGAATCTGCCTGCTAATGCAGGGGACACGGGTTCGAGCCCTGGTCTGGGAAGATCCCACATGCCGCGGAGCAACTGGGCCCGTATGCCACAACTACTGAGCCTGCGCGTCTGGAGCCTATGCTCCGCAACAAGAGAGGCCGCGATAGTGAGAGGCCCGCGCACCGCGATGAAGAGTGACCCCCGCTTGCCACAACTAGAGAAAGCCCTCGCACAGAAACGAAGACCCAACACAGCCAAAAATAAAAATAAAATAAATAAATTAAAAGTTAAGTGGAAGTAATGTTAATTCCGATTATCTGAGTGGAGTGATTATGGATGAAATTTTAAAAAAAAAGAATTTGCCTCTAAAAAAAAAAAAAAAAAAAAAGATATTTACCAAGCACCTACTATAGTCTAGGCATCTTAAATACACTATTTCTTATCCTCAGAGGACTATCATGTAAAGTACATATTATTCTCTGCCTACTTTAATTAAAGAACCAATGATCAAAGAGTTTGAGTAACTTGCTCACGTTCCCTTAGCAGATCTAGGATTCAAATCATTTGTATCTGACTCTACATCCTTAATGCTCTTACTACTGTATCTCACCAGCCTTGATTTTAATACATCAGAAACTACTGTCACCTAAATCACTTTCTGTCTCTTTCCTCCTAAACAAACAGTGTATAAAAGCTGTGTGTTTGATCTAAATTTGCTAATCTTGTATAGAAAATATGTTTGCTCCATCTCTCTTTCCATCTCTCTGAAGTCAATGTTTCTACTTCTCAACCTGGATAGTCTATGTTCCCACTAACCAACAGCTTTGTTATGTCACTTTCAATGCAGGCTGGAGGCCAGCAAATGGAATATATGGCAGGGCTCTTGCCCTGTTGGAAACAAACCCTGGCACCATTATATACGCTATAGATAACTTTTCCTGTGAGTTTTGCAAAAGACACTCCCGCTAGTCATTGTACTGTTCTGATCTTTTTTCCAGGATTATTTTAACTTGTCTTAAGAAATCTTTAAGAACTGACAACGAGTCTCTTTTTTACACTTGAATTGTGTTTACTCAGCTGAATGTCACAAAGAAAGTGATATTTTTCCAAAGGTAGAACAAAAAATTCAAAATTCAAGATAATAGTCCTGTGATTTTACAAATTACGTGTTATATTTACTTAACAATTTTGAATTCTACAATATGCTTATACTGTATCATTTTCCTTCTTTTCCCAGTACAGAAATATTCTGAGCAAAGTATTCCTGAGATCTGTCTCAGATGCATAAAGAACAAAAATTTCCTAGAGTTTTTTGGTAAATGTGACATTTTGTTGTTTTGCTAAATTATAAATTGCCTTCAATACATGCAATGCTTCAGATATTGTGCAAAATATAATTTCATAATACACAAACTTTTAAACTGGTATTTTAATAATCAATTACTGTAAGTATATATGTAATATCTTAGAAGAATTTTGTTACTTTTTTTCAACCATAATGGCATATTTTATCATGAGAGGTGGTATAACATAGTGGTTGAAAGCAGGAGCTCTGAAGCCAGACTACCTGGTTTTAAATCCTGTATCTGCCATTTGGCAGCTCCATGACACTGAACAAAGATACTTAAAACTATTTGTATTGTTTGAAAGTTTTCTCATTTTGTGCTGACTCTTCTCTGATTCCAGGATGCTAAAATAAACTGGAAGCACTTGCATCCGAGATTCTTACAAAATTCAAAGTTCCTTGGTCTCTTTGACCCCAGTGACATTCACTTCCTCATTTTAGTGGTTCCTTTCCATAGCCACACCGAGAATCTCATGTCTTAGCATTGGGACTCAAAACATTTTAAGGTATAGTCTCCCAAGCTCAGATCACTCATTTTCTTCCAGGTCTTGTATTCTGTAATTCCCCTCAAACCTGTACTTCAGTCTTATTTCTTCCAATTTTCCTGTCCCCTCCTGATTTCATCTCTTTCACTATCCAACTTCAGTCTCATGGTTCACTGGCCCCATTCCATTGTTTACCCTCCCAATGCACTAAAACTTAAAACCTATAACTTGGATCAGTTCAATCATTTTTCTTAGTTCCTTATTTGTAAAATGGTCTGGTTTGGAGAAAATGTGTGCAATTTTGTGTACTGGAGTCCCTACTAATAATAAAATTTCTACCTATCAGTTATTGGGTACTTTTTATGTGTCAGGTGACAAGAACTGCACATCTGTTCTCTCTCTTATCTCCATAGCAAAAGTGTAAGATCGTAGGTATTGTTCTCTGTTTTGCAGATGAGGAGCCAATGCTTAGAAATGTTAAGACATTTTCCAAAGATCAAATAGTTAGTAAATGGCACAGGCAGAATTTGAAACTCAATCTTTTTCCTCTAAAGCACAAGTTCCTAATCACTGTACCATGTAATTACCAATATACACGGCTTCAAATATACTACTTTTTTAGATACATTCTATTGTTCTTTTATTTCCTTTCTCTTCTTGCCTTCTTTTGGACTCAGTAAATACTCTTTGTCATTCTATTTTTCTCCATATTAGTTTGACAGTTATACATTCTTTACCTATATATTGTGGTTAAATTTATTTAAAAAATTATTCTTTATATATTATATACAATCCTAACTTTAACCAATAAACTTTATACTCTTCCTTGCCAATGCATGGTTCCTAGAACATTTTAAGTTTTAAGTATCTACATATATTCATCTCTCATCTATCTATCTGTCTATCAGTATACACACACACACACATTTGCATTCAACCATTTGGGAGAATTCATTGGATTCTTTGACACCAGTTTTGTCAAAGATGTCATCTGGGAATTTTCTTCCACCATGCCAGTTGTTCTGTCTAGTTTTTTTTGTTTTGTTTTCTTTTTTTAAGGGAAATCAAATAAAAAATTGTGTTATAAAGTTCTTACTACCAAAAGTCCATCTTTATTTTTTTAAACATTATTGTTTGCAAATACATTTCTCATTATCATTGGACACTGTTTTTTCTCTTTCTTTTTTTTGCCTATATGTTCGTGATATTTACATGCAGAGATCATGGATAATGTTGTTTTGTTTTGTTCTGTGTTTTAGTTAGGGTCATCAATGAGGGATTGAGAGTTTATTATGATCCCATAATTTTAAAAATGGCTTGGGTTCATCTCCTATTCTTTTTTTTTCCTTAAATTTATTTATTTATTTATTTATGGCTGTGTTGGGTCTTCGTTTCTGTGCGAGGGCTTTCTCCAGTTGCGGCGAGCGGGGGCCACTCTTCATCGCTGTGCGCGGGCCTCTCACTGTCGCGGCCTCTCTTGTTGCGGAGCACAGGCTCCAGACGCGCAAGCTCAGTAGTTGTGGCTCATGGGCCCAATTGCTCCACGGCATGTGGGATCTTCCCAGACCAGGGCTCGAACCGCGTCCCCTGCATTGGCAGGCAGACTCTCAACCACTGCGCCACCAGGGAACCCCTCCTATTCTTCTTGATTTTCTTAATAGTCACAATGTATACATCAAGAAAGAGAACAGCAGGTTATTCATAAATTTTAGGGACATTCTAGTAACTTTGTGCATATATTAAACAAATTAAAAATGAAGGAATTGATTTTAGAAAGCTCATTCTATTCCTCCTAGCTTCATTTGTCAATGCTTAGAGTTATGTGTGCATTCTCCTAATCCATCCTCTGTCCCTGACTCGGTCTTACCTCATGGGAGCATGAATATTTAAATGCAGAATTCTTCCAAAATTATTGGAAATATCAATAAAATTTAGAAAATTTCACCTACATGTTTATATATCTATTCAGGCCTCTCATAGACCTCATTCAACAACTTACATGACATCTCCTCTTGGATAAATAAAAATAATTTCAAACTAACCACGTCTAAAATCAGACTCATGATCTTCTCTTCTAAATGTGTTCTCCTTAGGAAATGTACTGCCATCTATTCAATTATGCATGCCAGAAAACGTCTCACCTCCTTGCTCTCTTCCCATCTGTCCAATCAGCCATCAGATCCTAATAATTTTACCTCCTGATTTTCTCACAGTGTCCACTTCTCTCTACTTCTACCACCACGATCAGTGAACTTACGCTTTAAGATACCATTTTTTTCTAATTTGTGTTAAAATCCTAACTGCTCTCCTCACGTCTAGTCTTAGTTTCCTCCAAATTGTTTCACTCACTGAGCCAAGAAGAAACTTTTGTGTATGTGCATAAATATATTGTATATATCTATCTAGTACATATCTCTATTTATATTGTATATATATGCACCCAATGATAATAAGAAACACTTATTTATCACTTACCATGTGTTATGCACTCTTCAAGGCACTTCACATATTCTGACTCATTTAATTCTCACCATAAGGTAGGTGTTATTATTTGTCCTCATTTTATAGATTAGGAGAAACTGAGACACAGAAAATTTAAAGATTCTGCCCAGGACCACAGAACAGTGAAGCTGGCATTTGAACTCAGCAACTTTAGCTTCAGTATTAATATTCTTTACCACTACGTGATATTACCTCAATGAATGTAATCTCTTATGACTTAAAGCTCTTCAGTGACTTACAGATTGTTCTTAGGACTATAGACTCTTTAAACGTGGCATGGAATATTCTTCCCTTTCAGTCTGTGTGGTTAAATACTTCTCATGCTTTATGTGTTTCCTTAACCATTATTTCTTTAGGGAATCCTCCTTTCAAATTCCTTTGCACCATGCAGCTCTCTGTTAATATAACTTATCACAGATGAAATTTTACGTATTTTTCTGATTATGTAGCTAATTTGTGTCTCATCCACTGTAGTATAAATCGTGCACACTGTTATATTCCCTGTGTGTAGTATAGTCTAGTACAGCGGTCCCCAACCTTTCTTGCACCAAGGACTGGTTTCGTGGAAGACAACATTTCCATGGACCAGGTGGTGAGTGGGGATGGTTCAGGCGGTAATGTGAGCGATGGTGAGCAGAGAATGAAGCTTCGCTCGCTCACCCGCCGCTCACCTCATGCTGTGCAGCCCAGTTCCTAACAGGCCAAGGACCAGTTGGGGACCCCTGGTCTATTATATATATGACACTCAATATATATTTTATGAAATAAAGAAAAAAGACAGGAAGGAAAGAAAGAAAGAAAAAAAGGAAGACTGAAAATTCTTAGAGTTGAAAAGGTCTAAAAAGAACATTTTACAGTTTTGCTTTCAGATCAGGAATTCTTTTCACATCCTTTCTCTCATTTTTTTTAATTGAAGTTTAGTTGATTTACAATATTGTGTTAGTTTCAGGTGTACAGCATAGTGATTCAGTATTTTTGCAGATTATATTCCATTATAGGTTATTACAAGATAATGGGTATAATTCCCTGTGCTATATCCTTTCTCTTGAATCGTCTCTGTGAACAGTTTCAGTGGTAGGTAACTGTACCTTAGGAAAAGCTGCTTCCATCGCTGGGTGACTCTGATCAAATATCAGAAAATTCTTCCTTAGCTAGCTATGAAATATGGCTCCTTATAAATTTCACTCATATGTTCTTACTTTCATTTTGGAGCTTCCTGGAATGTGTGTCATCCCCCTTTTCACATAGCAAGTTTTCAAATATTTAAGTTATTATGTTTCTCTTAACATATTCTTTTCCCCCGGCCTAATGATATCTGATTACCTGTATTTTTATGACATAATTTTATGACATTATTTTCATAATTTCTTTATGTGCTTTGAAGTATTTTAAACTTATTCTTTTTCTTAATGTCTTGCCTTCAGCCAGCATTAAAAAACTGTTCCATATATGTTCACTGTTCTTTCCTCCCACTCCCAAATAAATTTTGGTATGAAAATACATAGGCAGTCCTGCACATTATATTTTCTTCTTGGGAATTCACATAACAAAATAACATATTAGTTTTCTGAGAAGCCTTGGATTAAAGTAACATGTTGGGCTTTCATTAACGTGGTGATTCACAAATGTATATGATCCTTTTTCCAAGGAAATATATTTATAGAATTTTTCAGAATAATGTCTGGAAAAATATATATAAATAGATGTATTAATCTATATGGAATATTTATTGTTAATAACATATACCTCACAAAATCAGGAATATAAGAAAACTGTACTTTGTTACTTAACAAAATCCTATTTTGTTTTGTTTTTGACTCATGAGAAACAGGTATATTATGTCAAGTGATTAGAATATAAATTTTTTCTTGTGTTCACTGGATAAAAGAGGAAAACGGGTAGGAGAAAATATATTTTAATGTATTCATGCTAGAAAAATGGAACTAATTGTTACTATAACACTTTTTATTAAAAATATATTCTTAATAAGACTTGTGAATAAGCCTCCTGAAATAAATATTTTACTTCTGTTTTGTTAGAAAGCATTCACTCTTTTTATTTAAGGAATCCAATAAGCACTGGCAAATATAAGGACTGAACAATTTGCAATTCAAGTGGATTTCAAGTGTTAAAACACTAAGATTCTGTCAGAAATGTGTTACAATAAATGTAGAACTTTAATTGCTAAAGTACACTGTACTATATCTAAGAACAGCAGGTATAAGAAATAGTAATGAACTAAAAATGACTATTGCTCTGTTATTTGATATTAAATGACTAGAATTTTCTTGTTATAAAGTATTCGATGCATTTCATACCCATTCTTGAGCTAAATACCAAACTTACACTTACAAATGTTACTTAACAATCTGAATTTAATTATTTCTTTATAATTATGATAAAGAAATATTTCATTTTTTCATTTTCTCTAGAAATTCCTACCTCTTGTTAGACGTTGTGTTTATACTGTGAATATAATATCTGCATAAGCAATTTTGAACATTTGCAAACAAATATATCCTTCCTATTGAATCACAATGTATTTGTATTATTTGGTATTAATAAGCTGTGAGAGAGACAAAAAGGAACTATCTTTGAGTTGATAAACTATCTTAACTCTGTGTCTATTTTATTAATTAAAGAAAAGCAGGCTGTGCTACATATCATGGAGAAAAGCAACTTTGAATAGAAAAAAAGTAAGCCATACAAATAAAAATGGTGGCCATAAGCCATTAAACAAGTGATTTTTATCTTAAACCTATGAATGGTAACCAAATTTCAGGTCAGAAATATGAACTCATTAAATCAATTTTAGATTGTTGAAGACATGTTTAAATAATGACAGCCTGAAGGAGCCTGAAACAGATCATTAAATCCATTGGGACTGGTGGTTTGATTTCATTTCCATCCAGACGGAGGTAGCGAAGATGAGGTCCATAACTGAAGGAATCATGTTCCGCAGGCAATGTGATAGGAGTGGTAGGACATATTACAGAGACATTCACATCTACGGAGACAAAGAAAGCGTGAATAAATGAACTGAAATACAAGAGACTAAGGATGGGAAGACCAAGAGCTATTATAACAGTCCTACGGAGGGTCTAGTGGCCTGGTCTATGAAAGTGGCAGAGAGACAAACCTTTTTTGTGTAAGCTGGAAGTTATGCATATCTGTTTTACAGAAGTAACACCTGAAAAAATGTGCAATGTACACAGAGTCATCTCAGTCCATATTTTGCTATGCTTAATACAGAGCACTAGAAAGGACATATTGTTAAAAGTTGTGATGGAAACAAAGGTGTATATCACTTGTCTTCTTCCTTTAGCAAGCCAGATAAGGCATGATTTGATTACTGTAGAATGAGAAAGGTAGTATTTGGGCATTAGAGGTGGAAACAATGGTTCAGAGCTGGTACTGAAAGAACGGGTAGGTGCATGGTGGAATGGAGTAGATGGATGCAAAGGAAGAAAGCCAGTCTATTATTAGAGAAGGTGCTTGAAAGTTACCTTAAAAAAATGCAAACACTCAAACTAGCAGTACATGATGATAAGTTTTTTTTAAGTGCAATTAATATAACTTTATATATGTGATATTTGCAGAGAACAACCTTGAATCTCCATACTTAAGTGTATTTAATTGGAAAGGAAACATTTGCCAAGAACTGAATTACAAAATTTCAAACCAGGAACTATCCCGTCAGCCTTTTCATATGGTTAAGATGTGAGAAATCGTGCACCTGCCTTGGATCAGAGCCCTTGGCATCAATGTCTATACTGAAGTTTAGGAGCATTCAGGAGAGAAAGCCTCTTAAACCAGCGAAATTCTGACAAGTGTGCATAATAGCTGATCTCAACCATGAATTCATGTACTCCTTTTAAATCCTATTTTGAAACTGTTTTGAGGAAGAGATCTTCCCTTAGAAGATAAGACCCAACTAACTTTGGCAATGACCTTCCTTTTGTGTCCTGTTGGTGCCCACTGACTTGTTCTGAAGGATTTTATGCTTACAGCACGGGTGCTTTGCTCTGATCTTATGCCATTTTGTGAATTCAACTTGCTAAAAATAATGACTCTGTATAGCAGATTTGTGTTCATCAAGGTATTTTTTCTTACATATATTATAACCTTATCATGACACAACCTGTATTGGGCAACATTATTATTCTCCCCACCTGGGCATTGCTGAAATAGTGGTTCAGATGGGTAAGGCAATGTGCACCAGGTATTTCAGCAAGTAAGTGGCAGAGCGGAGCCCCAGCCTCGTCCCTTTCCTACTACACAGGGTCCCTTGCCTGCTGGAGAGATTATGTCCTTTCTGATGTGTTATCTCCTACCCTTATCACCCTCATGACCCATAACCCATGCATGTGTGAATAAATAGAATGTAAAAACAAGCATTCTAAATTTTATTATATTTTCATAAAGTAATTACAATGTTTCTCAGAGTACCAAGAAGTAACTTGTTCAAATAGATAACATTTTTGTCAAATTTAAAGTCCCCTAAGGTGTTCAGAAGAAATAAATATTTCCATTATTTTGGATAAGAAAAGTTCACTGTCCTATAAATCCTGAGAACTCTTCATATAAGAGGTATGTTTCTTGGCAACCACTTCATTAACAACTAGACTAGATTATGAGGTAAGAAGAACTAAGTACTTTAGCAGTTATTATAATGCATCGTGATATAATGGTGAGCCAAGAACTCTTGCCAGGGCAATTCTTCTTTTCCATTTCTTTTCTTGGAATATAGAAAAGACCATGCTTTATATCTACATTAAGCAGCAAGTAAATCAATTTCTCTTTGTTGACGTTGTTGCTGTGAAAACGATTTTTACCTCTATTGATAGAAATTTGTCTTAAGTCTCATATTCTAGGCATCGAAGAAAAATGTGCTATGATAATAATGTTGGAGTGGGGGAAAAAACACCTAATATGGGAAACCTTAGGTTCAGGTCCTGGCTATTATACTTATCCTTTGTCCTTGGAAAAATAGCCTCACTTAGTTGAGCCTCAGTTTTTCTTTCTTCAGAAATTCCTAATAACAGCACACAAGGTTCTTTTGATGATTAATTTGGGGTTCTTAAAGTGTGGTCCCTGGACCAACAGCATCAATACTACCTGAGAACTGCATGGTTAGACCCCACCCCATACCTATTAGGTCGCAAACCCAGAGGCTGGAGCCCAGCAGCCTGTGTCTTATAAGCCCTCCAGGTGATTCTGATGCACATTAAGTTATGAGAATGATTGGAAAATAGAAATATATGAGAAAACTTTGAAAAAAACCCTCTAAAATAAAAGTGGAGGAAGAAGAGAGTCCTCTTCTTTGTGTAACTTTGTAAAACTATGTAAGTACCTAGCATAGGTGCCCAACCATGTGTTGAATTTTGCTACCTCACTCCTGAACACTCTCATTCTCAAGTTCCCACTTCAGGGGAATTCCCAACTCACAAATAGGGCTCTATGTGGAATCCCTTTAAATTAACTTCCTACATCAAATGTTTATGGGACTTTTGTTGTCAGGTAAGGAATGCACCTGTAGAAGCACAGAACTTTCATCAGGAAAAATTTACATTTATTTAGGTTGATATTGGCTGCTGTACTCTTTGGTTCAGTGCACAGATTCAGCTATTAAAATTTTTTTTCCTGTTGCATCTTTTGCTTTAACTACAAGATTAAACAATGTGTCTCATCACCATGGAAAAAATCACTGCTGTGGGAGCAGCCTGCTCATGGATTTTATGCTCAAGTTTGCTGTTAGAAAATACATACATACATATATATATATATATATATATATATATATATATAAACTGTAGAATACCCAGTGCAAAATAGTCTATTCTTATAGGTTGGATGTTTATGTAATTATTTGCTTAATGAAAAGTTTAGTGAGTAATAAGCAGGCAGCACAACCTTCTGACAATTATCTCTGTCATTTTCCTGCAAACCATCCAATTGATTCTCATTTTAGGAATGTATTTTATAAGGTTGTTCAGAAGCCTCTTCGAGATTAGCTTCCTAAAGGGCTTGTGCTAGGGTGGAGCATGCGTGGATACTTGCCAGGCTGGTATCACCCCCTGTAGCTGGACCAAGATATTGTCTACTTCTACACCTGAGTCAGCCTGGTCTCAGGTGTAATTGTGAAGATGCTAAGTTTGCCTTTAACGTCTCCAACCCCTTCTTTCTATAACCACTTCTTCCCTTCATGGCACCTCTGCCTCCAAGACACTTTGCACTCATCTCTCACACGGGGAAGGGGAAGGGTAAGCTGGGACGAAGTGAGAGAGTGGCATGGACATATATACACTACCAAATGTAAAATAGATAGCTAGTGGGAAGCAGCTGCTTGGCACAGGGAGATCAGCTCGGTGCTTTGCGACCACCTAGAGGGGTGGTATAAGGAGGGTGGGAGGGAGACGCAAGAGGGAGGGGATATGGGGATATACGTATGCATATAGCTGATTCACTTTGTTATACAGCAGAAACTAACGCAACACTGTAAAGCAATTATACTCCAATAAGGATGTTAAAAAAAAAAAAAAAGCTATTTTCAGGAAAGGAGTGTGTATTCTACCTTGTTGACTGCCATTAGTCCTAAGGAGTTGCCAACTTCCAGGGACATTTGTTTCAATTTCAATTGAGCAAAGCCTTAAAGTACAACATTTCCCATGTATGGTCCCCAGAACATTAATCTCAGCATCCCTAGGAAACTTGCTAGAAATGAAAAGTCTCAGGTCCCACCAGACCTACTCAATCAGAAACTCTGTGATGGGGCCACCCATCTGTGTACTCTAAAGTTTGAGAAACCCACTGATCTAAAGCAGAAATTCTAACTAGGGTGATTGTAGGCATCAGCTGTCCTGTAGGTTTTAGGACAGAGGTCCCTTCCTGATACCTCCTAAATCATATTCCTTCTATTACTATTCATGAGGTTGCTTGTGGCTGGTACACTTTCTTCAATAAGTCTGCCCACTGAGGCAGAAATATCATCAGAATCTGCTCAGAGTAAAAGACGATAGAGACATTTAGTTTCTCCAACAGGTAATAGCCCTCTGTAGATTACTAAAATCCACTTTTCAATTTGCAATTTGAACATTTGAACTTCTTGGTTCATTGACACTGTCTGTGAGTAGACAAAACTTGAAAATACACTACAAAAAATCTAAGGGCACGAGAGCTGGAGAGAAAATGAACATTATTGATATTCTTAAAGAAGATATAGGATAAATTTAATAACCATGAATATCTTAGTCAAAGACACACCCTGATGGTTACTTACTTTTAATTTTGTTATGATCGAGGTGAAGGTGTTGCAGATGAGCACTGATTTTGGGGACCTTTGTGAGTTGATTGTGAGACAGTTGAAGATCTAGAATTGATGATACATTAAAACCACTAGAAGGGAGGCCAGCATCTGATAATTTGTTGTGGTTGAGTCTCAGGAAGGCCACTTTAGGAATCACATTAAAATAATTTTCTGGTATTCCTTCAATGGAATTGTTGTCTAAAAACAGCTGCATAGTATTGGCTGGTAATCTTGGTGGCATATTCCTCAGGGAGTTCTTAGCCATATTTAGCTGCATGAGGTTCTTGAGTCCTTTAAAGGTGTCTCTTTGAAAGGCATTGTCTAATAGTTTATTGTGCTGCAGGTCAAGAAGGGTCAGGTTCTCCAGATTGCTAAAGGTCCCTTGAGGAATTCTGGACACCTTGTTTCTAGCTAATTGTAATTGTTCTAAACTTCTTGGCAATGGAGAAGGTACCTCCTCTAGCTCATTATCTTCCAGAAATAAGAAAAGCAGCTTCTTCAGTTGACTCAGGGCTCCTTTTTCAATTCCATAGTTGGTTATTTTGTTCTTGTTTAGATTTATCCATCTCAGCTGGGTGGCATTCTCGAATGGCTTCTCAGGAATGGTTTCTATCAGGTTGTTTTCAAGATAAAGATACCAGATCCTTGATGGTACAGCAGGGATTTCTTTGAGACCCCGGTTTTCACAGTACAAAGCGGTAGGGAAACTGGGGGGACAGAAACATTCCCTGGGACAATGGAAGTCATGCACCATCCAGTCTTCTGGATCACTTGCCTCATAAACCTGTCTCACACTTCGAGTCCATACAGTATCTGTTATGAATAACACCCAGATGATGAAACAGATTGTGGTTGCCATTTTAGTACCTAGAGTAAGGGATGCAATTGTTAGATGTTTAAAGATCTTGACCTTTAGATAACTGCATGCACCAAAATGATCGATAAACATTGCTTCTTCAAGGGGGGGCGGGGAGGTAAAGACATGTCAGCATTTTATACATATTTATCAACGAATACCTATCTATTTAGTGGGCACTATCTGCAAAGCATTTTTGCAAACACTGAAACTGACTCACCAACTTGTAACTTTCTGGTTTTAACCCAATCACAATGAAAACCAAGACAGAAAAAGCAAATTTTAGGAACTCTTAAGTGCTTTTCCATTTCAAGCTATTTAATGCAAGGAAGTTAACTGAAATCCAGAGTTGAACACACGAGTACAAAAAAAGTGACCTTTTAATAACTCAGATTTAGAGTCTATGTTGTTCCTAAGAAGTTGGCATATGCTTTCACTTTTACTCCTAAATGAGCAGAACATCTGGATGAGATTTCCCAGGCTCTTTGGCCCTTCAACCAAAGAAATAGAGAGATCAAAGAACATTTTAGCAATTTTTTGTGAAGGAAAATTTTAGGATTTGAAGAAAAATTTGTGATTAATCTCTTGCTCTGTTGCTCAACTTCTCAGGTAAGTTTTATTTGGGGGGTTTAGGGAAAGACTTCTAATATTTTAAGTAGAGGATCAAGTTGTTTAGCCAAGAAATTTGGATTATGAAACTCTCTCTCTATAGATATAGCTATAGATGTTGATACAGATATATATCACACTTACATAAGTAAGCGGTGTTACTATGGTTGATAAGAAACAAAACAAAACAAAGAACATACTCAGGATACAGGTGGACCTCCATATTTTCAGTATGGATGCTAACAGAGCAAAGGTTAACACTGATATGTGATACATTTAAAAGACATAAATCCTCCCCGTTGAGTTTCAACAAGGTTATGGGAACAAAGAACTATCCTAACAGGAAAATAATATATATCTATATAACAATAATGTTCTTATCAATGTACATTTAGTGCAAACAAACACTTGGTAATAAAGACTAAATAAATTTCACTGATTCCTTAGGAAGAGATAAAATCAGCATCATTTAGAAATGCTGATCTTTCGATTTTGCCACTAAATCGAGGGAAATGACAAGCGCAGGGCAGCTTCCGCAAGCTGTCAAATTTCTTGCGATTGCAGAACACTGCTCTGGTCATCTTCCAACAGAGACACATTAAAACATTATTTTTTTTTTCAGAATAGGGATTTGCTTTCGTTGTTGAAGCTGTAACCCTGCCTCTGATGAATCATAACTTTGAATTCTTAACTTTAAGAGTTTTGAAAAGCGTAAAATAGTTTACCTTGCTGTCCAGGAATGTATCGCTGAGTCCTGTGTCTGGATCTGAAGTTTGCTAAAATCAGTTAAGAAAAAAAAAAACAACAAAAAAAACTTTGACTAGAAGAATTTGTTTTTATTTTATGTTGTCTAGCCTCCTACGAGAAAAAATAAAACCTCCTCTGACCAGTCACCATGAACACCTTTGATCTATTGTTTCCACTTTGACAGAGCTTCAGAACACCGCTTACCTCAGTTTTCTTGGAGCTTCCTCGTCCCTTTCTATTGGTCACTGCTCATTCATAGTAATGGACTGACCCAGGCTCCACTGTCGTGTTTTTGTGAATCCTCCCTAATATATATGCATCCATGGCTCCAGCTTTAACCCCTCCAACAACCACAGCACCTCAGTACCTAGGTAGCCCAGCACAGGAAATTCTGACTTTAATCTCAAGAACCTATAACAAAATTCAGTGCAACTTTCACTCTGAGTTCACAGTCCCAAAGATATTGTAATGTACTGATCTGGAGACCTGATCTAACAGCAAGAAACTAAAAGCAGTTTTGATTTCAACTACAACAAAAAGATTTTAAAGCATTTTTCTCTAGATGATCTTTTTTAAAAATTGGATACAAAGACATAAAGACCAATGTTTTCTGTTCATATGGAAATATTTTATTCATTTTTTTGTATAAAACAGATGCTGGGATTCTATTTAGAGATATTGTTTTTGGTCAAGGGGAAAAAGATAAAAAATGTATTTGAAAAATTTAAAAGTGAAATCAGGAAAGCTCTACCTGATGTTGGCACTAAATATGGTGTATAGAAATAACTTTTATAGAAATAACTTTTGTCTCTCTATTTCATATTGGGAGCTTTATTCCAAATAATTATTAAAATGAGATTTTTCTTTCCTGCATTATAACAGATGTTTTGCATTTAGGCCATTATAGGACATTCTGCTGCCCTTGTTTTTCTTTAACATACAAGTTTAGGATAATATGTCTTCCAGTTCTTGTCTTTGAGGGAAAAAAATGGTATGCCTCTTAAGGAAAGACAAAAAGTTTTGAAAATCTCATTTTCAGATATTACCCTGCTGATTGATTGTAATCATTTTGTTTTTCAAAATCTATCTTATTCTGGGAAAAGGGAGTTGTATTGATATGACTCATTCAACACTGCCTACATAAATATTATCAAAGATAGAACACAGTGAAGAGGGGAGAGCACTGGACTCAAAAAACTTTTTCTGAACCACCTACTTCCTTTCTCCTAAACACAGTTTTGTCATCTACAACATACTGCTGGACTACCTCGCAAGGTTGGCCCTAATTTGTTGTAAATGATTAGGAAATGTTAGCCTTTCTGTAACATTAGCCCTACACTCTCAACTGAAAAATACCTCTAATTTTCAGGGCCTTGATAGCTTAAGATCAAATTCAGACATGATCTCTTAGTAGCCCAACAGGTACACTCCTATCATATTTTAAGAAAAAAAATCAAGTGTTAATTTGCTTTTGTCACAACAATGATCTCCTCTCTCTACTCCATTTTTCCTTTTCTCTTTCTTCTTTTTCTAAACCCTCAGTATAAAACAACAGATGATCTCTGAATCTGCATGACCCCCTTTAGCTACTCTCTTATTTCTTAATTTTCTTTTTTAGCCAAACTTATTTTAGTCATTTCTTAATTCTATTACACAAATTTTGCTACGTGTCCAGTGCAGGAAAATTAGTTATACATTGGCTGCCTCCAATTTCTGTTTCTTATTCACCATTCCACCCATGATTCACCCATCAAAATAAGGTTTCTAATCCCTCCGCTTCCCTCACATTGCTCTAACAACACAACAACAAAAAAGCAATAACCTTCATATTTACTAATCTATTGAAGTCTTTTAGTGTTTCACCTACTTGACTTGTGACTTTTGGCAATGCAGAGCCACCCGTTTAATAAAATGTGTCTTGGACTACATTCTCTCCTAGTTTTTCCTCCCCTTTCCTTGTGACTTCTCTCTCTCTATGTTCTGAAGCTCTCTGTTTCCTCTAACAGTTTTTAAAAAAGCTTTTCTAGCATTTAAGTCTCTGAGATTCTAAGATCTCAAAGATTTTTAAACGATTCCAAGGTTTTAACCATTCCCTTTATTATTATGACTCCTGGGGCTCTTTCTTCAATCTAGCCTCCAGAAGAAAACCTGCACTCCAATGTGTGTATCCACTTGCTTTCTAGACATCTCCTGCTGCAGGTCTCACAGCCATATATCTAAAATGAAATTCACTATCTCCCTTTAACTGCTCTTGTCACTTTATACTTTTGAGTGACACTATCATCTTATTCAGTCTCCTAAACCAGAAATCTGGAAATCATTCTCAACTCTTCCTTCTCATTTTGTGAGCATATGATAGCAATCACATTTTAAGGACCCTGGGAGACATGATATAAATAAAAATGATCATCTACAATGTTTGCCAGGTTTGGTATCATTGTTTCCAGACTAAAATATAGGATGTCTTCCACTGTTAGTATAATCTCTGTTTGTCTATGTCTTAATTTTTCCCATAACAATTCAATCTACCCTTCTTTGATTACTGATTCCTGAAGAATGGGGATTTAACTCTTCATTAGGACTGTTTAAGAGGAAGTTCAATAAATTAAATTAAGACAATGGTGCGAACCTCTGAATCATGCTAGTTGTTATAAGAATTAATGGAAGACTCTGCCCAGTCTTATCTGATTCTGCTAAGAGGGAAAAATGAAGCCTAATGTGTAACGATGTGGCTTTGAAATTGTCCTTCTAATGACAGACTAATATTTTAGAAGTCCCTGGGGCTTTGGACATGGTAGGTATCCAATAACTATTTACCAAATGAGCAAATGAACAAATAAACACATAAGGCACATGTATCATTTTGATAATTATGATTTTTTTGATCAGCATAACTACTATGTGAATAGGAATATAGTGAAGAACCTTCAAAATATGGTAAAATAAATGTGAGTTAGAGTTTTCCTGTTGCATCTTACTAGCTGTTTGTGCGGGCACAGGTTATTTAACCATCATAAGCCTAAGTCTACCCATAATTCACCTGTTCTGACTACTATGAAGGGTTGTTTGAAAATCAAAGAAGATAATGAAGGTGAACATGTCAGAAGGCCCAGAAATTTCTTTCAGCAGAGAATGTGATAGTTGGTATCTTGGCCTCCCTGAGAGAAGTCCTAGAAACTTGAGATGGAGTTAAAGTCTTGTTGGCTTAACCTCTTTTCCTTCTGTTAGCACGTTTTGATGTTTCCTATTTGCTTATCTTGTTTCTACTTCTTAGTAAAAGGGAGGATGCTTTGCTAAACTGTCTTAGACTGGGGAATTTATCTTGTTGCATTCCTAAAGATCGTTGACATTTAAAAAAAGAAGGCGATGCATAAAGGTATAAAAGACACGAAACTCTAGTAGGATTTCAAATTTGTTGGCATATGTATCTGATGATTCTATGTTAGCAATAGTTGGGTTGTTAGGTGCTCCCAGGACATATGTTTATGTTCAACTGACTATACGTTTACTAAGAGAAATAATTTTCTCTTCATAGGTCAATTTTAGCCTGTTTAACTAAATTCTGTCAAAATATTTAAAAATATAAAAGGAATCCACTAAAATATATAGCTGACACACATGCATATACATGTGCATTTACATTTTTTCAAAATAATACATTTAAAATATAGCAATGCCACATTTAAAAGGTCAAAATTACTACAAAACTGATAATGAACCAAGCAATCCCCCACCCCACACTTCGGTGTAAGTCCCACTCCCAAGAGGCCATTGTTTTCAACTCTGTTATGGATTTCTTTTAATATTTACTTCAATGTCCTTGCTTGTACTTTTTGTTTAACTTATCAATTTTAAACATCAACTATTTTATTTTTTAATTTTTATTTTCTTATTGGAGTATAATTGCTTTACAATGTTGTGCTAGTTTCCGCTGTACAATGAAGTGCATCAGTTATATATATACATATATCTCCTCCCTCTTGGACCTCCCTTCCACCCCCCCATTAGATAAAGATTTAGCACATTTGCTCATTCCCACTCTTACCCCACCTGCAACCATTATTCCTTTCAATAACTCCTAATGTATGTATACCACAAACTTTGATTAAATATTTACTGCATGTTATTACATAATATAAATATTGTTTACTGCTGAAGAAAACAGTGCAAAATTATTTTAATTCCTTCATTGTATTGCACTTATTTGCCATATATATATATATATATATATATATACACATACATATATATGTGAAGTTCTCTATACATATATATCTATGTCACTAATATTTTCCAAAACAGAATAATTCCTCAAACAGAATTATAAAACCATTTTGGAAATATTTTGCACCCAGAGGGTAGGGTAACATAGTGTGCTGGTTAAAAGTCAGATCGCTTGGGCTTGAATAAATCTCTCTTATTTACTAGCTGTGAAAAATTGAACAATTATTTATCTTTGCCTTAGTCTTCTCATCTGTAAATTAAGGATAATAATAATATAAATAATCATAGTAATAATACCCCCTCATAGGATTGTTATGAAAATTAAATGGGTTAGTATTTTTAAAGCACCTAGAACATGGTAAAAGTGTTCATAAAAAAAAAAACCAGAAATATTAAGTTCACTTTTTTCTCCTGGGAGATATTTCTTCTGGAATTCCATATCCTCCTACTTCAATCTAGTTTGCTTGCTGTTGTAAACCGACCTAAGCAAATTTGGTAAATGACAATTTTTAAGTTCTTTATGGTACATTTCAGTTGACTCACAATTAATGAGGGCTATAGGAATCTTCCCCTACAACCTACAAAGAGGTGTTAAGTTTGATGAAAATAAGTTCAACTGTATGTTACATAACAGGCCTTTATTTTGCACCAAATATTTAAAAAATTCATGAAGTGAGTCTCCATTATAAGATTTCTTCAAATGTTAACTAAGCTTACCTAAGGTGTCAAAACTAATGCAAATTCAATATCTTATAATAACCTATAATGGAAAAGAATAGATATATGTATGTATAACTGAATCACTTCGCTGTACCTCTGAAACTAACACAACATAGTAAATCAACGATATGTCAAAGAAAAAAAACCAAACAACAAAATCAGCTGTCTCTGACAAAGTACTGTCTTTTAAAGTACACTTATGAATAATAGAATCCTTGGTCTCTGGTCCAGTGAGATTGTTGTGGTCCTGGACTTCCTTCACCCATCTCCTGGGTTAGATCCCTTGTTACTTTCTGAATCTTGTGTTCTATTCTTTCTTGGTTAACTCCACAGCATTGGGGGAACACAGCTTCTGATCACTTCCTGTGCACATGAGTTACTTCTCTTTTTTTGTGTGTGTGTGAAGTCACGTTTATAAAAATGTGTTTACTCAGCCCATACGCTTAACTGATATTTCGACTAGATACAATTCTAATTTGAAATAATGGTCCTTCCAAATTTTGAAGATACTCAAGAAAGTGATTGCCTTGTTGCTTCTTGAGTTGAAATAGAAAAGGTTAATAAAATTGTAATTTTCAGTTTTTAGAATGTGACCTTTTTTGCTCTCATTAAACTTTTGAGATTTTCCTTTCATCTTCAGTTTCTGAACTATTACAACAATATGTCTTGAGAGGGTGTATTTCACTCACTCACTGAGTACCCAGGGAGTCCTTTTAATCTGGAAATTCACGTCCATATGGTCCATCCATTTTTTTCTATTTTCCCTTTTTGAAAGTCTTAGATGGTGCACCTCCTTGTTACACTAAATCTTTGATCTCTTCTTTTCTATTTCCATTATCAAAAGATTTTTATTCTTTCCAACAGATTTCCTTAATTTTGTCTTCTTTAAAATTTCTATATCATACTTCATGTATTTACTTTGGAAACATTCTCTGGTTGTTCCCTTCCTAAAGCATTCTTTTCTTTTATGTAATTACTACCTTCTCTTTTAATCTCTTCAAAACGAGACTAAAAACTACAAGGTTTCGATAGTATTGTGAGTTTTTTTCTGCTCCCTGCAAGAATTTTATTTCCCTTGATATCTTTTCTTTTTCTTGGCTTGATTTGACCTATAGAGGTATTTCACATTGGAGACATTCCTCACATAGCTGATGGTGCTTTGCTGAATTTTGATACTTAAGAAGAGGCACTAGTAATCTTATTAGAAGATCTATGAGAATCAATAGCACTTGTCAGCTAAGGATCAGGTATTCTGTCTCTTTTTTTTATATATATTACACACATACACACACATATTGGGAATAAATGGAAAAAGTCAACACTTATTCTTCTTAGTGTACTTTTTATAACTTTAATTTTTTTATTAAAACTGCTAACATGAATTTTTTTGGTTGTGACTAAGTAGCGAATAACCTTCCATGCATAGTTTAGCCTTTGTATATGAAGCGTCCTGAGGCTATGCTGTCCAAAATTTATCTGAAACTAGTAGCACACCCTGTCACTTACAAGCTATTTATGTTTTGATTCAACTTTGATATTTATGACTCTCTCTGGTGCCGGTTCCTCCAGGACTCTACAAGAAGACTTTCAATACCTAATCAAAAAATAAAAATAAAAATATCTCTGTGATTCTTGGGTGAGCTGTGTTACCAACTACCCAGAACCAATATTCTCTAGGATTGTTCTCCTCCAGCTTCTCAAGCTCTCTCCGTTTCTACAATGTTCCACCTTAGCACGACTGGCTTTCAGAGGATACTAAGATAACAGGAAGTGAGCAACTTGAAAGCCAATTAGTTTAAAGCTCACCTCCAAAGCACTTCAGAAGAGGTCTCTTACAAGAAGGCATTTCATCAGAATAGTGAGAATTAGACTCATAATGTCTCCAGTATGTTGAAGAGATCCATTGAGTCAAATAAGTATTCTTGTTCTCCTTGGCTTCTTATCAAACTGCCTTCCAGGGCATCCCAATCAGTCCTATACTGTTGCAGCATTTCACTCTCAATTTGTTCCGATATATCGTATAATTTTGATTATAATTTATATAATTATAATTGTATTTATACTCTTCTTAGTCAGCTGGTCATAGAGAAAGCCCCCATGAGCCCCCGTGTACTTGATGAATCAGCACCGCCGAGCAATTGAGATTAGGCTAGATAGATCAGGTAATACTAGGTTTATGAGTAGTTAACGTCAAATTGTTGTTTAGCTTCCCCTTGGGTCCAGTTTCTTAAAAGGACAGTAGTTATTTGCTAAATATAAGCATATCCTTGCTTTGGAAAGCTAGGGTTTTAATTCTCTTACTAAGGCTTACCACACACTACATATAGCAACCTGACCTACTATGAACCCTTTAAACATCATTTAATCTGATGAGTGATAAGTAGCAGGATCACTGTGACCTCAGCTGTCTGGAGAGCCTTCTCTGGCCATGGGACAAACTCAAATCTTACAGCTTCTCAGCACCAGACTCACATGCAGTAATATGTGGCCTCCAAAATTCAAAGAGACTATTCATGTTCCTAGTGGTCATAGAGACATGGTTCAGCAAACTGTCTTCACTTTAGAGAGCTAGCCCAACTTTCCTTAGACCTCTTAACCTTTAAAATAAATCAGTAACTTGACAGCCCTATAGTCTTCCATTGTATTTGGCTCCAATGTGCTGGCATTCAAGTGTCTAATTAATGTATCTAGCTAATAAAGTTTACCCTCTAGGTTGTATCACATGATGTTCTGTGAGATGGTATTTCTGCAGACTATAATGTGGTGCAAAGCCAAGGAGTTAACACAATCCAGAAACAGTATGGCAAAATTATATTACTGTTCCTGCCTGGTGAAATAAAACAGACTGCTTCTAGTAATTTTGTTTATTGGAATAGAGGAGAAAGACATTATTCAGATCAGTTGCTTTATACAAAGTACTAAGAGCTATAATGATTTGGACCCCATATGGAACAGCAGTTGCAACAGAAGTTGCCATCTAATTAAACTTTGGAAAATCCATTTTTATCTTCTCAAACTATCCTTCCACTACTAAACACAAATGAGAATCCGCTGAGGATCATTAGCACTGCACTTTTAAGTCACTAAAGATGGCACTAATATTTCTGATTTTTATTGAAGCATTATTGCTATTAATTTAATATTTTTGTAGGAGTAGAAAGCTCTGCAATTTTCAACTTCGTATTTCCAATCAAAATGTTCCTTTTTCATGGGTTACAGAGCTGATGTAAGAATCCATCATATTTTGAAGTCATCTATTCCAGCTGTACAAGAACTTGGGTAATAAATATGGGAAGGATAAAGGTAGCTTCTCCACTTGTCATTTTATCATCAAAATACCCTCACTAGTGGACTGCAGAAGTGTCCTGTGTCCCCGGGAATTAGTTGTGTTTCAAAACCATGTTTTCTTTCACAGGGCACAGTTAATTTGGTAACGAACTCTTGTTCTTTTAGGCAAAGACTAGGTAAAAAAAAAAAAAAAAAAATAGTAGCACACACTTGAGATGTCATTGCAAAGTACTTATTTAAGACAAGATGCCCTCTCTTTCATTTTGGTGGCTCGAGGTCCATGATTTACCTAAGTTTTAAAAATTCAGTGACGGGCAGAAATTCCATATCTTATGTCATAATGACACACCCAAGGCTCTGATGAGCAGTTCTGGAGGGTTATTAATTTCACAAATCAAATAGCTCTACAGAGGACTTCACACCTCTTTCATTCCCAGAAATCTAATTCTCAACTGGCTGTTAAGTTCTTTTTGGATCAGACTATTCTGACTTTGTACTGATACTAATATCTATTAATGGAAAATATATCTGTTTTACTCATTGGTAGTTAAATGACACTACATTATCTCTTCCACTCCAGATTTGCCCTTCCTCACTGAAATCAGGGAATCAATTTTCATTACTATGCCTTCCACCAACAATTCATGGACATCACTCAAGTCTTTTTAAAGATACTGGAATTCCCATCTCCAATATATGTCTCAATTGGTGAAGATGGCTGGGTGGATTATACATGATAAAAACCCATTTTATCGTATAGTATAAGAATTCCATTTTGTGAAAATTTTTATTTTGTGCTTCTATACTATGCCGAGGAATCAACTTCATTTAATGTATGCTTCCATTGAGTTCCATTTTGCGGTATTTCAGCAAACTAACAGACTCCCAGCTCCTTAAACTATGTCAATGGATCCACAGTCTCTGAAAGTACACTCATATAGCTAATTCAGCTTGATCTAATGTTATCATTCTCTCTCCTTGGTTGAGTACCCTCAGACTCCATCCATCTTTTCTAATATTTAGCCAATATAAGTTAGGCAATTCCTGTAGTTCATTTATAACAGTATTTCCATCTCTAGATTTTACTTTCTCATTGATACCCTGTTGCTCCTTCTTATTATAGGTGGGAATCATTGAAGGTTAAGGGGAATGGGGCATGAAAAGAATAAATTCCCTCCTAAAGTTAATGCCTTGAGTTGAGGAACTAGTTGTATCTCCAAAAAGGAAGGAATTGCTTTACAAATCAAGGAGTGTGGGGCTCTTTCAGCAAACAAAGGAGGTTCGGTGGGGTTGGGAATCGTGACCACTCCTTCTCATCTGTATCTTATTGTCTAATCCCTATGCCAATTCTTGGGTGGCCCTCTGTTTCCAGATCAGTGGCTAACTTTGTTGGACTTATGAACAAATTGGACTTACTAATGTGCTCTTGGAAGGGAACTCGTTTGTACGTAGGGGACTTACTGTATGGTTTTTCAAAGCCTTACCCTCAGGAAATGTGTCATTTCTGGTAACTATACAGGGGCCATGTCCCATTTTTGTGGGTCACTGTCATCCAGACTCTTACCTCTGAATAATTTCAGGGTTCTGACTGCCTTTTACCTAAGCTATGCAGATAACCAATGTGAATTCCCCCCATATTTCCCAACAATCTGATGTCAATAATGGATTTCTGGTATTGATATCTTTTTCTACTAGACTCCTTGGCTATAAATACCAGAGAATAATTCCGGGTGTTTCAACAAAAAGAGGGTTTCTTTGAAAGTGACAGGTGGACTCACATAAATGAGAAGAGGCTGGAAGAGTGAACTTGGAAAACAGGTGGAAGATAAGGAAGCTTTTAAAAACTAGATAGAAATCATCTGGCCAGGAAGCACTGCCATTACTGCTGATTATCACTGGAACCAGAGGGTCTTACCAACAGCCTTCACTGGGGGCCACCGCTGATGAATTCTAAGCCAAGAACACACCTCTCCTTGGCTAAGCCTGACATAAGCTCCACCCTGGCTTTATGAGGCTGGGAAGAAAAGAGATACTGAGGGGCTACTGAGCCCCACTAAGATTACAATCAAGAGCAGTTTTCTACATATAAGAAAAAGGTCTGGAGCTGGGACAGATGAAACAGTGACAGACCTTTACTCAGGAATATGTAATTGCCTGATTAAAAGCATGAACTGGACACTTTTCAGCACAGAAGCCTTCATGATTGTCCCTTGCTTACTCCAGGACTCTGTCTTGATGGGTTCCCCCACCCTGCATCCACAAGCCCTCTGCTGTAGCCTTACCCAGATTTTTGCAGTTTTCTGAATTTACTGTTACATCTTCACTCCAAGCCTTGCTCATGATGCTTGCTCAACAAAAATCCCCTTACCACCCATCCGTCTGTAGAACACAACACTCAAACACAGCATCTCTTCCTCAACGAGGGCATTCAATACTACTCTCCTTTAGAAATAAGTACATGCTCCTGTTAGAACCTACTTACCCAATGTAGACTCAATTCCAGCTAACAATTTGTGATTGTTTCTCTGTCTTCTAGGCTACAAGTTTCTTGATGACAGGCAATTCTTTTTTGTTTGTTTGTTTTTTGGGCCTTGGAACCCGATTGAAATTCCCGACAGATATTTATTGCAAAAACATTTCTCTTTATATAACAATTTAATCAGGCTGAGGTGTGATAAGCAGGAAGGCAGCCATTAAGCAAGGCTGTCAATGCGGCAGAATATAGTCTCCTCCTGCTGATGGGTGTGGCGTAGTCATGGCCGTTCATTAGAAATTAAAGCGGAACTGAAATCCATTTACTGCCTGGTGGCGTGCAGCGCTGTTGTTACAGCTTAACCCAGCGTCTCCCGTATGCTGTGAGGCCGGCATATGTCAAGCAGCCTCCAGCTGTAATTCCGAGAAGGATCACTTTCATATGCTTTCCCCATGGCCCTGGACAGTTGAGCTCAGATACACTTGATTTTCCTGGAGCCACAGGTTGGAGGCAGCAGGAAGAAGGAGTGGAGAGGTGACAGGGAGAAGGGCAGGCAATTCTTTTTCTGCCTTTTTTCCCCTATTGACTAACAGCGTTGTGCTGGTATATCATAGGGGCTCAACGGATGCTTATATGATGAGGAAGATAAATTAAATTTGGTCAATAGTTCCCATAGCCCTTTTAGTCCAATTTTAACTCCCTAACAAAATAATTTTAAGCTACCTGTCCCCTTGAATTTTAAGCATTTAATTCTTAACTCTTCTCTCCATTGTGAGACTTGGTTATAAAATATTTAATATTATTAATAATTAGCATATTTATCATTTATCTCAATAGGAATTTTCAGTTCTACTGATTGTAACTACTCTCTGGGATTGAATATTCCAATTAATTTCTTCCCTATGGATAGGTTTTTCCTTTTTTTTCTTTCTTTTTACTAAATACTTTAGGCATTTAGTAAAACTTTTAGGGCAAAAATCACCTATGAATATGGACTTTTTGTATTTTCCTCAAATTTTAAAATATGTTAGAGAAAAATAGGTTTAAATAAAAACATTGCTGTAGTAGTTTCCTCACTGGAAGGTAAATTATTTTTTTAAAGGATAGCTAAATATAGTATGTAATTAAACGCTAAACACTGACTTCAACTATACACAAGAATTCAGTGAGAACTGGATTATAATGGTTAAGAACGTCTCCAGAGTCAGGAACCTAACTAGCTGTGACTTTGGGTCACTCACTCAGCCCTTTCCATTAGTAAAATAGAGGCAATGATAACATTACCTCCTTGGCTGTTTTGAAAATTAGGTATAAATCAATATGTAAAACAGAACATTGGCAATCATCAAAGTTTAGCTGTTAACATCACTGCTATTTTAAGGAATAAGAGCGTCAGAACGCTAAAGGGAAAGGTCTAACTGGAATTGTAGTGAAAAGCTGGTTCAAGAAATGTCTCTCGGGGCACTTCCCTAGTGGTCCAGTGGGTAAGACTCTGCGCTCCCAATGCAGGGGGCCCAGGTTCGATCCCTGGTCGGGGAGCTAGATCCGGCGTGCATGCTGCAACTAAGAGTTCGCATGCCGCAACTAAGAGCTTGCATGCCGCAACTAAAGATCCTGCAGGTGGCAACTAAGACCTGGCTGCAGCCAAATAAATAAGTATAAAAAAAGAAAAAGAAGTGTCTTTTTTTAAAGAAAGAAATGTGCCTCAAACACATCTTAATGAATCAGGAAACTGGCATTCTGTTTGTTTATTTAGCCAGACTTCAAGTGTGGCTTTAATTGTCCATATAGGCCTCTCTTGTGTTTTATTAATACTTTGCAGTTTTTACCATTTGCTTTTCTTGTGCCCCTCCTTATGAACAATACTTTTAATCTAATATACACCTTTTGGTTTGTATTTGTTCCTTTAAAATATGTACCTTTATATTAACGTATTTTTAATTTATATAAATGTTATTGCTTATATCTCACTGTTTCTTACTTTTTTAAACCAGCAAGTTCTTTTTATGATTCAACCTTACAATGTGTACATCTTGTCCACGACCTGTAACTGAAAGCCTGACTTTTTCTTTAGCAGATCTTTTCAAAACAGCTAGGATGTTGTAAAACAATGTTCTTCTCGTGTTCTTGTTGGAATAATTATTCGTGTTCCTGGCTAGAAACCACAGCCGTATTTCATATTCATAATTTTGGAAAAGATGCCTTCTTTTTCTACTAAAAGGATGACATTCCTAATTGAGGCATAAAAAAAAATTAAGAAACTCTAAAGAAAAAAATGTTTGGTGCTATTGTTTGACTACCATAGCTAAAGTACTGAAGAAGTGTAATACAAACCTACTTTTCTTGAGTAAAACCAAATAAAATGTCTTTGTTATTCTATGCTTCGTGCCAGTGTACAGTAATGGAAATTCCAGAAACCACTGTGAATTTCATTTATCGAATCTGAAGAAATAAACTGCACTGGTGGTAATACAGCCAACCTTTCTTCACTCTCTATCTGCTAAGTTAGGGAAGCAGAAATAAAGTGATTGCAGTTGTGCTGGGAAAACCTCAAACAATGCCTTTTGTTCTTTGTCCAATTTTTTTTAAAGATACCTTCTAGTAGTCTGAAGGAAAATTTATTAACTCATTAACTATTTTTGCATTAAAAAATCTCATCACTAATTTTGTACCTCTCAGGACCATACTATTTTTTACAATTTTGTATCCAGTGTAATTTCATTTTTTTCCTGGTGAAAATACAAACAAAGTAGCATTTGAATGAACAAAAGAGAAAACAGGAAAAAGAAGCTGTGTGATTCAAGGTCAATAACAAAAAGAGTTTTCATTTATTTAAATTTTATTACCAATTACCTATCAGTGTTCAGTGCTTCAGAAAGTTCAAGGAAGATAAAGATTTTGAAATGGTCATTGTCTTTGGTCACTTACTTTGCTTGTAATTAATTTAGAATTTGATGGCAGTAACTGATGGCCGTAACATGAGCTGTTTTTTGTGTGTAAAGAAAAACAATGTGAAAGATATAAATAGAAAGTTAAAATTGGGGAAAGTTTTTGATTATGTGGCTACTGGATCAAGTTTTTAAGCCAAGAAATGTCACAATATTTCAGATTTAGACCATATCAAATCAAATTTACAATCATTTACCTTGCTAAATGCTATAAAAGGTGCAAACAATATAGAAGAGATAGTCTACCCCACAGTTCATAAGAACTGAGATGTCAAACTACTTCCCCATCCATTTACCAGTTATTCAGTCTCCCAAAGACTAATTTGTTATAACAAACCCACTCAAAGTCTCTGTGCCATAATTTGTGTTTAAGGATATTATGAAATAATCATATGCAATAAGTACAAAATGTGTGCTAGGGTATTAGAGGAGCCTGGAATAAATCCTTTCTGAGACAGTTCTTACGTTTTATAACAGAAATGTCACACAATCAGAACTTTTCTGCAAATCCAATTCAAATAGCTGTGTTTCCTCATATTTGGCTTTTCTACTATGAAGATTCTAGGGAATGCTACCTACCATATCATTTTAACTGTGTCTATTGATTCTGAAGACCTTATTTCTAGAATCCTTAATATTTCAGTCTCTCTGTGCATGTGAGAGAGAGTGTATGTGTGAGATTGCTGTTAGTAAAGATGGGTTTACCTTATCAAACCAGTAAGGAAAGACCAATATCAAATTAAAATTTTATAAAAACTTACACTTTCTAATTCTGCCTGGGGAAACATGATCAGCTGGGCCACCTGAGCTATCACAGGGTCAAATGACCGTCTGAAGCCCTTTGGAATTGTCTTTGCACGGTCTGCACACATAAATCAGACTTAACACCTCAGCAAGAGGACCGATAGACATTGGATTTTCAAAATATCCTTTTCCTTGCCTCCTCAAACTACAAAATAGTTTCTCCACATTTACCTGAAAGTTCGTAGTGAGCTTAAGCATTTTGTTTATAAAGAGATATGTATCCAATAAAATAAATTTTCAAAAAAGTAAAAATTTACACATTATAAATCAACCATACTTTAATAAAAAAAAATTTTTTAATAAAAAAATTTTTTTAAAAAGAAATCTGTACCCAAAATGACACGATTGTTATTATTCTCACATTTGTATATTTTCCATTATAATCAAAGTTATTCTTACATCTGCTTGGAATTTAGCTAAAGAGAATTGTTAGAGAAAAAGAAAAATCCAAGGGGAAAATTGAACAAGCATACACATTTTATAGAAAAGAATTCTTGTAAAGCAAAGCAAAGTTATTGGAACCTAAAGTGACTTGGCTGGGAGTACTTGCCACTAAGCATTTTTCCCCTCAGGTAAAATATTGCAGATTGTATTTGAAATATTATAAATCTAAAAAGAACTGGCCCCATAATCCACTATACATTCACAAATTTCTCCCAAGCCAAACATATTCATTTCAAATAACATTTTCAGCCAAAGGACAATAAATATTTTCACTGTTAAATTCATTTTCAATTGCTCAAAAAGCCTCCAAGCTGTTGGCTTCATAAGTTGACAACTCACTCCCTATAATCATTTCTAGGATTTTATCTCAAATCCATAAACTTTATACAAGAATATGTGATTTTTTTTTTTTTTTGGCTTTTTAAGTCCTTTAATGGCCACCTAATTGCATTGCTTTTAACTTATTCAATCTATGAATATTAGGGACAGTACCTCAAAGTAATTTTAAATACACATCTTACCCTTCTCTAAATTCTTAGAAGAACAATGATCTAAATTCAGATATTAAAAATAATGCCTTCCAGGGGTGGAGACATGGATGTAGAGAACAAACGTATGGACACCAAGGGGGGAAAGCGGGGAGTGGGGGTGTGGGTGTGTGGTGGTGGTGGGATGAACTGGGAGATTGGGATTGACATATATACACTGATTTGTATAGAACAGATAACCTGCTATATAAAAAATAAATAAAATTCAAAAAAAATAATCATGTCTTCTATAAATTATCCAAATAGATAAAAAGAAGCACATTTTTAAATGAAGATTCCTTCTAGAAACTTTCAATATTCTTTCCATACCCTTACCTAAGGGATTCTTAAAATTTAGAATCATCCAGGGAGCTTGTCGAATTTTCACGTTCCAAAGCTTTAGTATCAGAGTCTCTGACTTAGTAGATTTGAGATGGAGCCCAGGAATCTGTACTTTTATCATGATTTCATGGTGATACTGATTCAGATTGTTCAAACAAAACACTCTGAAAATTTTTGCTGTCTATTTTTTATTAAATTGTGATTACTGATCTCAACCATTTTCTTTTCCCTTGTGCTTCCTGGAAGACCAGGTCCTACAGCAGAAGTATTCAAAGCTGGGGAATTTTCTTTCGCTACATTATAATCGGTTATTAAAGCGTTACTTAAGCTTGAGGTAGAGAGAACAGCATAGAATTTCACTCTGGCACTTCTGAAATATAGTCTTGTTGTTCTTTAAAATTTAGAACTTTCCATAGCTTATGAGAAGGGAGAGAAAAATAGAGAAACCTTGAAAGCACACTCTGCCAGTTGGCCATTATGCCAATGTGGGGACTGTAATGAAAAACCTGCCTGGTTTTCTTTCCATTTTCACCAGATGGAATCTATCATAACAATACATTTTAAAAGCCGCTCAGGCTGGGAAGAGTGTGCTGTGGACAAACTGTCAGCTCTAGCACTGACAAGATCCCTATTTCTAGGCACTGAATCTATCTCTTGGGAAACTTATAAACATCTTTGCAAAAGATATTAATTAGTCTTTAGCATTAATTCATTTTGCTGGCTTCTTTGTTATCATGAGCTTATTCCCTGGCTGTAGAGAAAGGAAACTTTCCTCTTTTCCCACTGGTCCAGCACAAGAGATGCTTTGGCGCATTTAGCAGACATCAATTACAGGTGGGAAGCCACCTTGTGTCTGTCCCCCAAGCCAAGAACACTTTTTGGTGAAAGTGTTACCCTAGTAATCATTTGAATAAATGGAGATAAACACCTCTTCCATAGAACTCGTCTTCCAGACAGGTGGAGAAGAGGTGTGTAAACAAGCTTAACACAAGGTATAAAAGGGTATGTGGCATGAGACAGTGGGGACTGTCATAGAGCTCACCTGAAGAAAAGAAAGAAAGAAAGAAAGAAATAGAGGTGTGGGGAGAGGGACAGACAGGGAGGAAGTTCGGGGAAAGAGACTGTGATTTGATTTCATGATGGGAGGCAATAATGACTTTACAGAAAAAGTGGCATTTAAATCCCCCCTAAAGTGTTTGGACATGGAGGTGGGAAAGTATGATGTATTAGGAGTATTGAGTGGTCAGGCTAGGTCTTTAAAGGAGTGTTAGAATTATTGCTGATGACACCTCCCCAGATACTACATTCAGTCAATCAGTATTTAGCCAGGGATGTTCTCTAGGGCATGAAATATGGGTTGGAGGGAGCTAGAGAGAATGAAAACAGTTTGCATTGAGCACCTGAGAACTTCTCTTTCTCCTTTAACATTTCGAGTACGTGATGATAAGGACTTAAACTTCTTAGCCGTGGTAGGTTTTTTCATGAGATTATGCTCAAAGTTCATCCTTGTCAATAATGTTGATTTTTATTAAAAATGCGTAATCTTCACAATATCTGAGAACAACTAGACCTGCATCACGTTTTACAACTTAAGCAGATGATTTCATATACTTTTATTTCTATCAGATTTCTTTAAGTGATATTTTGTCCCCTCTAGGAGGATTCTGCAAGGATTTGTTCCTCAGAGACTAGGGGGAGAGCTGGGGGAGAGAACGGAGAGGTGGTGCAAAGAAATCAAAGATTTCAGTTCAGAAGGAGTAAACTAATAAAAAGAAATGCGCTTTAGATAAGAAAGAACTTGTAAGAAACTATGGGCCCTTGGTAACACCTGAATGTATTTCTCATGTTTCTCTTACCTAATCAAGACACTAGATCACAAATTTTTCTTTACTCTCTATCGAAAACATAAAGAGCAAGGCCGGTTAATCTCTGAAAAAGAAGGTTTTTAAAAGAGATTTTGCAGGTGTTCCATTTTTCTCCTGTAATCAGTAAAATTGATTTAAATGTCACAATTTGCTGATCCTATTGTGGTTCCTGTCGGAAAGGAAAAAAAGCATTACAGAGGATCTCCCAAAACAAAGGAAAAAAGTTTTGCGTCATCTTCTAGAATTTGTGCATATTTATTTTATACTAAAAATGAACTTATTTATTTCTTTGAATGGAATGTCCTAGCACTTTTTTAAAAATAATGTGAGAAAACCTGATGGATTACATGTGGAATAAGGAATCTGGTCTTCATCAAGTTGTTTCTGTTTATTGTATTTTCTGAGCATTTGTCTTTTCTTTTAACTTTTCAATTTCCCGTATCCAAGGAGAAAAAGATGTTGAATGATGGCCAAGACCAAGGACTCATCATGTCTCCATCCTGTCCTGCATTCCACTCTTCTTCTCCACCCCAGGCATCTGGAGAATAAATGCACAGAAGTCAAGGCCATACAGATGCAAATTTCTTCGACATGATTTTTTACTCCCAATGTTACTCTGTAACACTGTTGGCCCAAATGGAAAACACTCTTTTTCTAGATGAGGGTCAGACGTCAGAGGCCAACGACACTGGAGACCCCAAGCCCACAACTAAATCTTATTTTTCTATTCTATATTATTAGATAGGTGAGAATGGTGAGCCGTATGTATAAGTCTGGTAGGGAAAATTTTATACTGTGTCATCCTACAAATCTGTCAACTAGCAAACAGGCAAACTAACAAGCAATTTGGCCTTGTGGAAAAAAGAGAGAGAAAGACAGAGAAAGAAAGAGAGAGAGAAAGGAGAGAAGGGAAGAGAAGAGAAGGGAGAAGAGTTTATTATTAGGAGACTCAATGTCCTGAGTGAGAGAGATAAACGATACCCCAACACTTTAGTCCCATAAATGTCTATGCATTCAACAAATATTTACTAAGTGACTTATATGTGCCAGGAGCTAATGCTCCAGTAGGCCCTGGAGAGAGAGCATTGGAAGTAAAAGACTAAAATATCTGCCTCCATGGAACTTATATTCTATTAGGGGTAAAACAATTAATAAGAGAATGTAAATAAATAAAATATACATATTAGGTGGTGACAAGTGTGGAGGAATGGGATAGGATGTGTGAAGAGATTTCAAAAATTAGTTAAGGGAATTTGAGCAAGGTGACATTTTATAAGGATCTGAAGGAAGCAAACCATTCTGAATCAATTTAGGTTCTTTGAGTTACTACCAAAAGCAACTCTGGCTAGTTTAAACATAGAGGCAGATTCATTAGAAAGATACCAGGGTTACTTGCATAAGTAAGGAAGAGAAAACAAATAAGCAAATATGTAACAAGCAAAGAAACAAAAAACAAAGCAAACAAATAAATACTTTATAGTTTTAGAAGGAAACTAACAAAGAGCTACCCACAGGCTTCTGCCCCAGGAGTTGATGGATTTCATCTTTAGCTACCTTGCGATGACCACATTCTTTTCTGTGTCTCCTTTGGAGTTTTTATATTCTTAAGGGAAAGAACATTACTGACTCATCTCAGCTTGTAGTAAAAGCAGAATGACCATAGAAGGCAGAGGAAGCTTATTACAGGGGTGGGAAAGTTCTGCAGAGGTGAGGTCATGGAAAAGGGTAAGTAGTATGGAGTAGGCCTTTGAATTAATGAAAGAGAGGAACAAATTTGTATCTACCTACAAAACTGAGTAACCTGTTTCTTCTTAAGAGTATAAGAATCGAGAAGAGCCCATGGGTTATTTTCTGCCTGGGGTGTCCTTCTTAGTGTCTCTGAGCAGCCTCCAGGTAGGATAAGGCTACTGGAGATTGAGTGGACAGTCTGGAAACCATAAGCTGTGGAGAGACAGCAAAAGAGGCAACGACCCAGGATGAGCCAAAGCCCAGCTTCACCTCCTTTGTAGGATGGCACATGTCTAGCCCTGCTCCCTGCAATTGCCTGGGTAACCTGTGTCATCAAGGGGACCAATAGGAAGAATACTGAGATAGTCAAGACACATGGTGATCCCAAAGTCTTGCTCTGTGACCTTGAATCAGTTAAAACTCATAGACTCTTACAGCTCAGAAGACTGTGGGCTCATTTATTCCAGTCTTCTTGATTTATGTATGAAGATAACAAAGATCAAAGAAGTAATCACTCAGCCAGATACCTAGTGGCATAACCATGACTATAACCCAGGCCTCTCTATTCCCACTGAGTGTTCTTTCTGCTCTATAAAACCACCTACTTGGCCAGGAAACTTTGCTTCATTTTCTTCTTTTCAAAAATGGGTGTGAATGCCTACAGAATAGTTCATAGTCTTTAGGATGAGACAGATCTGGGTTTAAACCTCAGCTGCAAATCTCACCATCAGTATGAAATTTGTCTAGTTAATATAAATTCCCCGAGCCTCAAATTCCTGCTGTGTAAAATAAGGGCAAGATTTACCTCATGGAACTCTTTTGATTTTTAAAGGAGATAATTATATTAGGGTTTTGAATAAAACTGTTAATGATTTTTAAAAATAGCCTATTTGGGTTGTTTGTACAAACTGAATCGTTTATCAGTGTTGTTTGTTTGTTGCCACAGCTTACATACTTACATTATATTGTCTTTGGTGGAGAAGAAGAAGGAGGAGGGGGAGGGGGAGGAGAGAGGAGAAGGAGGGGGAAGGGATGGAGAAGGGGGAGGGGGAGGGGGAGGAAGGAGAAAGGAGAGGAAGAAGAAGGAGAAGAGAAAGAAGAAAGAAGAAGAGGAGGAGGAAGAGGGAGAGGAGACAGCATAACAGCTTATATTCCAAGTGAATAATCAAACCTTCCAGTTTTGTCCTCACTCTAAACTCGACATGGAAAAGGTACAAGTGAGAGAGAATTCTTTTATCATAAGCTAAATATTCTCATCTTCTCAAGGAGGGAGATCTTGGACTCATGCTATTGGAATTTGTGTATCTAATACTTCAGCTCAGCAGGTGCTAGATGGGTTTACTTGAGAAACAAAGGAAGCATTTTACTTCTACAGTAAAAGAATTATTTGGAACCTGGCTGACTGCTGCCTGATACTTCATCTCTGAAGTGAGAATTAGATACACTTTAGAAAAAAAAGTACATAAATGAAAGGCTTCTCTAGTACTGAGTGTGGTGACATCTATCATGGTTACAAATAGCCCTGCAGTGTGTCTCCAGTTACTTTTTTCAAGGTCTAAGTGAAATCTAATTCCACTTGTTTCTTGTCTGAGGAAGGATAAAGAAAGGCTAGAGATAAGGCAAACTTAGAATGGTTGCCCTGTTTGAAATTGAGAATATTTAAAAATATACCTATTGCAAAAAGATAAGCTAAAATTGCTCTAGAGTTACTTTCTGGCATTCATTAGGCTTACCTTCATTTTTTTTTTTTTTTACAGTATTACCTTTTCAGCTGTTGCTAAAATAGTGGAATGAGGTAAATAGAAGGAAAGTACAACCCTGGAATAGCTAAAACTATGCTAGCAGTAGTCGAGGAAACTCCAACCTTAGCAATAGCCTAAACAGCAATGAATATGGTGGTGAACTGGGAGTTAGAAGTAGTTCTCAAGATTATAATAGTCAAGAAACTCTCCCCCAAGGGCTTTTCAAAATACATATCTGGAAAATAACTTAAGTGGGTACATCAACTTCTGAGAGTGTGGTGATTTATTTGCATTGTTGGCAGTGTTTCCTGATAAAATCTGGATGTCTATTTACCAGGCAATGTCTCTTATTGAAATGATCTAAATTGTGATATCTAAGTCATGATTAAAAAGTTTAGCAAATGGCATTAGATTTTGCATTCTTTTAATTTTAAAATAATCCTTTAATAAGCAAGTCTTTGTTAAGAATTTGGACAAAGCCATTTTCAAGGCTAAGACATTTGAACACCTCTTTATACATCCTAATAGCCATGAAGTCATAGTACTTGTAATTTCCATCTTAGACAAATAAAGGTTATTGTTTTCTTAGAACAATAAAATTTTAATAATAAACCTAGAATTAAGATGATTGTACTCAGGACTAAAGGCCATTAAAAAAAATTGAAATGGAACCTTCCTTCCAGAATTTTTCTGGGAAAATGCCAAGGAATAGAAATGAGAAGGCAGATGGAATTTTTTTTTTTTTGCCAGTGAGTTGACAAATCGGAAAAGTGATTGCAAAATCTTGGAAAGCTTTAGTCTTTCTAACTAAAGAGAAGAAAAGCCATGCTCCTATCAACAAAATGCTCAGGTCCCATAAAAATGGCCCCGATTTTTAGACTA
The DNA here is from genome assembly GCF_965194825.1 of Balaenoptera physalus. Taxonomy (NCBI): domain Eukaryota; kingdom Metazoa; phylum Chordata; class Mammalia; order Artiodactyla; family Balaenopteridae; genus Balaenoptera; species Balaenoptera physalus. The sequence continues at coordinate 29,595,937 of NC_138892.1, read as the reverse complement.
TATATTTGTCTGGGGAATAGAAATACTCAAAGGAATGTCAATCCTTGGCCAGTGTTAACTGGCCAAGTGTAATTAGCAGAACAAATGATCTCTCCAGTCTTCTCCCTCATCTTTTAACAGCAATATTTAAAACTGAATTGATGTAGAATGGGAATCTACATAACACCTAAGGGAGAATAGAATACCAGACAATCTCTGAATAGGTTATTTCGAGCCAAGGAAATCTACTAGTCTATGAGGCACTTTAGAATGAAAGTTTCTTTGGGTATTACCTAGCCCAAATCTTTCAGTGATGTATGGGCCCTTGAAGCAAAGCAACTTAACTCTGGAAACCTGACAGGAACAGTGTTTGAAGTGGTTAAAAATACAGGCTTTGGCCCCTGTCTTTATAGAGACCTCCAGATATGGTTATTCTGAGGTACTGGGGGTTAGTACGTCAACATATGAATATTTGGGGGGCTTAAATTCAACCCATAACAGGAAGTAAGAGAGGGAGCAGAAAGATTAGTTAGAAACATTGCAGTTGTTCAGGGCAGATCAACTGAAGCTTGCACTAGGATGGTAGAAGTGGAGATGGGGAGAAATGGATAAATTTGATGTACATTTTGGTGGCCTATTCATTAGGAATTGCTGATAAACTGGATGTGAGGTACAAGAGTAAGAGAAGAAGCAAGGATGCTCTCTAGTTTGCTGTCTTGAGAAATCTCTGGATATCATTTATTATCCTGGAAAGTTACCTTACCTCTCTTTTCCTCAGTTTCTTCATTGTGATTTTATGATATATCAAATGCATAGGAATGTTAAGAGGATAAATTCTAAGATATAAAATACATATGAAGTACTGAAATACATACTATTAGATATTATTTTCTCTTGATTTTGATGTATTTTTGAAATTCATTTTTTAATAACATAATGATACCCATGGGTAAAGCATCCAGTCCAAGAAGTAGAGTGTTACCTGTCACTTCCGTGAGCCTATTACCTTCGTGCCTATGCTACCCTTCTAATGGCCACTCCCACCATGAAAACCATTGTCCTGAATTTTGTGTTTATCATTTTTTGGTTTTGCTTTCATAATTATAATGGTTTCATATATATTTATACATAAATAGTATATTGTCTTATTTTACTTAATATTGAACTTTATAAAAAATATATTACAGTCTTCTCAGATTTGCTTTTCACTCAATGTTCTATTACCAAGATTCATTCATGTTATTGTGTTTAGCCATAGTTGATTATTTTTACCACTGTATAATATTCCATTTGATACTACATTAATTTTTTTATTTATGCACATTTGGGTTTTGCTACTCTTTTGCTATTTTTTAAAGGACCATTATGGATATTCTATACACATCTCTCTTTGCACATATGCAAAGTTTGTGTTGGGTTTGTCTTGCTACTCAAAGTGTGAGCTGACTGGCAGTGCGGGCATCACCTGGGACCTTGCTAAAAACATGGAATCTTGGCACATTCTTGAAAATTTGCAATTTACCAAGATCTCTATTGTATGTATATGCACATTGAGGTTTGAGAAACACTGTAGAAAAGGAATTGCTGGGTTACAGGATAAATGAATTTTCAACTTTACAAGATGATGCCAAATTGTTTGCCTAAGTAGTTGTACCAATTTACATTCACATCATTAATAACTAAGAAAAGTTATGTCCCCTCCAATGCTTTAAATTGTCATACTTAATTTTTGACAATCGAAGAGGCAAAAATTATGTCTTTTTGTGGTTTTAATTTACATTTCCCTAATTTCTAATGAGTTGAACATCCTTTCTTTTTTGGAGGTGGGGAAACTAAAGGGTCAGTGTTTTCTGTCAAATCTCTATTCAGGATTTTTCCCATTTTAAAATAAGAATGTCTGCCTTTTTCTCATTGATTTAGTGAGGTTCTTTACATATTATTGTTATTAATCCTCTACAGGTTATATATGTTGCAATTATCTTCTCTTAGTTTCTGTCTTTTCATTCACTCCCTTTTACAGTATTTCTTGATAAACAGAAAGTCTTAATAATAATATAATCCAATTCATAAATCTCTTCCTTAATGATTTGTCTTAAGAAATCACTCCTGACTTCACATCAGAAATATATTCATCTATCTTTTCTTCTAAGCATTTTAAAGTTTGTGCTTGACATTTAAGTTTTTAATCTATTTGGAACTGATTTTTGAGTGTGAGATGAAGAATCCAAGTTCATCATTTTTCCTTGTGGATTACCGATTTTTCCAGTTATTTTTGTTGACTTGTTCCTACTCTCCCTAGTGATATGCAACATTGTCTCTCATATATCAAATTTCCATGCAAATGGGAATATGGTTATACATTTTGTAGTCTATCCTATTGGTCAATTTTTCTGTGCTTTGCCAACACAATACTATCTTAGTTATAACTTTATATAGTCTTGTAGTTGGACAAGTCTTCCATCATTTATTTTCAGGTGTGGCTTGCCTATTCTTTTTTTTTAACATCTTTATTGGAGTATAATTGCTTTACATTGTTGTGCTAACTTTTGCTGTATAACAAAGTGAATAAGCTATACGTATACTTATATCCCCATATCCCCTCCCTCTTGCATCTCCCTTCCACCCTCCCTATCCCACCCCTCTAGGTGGTCACAAAGCACTGAGATGATATCCCTGTGCTATACGGCTGCTTCCCACAAGCTATCTATTTTACATTTGGTAGTGTATATATGTCATTGCCACTCTCTCACTTCATCCCAGCTTACCCTTCCCCCTCCCCGTGTCCTTAAGTCCATTCTCTATGTCTGTGTCTTTATTCCTGTCCTGACCCTAGGTTCATCAGAACCATTTTTTTTTTTTAGATTCCATATATATGTGTTAGCATACGGTATTTGTTTGTCTCTTTCTGACTTACTTCACTCTGTATGACAGACTCTAGGTCCATCCACCTCACTACAGATAACTCAGTCTTGTTTTTTTATGGCTGAGTAATATTCCATTGTATATATGTGCCCCATCTTCTTTATCCATTTATCTGTCGATGGACACTTAGGTTGCTTCCATGTCCTGGCTATTGTAAATAGTGCTGCAATGAACATTGTGGTACATGACTCTTTTTGAATTATGGTTTTCTCGGGGTATATGCCCAGTAGTGGGATTGCTGGGTCATATGGTAGTTCTATTTTTAGTTTTTTAAGGAACCTCCATACAGTTCTCCATAGTGGCTGCATCAATTTACATTCCCACCAACAGTGCAGGAGGGTTCCCTTTTCTCCACACCCTCTCCAGGTTTTATTGTTTGTAGATTTTTTTTTTTTTAATTTATTTTTGGCTGTGTTGGGTCTTCGTTTCTATGCAAGTGCTTTCTCTAGTTGCGGCAAGTGGGGGCCACTCTTCATCGCGGTGTGCGGGCCTTTCACTGTCGTGGCCTCTCTTGTTACGGGGCACAGGCTCCAGCTGCGCAGGCTCAGTAGTCGTGGCTCATGGGCCCAGTTGCTCCGCGGGATGTGGGATCCTCCCAGACCAGGGCTCGAACACTTGTCCCCTGCATTGGCAGGCAGATTCTCAGCCACTGTGCCACCAGGGAAGCCCTTGTTTGTAGATTTTTTGATGATGGCCATTTTGACCAGTGTGATGTGATACCTCATTGTGGTTTTGATTTGCATTTCTCTTATGATTAGTGATGTTGAGCATCCTTTCATGTGTTGGTTGGCAATCTGTATATCTTCTTTGTACAAATGTCCATTTAGGTCTTCCACCCATTTTTGGATTGGGTTGGTTGTTTTTTTTGGTATTGAGCTGCATGAGCTGCTTATATATTTTGGAGATTAATCCTTTGTCCGTTGCTTCATTTGCAAATATTTTCTCCCATTCTAAGGGTTGTCTTTTCATCTTGTTTATGGTTTCCTTTGCTGTGCAAAAGCTTTTAAGTTTCATTAAGTCCCATTTGTTTATTTTTGTTTTTATTTCCACTTCTCTAAGAGGTGGGTCTTTAGGATCCTGCTGTGATTTATGTCATAGAGTGTTCTGCCTCTGTTTTCCTCTAAGAGTTTTATAGTGTCTGGCCTTACATTTAGATCTTTAATCCATTTTGAGTTTATTTTTGTGTATGATGTTAGGGAGTGTTCTAATTTCATTCTTTTACATGTAGCTGTCCAGTTTTCCCAGTACCACTTATTGAAGAGGCTGTCTTTTCTCCACTGTATATTCTTGCCTCCTTTTTGAAACATAAGGTGACCATATGTGTGTGGGTTTATCTCTGGGCTTTCTAACCTGTTCCATTGATCTATATTTCTGTTTTTGTGTCAGTACCATACTGTCTTGATTACTGTAGTTTTGTAGTATAGTCTGAAGTTAGGGAGCCTGATTCTTCCAGCTCCATTTTTCTTTCTCAAGATTGCTTTGGCTATTTGGGGTCTTCTGTGTTTCCATACAAATTGTGAAATTTTTTGTTCTAGTTCTGTGAAAAATGTCATTGGTAGCTTGATGGGGATTGCATTGAATCTGTAGATTGCTTTGGGTAGTATAGTCATTTTCACAATGTTGATTCTTCCAATCCAAGAACATGGTATATCTCTCCATCTGTTTGTATCATCTTTAATTTCTTTCATCAGTGTCTTATAGTTTTCTTCATACATGTCTTTTATCTCTCCTTAGGTAGGTTTATTCCTAGGTATTTTATTCTTTTTGTTGCAGTGGTAAATGGGAGTGTTTCCTTAATTTCTCTTTCAGATTTTTCATTATTCGTGTATAGGAATGCAAGAGATTTCTGTGCATTAATTTTGTATCCTGCTACTTCACCAAATTCATTGATTAGCTCTAGTAGTTTTCTGGTAGCATCTTTAGGATTCTCTATGTATAGTATAATGTCATCTGCAAACAGTGACAGTTTTACTTCTTCTTTTCCAATTTGGATTCCATTTATTTCTTTTTCTTCTCTGACTGCTGTGGCTAAAAATTCCAAAACTATGCTGAATAATAATGGTGAGAGTGGGAAACCTTGTCTTGTTCCTGATCATAGTGGAAATAGTTTCAGTTTTTCACCATTGAAAACGATGTTGGTTGTGGGTTTTTCATTTATGGCCTGTATTATGTTGAGGTAGGTTCCCTCTATACCTACTTTCTGGAGACTTTTTGTCATAAGTGGATGTTGAATTTTGTCAAAAGCTTTTTCTGCATTTATTGAGGTGATCATATGGTTTTATTCTTCAATTTGTTAATATGGTGTATCACATTGATTGATTTATGTATAATGAAGAATTCTTGCATTCCTGGGATAAACCCCACTTGATCATGGTGTATGATCCTTTTAATGTGCTATTGGATTCTGTTTGCTAGTATTTTGTTGAGGATTTTTGCATCTATGTTCGTCAGTGATATTGGCCTGTAGTTTTCCTTTTTTGTGACATCTTTGTCTGGTTTTGGTATCAGGGTGATGGTGGCCTCGTAGAATGAGTTTGGGAGTGTTCCTCCTTCTGCTATATTTTGGAAGAGTTTGAGAAGGATAGGTGTTAGATCTTCTGTGAATGTTTGATAGAATTCGCCTGTGAAGCCATGTGGTCCTGGGCTTTTGTTGGTTGGAACATTTTTAATCACAGTTTCAATTTCGGTGCTTGTGATTGGTCTGTCTGTATTTTCCATTTCTTCCTGGTTCACTCTTGGAAGGTTCTACTTCTCTAAGAATTTGTCCATTTCTTCCAGGTTGTCCATTTTATTGACATATACTTGCTTGTAGTAATCTCTCAGGATCCTTTGTATTTCTGCAGTGTCAGTTGTTACTTCTTTTTCATTTCTAATTCTATTGATTTGAGTCTTCTCCCTTTTTTTCTTGATGAGTCTCGCTAATGGTTTATCAATTTTGTTTAGCTTCTCAAAGAACCAGCTTTAGGTTTATTGATCTTTGCTATTGTTTCCTTTATTTCTTTTTCATTTATTTCTGTTCTGATCTTTATGATTTCTTTCCTTCTGCTAACTTTGGGGTTTCTTTATTCTTCTTTCTCTAATCACTTTAGGTGTAAGGTTAGATTGCTTATTTGAGATTTTTCTTGTTTCTTGAGGTAGGATTGTATTGCTATAAACTTCCCTCTTAGAACTACTTTTGCTGCATATGATAGGTTTGGGGTCATCGTGTTTTCATTGTCATTTGTTTCCAGATATTTTTTGATTTCCTTTTTGATTTCTTTAATGATCTCTTGGTTATTTAGTAGCATTTTGTTTAGCCTCCATGTGTTTGTATTTTTTACAGTTTTTTTCCTGTAATTTGTATTTAGTCTCATAACTTTGTGGTCAGAGAAGATACCTGATATGATTTCAATTTTCTTAAATTTACCAATTTTCACAAATTTACTTGATTTGTGGCCCAAGATATGATCTATCCTGGAGAATGTTCTGTGAGCACTTGAGAAGAAAGTGTATTCTGTTGTTTTTGGATTGAATGTCCTATAAATATCATTTAAGTCCATCTTGTTTAATGTATCATTTAAAGCTTGTGTTTCCTTATTTATTTTCATTTTGGATGATCTGTCCATTGGTGAAAGTGGGGTGTTAAAGTCCCCTACTATGATTGTGTTACTGTTGATTTCCCCTTTTATGGCTGTTAGCATTTGCCTTTTGTATTGAGCTGCTCTTATGTTGGGTGCATAAGTATTTACAATTGTTATATCTTCTTCTTGGATTGATCCCTTGATCATTATGTAGCGTCCTTCTTTGTCTCTTGTAATAGTCTTTATTTTAAAGTCTATTTTGTCTGATATGAGAATTGCTCTCCAGCTTTCTTTTGATTTCCATTTGCATGGAATATCCTTTTGCATCCCCTCACTTTCAGTCTGTATGTGTCCCTAGGTGTGATGTGGGTCTCTTTAGACAGCATATATATGGGTATTGTTTTTGTATCCATTCAGCCACTCTATGTCTTTTGGTTGGAGCATTTAATCCATTTACATTTAAGGTAATTGTCGATATGTATGTTCCTATTACCATTTACTTAACTGTTTTGGGTTTGTTTTTGTAGGTCTTTTCCTCTTGTGTTTCCTGCCTAGAGAAGTTCCTTTAGCATTTGTTGTAAAGCTGGTTTGGTGGTGCTGAATTCTCTTAGCTTTTGCTTGTCTGTTAAGGTTTTAATTTCTCCATCACATCTGAATTAGATCCTTGCTGGATAGAGTAATCTTGGTTGTAGGTTTCTCCTTTTCATCACTTTAAATATGTCCTGCCACTCCCTTCTGGCTTGCAGATTTTCTGCAGAAAGATCAGCTGTTAACCTTATGAGGATTCCCTTGTATGTTATTTGTTGCTTTTCCCTTGCTACTTTCAATATTTTTTCTTTGTATTTAATTTTTGGTAGTTTGATTAATATGTGTCCTGGAGTGTTTCTCCTTGGATTTATCCTGTATGGGACTCTCTGTGCTTCCTGGACTTGATTGACTATTTCCTTTCCCATATTAGGTAATTTTTCAACTATAATCTCTTCAAATAGTTTCTCAGTCCCCTTCTTTTTCTCTTTTTCTTCTGGGGCCCCTATAATTCGAATGTTGGTGAGTTTAGTGTTGTCCCAGAGGTCTCTGAGACTGTCCTCAATTCTTTTCATTTTTTCTTTATTCTGCTCTGCGGTAGTTATTTCCACTATTTTATCTTCCAGGTCACTTATCCATTCTTCTGCCTCAGTTATTTTGCTATTGATTCCTCCTAGAGAATTTTAAATTTCATTTATTGTGTTGTTCATCATTGTCTGCTCTTTAGTTCTTCTACATCCTTATTAAATGTTTCCTGTATTTTCTCCATTCTATTTCTAAGATTTTGGATCATCTTTACTATCATTACTCTGAATTCTTTTTCAGGTAGACTGTCTATTTCCTCTTCAATTGTTTGGTCTGGTGGGTTTTTACCTTGCTCCTTCATCTGCTGCATATTTCTCTGTCTTCTCATTTTGCCTTACTTTCTGTGTTTGGGGTCTCCTTTTCAGAGGCTGCAGGTTCGTATTTCCCATTGTTTTTGGTGTCTGCCCCCAGTGAGTGAGGTTGGTTCAGTGGGTTGTCTAGGCTTCCTGGTGGAGGGGACTGGTGCTTGTGTTCTGGTGGGTGAGGCTGGATCTTGTCTTTCTGGTGGGCAGGACCATGTCCAGTGGTGTGTTTTGGGGTGTCTGTGAACTTATTATGATTTTAATCAGCCTCTCTGCTAATGGATGTTGTTGTGTTCCTGTCTTGTTAGTTGTTTGGTATGGCATGTCCAGTACTGTAGCTTGCTGGTCATTGAGTGGAGCTCGGTCTTAGCACTGAGATGGAGATCTCTGGGAGAGCTCTCACTGATTGATATTACATGGGGCACGGAGGTCTCTGGTGGTCCAATGTCCTGAACTAGGCTCTTCTACCTCAGAGGCTCAGGCCTGACAGCTGGCCGCAGCACTATGACCCTGTCAGCCACACGGCTTTTGGGAAGTCTGAGGTCTTCTGCCAGTGTTCAGTAAGTGTTCTGTAGGAGTTGTTCCATATGTTGATGTATTTGTGGGGAGGATGGTGGTCTCCACTTCTCACTCGTCTGACATCTTGAAGGTCCTTCCTTGCCTATTCTTGATTCATTGCTTTCCCACATAAATTTTAGAATCAGTTGTGAAGTTCACACACACACACAAAACTACACTGGAAGTCCATTTTCTTTTTCCATCTATCAATTTTCCTCTAGTGTCTCCCCTGACAAACCTCTACAGGCAGAGCCATCTAGGAACTAGTTTGCAGAGTCCCATATCCAGCATTACAGAATATAAAGAAATGGCACTGGATCTGACATTCAATAAGCAAATAAATCGTACTTTCTCTTACTATTTCTAATGTATCCATAGACTCTTTCATGTTTTCTAAGCAGTCATATAATCTGCTAAAATTTAGAGTTTTATGATCTTCCAATTCTTAATGCATTCCATTCTTTTTCTATTATGCTGGCAAGTTCTGCCAAGAAACTGTTGAATAGAAGTAGTGATAGTGAATATCTTTTCTTTATCCTGTATTTTAAAGTAAATCATCCTTATTCAAATTGAATATTTATTACATTAATTTTCAATTCAGTAACATGATTAAAGGCTATAAATTATTCTTAAATTACTAATATCACAGATTCAAACTCATTCTGATATACAATATTTTCACTATTATTTGTATTATATTTTTAGGTCTTTATTCAGATTTCTTCTTTTTGACCCATAAGTGCTTTAGAATTGTTTTCTTAGTTTCCAAGTAAATGTGAATTATCTTCTTCATGGTCAGCTTCTGATATATTTTGTGAATTGAGAATGGGACCTGTAGTCTACCTATTCTTTGAAACTTGTTAAAACAAATTTGGCTTTGTGGCCAAATATGAAATCAATTTTTATAAATGCTCTATTTGAACTTGAAAAAGGTATTAATTCTCTAATTGTTGGTTATAGAATGTCATATATGTCCATTAAATCAAGGTTGGAAGTTCTAATCTTCTATATCCTTGATGATTTTTAAATTTTCTTGAATGTTAATAATTAAAGGAGTGTTCAAATCTACCACAGTGCTATTAAAGTTTTTCTCTACCCTTCTTTAGTTATATTAATTTTCTATGTTTATTTTGATACTATTCATTAGTTGCAAATATATTTTAAATTATTATATATTTTTATATTACATTAAACTTTAGGTTGTGACGTTGTGAACCTTCATTGCTAATGACACATTTTGTCTTCTAGTGTATTTTGTCTGATATGAACAATTTTCACAAATATATGTTATCAGTTATTTACTGTAACTGCTTGAATATATTATGCCATTATCTTCTGGCTTCCATTTTTCTCTTTTTTGTGGAGAAATCTGCTATAATTCTAACTGATGTTCCTTTGTAAGTAGTTTTTCCTTTCTAGGTAAATGGATTTATATTTTTTGTTAGCTCTGAAAAATTCCCTGTATTATCTATTAAAATATTTTCTCTCTGCATTTTCTCAATTCTTTCTTTACAGGTCTTCTTTTAGACCTATATTAAAAATAATTATTCTAGCTTCCTTAATTCTAAAACTCACATTGTTTGTTTTCTCTTTATCTCCTTTTGCAGCATTCTATAAACTTTTCCACTTATATATCTTAAAGGTCATTAATTCTGTCTCTAACTGTATTCAATCTGTTCTTTATTCATGGAATCTGTTTTTATCAAGTATATCTTTTATTGCTAAAAATCCTTTTTTTTTCAATGATTATATATTGCATTTCTAAAATGCATGTTTCTACTTTCTGTTTCTATGATTTTGACTACTTTAGATATTTCCTATGAGTACTGCATATACCCTTTTGTGTCTGACTTATTTTACTTAGCATAATATCCTCAAGGTTCATCCATGTTGTAGCATGTGACAGAATAATCTTCCTTTTTAAGGCTGCAAAATAATCCATTGTATGTATACACCACATTTTTGTAAACTATTCATCTATTGATGAACATTTGGGTTGCTTCCACCTTTTGGCTATTGTGAACAGTGCTGCAATGAATGTGGGTGTGCAAATATCTCTTCAAAATCCTGCTTTGAGTTCTTCTGGATATATACCCCGAGGTAGGATTACTGGATCACATGGTAATCTTATCTTCAATTGTATGAGGAGCCTCCATCCTTTTTTCCATAGTGGCTGCACCAGTTTACATTTCCATGGACGTTGCACAAGGGTTCCAACTTTGCAGCATCTTCAATGACTTTTTTTTTCTCTTCTTTTGAAAGTGACCATCCTGATGGATATAAAGTAGTATATCATTATGGTTTTGGTTTTCTATTTCTCTAATGATTAGTGATGTTGAGCATCTTTTAATGTGCTTATTGGTTATTTGTATGTCTTCATTGGAGAAATGTCTATTCTTCTGACCATTTTTAATCAAGTTATTTGGAGTTTTGTTGTCATTATTGTTGAGTTGTAGAAGTTCCTTTTGTATTCTGTATATTAACCCCTTATCAGATATATGATTTGCAATTATTTTCTTCCATTCCATAGATTGCCTTTTCACTCTGTTGACTGTTTCTTTAGACATGCAAAAGCTTTTAATTAGATGTAGTCCCACTGTCTATTTTTAAATCTTGTTACCTGCTTTTTTTTCACAATCAAAAATCATTGCCAAATCTAATTGCCTTGAAGTTTTTTCCCTATGATTTTTCCAGGAGTTTAACAGTTTTAGATTTTATATTTAATCTTTAATCCATTTTCAGTTAAATCTTATATGTGGTGTAAGATAAGAGTACAACTTCATTATTTAGCATGTGGATATTCAGTTTTTTTCAGCACGTTTTGTTGAAGAGACTGTTTTTTTCCCTATTGTGCCATCTTGGGCACCCTTGTCAAAAACTATTTAGCCACTTGTACAAGGGTTTATTTCTGGACTCTCTCTTCTATTCCATTGGACTGTATATCTATTTTTATGGCAGTACCATATAGTTTTAATTACTGTTGCTTTGTAGTATATTATAAAATCAGGGAGTGTGAGGCCTAAAACTTTGTTCCCCTTCAAAATTGCTTTCATGAGTTGGGTCCCTTGAGGAGTCCATACAAAACTTTCATATATGGTGATTAGTAAAGGCCACTCTAAGCAGATGTCTTTTTTGACAGTGATCAGAGCTAAGTAAGGAAATAAACTGTGTCTATAGCTGTATCACAGATAGAGACAAATGCAAGAAACCTGGACTAAGAATAAATTCGGCATGTTCAATGAACAGGGAGACCAGTGTGTTTGGAGAGGAGTGGGCAAGAAGAGTGACAAGGCAACCAGACCTTGAAGGTCATGATAAGGGCTTCAGATTTTAAGTGTGATGAGAAAATATTTCAGCTATCTAAGCTGGGGTAGAACATAATCTGATTAATATTTTTTCAAGACTCATCCTGACTGGTTTGAGAGTTAACTGTAAGATTCCACTCTTGAGTACACTTTGACATGCATTAGGAGGTTATTGCCTTAGTTCAAAAGAGAGATGACAGTGGACTGGACCAGTCTTGGCAAACAGTCAGATTTGTGATATATTTTGAAGATCAAGCCAGAAATTACGTTGACAAATTCACTATGAAGAAATAGATTGATATTCCTATATTCATTATCCCAAGTTTTGAGATAGAGAATGTTCTGTTAAAAATAGACTTTATAGAGAGAACTGGATGAACTCCATGAATTAAAATAAACTGAAATATTTTGCATAAAGTTAAAGAGACCAAAATAGAAGCAATTGTACTGGAGCTTGCCAGAAAAGGGCTGGGTCAAGACTGACCTCCATGACTTATCCCCTTGTCACTGCAGTGTGATTCCAGTAACTCTATCCAACAATCATATCTTCAGAACTTACCATCAGGCACTGTGTTTTGTCAGGGTGGGAAGAGGGAATTTACAGACACACATACAAACATATCTAAGCTCCTTTTAATTCCATGGGCATCTACCAAGTCAGAACATGTACTCTGACAGTAGAAATCTGGTCTCCAATGAGGTTTACAGCACTTAAAATATGTCTGACCTTACATCTTGGCTTTTCTCCCCTGTTAAGTAGGAATGTACCATATAGGTATTATTTGAGCTAAAACAATATATAAAAAGCATTCCCTAAGGTATCTAATACATAATAAAATTTAAATAAATATTATTATTACAATTAAGTCTCTTCCGCAGAAAGGCTTTCCTTATCACCCAATCAAAAATCACCACTTCCTCCCCTCCCTCTTATCCCTTCAGGTAGTTTATTTCTTCATAGCATGTATCACTACCTAACGTCAAGTCACAGAGTATGAATTTATTTTCTTTATTGTTTGAATTCCTTGTGAACGTCAACCTTGTTAGGGGAGTAATTTGTTGGTCTTGTTCACTACTGAATTCCTGACACTGACGCCATTCCTGGAGTATAGTGGAAGCTCAATAAATATTTATTGAATGAATTAACGGAAAAGTTACAGATAGAGGCACAATAGAGGGAGCTGTTAATTCTAGCTCAGAACTTTGATAAAGAATTTTTATTTTTATGATACAGGATTTTCCTATTATGATAAAGGATATTAATTCTGAGGAGGTTAAGAGGGATTTATGGCAAAAGGACAGAGTAGCTTAAGGTGAGTTTGAAAGAGTTTGTGTCAGTGTTTCCAAGTAGAAGGAGCATAAAGAGATCCCAGGAAGAAAAGACAGAGTTTTCATAGACACCAGAGCAAAACCAGCTGCAAAATGGTAAATATGGTTGCAGCATCAAGTGATTTAACATGGTGCCAGTGGGACCTGGCAAGCCTGGTAAGAGATGAGGCTGTAAAGGTAACCAAGGACCAGATCAAACAGGACATTTGATATCCAAGGTGACTAGTATGCTGTCTTGTGGAGCCTGAGTCTCATCCTGAAAATGATGGTGCATCATTGAGTCATTTTAAGCAAGGAAATAATGAAGGACCCGGTTTATATATTAGAAAAACTCACTCTGGTAACATTGTGGATGATGAAGTTAAGCAAAACATGAGAATCTTTAGAAATCTAGATGAAAATTGAGCAAATTATAAAATAAAGCAGTGGTAGTGGGAATAGAGAGAGGTTTATTTGAGACATAATTCATAGATAAGGTGGCTAAAGCTCTTGAATATTTTTAAAACATAGAATGTATTCTCTTTTATAGAACAGCAGTTACACTTTAAGGGGACAAGACAAACATATAGGTGATACTCTTTAGGTCAATCAAAACGTGAAAGAGGAGTTACTACACAGTAGAAGTGCAAACCAGGGGTTAACAAAGTGAGCTAAAAATGCATGAGACCTCACTCTTCTTATGTTGCCTAAATTTCTACTTTTCCCTAAATGTGTTGTAGTTCAATTTTTTATATCTTATTAGGGAACAAAATCTACTGAATGCATGAGTGAATGAATAAAAATACCTAGCTAGATATTTTAAAAATTCATTTCTGTTTATTTCATATACTTATAGCATGTCTACTTTAAATTTTATAACATTGTTATTTTATATACACCTTTAGTTCCTGGTAGTAAAGTTGCTTTAGAGTTCACTTTAACTCAAATGAGCATTTTCTTTTACTTGAGAGTAAAATGTTAAACAAGTTGCAAAATCCAACCAAAGAAAAATCTAAGGTCATCGTTATGGTAAAATTACTGCTATAGAAAAAACCAGAACCCAGAACTTAAAAAATCACAAGGAAAAAAATTCACAGTCCTTTGTAAAACCAACCTTTTAAATTCTCCAGTATTTCTGAAAACAGCTATTACCGGTTGGAGAACTTTTAACTAAGAAATCAACATTCCTCTGGCTCATTTAGTGGTCTGTCTTCCATCTGTAGTTTTGTACTTATTAGGGCATGATAATTCCTCACAAACCTCAAAACCCAAGGACATCATAGTTCTCCTTCACCATAAAAGCATAACTTAGCCTTGATTTTCAAATGGAGATGTTGAAGGACTTTCTCACTTTCCATTCCCCCTGCTCCCCACCTCCCTGCGCCAAATCAGGGTCGATAGTTAAGTCTCCAGTGAATCCATCTTAGTAAAAACTAATAATCCACATGCATCATTGCTTTAATCCATTCATGGGATTGTTTATCCAGAAGGAGACAAAATCAGAATCATTGTTAGTGAGATAGCCAAGAGAAGTTCTTGCTTTAAATTCACCCTGTTTTGACCATTTCCCCTAGGTACCTTCTTGAACATGTAATCAAAGTAAATCCTAAGCCGTCTCCCTTGATGGAGTACCTTTTCTTGGAGAGAAAAGAGCATAGACAGGCAAGAAGTATCTGTGAAGCAACTCTTGAGTTAGTTGGGTGGCAGAAGTGGTACATGTTATCTTCATGAAGTTAGCTTAAATAAATTAGAATACAGGAAAAATAATATTTTTTCTCATGTATATGTACTGCAAATGACATGCTTCTTTCTATTCTGCTTCCCTAAAGAAAAGGACATTTCTGCTTTTTAACTGTTTGGGATTTCAATGGCTGGATCACACTAAGTTGGAGTTTTTAAAAATGTGTATTGCTGACCACCAGTATAAGAATCACTTATTCTTACATTCTTTAAAAATGTGGAATCCTATGTTGCATAACGTATCGAGTCTGTATATCTGGGGCACTGTGTTTGGTAATCTGCATTTACAAAATCATTTCAACATGCTGATTATACACTTGAAATGTTGGAAAACATTACCATAACTGGGGTGGGAGTGGGAGGGATGAGAGAAGAGCAGATAAGGAATCTTCAATATCCTTTCCTCCCTAAGGCTGTCACAATGAGTGAAAGAGCAAACAGTATCTTCTCTTCTCCAGCTCTGCCCTGGAGAGATGGGGTCTGGCCGCTAGAAAGAGGAACTGTCCCCAAACAGTATCTAACTAGTGTCTTCCTCAGATGCTTCTGCAAGAAGTGCGACTTTGTGCTTAATTTGGTCCTTGTCAACCAAACATTAACTACAAGGGAAATTGCTGTTTTCAGAATTACATAATATACATGTCACACGTCAGCCAGTCAGTGCTGTCTTAACTGATAATGGTCCTTTGATGATAGGCCATTTTACCACAAGATAGAGTTCACTAAAAATATTCTGTTAAAACATATTATACTTGAGAGAGATGATGTCTTTCTTTTAGACACATTTGAGACTATATATATGCTCATACAGGGATGAGTATAGTTGACTGAACAACATTTGGCTCCAAACATATGCTTTATTGTTAACTAGGTAGGTAGAAGTTATAAATTATATGCCTTACTATTTTCCATCGTATAGAATCCTGGATATACTTTTTCTGTATTATAAATTCTAACGTTATGTTACAAATATAGTGGCTTCAATATAAAGTGATATTTTAAATCTCATTTTCTGAAACTTTTATATACATTCAACATTTTCTGTCCTGGGAGTTATCTGCCATTTTTGCTTACAACCAACTAGTGACTGCTGAGATCTTACAGCTGCTTTTTATTTGATATAATATCATTGCGTATAAATCTGTAAAACCAACAGGAATGGAAATAATGACAAATATCCAAGGAAGTTGTGAGATTTAAATACTGTAATATTGTGATTTATAAGAAATATATATTTGGTCATTCAGATGATCAAAATATACTTCTTATATATATATTTGGTCTTTGTCTAAGGTTTCTCGCTCACAACTCCTAAAGCCTTTGAAACTTCCTGAATAAGAGCAATAAGGTGTCTTTTGTTATGTTAATGAGGTGATTTGGAGAAGCTCTTAGGTAACCTAAGGATTGGGGGGGCTTGTTGCCAAGAGATCCAACCCGTGATTACAGTGTCTGAACTTTCAGTTGCTCCCCCTCACCTCCTGGGAGGGCAGAGGTGCTGGAGATTGAGTTCAATTGCCAATGGCCAATGACTGTTTAATCAGTCATGGCTATGAAATGAAGCCTCCATAAATACCCAAAGGACAAGATTCAGAGAGCTTTCTGATTGGTGAACCCGTGGAGATTTGGGGAGGGTGGCATGCTTGGAGAGGGCATGGAAGCTCAGCACCCTTTCCCCATACCTTGCCTTGCATCTCTTCTATCTGGCTGTTCCTGAGTTGTATCATTTTATTTCATTTATTTATTTTTTTGGGAGTGTTGCGTTGAGACTTAGTTGCGGCAAGCAGGATCTTTCATTGTGACACATGGGCTTCTCTCTAGTTGTGGCGTGCAGGTATTTTTTTCTCTTCTCTAGCTGTGGCACACAGGCTCCAGGGCACGTGGGCTCTGTAGTTTGCGGCACGCAGGCTCTCTAATTGAGGCGCGTGGGCTCAGCAGTTGTGGCGCGCGGGCTTAGTTGCACAGCCGCATGTGGGAATCTTAGTTCCCCGACCAGGGATCAAACCCGTGTCCCCTGCATTGCAAGGTGGATTCTTTGCCATGGGACCACCAAGGAAGTCCCCCCCGAGTTGTAGCATTTTATAATAAATGAATAATCTAGTGAGTAAAGAGTTTTCCTGTTCTGTGAGCTGCTCCAGCAAATTCCTCAAGTCCAGGACAGGGTCTTGGGAACCTCTGATGTATAGCTTTTTGGTCAGAAGCGGAGGTAACAATCTGGGCTTTCAACTGGCATCTGAAGTGGGGAGGGAGGGCAGTCTTGTAGGACTGAACCCTTAACCTGTACAATCCGACACTATCTCCAGGCACATACCGTCAGAACTGAGTTGAACTGTAGGACACAATTGGGATCTGCACACTTTTAAGTACATGTTGTAAGATGTGTTTTAAAACTCTTTACAGGTGGATGCTAGAAGCAGATAATTTAGTTAATGAAAAATTCTATTTAACATAAGTAAGATATTTCAGGCTAGAGATTTTTTAAAAATTCTAATCTATTATTTTATCTATTTTTTATAGGAGAGATATGAATTTCACAAGAAGTCAAACACAGTGACCCCATTTGCTATGTTTTATTTTGCTATTAGCTTGTTAAACATAACATGCAAATAATCAAAAAGAAACATACATATGACTTAGAGTGAAAAATAATTCTAGAAAAGAAAAGTTTCATTAGGTAAGTATATATTCCTAACACTAAAAATACTGCTTTAATTGTATGTGGTTTCATGAATTTTGTCTAATTTGCAAGATCATGTGTCTCAAAATTTACCATCTATTTTTCAGCTAAACAAATTTGAACACTGAAATTTGAACATTGAGATAATTTGCTTCAAGACAGTAAACATGCATATGCATGTAATCCATGCTTTTTGGCACATTAAGTTAAGGTTTAGAAATTATAAAACTTGGCTGACTTCCACGAAACCAGTAAAAAGCTTTTCACATCACTTGACAGGAGATAGGAAAAAAAACACTAAATTTACAAATAAAGCATTAATTTTATTGTCTATGTGTGTGTGTGTGTGTGTCTGTACTTGTGATGAAACAGGCCTGCCTTTCATCTTTTCTTTTAAAAAAGTAGTAAAATGTTTACAAAACATTTTCCCTCAGAATTTGAAATTTATGGAAGTAATAAACAGCAACAAAAAATGAATACTATAAAAACTGACACACAAATAAACATAACCATAAACTGCTGTTCCAGGATATATCTCAGTATAATTGGAATTAGTAGATATCAATTAACGGTGATCTCATTTGCTACACGTAGACATTCATACATATCAGGTGGCAGACTGGTTTGGGTGATGCGATTGCCATCCAAACGCAAATGTTTGATCTTGGAGTAGGATAATGGTCCCAGGATCTTACAGAAGCTCTTTACTTCAAACTCTGGAAAATTAAAGAATGAAACACTTCAATTTTTTTTTTTTTTTTTTTAGTACATGGGCTTGAAACATCATTTTAAAAAACTTTCAAATCTATAATAATATCCAATAAAACTTTTTCCCACTTATTTGATGTATCTTTGAATTTGGAACTACTAAAGGAATATTTCAGACTACCAAATAGCCCAGCAATATTTAGTAAAGAATACTTATGGTAGGTCAGAAGATTTAATGAAATGTTTCAAGGAAGAGAACTTATTTAAGTTCTTGATTTAGAAATACTTGCTTATAGAAGGACACTCAGTGTGTCATATTGTCTAAGCTTTAGTTTGAAATATTAAGTCTAGCCTGAGGAAACCTAAGATTGGTGCTGTTATATGAGCAATCTCACCAGTGTAAGTATTCTGGGTTTTTGCCTCTTAAAATAAAAGGGGTTAAATAGATGAACTCTAAACAGTTTTCCAACAACCGCACTTCATGACAAAGATTCAAAACTCCAAAGCAAAAACCAAATCATGGAATGTCCACCATCTCAGCTCATGCCCTTTTCTTCTGTGGTCAAAAAGCTGCCACAAATGAACAACTGATTTAATTTTTAATGGACACTAAGAAGTTTACTGGATAGCATGGTCTGTGTATGTATATAGAAAGTGCCTATGGTTGCCCAAGTCTATTTCAGATTAACGTTATCTGGTCCTGTATTGTATTATTTTCTTTCATTCTTCAACTCTAGCTAACAAAGACTTCAGTGGAAGCCCAAACACACTGCAGTCCTTTCCTCTAAGATGTTGTCGTAAATAACTTATCTGTCAAATTCCAGGGTTCTTGGTTATGGTATCTGCTTCTGAAGTATGGAACAATGGAAAAAACATGGGTTTCGGTCTATATTAGTTTTTTACCTCTGTCGTTTACCATCTGAGACATTTATCAGATCTTCTTTTTAGATATATCTATCACACTGTGTGCCGTGAAGATTACATTAATTAAGGTATGTAAAGCACTTCACACAGTGCTAGCACATACTGTGTACTAAATAATTATTGGTGTCCTTTTAATTTTTTCTGTTTTCTAAATTGCTTTACACTAGGAAGATCTGTGACTAGCTTAATGCTTAAAGTTGCAAGTTTGAAATATGACAAATTGTTTTTGGCTGGGTATTTCCTAATATTAGAAAAACATTAAGAGACTCTTTTTATCTTAAGAGAAAGTGGGCAATTGGTATGCATAATTATTATGCGGAAAGATAAACTAAGTTGAAGACACACATGCAAAGTCACACGGCAAGAATTCCTGAAATATGTAAACCTAAATGTCGAGGATAAGGAAGGGAGAAAGGTAAATACTCACTTTCAAATGACTATATGTGCTGGGCATTGGGATTTCAGTCTCAGCTAGGCACTGAGCAGCTTCTGGCATTTCTCCCATAGTCCACCTGTCCCACCTCCTGCATTGGCTCTTCCTTTTTCACTCATACAATGAAAACTGTTTTTTCCACCTTCAAATGCCCCTGCATCTGTATCTCTCCCCTTTCTTGTCTCAGAGTAGGAGGTAGTCTTGCTCCTGCAGCTAACCTCCACCCACCAAATCTAATGGATTTCTTCAGCCCTCAAACGTCTTAAATCCCATTAGCATTTTGGCCTGTCTGAGTATCCTTCCTCCTGACCACAAATGTTTATAATGTGGGACCATCTATTGCCACATAGTGAATTTTCCCCTGGAAACAGCTGTAAGGGTTTAGCTCTGATAGCTTGACTGTGTATTATAAGACAAACAAGCTTTGCAGACACAAGAAAGAACACATGGCATTGCAGAGTCGGCAGTCATGGTCTCCTTCATGAGAACACCCCAACCCTACTAGGAGTTACATGAAACTATTGCAGAATTACAGAATTACTATTGCAGAATTATATTAATAAGGCACACTGAAAATTTTTTTTCTGATAAGAGTGTCAATATCCTTACCCAGTACGACAAGGGAACCAACTTTTATAATATAAAGATGTTCAATTTCAATAGATTATTTTGCACATAAAATCATTTACTATGTGAATCAGTGTTTCCCACCTGAGTTTTCATTTTAAAAACTTCATCTGTGAATTATAGGTTTTTTCTTCTTCCAACTTCAATTAAAGAATGAGGTAGGGATTGGTGAATGTCAGTTTCCCATCTGAATCTTTATAGCTTAAATTGAAAAATGTCCCAGGAGACCAGAAGAGTACATAAGCAGCTCAAGTGGAATAGGTCAAACTCCCACCCAGCAGATAAATGAAAAATAAACTATGGAAGTAAGAGAAAGGTAGGAGAAACTGTGGGAAAATCAAATGAGGTGAAGGGTTGTGTATAAGAAAAGGGGCTTTGTAATTCTAGTAAAAAATATTCCAAACCCTTTTCATATTCCTCCTTAAACTTTCTCACAGTCCTCATAAGAACACCATGAAGACCATACACACCAACCGTAACAGGGATAACAGAGATAGATGATGGTCATGATAGCAGAGTAATATGTTGAGTCTCAAGTAAAGATGTCAGAGGAGACCATGAGTGTACACGGGCTGCTCTGGGGACAAGCAGGAGAGAGATGTAAAAGCCTCTGCTGGTTGTGGACTTGTTGATTTCTCCCTCAGCTACATCTTGTCAAGAAATAAATGTAGACACAAATCGAAGTCATGAAGGAGGCAAATAATAAACAGATAAAAATCAAGAGATAACACAGCAGGATTAATTAGCCCAGAGTATTAAATTTGAAGAAATGAGTGCTTAAATTCTATGACCTTAATGGTTTCTTATCTGGACACTCCAAAGCAAAACCAGATATTGGATAAATAACTCAGCTAGAATTCTATATTCTAGAGAAATATTTTGTTGGCATTTTCATTTTTTTAAACTGGAGCCAGATGCAGTATTTGTGTCGCACAACTTAGGCATTTAAAACCTCGAGGAAACATCAATCAATCATAGGCACAGTTTTCTACTTACTTTCAAGTTCATTGACCTCCAGGTAATAGTTTTCAAGGTTTTCATTGACAGTCGGTATGTTTTTAAGTTTATTATAGGAGAGGTCCAGCTCCAGCAAGGATGATACATTAAAAGAATTTCCAGGTATTCCACTATCAGCAAGTTCATTATGAGACAAACGCAGATACTGCAATCCATTAAAACGCTTGAAATACTCATCAGGGATGTCGCTGATCTTATTGTTGTCTAAGTAGAGAGTTAGAAGAGATACTGGGAGACCAGAAGGCATTTTGGTCATCTGATTGAAGCTCAAGTCAAGGTATTCAAGTGACTTAAGACCTTTAAAAGCAGCTGAAACAGCATCTTCTTTCAGCTGATTGTGTTGAAGGTGGATAAATGTCAGGTTAACCAGTCCGTCAAAGGAGCCAAGCTTCGAGATCTTGTTGTTAGTGAGCTGCAGGTCCACCAGAGATCTGGGAAGTGGGCCCACAGATTCTGTCAGATTGTTGTAATTTATATGCAGCTTCTTCAGTTGTTTCAGTTTAGAGAAAACTTTTCCTTTTATCTTGGAATTTTCTAGAAGGTTATGATCTAGAATGAGCCACTGCAGATCAGTTACGTTTTCAAAGGCCTTATCATCAATATGGTCAATCTGGTTATTCCTAAGGTAAAGGTACTTGATTCCAAGAGGCACCATTGGCACACTTTTCAATTTCAGTTCATCGCAGTACATGGCCGTTGGGTAGCTTTCGGGGCAGTTACATTCTGGTGCACAGTTTGGTGATGATCTCCCATAAATCGATAGGGGGAAATCATAATCCTCATAGTAGCTGCCGCTGGCACAGCCAATTAATGCCAAGAGGAGAGGAAACATACCTAGATTCATTTTGGCAAATGCTTTGAATCCTAAATAAAGTGGAAACATGTATTATTATAAAATAGTATCCTTTCAGGAAAAGTATACTAAGAAGAAAGAAAATGCATTAGCAAATGTGAATTTTATTATTTTATAGTGCTTTTTTTTTTTTTCTACTGCACTAATGATGCCTTGTTAATTTGCATTTGAGGAGTAGGTTAAGGATATACGTTTACAACGGGTGGGGAAGTGAACAGATTCCAGGGCAGATTGCATTCACATGCGCCCCCTTCTGGGCGAGCCAGGCGTAACTGTCCCAGTCAACCTCTCTAGGTCCTTCCTTAATTAAATATCTTCCTGCAAGAGGTTTCTGGGAGGTGCCCATTAACCACCATGTTAGAACACTGCTTCAGAATACCTTCAAAACCAGAAGGAACGAAAATGAGAAGACAATTGTAAATTGTACCCTCTACCCCACCATTCAACATCATTGAAATGTCTCATTAAGTAGATCCTTACTGAGAATGTGGGCAATCTGTGATGTTGTCTGGAGGAAAGCTGTTCTTCTGTGTGTGTGTGGAGGGGGCGTGGTGGCAGTCGTGGCACGTTCCTTTAAAAATGTCTTTATGGTTGTTGATTCTGAGGAAGGGGAACAGAAGTCTTGGTGGGGGTGTGTGCATATTATTTCACCTTTTGTTTAACATTCTATGTTTTTAAGCACATTACAAAACTGTGTTTGAAAATTAATATTTAGTATATTAGTTTTAGTAAAATT
Organism: Balaenoptera physalus; assembly: GCF_965194825.1. Classification (NCBI taxonomy): domain Eukaryota; kingdom Metazoa; phylum Chordata; class Mammalia; order Artiodactyla; family Balaenopteridae; genus Balaenoptera; species Balaenoptera physalus. The sequence continues at coordinate 29,573,184 of NC_138892.1, read as the reverse complement.
AATGTTTATTAATCAAGGAAATGTCACAAACTCTAAACATTTTTTAAACCTAGAAAGAGGTCTAACTGGTAGAGAATGATATTCTTTTCAAAGATTTGAATGAATGTTTTTCTTTCTCTCAATCACTCACAATTTGTCTACATTCTTCATGTCAAAATTTAAGAAGGCAGGGTTTGCTTATCTGGATTTTAGTGCTCTCACTGAATGGAAGTGGGAGAGATGTGGAACTGAGGAAAGTCTGTATTAAACAGTGGCATTAAGAGCCATGTAGGAAAGGATAAATTTGAGAATATAAATTAAAAACAATTTGTAACAGTGATCTTCTCATATGAACCTCTTTCTAAGGTGAGGTTCAAAGAAGTACATGTCAATCACTTGGGGAAGCACCGGGTCAGCAATTTAGGTAAAGGGAAATAGGATATAAGAGTTGGGCTTTTGTAGAATGAGGAGTTACAGCTGAGCAATTGGTAACTCTGGGAGGGAAATTGTTAATGTGAAGCAGTATCCACATTCCAATGGATACCATAAAATAAAATCTCTTCCTGTGAGAAACATGGTACAAGCTTTTGGATCTAGGTAGTTTGGGATAAGCAGGATTTTCTACTATCAGGAATTTTAAACATCTTTGCTTTGCTGTAACTTGGAATTATAAAGCACTTTATTTTAGCAGATGAAACACTCAAAAACGTTAGAATCACTCTTATAACTGACATAATGTAGCCAGATTCTTTGTAAATTATTCTCTAAGATTATGATGGAGTCATTTAATTTAGTTGACAGGACTTGGCCATGAGATCTATTACATACTGCTAATGTAATTATAGGATTCTTTACGAGTTACAGTTATGTTAATGTTGTGAAGATTTTTCTTACTTCATTAATAAGCTTCCACCTTAGTTTAATTCAGTATACACTAAACTAGACATGGGAACTATAGTGCGAATAGTAATGGAAAATGCTTCCATATTTTTTGGCAGAGTCAAAACAAGGGCTCTGAATTCAAAGAGAATCTGTAACCGTATAATGACTCCATTATGAAGCAAAACCATGCTTTACTGTCCCCCAGTTTTTTTAAATACCTGTGGCTGTGAAGAAAATGCTTTTTTTTCAAAAAATAAATCATATTTACCAGAATTTCTTTAAAACATGTTCCTGTTTCTTAAGACATACATCCACAATCCAAATCTTTAAAGTTAACAAAATAGAAATAAATAATCCTTTAGCTCACATTTTATAACAGCATAAAATGTTTATGGCAAATTATAACAAATTATAACAACATAACTTGTTGCAAAATATTTTGATGACTGATTGAAATGGCCCTTCTTTGCTCCAAAATTAGGTTCTAACAATACTAACATATTTAACTAATTAGCATGAAATAGCAAACATTTTAAATGCCATACTTTTTCACTGTGTCTAATTTTCTCATTCCAACCTTGAAACTTTTTATAACTTCCTTAGCTAAGTAAGGCATTATAGACTGTATAAAATGTATCTCAAATCCATAAATCATGGAAAGTATATTAAGCAAAATGTGAAAGTAAATGCTCAAAACTGTGGATTTGCTGTTGAATAGCAATTGGCAAAGTTGCTCTGGAATTTTTTCTGTTCCTGTTAACAATAAACACCGTCCCAAACAGTCAGCATCCCCAGTGCTATAGTTAAAACAGCACTTACCTTACTGTCTCGACACTGCTTTCGTTAATTCTTAAAGCAGATGCTCTGCTTGGTGGACAAGAATCCACCAATATATGCTGTAAACTCTGTCAGGACGGAACTGGCTGCCAGGTTCTTAGTGATACAAGAGCTGAGTGGGGGAAACCCAGCCCAGTCACGCCAGTCTCTGAATGGAGTTATGTCATTGTGGGGATCTTGTGGTGTGGCATGCAGACATTCTGTTCTCTAACGAGGTGCAGGTGGACTTGGGGAGCAAGGACAGCCCAGCTCACTCCCTATGGAATAAGAGAGAGATACATGCTGCACCAGCCCCAATACCATAGCTTTTAATCCCAAATTGAGTACTGCTGCAAATGAGGCATCTCCAGTGAGAACATTTCTCTGAGAAAGCCCTTTACTTCTATAGCTGTGACAACAATTAAATGCAATTCTCTCAGCTAACTATCATGTTCATCTAAAGGTCTCATAAATCAACAGAGTAAACCATTTCAGGAAAATGCAAATGAGCAGACTCAGAAGAGTTGAATCCTTTTTTCTCATTACTCGTGAAATCTATACTGATTTACTTGGACTAACTTAATTTTTAGCCAAGGGGGAAGCTTACATTAGTTTCTAAAATATTTAAATGCTTCATTTATACTCTGATACAAGTGATAAGCAACAACATTTCCAGTTTACTTATGTTAAACAGACTCGTTTTATGCTCTTCAGGTCTGGAATCAATCAGTAATATTCTGCCTGTTTCTTATTTTGTGGATTTAATTTAGGAATTCATCCAAAACCTTACTTGGGGAGAGTATTCTATGGCTTATTGCCAAAAAACATAAAAGAACATGAAAGAAATAAATGTATCCTAAAAATATCACAAAGTAATTATTTTTCACTCTGTCTTTGCATGCTAGCAATATTTTTTCAAAACTAAAAATTACGATAAGTTGTAATCTCCTAAAGGCCTGGTTTGGTATATCTTTCCTTATCATTTCCTGATGCATGCTTCTAGAAAATGAGAGATCTACTCAATATCTTGTCTATTTCATTTTGTGATTGTATCAGCTTTATTTATATGATTTTTTCTCTCCAAAATTTTCATTTCCTCATGTTTATAAGGACTCTTAGAATCAGATACTTTAAGTTGCCACATTGTAAGATTTTTCCATTTTAAAATAACTTAAATATGTCACTTTTTAGCTATGAGACCTGTTGAAAGTTATTTAATCTCCATGGCCACTGATGCATTTGCCCAAAAAATTAATATTAGTGTAAATGTCTCATTTTTGTCAGAGAACTGTTAAAAAAACAAAAGATAATCTTATTGAAAGTAATTCATAGAATGGTAAGGTGATTCATAGCATAACATTTTAAGAAAATTTTAGAAAGACCTCAGTTTTACAATAGAGGACATGAATAAACTTAGAAGAAATCAAGAAAAAAAAGACAAATAGACCAATCACATATAATTAGTGGCTCATTGTAAGAGACAGCTAAAACAATTCTAAGCATTAACCTTGTGTGTCAAATTCTATAATCTGAGATTTTGTGTAAAAAATTCCAGCTATATATTCCAAGGATTTTTCTTTATGAGCAATAAATGTGTTGTGGTATCTGTAATAAAGTTTAAATGCATTAAGTTGGATTTAGCTCATTGTGAAACTGATATTGTCCACATATACCTTTTTCTATAAAATTAGTTCTGTGAGACCAATAATTGGGTAATGTTGCACATTTTAAAGCATATTGCTTGGGCCCACTAGAAAGAAATGAAATTAATATTTATGGTGTATCTATTTTATTCTGTGCTTTATTCTCAGAATTTTCACATATTTCTGTTTAAATTTCATGCTTTACAGTCCATATGAGTATTATTTTCACATTTTCAAAGAAGTAAAAATGGAGACTCAGAAAGTGTAAATAATTTACTAAAAGTCACCTAACAAGTAAATGGAAGAACAAAGTCATGAGCATCTTCACCCATTGGGAAGAGGGTGGATGGGACGGAGCTGAGACAAGGTAGTTAATCAGTTTAAAATATTTTCTAGGCAATAATATTAGCCGTTTAGAAAAGGCTTAAATATTAACCAGGCAATAGTTTTTAAGTGGCAAAAAAGTTAGCTAAGCAATCATTTCTTTCTTTGTATACCACATGCTCACATCCCCACACATGCCCATGTGCACAGGTTAGAGCTTCTGGGTGAGGTTGGAGCTTTCCATCCTGGTGAATGGAAATCAGGTCCTTTGCGGTAATGGATGTTGGAGAGTTCATCAGAATCCATGTTAAAATGATTAAGTTGCCCCCTCAGCCCATCAACTGGATTCCCTCTGTTACTTGAGACCAGCGAGGGTGATGAGGAACATTATGACTGTTTCACCCACCTGGTTCTGAATCCAACCTTGGACTTCTCAAAGCCCCCAGGCTCACTGCAACTTGACTGTTCCCTCTGTCATAAGCATTCTGAAAAGTAGGACAGAAAAGTAGTAGTCGGAAAGTAGTAAACAGTCCAGACTTTGTGGAAAGATAGATATAGATTAGAAACTTTCTCAAGCAACCTATCAGGAGTGAAAATGAAAAAAGTATGTAATCTTGATAGCTTTAGTGTCTTCGTCTTTAAAATGGCTGTGATGATTTCTGTAGGAAAACATATGAGCATCAAAGGACACATGTATAAAGCCATTGGTGTAGGACTTGGCTTAAAATAAATGATTAATACATTTAAATGCATAATATTTTATAGCTATTATTAGTTATTATTCATAGAGTCATAGAACTACAGACTTGGGATGAATCTCAGAGATCATCTAATGATGGGTTCTCTGAAACCAATTCCCCAAGTTATGCTGCTGGTCTTTTTTTCTCATGTGAAGAGCTAAAGATAATGTGGTAAGAGTGCTCCATCCAAATGAACTGCAATATTGTTTTCCCTTTGTGGCGGTTGGATGGCATGCCATGTTCCCCAGAGCTCTGTGTATGCAGTGAGATATAACTGTGCATCTATGAAAATGAAGTCATCCCAGAGCATAGAATCGGATGAGCTATAATGACAATTCCCTGCTAATAGAGGAGAAAGTTCTATTTTTATCATTCTATACATTGAGGTTTCAAACTCAGCTCTCTTCTTATTATACGTGACATAAAAGTTGTGTGTTTTGGCATATTTAGAAAATGCAGAGGAAAATAAGAAAATAAGAATTTTAGCCATTTGGAGAATACTTAGAGGGGAAAAATAAAAAAATATATTCTAGCCCAGAGATAACTGTCTTTTGGTGCTTTTCTTAAGGTGTGACTATGTACACACACAAACCAACAGACATCGGTTTTCACAAAAATATTACAACATTACGCTTATAGTTTTATAATCTTTTTCACATAACAGTAAGTTGTGGATACTTTTCTATATATATTATTAAATATTATTCTCTAGTGTCATTTTAATTAACTGCATTAAATTCTATTATATAGAGGTACCATAATGTAGTTGTTATTTTTTAATATTACAATGAACACTTGCTTTCTCTTATAATTTGCAAAACACTGTCACATGCAATGGAATTTTATTCTTCACATTGGTTGTACCTAATCTGTCTGTTCTGCTTATCTCAATAGACACATTTTAAATGAAAATGCCATTTTAGTAGGTGGCTTATGTTTTCAAATTAGACAATAAAGGAGTGGATTTGAAGTTTATTTTCTCCCCTAACATCAATCTTTTTACCATTCTTAATTTTAGCATTTCTTATGAGCCATAGAACTATCTTTCATCTGCAGAGTCCTTACATATGGATGTATATATATATATGTATTTCTTTTTACATTTTTTATCATGTAATGTCTGAAACATTTATATTAACATATTTCCATACAAATAACCCAAAGAAAGTTTAGTATTAGTTGTTTTGTTTGTTTGTTTGTTTTTTTATATTGCAGGTTCTTATTAGTCATCAATTTTATACACATCAGTGTATACATGTCAATCCCAATCGCCCAATTCAGCACAACACCATCCCCACCCCACCGCGGTTTACTCCCCTTGGTGTCCATAGGTTTGTTCTCTACATCTGTGTCTCAACTTCTGCCCTGCAAACCGGCTCATCTGTACCATTTTCCTAGGTTCCACATACATGCGTTAATATACGATATTTGTTTTTCTCTTTCTGACTTACTTCACTCTGTATGACAGTCTCTAGATCCATCCGCGTCCCAACAAATGACTCAATTTTGTTCCTTTTTATGGCTGAGTAATATTCCATTGTATATATGTACCACATCTTCTTTATCCATTTGTCTGTCGATGGGCATTTAGGTTGCTTCCATGACCTGGCTACTGTAAATAGTGCTGCAATGAACATTGGGGTGCATGTGTCTTTTTGAATTATGGTTTTCTCTGGGTATATGCCCAGTAGTGGGATTGATGGATCATATGGTAATTCTATATTTAGTTTTTTAAGGAACCTCCATACTGTTCTCCATAGTGGCTGTATCAATTTACATTCCTACCAACAGTGCAAGAGGGTTCCCTTTTCTCCACACCCTCTCCAGCATTTGTTGTTTGTAGATTTTCTGATGATGCCCATTCTAACTGGTGTGAGGTGATACTTCATTGTAGTTTTGATTTGCATTTCTCTAATAATTAGTGATGTTGAGCAGCTTTTCATGTGCTTCTTGGCCATCTGTATGTCTTCTTTGGAGAAATGTCTATTTAGGTCTTCTGCCTATTTTTGGATTGGGTTGTTTGTTTCTTTAATATTGAGCTCCATGAACTGTTTATATATTTTGGAGATTAATCCTTTGTCCATTGATTCATTTGCAAATATTTTCTCCCATTCTGAGGGTTGTCTTTTTGTCTTGTTTATGGTTTCCTTTGCTGTGCAAAAGCTTTGAAGTTTCATTAGGTCCCATTTGTTTATTTTTGTTTTTATCTCCATTACTCTAGGAGGTGGATCAAAAAAGATCTTGCTGTGATTTATGTCAAAGAGTGTTCTTCCTATGTTTTCCTCTAAGAGTTTTATAGTGTCCACTCTTACATTTAGGTGTCGAATCCATTTTGAGTTTATTTTTGTGTATGGTGTTAGGGAGTGTTCTAATTTCATTTTTTTACATGTATCTGTCCAGTTTTCCCATCACCACTTATTGAAGAGACTGTCTTTTCTCCATTGTATATCTTTGCCTCCTTTGTCATAGATTAGTTGACCATATGTGTGTGGGTTTATCTCTGAGCTTTCTATCTTGTTCCATTGATCTATGTTTCTGTTTTTGTGCCAGTACCACATTTTCTTGATTACTGTAGCTTTGTAGTAGAGTCTGAAGTCAGGGAGCCTGATTCCTCCAGCTCCGTTTTTTTCCCTCAAGACGGTTTTGGCTATTCGGGGTCTTTTGTGTCTCCATACAAATTTTAAGATGATTTGTTCTAGTTCCGTAAAAAATGCCATTGGTAATTTGATAGGGATTGCATTGAATCTGTAGATTGCTTTGGGTAGTATAGTCATTTTCACAATATTGATTCATCCAATCCAGGAACATGGTAAATCTCTCCATCTGTTGGTATCATCTTTAATTTCTTTCATCAGTGTCTTATAGTTTTCTGCATACAGGTCTTTTGTCTCCCTAGGTAGGTTTATTCCTAGGTATTTTATTCTTTTTGCTGCAATGGTAAATGGGAGTGTTTCCATAATTTCTCTTTCAGATTTTTCATCATTAGTGTATAGGAATGCAAGAGATTTCTTTGCATTAATTTTGTATCCTGCAACTTTACCAAATTCATTGATTAGCTCTAGTAGTTTCCTGGTGGCATCTTTAGGATTCTCTATGTATAGTATCATGTCATCTGCAAACAGTGACAGTTTTACTTCTTCTTTTCCAATTTGTATTCCTTTTATTTCTTTTTCTTCTCTGATTGCCGTGGCTAGGACTTCCAAAACTATGTTGAATAATAGTGGTGAGAGTGGACATCCTTGTCTCGTTCCTGATCTTAGAGGAAATGTTTTCGGTTTTTCACCACTGAGAATGATGTTTGCTGTGGGTTTGTCATATATGGCCTTTATTATGTTGAGGTAGGTTCCCTCTATGCCCACATTCTCAAGAGTTTTTATCATAAATGGGTGTTGAATTTTGTCAAAAGCTTTTTCTGAATCTATTGGGATGATCATATGGTTTTTATTCTTCAATTTGTTAATATGGTGTATCACATTGATTGATTTGCATATATTGAAGAATCCTTGCATCCCTGGGATAAATCCCACTTGATCATGGTGTATGATCCTTTTAATGTGTTGTTCGATTCTGTTTGCTAGTATTTTGTTGAGGATTTTGGCATCTATGTTCATCAGTGATATTGGCCTTTAGCTTTCTTTTTTTGTGACATCTCTGTCTGGTTTTGGTATCAGGGTGATGGTGGTCTCATAGAATGAGTTGGGGAGTGTTCCTCCCTCTGCTGTACTTTGGAAGAGTTTGAGAAGGCTAGTTGTTAGCCCTCCTCTAAATGTCTGATAGAATTCACCTGTGAAGCCATCTGGTCCTGGACTTGTGTTTGTTGGAAGATTTTTAATCACAGTTTCAATTTCATTACTTGTGATTGGTCTGTTCATATTTTCTGTTTCTTCGTGGTTCAGTCTTGGAAGGTTATACCTTTCTCAGAATTTGTACATTTTTTCCAGGTTGTCCATTTTATTGGCATAGAGTTTTTTGTAGTAATCTCCTAGGATGCTTTGTATTTCTGCGGTGTCTGGTGTAACTTCTCCTTTTTCATTTCTAATTTTATTGATTTGAGTCCTCTCCTTCTTTTTCTTGATGAGTCTGGTTAATGGTTTATCAATTTTGTTTATCTTCTCAAAGAACCAGCTTTTAGTTTTATTGATCTTTGCTATTGTTTTCTTTGTTTCTATTTCATTTATTTCTGCTCTGATCTTTATGATTTCTTTCCTTCTGCTAACTTTGGGTTTTGTTTGTTCTTGTTTCTCTAGTTTCTTTAGGTGTAAGTTGAGATTGTTTATTGAGATTTTTCTTGTTTCTTGAGGTAGGCTTGTATAGCTAAAAAATTCCCTCTTAGAACTGCCTTTGCTGCATCCCATAGGTTTTGGATTGTCGTGTTTTCATTGTCATTTGTCGCTAGGTATTTTTTGATTTCCTCTTTGATTTCTTCAGTGATCTCTTGGTTATTTAGTAATGTATTGTTTAGCCTCCATGTGTTTGTGTTTTTTATGTTTTTTTCCGTGTAATTCATTTCTAATCTCATAGCGTTGTGGTCAGAAAAGATGCTTGATATGATTTCAGTTTTCTTAAATTTACTGAGGCTTGATTTGTGGCCCAAGATGTGATCTATCCTGGAGAATGTTCCATGCACACTTGAGAAGAAAGTGTAATCTGCTGTTTTTGGACGGAATGTCCTATAAATATCAATTAAATCTATCTGGTCTATTGTGTCATTTAAAGCTTTTGTTTCCTTATTTATTTTCATTTTGGATGATCTGTCCATTGGTGTAAGTGAGGTGTTAAAGTCCCCCACTATTATTCTGTTACTGTCAATTTCCTCTTTTATAGCTGTTAGCAGTTGCCTTACGTATTGAGGTGCTCCTATGTTGGGTGCATATATATTTATAATGGTTATATCTTCTTCTTGGATTGATCCCTTGATCATTATATAGTGTCCTTCCTTGTCTCTTGTAAAATTCTTTATTTCAAAATCTATTTTATCTGATATGAGTATAGCTACTCCAGCTTTCTTTTGATTTCCATCTGCATGGAATATCTTTTTCCATCCCCTCACTTTCAGTCTGTATGTATCCCTAGGTCTGAAGTGGGTCTCTTGTAGACAGCATATATATGGGTCTTGTTTTTGTATCCATTCAGCAAGCCTGTGTGTTTTGGTTGGAGCATTTAATCCATTCACGTTTAAGGTAATTATCGATATGTATGTTCCTATGACCATTTTCTTAATTGTTTTGGGTTTCTTTTTGTAGGTCCTTTTCTTCTCTTGTGTTTCCCACTTAGAGAAGTTTCTTTAGCATTTGTTGTAGAGCTGGTTTGGTGGTGCTGAATTCTCTTAGCTTTTGCTTGTCTGTAAAGCTTTTGATTTCTCCATCGAATCTGAATGAGATCCTTGCTGGGTAGAGTAATCTTGGTTGTAGGTTCTTCCCTTTCATCACTTTAAGTATATCATGCCACTCCCTTCTGGCCTGTAGAGTTTCTGCTGAGAAATCAGCTGTTAACCTTATGGGAGTTCCCTTGTATGTTATTTGTTGTTTTTCTCTTGCTACTTTCAATAATTTTTCTTTGCCTTTAATTTTTGCCAATTTGATTACTATGTATCTCGGCGTGTTTCTCCTTGGGTTTATCCTGTATGGGACTCGATGTGCTTCCTGGACTTGAGTGGCTCTTTCCTTTCCCATGTTAGGGAAGTTTTCGACTATAATCTCTTCAAATATTTTCTCTGGTCCTTTCTCTCTCTCTTCTCCTTCTGGGACCTCTATAACGTGAACGTTGTTGCATTTAATGTTGTCCCAGAGGTCTCTTAGGCTGTCTTCATTTCTTTTCATTCTTTTTTCTTTATTCTGTTCCACAGCTGTGAATTCCATCATTTTGTCTTCCAGGTCACTTATCTGTTCTTCTGCCTCAGTTATTCTGCTATGGATTCCTTCTAGTGTAGTTTTCATTTCAGTTATTGTATTGTTCATCTCTGTTTGTTTGTTTTTTAATTCTTCTAGGTCTTTGTTAAACATTTCTTGCATCGTCTCGATCTTTGCCTCCATTCTTTTTCCGAGGTCCTGGATCATCTTCACTATCATTATTCTGAATTCTTTTTCTGGAAGGTTGCCTATCTCCACTTCATTTAGTTGTTTTTCTGGGGTTTTATCTTGTTCCTTCATCTGGTACATAGCCCTCTGCCTTTTCATCTTGTCTGTCTTTCTGTGAATGTGGTTTTTGTTCCACAGGCTGCAGGATTGTGGTTCTTCTTGCTTCTGCTGGATGTATATTTTTAAACACATTCTATAATTGCTTCCATTTCTCTTGGCATCTTACATGAAAAAATATTTTTGGAATTATCAATAGTAGGGTTTATTATATTTTTGTATTAATTAGTTTGCACTGTAAAAGTAATATACATGAATGGTATAACATGCTGAAACATTTAACGGCATACCAGGATATAAGAGTAAATGTAAAATAACCTCTAACCCAACTAACTTTCCAATCTCACTCCACAGAAGTAATCGTTGTTTTAGATTTTGTTACTTCTGATATTTCAGACGTGTTCTATATACCCAACTGAATTTCATTTCTCTCTCTCTTTTTCTTTCTTTCTCCTCTCTTTTGTCCTATATGCCTTGCACTTTTCACCTAGAATATTTATCTTATTTTATCTGATTAATATATATCTATTTCTACATCATGTTTTATATAGTTATGGAACACACTATTGTATAGGTGTAACAAATATTACTTATATTTTTGCTCAATGGTGAGTGTTTCAGTGGTTTCAATGTTTACTTTTTGTTGTTAGCACAGTTTAATTGTTATGACACACAGTGTTTTGTGGAGCAAATTTTGTGCACTAATGCAATATAGCTTTGGGAAAATTCCAAAAGTGAAATTTCTGATGAAAGGTGTGTGCACATTTTAAGACTGCCATATAGTCTAATTATTGTTCTGATTATCACTCTCATCAATGGTATATGAGGATATATTTTCACCATTCATTCATGAAATTTGGATATAATCAAGCTTAAAATTTCTGTGATCTCATTGTTCAAGCTTTATTTACTAAATAATATTTGGTACTGGTAGTCTCCCATCTTTATTCCTTAAGATAACAATAATGAATTCATTATGTGTTAACATAAATAATATTTTAATTAAAAACCCCATAGTTTTCAAAATATACATAATGAGAAGAGAGGAATTATATTTTTGCAAATCTATTTAATAAACGGCTTAGTAGACAAGAACTGGATTCTTCCTTTCAATTTTTTTTTTAAATAAATTTATTTATTTATTTATTTATTTATTTATTTATTTATTTTTGGCTGTGTTGGGTCTTCGTTTCTGTGCGAGGGCTTTCTCTAGTTGCGGCAAGCAGGGGGCCACTCTTCATCACGGTGCGCGGGCCTCTCACTGTCGCAACCTCTCTTTTTGTGGCCTCTCTTGTTGCGGAGCACAGGCTCCAGACGCGCAGGCTCAGTAGTTGTGGCTCACGGGCCCAATTGCTCCGCGGCATGTGGGATCTTCCCAGACCAGGGCTCGAACCCGTGTCCCCTGCATTGGCAGGCAGATTCTCAACCACTGCGCCACCAGGGAAGCCCAAGAACTGGATTCTTATAGCTGCTTCTTTGTTCAGTCTGTTGTGATACGTTGCTATGTTTGATACATATGAAGAAAATCTTGTCTCAGATATTAACTTGGGAAAATAAGTATGTTAATAGCTTTTTAAAGATAACTTCAAATACTCTTCTTTAATAAAACATCAAACCTCAAAAAGTCGTAATTTTAAAAAGGTTAGTTGTTACGTGAAACCTGAAATCATATCAAAGAACATTTTTTACACTGGTTTCTAAAATAAAGGGATTAATCTCCAAAATTTACAAACAGCTCATGCAGCTCAAGATCAAAAAAACAAGTAACCCAATCAAAAAAATGGACAGAAGATCTAAATAGACATTTCTCTAAAGAAGACATACAGACGGCCAAGAGGCACATGAAAAGATACTCAACATTGCTAATTACTAGAGAAATGCAAATTGAAACTACAGTGAGATATCATCTCACGCCAGTCAGAATGGCCATCGTCCAAAAGTCTATGAACAATATATGCTGGAGAAGGTGTGGAGATAAGGGAAGCCTCCTACACTGTTGGTGGGAATGTGAACTGGTGCAGCCACTGTGAGAACAGTATGGAGGTTCCTTAAGAAACTAAAAATAGAGCTACCATATGATACAGCAATCCCACTCTGGGACATATATCTGGAGAGAAACATGGTTCGAAAGAATACATGCACCCCAATGTTCATTGCAATGCAGTTTACAATAGCCAAGACATGGAAGCAACCTAAATGTCCATTGACATACTAATGGATAAAGATGTGGTACATATACACAATGGAATATTACTCAGCCATTAAAAAGAATGAAATAATGCCATTTGCAGCAACGTGGATGGACCTGGGGATTATCATACTAAGTGAGGTAAGTCAGACAGAGAAAGACAAATATCATATGATATCGATTATATGCGAAATCTTTAAGAAAATGATACAAACAAACTTATTTACAAAACAGAAACAGACTCACAGACTTAGAGAACAAACTTATGGTTATGGGGGGGAAGGGGGGGAAGGGACAGATTGGGAGTTTGGGATTGACATGTGCAATCCCAGGAAGAATATATTGATTTTTATTGCATCATAGAATAAAACATTTCAAAATACTAATAATTTTAGACAAAATTTTAAAATTTAGAAACATTTTTGAAAAAAAATGCTTTTAAGTATTATTGCAAAACAAGACCACAAAGTATAATTACTTTCTTTTTGTTCACTTTTATAGACACACAGACAATTTGAGGATTTCAAAATAATTATTTACTGAATAACAGCTACATAGAGAAAGGATAGCAGGTGTAAACAAAGAGAAATAGCAGAACAGTATTGTTAGTGAGAACAAACTAGATTAATCTCTAAAAATACATTCATACTCTATCCGTATGACTATAGAAAATTCTAGAAAACACAAGTAAACACAAGCAAGTAGTCTATTAGCCACCAGAACGACAATACCCCATGTCATGTAGCCTCTGAAAAAATGCTTTTCACTTCTGAGATAATTAATGTGAAACATGCAAGTAACATCTTAATGTTATTATAAAAATAATTTTTACACTGTGAACTCTCTGCAAGTCTTGAGGTTCATGATCCACACTTTGAGAACTACTGCCTGAGACCTTTTCCTTGTGGGCTGCTCGTCACTTAGGTCTCAGCTGCCTCAGACAGGCTTTCTACCACCCAAACTGAGGGGGTCAGGGACTTGCCTTCACTTATTCTCTGTTGTTCTAACGTATCATCGTTTGTTGCATTTACCACTCTCTGGAATTATCTTAGGTTGTTTGTTGATTTTTTAGCAGTGTATTTTATAACTATCATTTCCACAAGAATGAGGACTTTACTGGTCCCTTAGGGTTGGCACAGGTCCTCCATATAAGTTTGTTGAGTGAATGAAATACTTTTCAAGAATATTGCTTGTTGTTTTCAACTTGTCTATTTTTTCAGATGGATTCTCATTTACATTTTTATAGCAAAAACAATAGTGTTGGATTTGAAAGAGGTCACACTGATTTTTATAACTCAACCGAGGAGAAGTTGACATCTTTACAATATTGTATTTTGACATCCAAGGATAGATTGTCTTAGCATTTATCTAAGTGGTTTTTTGTAACTGTGAATATCTAGCTTTTAACTGAATCTGTACAGTAAATTAATTAACTTTTGAAAACTCCATGCCATGACAGAATCATGGTGGAATATAATTCCACTCTAACCACTGGAGAATTTTAAATAGTTTATTTTTAATCTTTTTTTCAGGTCTAGTTTTCTCCAGATTATCTTGTCTCTATTACTGAAACAACTGAACCTAGAAGATACAAATATACTATCATTTACAATGCTGAGATGGATTTCGATTTTGTTGTACAGGATAAGCAAGAATTTAACTTCCCTTTATTTTTCATGAAAGTAGGTAAAGCACAAGGAATGTGCTCATGACATTATAGTTTTTTTTAAGTTCAAAGTTTCAGCCTAGAAGTTTCTCTGACATGTCCTTTAAAGCTCACAAGACAGATACAAGCCACTGTATGTGAAGCATGTCTGCCAGATGTTACGGTTTATATATGTCTAATATAATGTGTATCATGATTATACATATTAATTGGATTTAAGTGGAGTGAAATAGGAAGAAGTGTAATAATCATTTCAAATACAAAAATTTTTAAAAATATATCAAGATTATGACAACTAAGCATAAAAAAGTGATGACATCAGGCATTCTGCCTTCTTCTATCCCTTATTAATCTCTGTGTGTGTGTGTTTACCCAATACGTTCTAGCAGTTAAGAGTGTTCTATGACATATCTGCTGATTCATTTTGAGCAATTCACTTCGCCTCAGTTTGCTTATCTTTAAAATTGGAAAGGTCATGGTGCCTATTTTGCAAAGCTTTATTCATGACCTTAAATGAGTTATTCATGTAAAACTTTTAGAAAAATTTCTTGCACACAGTAAACACTCAATGATTGCTAGCTATTATTACTGTTATGGAGGTCCACCACTCCCAGCATGTATGAAAGAGAGTGACATGGAAGGTGGTGCATTGTGTAGGAGCAGCAAATTCCCTGAGATGGGAATCTTTGCTTCTGTCTCTTCTGTTGTCTGCTTTGCAACTAACTCTATGTATATAAACTCTATGTATTTAAACCCTTTAAATCTCATTTTCCCCTTTTGTAGAATAGAATTAATTACCACCATCATGGGCGATGGTAAAAGGATTAAATGAGTTAATACATTACTTAGAACATTGTAAGCATACAGTGGTTTATTTTGGTAAGCTAAAGCATATAAAAATAGACATAAATTATTAATATTTATACTAATATTTACATTAAACATGCAAAAACAAATTAAAAATACAACTTATCAAAAGTATTATAAGGTAAACTAATAAGATGTAATGAAAGAGACTACAAGCATTGGAAAGCAGAGAAAGACTGCCTGTTGGATAAACAAATATTTAAACTGGGTAGGAAAATGTGAAGAAGTGGAGCAAAGAGTGTTCAGTGCAGCGATTTCAGAATTTCTTAATGAGGGGTCGATGATAAAAGCTGGGTAGTTTAGTGGCATGGAAATTGCAGTTGGGCATGTAATGATGACCAGGTTATGTAGGCCATCACAGTCCATACTATACATTTTAGATTTTCATTCAAGTGCTTTGGGATGCTAATAATTGTAGGTAATTGAATAACAAGAGGAAGTCAAAAGGCCAAATTGGACATAGTAGCGTTAGTCCAGACAAGAATTGAAGATGGTGACTTGAACTACAGAGGTGGCAATGGAAATGGATAGAACTTAGTACATATAATTTCAGTATAATCAAAGAATGAGTTAACTGCATAAAAATATTTCCTTCTAATGTCTGTAGCTGGAACTTAATTAAGAACTTTAAAGACTGTAAGCACTGAAAAAAAATCTTATGGAGCTACTCTTCAATATGCAATTCAAATTAAAATCAATGCAAACCTATACAATGAGTGTAAGACAGTTAGAAAAATTCTGATTTGCCTCTTGAGGGAAAACCAAATTATTCACTTACTGGTCCACACATAAATGCCTATAAAGACTTAGGCACCATATTGCACTAGAGACCAGCCCCCTGTCCTCACGAAGCACAGAGTCAAGGTAGAAAAGATGCAAATAAGCATGCAGTTATGATACTGTGTGGCAAATGCTTCTACAGAGGGAAGAATAAGAGAGAGGAGTAGCAGTAGAACCAAGCCTGATTGACTGAAGAAGATTTTACATTGGGAAGTGAAAATCAAGATGAACCTTTACAGTGAAGGGTGAGCTGGGGTTAGCCAAGGGGAGAATAGTTCACATAATTCCAGACAGAGGGAAAGCTTTTGAAAGGTACAAAGGGTGGAAGAAGCCTATACTTTTGGGAATCAACTGCTTTCCCATGATGGAATTCATGAATAGAAGGTCTGTATATACACTAAAAGTTAAAAATAAATTCCTTTTTCTTCTGATTAACTCTATGATGGTTCAGAACATATCGTTTTCCAAGGAGCTAAATTAAACAAGGGTTTAACTATGCACAAATAGCATAAAAGATTAAAAATATTTTTGTCTTAACCTTTTTAAAAATGAACACTTTCCTAGGAGTCCAGTAGGTATATTGTATGACTATAAAGTTTTTGAAAACTTAAATAATCCTGAAGTGTATTTTTACTGCCAAAGTCATGTTTTGAAAATGACATAATATTGACTCATTATAAAACATGTTCCACCAAAAACAAATTGACTTCTAACAGCAAATGGTATAAGTACTCATTATTTTAGTGTTGAAAGCTTTGGTCCTGAAATTTAATATCTACCCTTCATTCCAAATATCCTTCCTCTGTTACATGTGCAAGGAAATGGTTGACCTGTAAGATTAAGTAGTTAATAGACTTTCAGATGATACACATTTTCCAGGGCTATATGGTTTCCCCTAAGATTCAGAGGAGAATTTTAGAAAATAGCTCTGGGGTTTTAAAACATAAGTTGTAGTTGACTTATTCATAAACCACAAAGTTTTTTAGGATAATTACTTCAATATTGAAAACTCTAGTGTACTTCTAAGCTTCCCGTCTGCAGAATATATATCTTTAGATACTTATCCAAACCTATTATATTCCAACTGACGCCCAATTTCTTCCTTTGCACAACAATGAAATTACCATGTTAATAAAAGTCTTTCTAAAGTTTCCAAGAAGAAAATGGGGCAGATCCATTACAGTAATCTTGCCAATGATTTGTTGATTTAAATATTTCTGTATTAAAAAATAAATCATGTTTTTTGGCTTCTCTAGTTAGATTTGGCCATAACTCAAATTTTGAAATAAATTAATGATTTCCAAAGTTGGTTGTTGATTGAAATCATCCAAGGAACTTTTTTAAAAAAAAATACAGATTCCCAAGAAATGTCTCTTGGAGATCCTAATTGAATGTATGTGACTATGACATTTACATTTTTAACAAACACCAAAAGTGATTACGATAATCAGATGAAAGTAAGTTATGTTCTATTCATTCCTCTATTTTTGTTTCTCTATGTAGTAGACTATCCAAGGTTTGGATTCTCCTCATTTCTCTATGTTTGCTTCTCTGTATAGTGGAAGATACCATCACCCTAAGTTTGGAGGCCTTAGGCTAATATCAGGCATTTGTACTATTTTGTACTATTGTACAATAAGTGTAAGACAGTTATAAAAATTCTGATTGTACTATTTGTACTTTGTACCATTGAAATGATCTTCTCCTCAGGACCTTAGATTCCAAAAGCCTGATTTCTTATAGTCCCCTGTGCTAATTAAACAGCCCCTTCGTAATTCCTGTGCCTTATCAGTTGTCTTATGGAGAGGGTGTCTCTGCCTTTTTTTTTTTTAAGTGAAAAACGTGTGACTCCAATGGAGGAAATTCAGGATTAGTTAATCAGAAAGACCCATAGGGGAAGCGAAGACTTCATCATAGCTTTCTTCATGACTATCTATTCAGTCTATTAATAATGCAAATTTGAGGAGAGAAGATGTTAAAAGACTCAGGGTCTTCAGGAATATTCTTATTGGTCCAGACATGGGCCCTGGCAAATCTAGAAGCTAGTTAGTCGTGGAATATTTATTCATTTTATGTTGATTGAAAATTAATGCACTGTATTCAGATGGACAAAGAAAATTACAATACTTATTTTATTTTTTGTTTAATCTCCCTCACACCAACACTAGATGGTAGGAAATCTGAGCTTAGTAGTTAACATTTTGTTAGTCTCTATCTATTCAAATAGTCTCTTTCAATTTAGATTGTCCCTTTAGCCTTCCAGAGTTTAACTCCCTCAACATTATCTTCTACAGGATGGAATCTGGGTGTGGAACTTAATATATCTTCCTGGTGACAGGGGCTGATGAAGGGAAGAAGCAGCTACTAGGATTGGTATGGTGGTTCTTTTGTTCCTTGGTATCTTCACTGATGAACTCCTGCACTGCAGATTTTGGCTCCTGAGTTTGTGGCCTCTTATCTCTGGGGTGGATTGTGTACCCATCAATCCTCTATGATGCTCATCTCTCACCATCTCTGGCTGGCTTTGAGTAACTTCCTGATGTTTGGCTATGACTCCCAAATAAATCTCTGCTTGGTTGGTTGTCTGCAATCACTGCAGTAATAGAACCAAGGCCAGAGTAGAGTGAGGGAGGTCAAGAAGAGACTTAGATGAGTTTCAGGATCAGTTTTCCTGTTGCTGCTGTAATAAATGATCACACACTCTGTGCCTTAAAACAGCAGAAATATATTATCTTTCAGTTCTGAAGCTCAGAAATCCAAAATGAGTTTCACTGGGTTAAAATCAAGGTGTCAGCAGGACTACATTTTTTGGGGGGGCTCCAAGAGAGAATTCATTTCCTTGCCTTTTCCAGCTTCTAGAGACATCACTTTCTTTTGTCTCTTAAGTCCACCATCTTCAAAGCCGGCAATGGTCAGTTGTGTCTTTCTCACATCACATCACAGTCACATCATGTTACATCACTCTGACATTAACTTTTCTGACTCCTTCTTCCACTTTTAAGGACCCTGTGATTCCATGAGGCCCACCCAGATAAACAAGGGCAATCTTCTATTTTAAGGTCAACTGAGTAGTGTTCTTAATTCTGTCAACTACCTTAAATCCTCATTGCCATGGAATGTAATATGTTCACAACTTCTGGGAATGAGGATGTGTACATCTTTGAGAAGCCACTATTTTGCCTACAATAGTTTCTAAAACATTTTGGGGAACTATGGGTTCATTTAAATTAAATCTCCATGGATGTTTGATTAGAAGAAAGTTGTGCTCTTTAGATCTATGACTTCTAATATGTTTGATCATAATTTTTAAAAAATCAATTATAGCCACATCACATAGTATCTCCTAATTTATACTCTACCATTAGACAATTAGACTTTTTATTTTTTAGCTTTTATTATCCAGCTAGAAAGGTGAGTTGAGATATGACTTTTAGTAGCGTGATTCAGCTGTTATACATTGCCAAATTGTGTATTTAATATTTCCTTGGAATCAAGGGAAAATAAAATTATAATAAATTTATTCCTGTTCTGCTTAATGTCCTTTCTGGGAATAGACTTGGGAGTAACTTAAAAAGTACACTGAGACATTTCCTTGTGGGTATGTGGGTTGTTCTTCCCAGAAGTGTTGTTGTATACTAGTCTGGGCAACCAGTCTCAGAAAGGAGGGTGTGAGTGCTCACAAGTCTCCATTTATTTCTGTGATCACCATGGTCATGACTCAGAGTAGAATCCCTAAATGAGTCATATCTCACTTTGCCACTTTGGAAAAAAAGAAAAAGATGAGTATCTAAGAGAAAAACAGTTATGTGGTTGTGCTGGATCATGGATCACAACCACTGAAAATACTAGTCCCAATATGAGTACCAACTTTCTAATATCATTTTGTCCATGTATTTTATCAGGATCCTTCCTAACGCCGACTCCCTCCTTCCCCATTTTCCTGCCTACTTCCCAGTTACATTTCCCTTTACTGCTCCTATGATCACTTTGAGATAGACGCAACACCTGCTATTGTTTTATATATAATGTAAATATATACATAATGTGAATATATATTAATATATATTTACATATTTTATAATTATGTTATTTTACATATATAAATATATATAATGTAAAGTAAATGTATATATGTATATATGTAATGTATATATATATAAAAACATGTTCAGTAATTCCCCTACATATGGACCTTCAAGTTGTGAACTTTCAAAGATGTCCCTGTATGCCCCTGTATGCCAGCTGTTGTACTGTACTACTGTACTTTTCAAGGTACTGTACTGTAATATTAAAAATGTTTTCTTTATTTTTTGTTTGTTTTTTATGTATTATTTGTGTGAAAAATATTATAATATTACAGTAGAGTACTGTATAGCCAATTGTGTTAGTTGGGTACCTAGGCTAACTTTGTTGGACTTACAAATTGGACTTACAAACGAGTTCTCAGAATGGAACTCATTGGTATGTAGGGGACTTACTGTATATACATTTAGTTATTATGGTTTCCACACAGAAGAAGACTAAATAGAACAAGAAAGTAAACAAAGGAAGGGAGTGTACCATTAGTTTTAGATTCACTACTGCAATTTTATTAGCTTTTATATATGATTCTTCTTAAGGAATACTGTTATAGTATATATTTGGAGAGCATTCCTTAGAAAAAGAAAAGAAAGGCAAAGTAAGTATTTTTCAAATAGGGCTAACATGTGGTTGAATTTGAGCCCTCTGTTTCCCTTCCTCAATTCCAAATGTTACTTTCTTCCTAAATGAAATTCCAAGGTCTCTCTCTTCCACTAATATAGGAATCTTTCCAATTGAAGTGGTGAAATATGTCCAAGACATTATTATGTGTTTGAAGACAGTCACTCTAAAACACCAGATCTAATCAGGTCTCTCTAAATACATCTTGTTGTATATGCAGAGCTCCATGAGCAGTTTATTTTAATTCCTTATTTCTTAAAAGAGTCTTTCATGGTAGTGATATCTAGAGAAATTCACCGTTTACCATTCTTGACAAAGGTAATAAAGATCATTAACGTTTTAGTTATTTACAATATAGAGAGCCCTTTCATGTATATTATTGGAACTGATCCCTGTTAAAACTCAGTGAAATACAAATTATTAAGTCTGTGTTAAAGATGAAGAAAATCAGGCCTCAGAAACAGGACATCTGCCTCCAAATTCCTTGACTTCTCAGCTCCACCATCCCTGAAAGAGGAGATACTGTCTCATGTTTTCCATTTCCTTTTGGATACTCATTCTCTCACCACCCCTCACGACCACCCCCAACTCAATTCGGATTCTTCCACTGTACATGGTACATGTAAGCCCTAGGGCTTTTCTCTCAGCAGGCTGTCTGTCTCAGTTACTCTTTTGTTTCTGTCATAATGTTATCGAAAGTGGGATCTGGCTGCTCGTTGTTCTAAAGCCAATAAAGGGGCAAAGTTGATGGAAAGGAAAGTTTGCTTTACTTTGGAGGCCAGCAACCATGGGGGAGGGCGGACTCCTGTCCAAAGGCCAACTCCCCCACTGACAATCAGTGGGCAAGAGCTTTTGTAGGCAGAGGGAAGGTCTACATGCAGAAACAGCACAGTCAGCTCTGACAGTCATCTTGAAGTTGGTCATGCGGTGTTCAGATCAGTGTCATCTTGATTGTTTTAAGTACAGTTAATCTTCAGTTCCAGGGTCGGTTTGTTCCCATTTCTTTGAGGCCAGCTCTCAGAATTGTGGCAGCTTATGTCATGGCTACAGTCTGGTCATCATGTAGTTAACTTCTTCCTCCTGGTGGGGGTTTTAGTATCTATAAGACAGCTCACAGGACATGGCTCAGAATATTATCTATAGCCCTTGAGGAGGAACTAAAAGTCCTCGACTACGCTTAATGACTAAACTATTAATATTTGGTCTTGTTTGACTGCTTTCCTTTGCTTCTGTTCTGCATTTTCTCACTTCTCTGATTAAACTTATTAAAGTTTTTCTGCAGACAAGGACCATAGGGTCCTGCTCCACTTCAATAGCACCTATTACAATTTGCCTTTTATTTATTTTTCTGCTTACTCTGTGCATGTATGTGTGTATTCCTCAATGGAGTGAGATCATACTTGCTTTTTATGTTGTTGTTTTCACTGTAAAATCTCCAGCATCTATCACAAAGTTCTGCACAGAGTAGGAGTTTAAATATTTGTTGAATGAATGAACAAATACATGAAGTTCATGGTTTAATCTACTCACAGCTAAAATATTGTATATGCCAAAGGATTCTGAATTCGATTCGGAGTCTGATGAATATCTTTTAAGAATTAAACCGTAATGGAGGTAGTTCCGGGATTATGTGAGGTCTTCTAAAAGTCTGGGAGATATCCGAATCTCCCCACACTTCTTAGGCTGTGTCATGAAAGCATTTAAGTTTGTTCCTTTTGCCTCACAGTAGAGTCTTTAAGCTTTCACTTCTCAACCAATTTGTGCTTCAGAAATATTCATACTATGAGTCTCACAGATTTAACAGTCTCTCATTGCCAATTTAAAACATGCCATCAACACTAAGTTTGCGTGTAAATGATAAAGAATACAGAACTTGTGTACAGGTGGTAGGATTAGTTCTTTCACTAATTTGCTGGTTTTTTTCTCCCCGGGGCGGTTTTTTAACTTCTTTGGACTTTACAATCTTTATCATTATAATGAAGTTAGTAAAGTATAACTAGGTAAAAAAACAACAACAAAAGTAATAGTAAGCAGAGAAAATCAGTTACCATTTTAGACCTATGAAATAACATTATTTAAGAAAATTTTTTTCATTGGCAAAATGTAATGAAATGTTCAAAGCCGTTGATCCAGTAATCCCCATATCTAGATATCAAAATATTAATTGATTTATAATCAGGACAATAAGTTTTTCAACCTTACATAATTTTTTCAACATTATGTATTATTTTAGAGTAATAGAAAGTTGGACGAAATTCTAAATTAGAGGAGAAAAAAGCATGTGTAAGTGATTATATGGTAAACTCATGTAATGAAATATAATACATTACTAAAATTATACCCATATTATGTAATAAAGAGGAAACATTTTTATTCAAATAAATCAGTAAAAGTGCAATATATAATTTCATAATCTCTCTTTGCACTGATATAGAGCTGTATGCTCTTGCATCAGCATGCACACCTAACAATGAAATATTAAAGTGAAATCATTGACACAATTATCTCCTTGAACTAAAGATATCTTTATCTCTAGTCTCATAATTTTACACAACTTAATATCAAAATAATCATCTTACTAAGAAGCAATTCCTAATAATTAATAATTCCTAAATGCAGATACAGAATTCATTATTTTATGGGTTTTTTTTTTTGTAATTATGATCTTATTTATGTATTCTTACCCCAACCAGAAATAAAGTGAAGAGTTTGACTGTCAAACGTATGTGGGCATTTTGGATAAAAGCTTGAAAACTTTTCATTTAATTTTTATACTTTGACAATTATAATAGTTTTCTGAAATGAAATTATACTTTGTATTTCAAATTTGAGAAAAGATAAAATAAAAATTTAAATTATATA
The DNA here is from genome assembly GCF_965194825.1 of Balaenoptera physalus. Taxonomy (NCBI): domain Eukaryota; kingdom Metazoa; phylum Chordata; class Mammalia; order Artiodactyla; family Balaenopteridae; genus Balaenoptera; species Balaenoptera physalus. Next base: position 29,549,602 of record NC_138892.1, on the reverse strand, counting down.
TGTTATGAATTTATTCACATTTTTATTATAAATAATGTGAAAAATATTATGATACATTTTGTCAAGAACATCTTCCCTCATTTTATGCCCATATTTGTTTTGAAGAAAGTACTCTGGGTACTCAGAAAGTATTGCCTCACCCCAAAAAAAATAGTTTTAAATAAATGTACCATCTGATGACCAAAGGAGGCTTTTCAGACATTATGCTTCATGTAAACACAAGCCAACCTCAAAAAAACCCTGGCTCAGTTTGCAAAAAGGAATCTTTTAGGTGACTGTTTTTAAACTTCATTAACTCTAATTTTCCGTTTCATCAGTAACGATCAGAATTCCTGAGGACTGTCCCCTAAGGAATCGGTCTAACTCACCAACATTTATAGAACCCAGTACAACAGATGTGATTTTCCCTCATTTTGCTTGCTGAAAATAATGTGGTGTTTTACCACAACTGCAGTTTTCTGGTTTCAGAACCCAACCCATAGAATTTCATTTGGTTTTCTAATTTGATCCAGCTGTTGAAATGGAACTTTTCTTTTCTTTTTCTTCTTCTCTTCTCTTCTCTTCTCACCTTCCTTCTTTCCTTCCTTCCTTCCTTCCTTTCCTTTCTTCTTCTTCTCCTTCTCCTCCTCCTCTTCCTTGTCCTTCTACTACTACTAATTCTCCCTCTTCTCCTCCTCCTCCTTCTTCTCTCTCTCTCTCTCTCTCTCTCTCTCTCTCTCTCTCCAGTCAATTATTCTTTGGAAACTTATGGCTAAATGGAAGTAACATTGTTAAAAAGAAGTGAATTTTCAGCATCACAAATGCTACCGGCACACACCTGTTTCATAAGGCAGATACAAGGACTAATGAAGACTTTACTAAATGTGCTAATCTTGTGTCACCTTGAACCTATCCCCTGCCTCCGCCTACTAGAATCCAAGTTACTCCCTCAGGTTCTTCTGGCAGAACCCCTGTTATAAAATATCTCTATTAACTCTTTCACCCTGAACACTCAAAATTAAGAAAAAGAAGGTAAATAAAAGCAGCTAGTTTGCAGTTTTGAATAATACTTTCAAACCTTCTGAGTAGCTGGCTGTGAGTGTGAGTATAGAGTCTAACCAAATGGTCTCCTTTGCTCCGACATTCATTCATTCATTTAGTCCTTCATTCATTCACTCAAGATATATGGAATGTCCAACTGTGTGTTTAGAATTAGCCTTTGTTCTTGACAGATAGCAGTGGATAAGATGGACAAGTCCCTGCTCTCAAGGAGTTTTTTTGGGGAAAAGATAATAAGTAAACAAGACACTGTCCAAAAATAGTTTAAGTACTATGAAAAATAAAATAAGGTAAAAGGATGGAAAATGATGAGAATATATGCTGTTTTATAAATGGTGGTCATGGAAATGGAATTTGAGCACAGATCAAAGTGTTCCAGACAGAGGAAAGAGCAAATATAAATGTCCTGAGGTAGGACCAAATTAGCATGCTACAGGTGAGAGTTAAGTGCAGAGGTTTGGACAAGGAAGTGTTTGTGTAAAGCCTTATAGATTGTGATGTGGGGTTGTGTAGGAGTGGGGTAGAGAGAGAGGGCGAGTGGAAGCAGGAAAATCACTCCGAATATTTTACATCCCAGGTGAGAGATGATGGTGTTGAATTGGTTGATAGCAGAGTTGATGAAAAGGGGACTTATTGAGGATATACTTTGGATGTTATGTTAGTAGTATTTACTGATGGATTATCAAAAAACTTCCCAGATTTTGGGTGAACTAATCAATGACTGTAGCATACTGGCAAGAAACGTTTGTTTATTTCAATAACATGAAGGGAATGAAAATCATATTGCATTCTTTTGGACAACAAAAACCTAAGAATATTAATAACGATTAGTTGAAAAACAGGTGCACTAATTACTACTTAATAAGTAAAACTCATACTCCTTGTTTAAAATTCAGTGGGTTTATTACAGTACACTAGTGATTTGAAAAGGCTTTCTCTACTATTCCTTGTTTCTTTTTTTGTTTTTTTTTTTTGGCTTTCTAAAACTTACACTTATAGATTTTTTTTTTAACATCTTTATTGGAGTATAATTGCTTTACAATGGTGGCTTAGTTTCTGCTTTATAACAAAGTGAATCAGCTATACATATACATATGTTCCCATATCTCTTCCCTCTTGCATCTCCCTCCCTCCCACCCTCCCTATCCCACCCCTCTAGGTGGTCACAAAGCACCGAGCTGATCTCCCTGTGCTATGTGGCTGCTTCCCACTAGCTATCTATTTTACATTTGGCAGTGTATATATGTCCATGCCACTCTCTCTCTTTGTCCTCACCCTTCCCCCTCCCTGTATCCTCAAGTCCATTCTCTACTAGGTCTGCGTCTTTATTTCCGCCTTGCCCTTAGGTTCTTCATGACCATTTTTTTTTTTTTTAAGATTCCATATATATGTGTTAGCATACAGTATTTGTTTTTCTCTTTCTGACTTACTTCACTCTGTATGACAGACTCTAGGTCCATCCACCTCACTACAAATAACTCAATTTCATTTCTTTTTATGGCTGAATAATACTCCATTGTATTTATGTGCCACATCTTCTTTATCCATTCATCTGTTGATGGACACTTAGGTTGCTTCCATGTCCTGGCTATCATAAATAGAGCTGCAATGAACACTGTGGTACATGACTCTTTTTTTTTTTTTTTAAATTTATTTATTTATTTATTTATTTTTGGCTGTGTTGGGTCTTCGATTCTGTGCAAGGGCTTTCTCTAGTTGCAGCAAGCGGGGGCCACTCTTCATCACGGTGCACGGGCCTCTTACTATCGCGGCCTCTCTTGTTGCGGAGCACAGGCTCCAGACGCGCAGGCTCAGTAGTTGTGGCTCACGGGCCTAGTTGCTCCACGGCATGTGGGATCTTCCCAGACCAGGGCTCGAACCCGTGTCCCCTGCATTGGCAGGCAGATTCTCAACCACTGCGCCACCAGGGAAGCCCATGACTTTTTTTGAATTATGGTTTTCTCAGGGTATATGCCCAGTAGTGGGATTGCTGGATCGTATGGTAGTTCTATTATTAGTGTTTTAAGGAACCTCCATAATGTTCTCCATAGTGGCTGTATTAATTTACATTCCCACCAACAGTGCAAGAGGTTTCCCTTTTCTCCACACCCTCTCCAGCATTTATTGTTTGTAGATTTTTTGATGTTGGCCATTCTGACCGGTGTGAGATGATATCTCATTGTAGTCTTGATTTGAGTTTCTCTAACGATTAATGATGTTGAGCATTCTTTCATGTGTTTGTTGGTAATCTGTATATTTTCTTTGGAGAGATGTCTATTTAGGTTTTCTGCCCATTTTTGTATTGGGTTGTTTGTTTTTCTGATATTGCTTCTTAATTCAATTAACAAATATTTATTAATTGCTTACTATAAGCCAGGTCTTAGGGAAATAACACAAAAGAGTGTGTGGACATAGTCACAAAACTTTCTGTCAAAATACTGAAAAGTTTGCTCCATGTTCTTCTGTAGTTCAGTGCTGTAGAGAAGTCCAAGGCAGGTGTAATTATTTTCCTCCTGTGGATAGACTCTTTTATTTATTGTTTGTCCCACATTATACCTGTGTGATGTTTTTGTGGTTGGTGTTATGTTCATTTTTGATATCCAAGTACATTACCAGGTTTCATTAAGACTGTTTTCTTTCCATTAATACTTCTTGAGCCCCCTTGTAAGCTCCAGATTCCAGTCTTCAACTCAGAATGTTTCTCCAATTTTGCCTTTGATTATTTGTTTTGCACAGTTTGAATTAGTTTCGTTTTAAAGAACAACAATTACCCATGGGACGGTTTTCTCCTTCTGTTTTTATTTGTCATCACATTGAACTATTCACACCTTTGTCTTTTTCCTTTGCCTTCTCTCTGCAGTGTTGATTTACCTCTTTACTGTTTCTGAAACGATCTTATTTTTCTCATAATGTATTTTCATTTCTTTAAACTCTGCCTATCACCCAGATCTCTCTTTCCCTCTATCTCAGCATCTCTTATTTCATAAATGCTACTTTTTCAATATTTATTTAGAACTTTTCAAAATTTCTGTTTTCTAGATAAATGATTTTCAAAGCAGTGATTCCCCACCCCCAACGCCAGTTCAGTTCTCCTTTTTATTGTATGTTGCAGAATATTTTCCTAAAGTTCTAGCTGTTTTAACAATGTTTTCTCATCCTTGAGTGATCTCTACTCAGGCTGGCATTTTGCCCATCCACAAACACTTCAGATTCTTCTTCTTGTCTTTTTCTCTCTTTTGGCTTTTAAAAAATAATCCTTTTATATATTAAGCAAGGAAACTAAGTGGTGTGCAGCATTCTGGTCTTTTACAATGATTTTTAGACTGTGAATTTGCTGAGCTAAGGAGGAAATTCCTGGTTCCATCACCTGGTCATCTTATCTTTCCAGATACAATGAAAAGAGGAAAGTTTCAAAAATAACATAGCAAATCAAAAGTGCATCATTTCTGTGGCTCTGCCAAGAAACATAAAAACGAAAAGCCTGTATAAGATGTTACAAAAATGAATTGCCTATTTCCAAACTTACACTGTTGCACATGGAATACCATTTTTATCCATTTTGCATGTAACTTATTGAAACTCCAATCCCAAAATTAGTGCAAAAAAGTATTAATTAAGGCATAAGATTAAAGAATATAAAAGCTCTTGTTCTTTCAGAAATTGACTCTAGATAAATAGTAGTGTTGGCTCTTTGACAATGGTCTCAGCAATATTTTTTTAGATCTGTCTCCTCAGGCAAAGGAAACAAGAGCAAAAATAAAGAAATGAGATCTGATCACACTTAAAAGCTTTTGCACAGTGAAGGAAACTGTCAACAAAATTAAAAGGTTACCTACGGAATGGGAAAAAATATTTGCAAATGATATGTCTGATAAGGCGTTAATATCCAAGATATATAAATAACTTATACCACTCATATAAAAAAAAGCACAGCCCAATTAAAAAATGAGCAAAGGATCTGAAAAGACATTTTTCCAAAGACATACAGATGGCCATCAAACACATGCAAAGATGCTCAACATCACTAATCATCAGGCAAATACAAATCAAAACCACGATGAGATATCACTTCACACCTATCAGAATGTCTATCATCAAAAAGATAACAAATAAGAAGTGTTGGCAAGGATGTGAAGAAATGGGAAACTTGTACACCGTTGGTGGGAAGTAAATTGGTATAGCAACTATGGAAAACAGTATGGAGGGTCCTCAAAAAATTAAAAATAGAACTACCATATGATCTAGCAATTCTACTCTTGTATATATATTCAAAGAAAATGAAAACACTAATTTGAAAAGATATATGCACCTCAGTGTTCATAGTGCCATTATTTACAATAGCTAAGATATGGAAGAAATCTAAGCGTCTATCAACAAATGAATAAATAAAGAAGACGTGTGTGTGTGTGTGTGTGTGTGTGTGTGTGTGTGTGTGTGATGGAATATTACTCAGCCATAAAAAAAGAATTAAAAATTGTCACTTGCAACAACATGGATGAGCCTGGAGGATATTATGCTTAGTGAAATAAGGCCAACAGAGAAAGACAAACACCGTATGTTAACACTTATATGTGGAACCTAAAAGATAAGACAAATGAATGAATATTTAAAAAAAAAGAAACAGATTCACAGATACAGTGAACAAACTAGTGGTTACCAGTAGTAAGAGGAATGGGGGAAGGGCAAGATAGGTGAAGGGGATTAAGAGGTACAAACTACTAGGTATAAAATAAAAAAGACACAAGGATGTAATATACAGCACAGAGAATATAACCAATATTTTATAATAACTTTATGTGGAGTATAATCTGTAAAAGTATCAAATTACTATGTTGTAACCTGATAACTACATGTACTGTAAGTCAACTATACTTCAGTTAAAGAACTACCAAACCAATACATTTTACACCTTAAACGTAAACAATGTTATATATCAATTATGTCTTAATAAGAACAACCCGCCCCCCAAAAAATAGTAGTGTTGGTTTCCTTACTCTGACTGACAAAGAACCAGTATTTTTTTGGTAGGATAATTATACCTTGTCACCAACCAAATATGACCATTCCAGTTGCTCACTGAAGAGTTTTTATCAGAAGTCTTTTTACTTTTAGCCATTGTCATAGGTACAGGGTAGCATCTTATTGTGTTTTGTTTGTTTTATTTTCTGTTTTTTAAATAAAAATTATATATATATATTAAAAGTGTACAACATGATGATTAGATAGACATATAAATAGTCAAATGATTACTACAGTCAAGCTAACTAATGTATCTTCTTACAGAGTCACCATTTTCTTTTCTTTGTGGTAAAAGCATCTGAAATCTACTCTCTTAGCAAATTTCCAGTATTCAAAACAGTATTATTAACAATAGTCATCATGAGCTTTTAAACAGCATTTCCCTGAGGACTACGTGATCTGTACATGTTGTACATCGTTGATCTTACCATATATTTTTTGGGTTATTTACATATTTTCTTTCATGAAATGTCTGTTCAAAAGTTTGTCCATTTTTTGAAGGTTGTTTGGTCTTACTGAAGTTAAGTTTATGTGTGTATACATACACACACACACACACACACTCTGGATAAAAGTTCTTTGTTAAATATATGTATTGGAATTGTTATCTCAGTCTGTAGCATTCTTTATTTTTCTTAAAATGTCTTTTGAAGAGTACAAAATTTTAATTTTATTAAAGTCCAACTTATAAACTTTTTTTTATTACGGTTCATGTTTTATGTATCATATCTAGGAAATCTTTGCTTACCTCAAGTTCACAAAGACTTTCTCCTATGTTTTCTTCTAGAAATTTTATAGTTTTAATTTTTACATTATATTTATGATCCCTTTTGAGTTAATTTTAATTTTTAGGTAGAGTATAAGGTAATGGTCAATTTGAATTGTTTTTCATACCAATATATAGTTGTTCCAGGACCATTTGTTAAAGGGCCTTTCTGTCCCGTTTCAACTGCCTTGTCACTGTCATTGAAAATCACTTGACTGTATATGTATGGGCTCATTTCTGGGCTCATCTCTCTTTTGTTCAATTGATTTTTATATCTATCCCTTGGCTAGTGCCACACTATCTTCACAGAACTTTTTAAAAAGTGTAAATGATCAATTTTTTTCTTGGAAAAAGAGCTTTGTATCTACTCAGTTGTTTGCGTTTTCATGTAAACTTTAGAATCAGCTTGTCAATTTATATATAAAGTCTTATTAGAATTATGATTGAAATTGTGATGAATCTATAGGTCAATTATCTTACAATAATGAATTGTGAAATGATGAACACTCTATATGTCTCCATTGTTAAGGTCTCTTTTGATTTCTTTTTTTTAAAAATATCTTTATTGGAGTATAATTGCTTTACAATGGTGGGTTAGTTTCTGCTTTATAACAAAGTGAATCAGCTATACATATACATATGTTCCCATATCTCTTCCCTCTTGCATCTCCCTCCCTCCCACCCTCCCTATCCCACCCCTCTAGGTGGTCACAAAGCACCGAGCTGATCTCCCTCTGCTATGCGGCTGCTTCCCACTAGCTATCCTTTGATTTCTATAAGGGATATTTTATAGTTTTTTATGTATATGTCTTACATGTCTCCTGTTAAATTTATTCATAAGTTTTCAAACATGCATTTTATAATTCTAAGAGAAACAAAATTTTAAAAATTCCAGGTTTTTGCTGCTGATAAGCTAAAACAAACCTGATTCTTGTATATTAACCTTGCATTCTGTGATCTTGCTAAACTAACATTAATTTTAGTAGGTATCTTTTATTGTTATCTTAGTATTTTTATGGCTATATTCATGTCATTTTCAAATGAAGATGGTTTTACATCTTCTAATCTTCATTCTTTTCATTTATGTTTCCTGTCTACTGCATTATCTGGCACTTTCTGTACAATGTTTAATAGAAGTGGTAAGATTAGTCTTTTTTGTTTTTTCCTGATCTTAGGGAAAAATACCCCACTTTCTAATACCATCATATTGGGGGATAGGGTTTCAACAGGTGAATTTTGGAATGTCACAGACATTCAGGCCATAACAGGGAGGGAATGGATAAAGAGGGAATGAGGGAGTAAGCCAGTGAAGAGGTAGAGGAGATACCAATAAGAATATGGAGCTGGAAAAAAGATCTTTTTCTTCCCCAGTCTGTTAGCAATGCCACGCCTTGTCCCCTAGCTAATGGATTTAGGCCTATGTTTAATTTCATTTCTCTGTCAAAGCCTTTTAAAATTACTTATACCTTGTCTCTTTCAGAATATAAACAAATTCCACTGTTGGTCGTAAAACAGCAATGAGATTCTATCAGTGAATACACTTGTCAACTAAAAGCTGTCATATCAATGCAAAGTATTGCTATTATTATTGTTATTATTACTACTGAAAGAAAACCCAGTGAAAGGATATAAACTGAAGGATGTTAACTAAACTTATTGTGGTGATCGTTTCACCACTATATGTATAGTATGTGTGTGTAAACACCAAATTATTATGTTGTATAGCCGTCCCTCGGTATCCATTGCGGATTGGTTCCAGGACTTCCCACAGATGCCAAAATCCATGGATGCTCAAGTCCCAGTCAGTCCCCTGTATCTGTGGATCTGCACCCATGGATTCCATTAACTGCGTATCACTACATGTGTTTATTGAAAAAAATACGTGTATAAGTGGACCTGCACAGTTCAGACTGGTGTTGTTCAAGGGTTAATTGTACACCTTGAAGATAATGTTATTATTTATAGTATTTGTAATAATAGTTGTAATTATATCTCAGTAAAACTGGGAAAAAATACATGCTTGCCCATGTGAAAAAATAAGCCAAAACAACTTCAAATCAATTTGCTATTTTCAGAGTCAAAAAGGACCAAGGTCAAGGAGTTCTAGCAACCTATGAAAAGACTGTGTTTACATTATTACCTGATTTCCAGTTCTTGCCCACTAGGGCCAAAGGCATTCTTTCTCAGAAAGGAGTTTAAAGTGGACCCTAGATATCTGAGAAAATGTAGGCTTTGTGAATGTGACAGCAACTTTTATATCCCAGCTGTGTTCTACAGCCCACTCATGAGTAGCTGAGTTTTCTGCACTAACTTTCCCTTTCAGAAACTACGAACTCTATCATCACTCATCTTAAGTAAATAGATTTCTAGTATATTTATCAAGGAGAGTTGCTGAAGCTAGGAAGATATACCAGAGGAAAAAATCCATCTGTCAGTCCAGATGTTATGAAAAGGGTCTTAATCAAAATAACAGCATTCATGAACAGCTGGTCTCATAAGCTTTATTTATCATTTCCTAGACCTCAGAAAAAGCTTTGTGAGTTGTAGGTGGCCTGGTATTTCTCACAGTGTTCCAGATGTTTTTCCTGAAGTCAAAGACAGCCACAGGAAATTTGTTTAGCATTATAATTTTTAATCATGAACAGGGACACAATACTTTTGACTTTCATTTCCTCTCAGAATCTTCTCAGTTATTACCATTTCATTCAGTTTTAAAGTTGATTGAAATAATATCTCACTTTCACATCCCACTGTTATTAACTACCGGAAATCAAATATACATTTTTTTGTTTTTATTTTCTCCAGACCTAGCATAGTTCCTGTCATATTCTATGTCCTCAATAAATGTGTGAATTAAATAAATACATGAATGAATGATCAAATTAAGTAGAATTTTACTTTTTCTCTTATGAGCATGTTAAGATTACAAGAAGATACCCCCTCCATACACCCCCCCCCCACATACATGGTTTTGTGAGAAGATAAGAAAAAGTAAATTATTTCAAGAGAAATGTTTTATATTTTTTTACGTATCGATGCCAGATCAGGTGACCTCGTGGATTCTTCATAAACTAGTGATCAATAGAATTTATAACAGAATTGTCTATGCTGGAATTCCATGAAATAATGATCAGCTATGGAATTTATACGTGTTTCCGTGGTTTTCTAGTTAAATGTGTTGGTACAGTGCCTGAGGCCCCCCGAGACCTCCTGCAGTTTGAGGAATATGCTTTCTTTATGGTACAGGACTGTTTATTCACAACTGTCAAACCACCGGAAAGTTATCCATCCACATTCAAGGCAGGCACCAAGCTGCATTTTTGTTAATGTGAACGCTTGAGGGAAACAGAAACTAGACTGTGTTTTTATATAATTTTTAACTCATAAGAGAAAACACAGGGATTTTTTCAAAAACAATAAAATGCTTTCTCCTCAAGAGGTTTTTATTCCCTGGTATTGTTCAAGCAAGGACTGTTTTGGAAATGCTGACAGGATCTTAGCAAAGGCATCCAGAGGGAAACATATAATATGTTTATTTATCTTAGAAACCACAAGAACATTGCAAAAGGCCAGAATTGGCCCTGTAAAATGTGTTGCTAACATTAGAGTATGACTGCTTAGTTTCGAAAAAGTCAAGTCATTTCTGTGCTGATAAAGGAGGGCAATCTATACTCTGACATCTCCCAAACTTATGTCTACAGCCCAACCCTCTCCCTGAGCTCCAGACTCCTAGATCAAGAGCCTCTTTTATACCTCCTCATAGAAACTGAATAGGCATCTTAAAAGGAACAAATCCAAAACCAGACTTCTGATTTCAGCGCTCTCCACCACAGCCTCCTCAGTGTTTCCCAACGCAGTCAATGGTGACTTCATCCTCCCAGTGGCTCAGACTAAAATTCTTGGAGTCGTCTCTGTCCCTCTTCTTTCTCTCTCACACCCCGTTTGATCTCTCAGCCATCCTTGTCCTCTGTATTTTCAAAACACTTCCATATTGTGACCCATTCTCACCGTCTTCTCTGTTACTAACCAGGTCAAAAACCATCATCATCTATTGTTTATTACAATCGCATCCTAAATACCCCTCCTGGGTCCATTTCTGTTTCTGGGTCCATGCAACCTGAGGTACCCTTTCATAGACATTTGAATCAAGTCATTCCCCTGCTGAAAACCCTTCAATAGCTTCCTGTCTTGCTCAGGGGAAAAGATAGTCTTTAAAATTGCCTAAAATAGTCCTACAGGATTTAGGTTCCCATTACCTCTCTGACTTCATGCTATATCTTCCCTCTCCTTTATTCATGTTACCTGTTCACATTTGATCTCTCTCTTACTAGAACCTGCCATGCATCCTCCTAACATTGGGCTCCTTTTTTGGCTTGCTTCCTTCCATCCTTCATATCTCTGCTCAGACGTCACTTTATCTGATGGTCTTTTTCTGACCATCCTATATAAAATAGCAAGTCCCATCCTCTCATGTTCCTTATTCCCTTATCCTTTTCTTTCCTCTGTTTTCTTTGTCATGCCCCGGAAGGTCTCCTCCCACTGTGATGTCTGCTGCCTGAGGGTGAGACACTGTTCATCGCTCTATCTCAGCCACCAGGGCAATGTCAGACACACAGTAGGTCTTTAATAAATATGTGTTGAAAGAACAAAGTGATATGTGCTAGTAGACATGTCAGGCCTAGATAGGAGGGTTAGATTATTTTGATGTTTGAGTAGACTTAAAAATTGATTTGTGTTCCTACGTTTGTCTGTGAAGGCCTGGGAGCATGAATTTAGCCCTCATAGTCCCTACTGGAATAAGGAGCCTGGAGGGCAAGTCTCCTAACCATCAACGGCTAATCAATGGCTGGGAGTCATGCACTCAGGGGGGCATTTCATCCAGTCCTTCTCTGGTGATTGTGAACTGGGGGGAAATATGGACTTTCTCTTACTTCAAACTTAACTCCATTTGAAGGTTGTTTTACATTCCTGGATGTTTATGTTTGATTTTAATAAGTTTAGTGTTTTCCCTCTCTTGATTTTCCTTTGTTTTCCACTGTTACGGTTTGTAGTGTAAAACTGACAGTCTGTCGCAGACCTGTGACTTGAAGCAACTGTGACAGATGGTGCACTAGAATATATAAACAGATCTCGTAAAAGAAATTACTTAGCAATAAGTGTGGGAATTAAAAAATGAGCAGCAAAATCAGAAATGAAATAACTCAGCCACCTGTAACACCTGTTCTGCAGGAGATGAGAGTCTGAAGGGCAATGAAGTCTTGTAAAGAGTTAACAGTGTGCATTGAGGGGCAGTCTTAGAACAGGCCTTGCTGGAACTCTGGATGAATGAGAAAGTGTTGTGTATACATTTTTAGTTTTTAGTTTACTTAAGGGATCAGGCATCTCTTTGTTTGCCTGGAAGATAAGGGAATGAGATCCTGCATCTGCAGCTGCAATGAACCGTGGAATGAGGAATTGTATTATGGAGAAGGAGGAAGGAAAAAAGAAAAGGAAGGTATGGGGAGGATTCAGTAAAATGAGTGAACCGGGAAAAAAAGCAGACACCCAGGTTACGCCTGATTTATGTGATGAGAATGACATAGTAACTTTCATTGCCAGATCAAGGTCATTGAAGAGGAATGCATGAAAAGAACATAAATGCTGTGTTCTGGAAAATTTGGGTCACTTGAATATGGTAAGATGACAGCTCTTAAGACCAAAACGTGTACAGCCTAGGCTAGCTTGAATGTATGAAGGGGGCTTACCCAGCCACAAAGGGTCAGGGCCAAATTCATACTTTCCAACCTGTTATGTAAACCACACACAGTCAAACAAAAGTGTTAATAAAAAGGAAAACAAAAAATAAATAAGCATTCTAATAAAGATAAAAAGAAAGTGAGTGTTAATGGTTGAATTATGTCCCCTCAAAAGATAGGTTCAAGATCTAACCCCTAGTACCTGTGAGTGTGACCTTGGCAGATGTAATCAAGTTAAGACGAGGTCATATTGAATTGGAGTAGGGCTTAATCCGATACAACTGCTGTCCTTATAAAAGAGGAGAAAAGACAGACACACAAGAGAAGGAGGCCATGTGGAGACGGAGGCAGAGATTAGAGTTATGCTGCCTCAAACCAAGAACATCTGGAGCTACCTGGAACCTAGAAGCAGCATGGAGGTGTCTCCCTTGGAGCCTTCGGAGGGAGCATGGCCCTGCCAACACCTTGATCTTGGACTTCTAGCCTCCAGAACTGTGAGAGAATAAATTCCTGTTATTTTAAGCCAGCCAGTTTGTGGTACTTTGTTACAGTAGCACTAGGACACTAATACAGTGGGTGGCAGGGGGGCAGGGGGGCTTGTTCACAGGGGCCAGGCAGTGGGAGACAAGAGACAGACATGGTCCAATAGGAAATGAGAGGACTCTATTGCTTTGTTCCTCAAAGTACAGACCAAGGAACAGCAACAGTCCTGGGAGCTTTTTGAAATGCACAATCTCAGACCCCACCCTAGACTTGAGACATAATTTCCCTTGAGATGATTGCAGCCCAAACTATGCAGCCTGGGGGAAAAACAGCAACAGCAATCAACATATTTAAACCCTTTTCATGTATTAGGCTCTGATCTGAGAGTTATACTCTAAGTTAACCCACTTAATTCACACACCAATCTATAAGGTATGCACCATTATTATTCCCATTTCACAGACAGGGAAATGAGTCACAGAAAGGTAAAGTAACTCTTCTAAGTAGGCGAATAGCAAATGTTGAAGTCAAGGAAATGAGCCGCATTTATCTTTATTTCAAAAGAAAAATATACAAGAAAGAAGTTGTGCTGATACCTAAGAGTGGGATGCTGAAGGGTTAGTCCTCTCTCTCCTATGGATCTGAACAAAATTAGAAACAGTTTTACTGCTGGAAAAGGTGTGTTGGAGTATCTACCTTGCAGAGGAAAGTCCAAAATCTTCCCCATCGTTCTATCTCTATCCATCCCTCACCCAGCTGTAGATTAAGCAGCAGGGTAGCTGCACTTCTTCCCCTACAAGAGGAAGCTACAGCATGAAGGAGGCAAGACTAGAGAGGAGAGTGCAGCATTCAAGGTCCAGCTCTGAAAAAATTGTCTAGAGATGACGTAGACCTTGAACGCCAACTGCTTTCCCATAGAGATTACCATTTCACTGTAGTCATGAGAGTGGGATCTCTTGAGAGGTGTGAGACGGAAGAAGAAGAAAGACATTTCCTCCTGCCTATTGAACGTTCTGGGAAATTGATATTTTGTGGGCCAGCAAGACTGTGGAAAGAGAAAAGGCCACTTCTGCTAATGTTATCCTCAGCTCCGTGTATATCAAATGTACATACAAACCACTGCTTCTGCTTCAGAAGAAAGTAAAGGAGCAAACCCTCCTTTATGCCAGCGGATCAGAGATGATATGCTATGTACACTTCTGAGTGGTCGAACTTAGTCTCCCCCAAATCTCCCTGTTGAACCTTCACACATTCATCAAAACCCACTTCAACCCTTACCTGCTCAGTGAAGTCTTCCATGTTCCTCTGTGCTTATTCTCCTACCCTTGGAAGATCCTCTGAACTACTGCTGTAACTTGCATATACTCCTATGAAAAAATTTATCCCTCTGTATTTCTATTGTTTGGTTAAATGATTGTGTCCTTTGTTAAACTCTGATCACCTTAAAGTCAAAGATGGCATCTTATTCATTCTTATATCCCCAGTGTCTGGCACAGATCTAGTAAATACTTTTCCATGAGTAAAAATCCACTCTGTGCCATGAAAATCATATTTAAAGTCATTGGGAGTATTTAGAATATGATACCAACCAGTTACATATGGCTATTAACTTAAAATTCATTAAAATTAAATAAAATTTAAAAGTAAGTTCTTCAACTCTATCACATTTCTAGTGCTCCATAGCCATATTTGGCTAGTGGATACAGTACTGAACAGTATTGATATAGAACATTTTCAAAGTTGAACAGTGTTTTTGTACAATAGTTTCAATTTTTATGAACAAATTCATCTTTTTTGAAATGTGAAAACACTGATTTGGACTGGTGGGATGCCCATTATTTTATAGCCCTGCACACTATTGCAAAGAAGATGGAAGATGCTACGGATGTTCAGTGATTCCTCATTGTTGGGCACATTCTTTTCTAAAGTAGCAGAAAGCAACACACTGAAGTGACGGAAAGTTTGCCTTTCTTACTTACAGGCTGTGTATCCATGGGAAAATTACTTGACCTCTCTGTGGCTCCATCTGCTCATCTGTAAAAGGGATAGTAAATAACCATACAGAGCCCACAGGGCTGTTGTAAACATTAAATAAGATACTTTATATACAGTTAAGACATAGTATTCAATAAATAATAGTGATTATCTTTATGGCACCTGCTCCTCAACACTCTAACCTATTAACACAATGCGGAGGAACTGCTGAGAACCATGGATAGATTCCCTTCATAAACTTTAAGACTATCACCTTTGGTCTTGACATGCTATGAATTGCATAAACTGTTGTATAAGCAAGGGCTGACCCTAACTGGATCAGGGCTATGATTCTGACTCTGCATTTCCTATATCTCAATTTCATCATCTGTGAAATGGAAATAGTACATTCTTATGGAATTTTTGTGATAAGTAGACATGGTCCAAAAAGAGCCAAACACAGAAGCTGGCAATTTGTTGTATGCATTGAGTAAACTCCAGAAATAAATATCTATTGTTGCTACTGTTGTTGTTGTTGTTTTTATCTTTCTACCAGGAGTTATCTCATGTCTGCAATATATTCAGTGCTAGTTTATTGAATGAATGAATGAATGAACAAATGAATGAATAGACTATGTTAAAGCAATAAGTAGCATTTTCCAGTTATTGGCTGATAATAGACTATGAATAAATATCACTAACATGCTCACTGCATAATTAAATAGCTCATACAGAGTTTTGTACATTCCAGGCAGTAACTGGTATGAGGAGAATATGACTTTAACTGCAACAGTTTAGAGCTCTGTGCTCTGACTCTCATGATTCTTTTTTTTTTTTAGTTTATTTTTTAATTAATTTATTTTATTTTGGGCTGTATTGTGTCTTCGTTGTGGTGTGCGCGCTTCTCACTGCGGTGGCTTCTCTTGTTGCAGAGCTCGGGTTCTAGGCACGCGGCTCAGTAGTTGTGGTACGTGGGCTTCAGTAGTTGTGGCTCACGGGCTCTAGAGCGCAGGCTCAGTAGCTGTCGTGCACGGGCTTAGTTGCTCCGCGGTATGTGGGATCTTCCCGGACCAGGGCTCGAACCCGTGTCCCCTGCATTGGCAGGCGGATTCTTAACCACTGCGCCACCAGGGAAGCCCTCTTATGATTCTCATAATTATCCAAATATTATTTTGGTTTTCTGCCAAATTTATGTACAATACATAATTGACTGTGTGCATCTTCTGTTTACTCTTCGATTTTTAATACTAACCATATTTCTTTCAATAAGTAAACTCTGCTTTAGTCAGAGCCATTATAAAAACAGTCTGCTGTTTCATAATGGAAAACCAGATTTAGCTAATCATTTGACAAAGTTTCATCAAATATTTTTGTATTTATTAGCATCTCTGATCAATGCAGAAAAGTCTAAAATAATTGGGGTCATAAAAAGTGCCTGGGATGACAAAGGATGTAAATGTGATGCTTAGCTGAGGCTGGTAGAATTTGTTCAATCATCCTACGGATACTGTTATAGTGTTTGGGCTAGTTATTCTTTGAGTGTCCTGACCAGATCCATTCCCCTCCCTTCTCTGCTCGGCCCCAGGAGGAGGCTTAATCTTCCTGGTTTTCTTGATGGTTATCTTCCCTTTAGGTTTGATCAGTGAAAGGATGTGAAGCAGGAGGAAAGAAAGGTTGATACCCTGCTTAAGTACTTCACCTCTGGTGGATGTTGCAATCCTTCCAGGGACATGGCTGCTTGGGCATGGAAACCTTCCATGGGTGTCCTCTCACTTAGCTCCAGAAACTCAGTTTCTTCTGCTGTCCATTTAGCCACGTGTGAGAATGCCCCTCCTCCATTGCCCATTCCTAGGTGCCTCACCATCCCTAATTTCATGCCATAAACTCTGCACACACTCTAAAATAGTCCCTTCATTAAATTACCCTCTTTTAAATTCTCTGGGGTAAATTCTGTTTTCTACCAGACCCTGACTTGTACAAAGGTTAAAAGAGAAAGCTCTATCGCCAGGTATTTAACTATCGGAAAGTTATTAAACTTCTCCTAACTTCAGTTTACTTTTCTACAAAATGTGAATAACAACAGTATTTACTCATTTACTCTATAGGGTTGTGAAATTTGTATGTAATGATGAGAGAGAATCTCATGACTTTTCCTGAAATTTTGTGTTAATATGCTTTTGTGTGTCGGTAAATGATGGAGGAGATTCATATTTTGCAACCATACGTGAAGCCAGCCTGAAAATGTAATGAAGGAAGGCAAAGCTGAAAGAATTGCAGAGAAACTCCTCTAGAGGCTCATCTAATAGCAGGACTGTTTTGTATTTCCCTTTATCGTTACCAGTTTGGATCTGGGTCTCAGTATTTACAATCAGAAAACACCCAAGGTTATAAAAGAAATAAACTGTTTTCTCATGTTTACTTATTAGATGGTGATAGCATAAATGTATTTTTTGATAAATATTTACTCTTGGTAAATCAGCCCATTCCCCAGTCTTGTTGAATGGTCTGCTTTGATAGCTATTTCTAAATCCTGCAGAAAAAAAAATTTAAAATCGAAGGTTTAACTAAATGCAGGAACTATTTCTAATACATCTAGTAAGTACAGAAATGCTCAGCCTGATTACACACATAATAGTTTTAAAATTGATTTAGTATTTAGTAACTGAAAATATTGGTTTTTTAGACCAATAAGAGAAAGTCAGTTTTGTGCCTTATCAGCTTAATACTGAATATAGATAAAGTGAGTTATAATGTGCAAATGTCAAAGGACAGAGGTAGAATACACACCTAAGAACTTGAAAAGGTGTGCTGTTTTTATCAAGAAAGCAATGTTTACTCCCTTCAGAAAATTGAGGTTAGGGAAGATTTACAATTACGCTTTTATACAATAGTAATTTAAAATGTACTTGTGAATTTATTTTTTTCAAAATAATGACATTAGCAAAAATTTTACATAGCCTGTATTGAATTTATACACTCAAATGAGGCTTCATCAGTAATAATGGGGATGAATACATTATTGCTAGACTATGTCAAAGGCGCTAACCCCCCTATGAGTTACAGAAGATTGATACCATTTTTATTTGATTTCTTCTGGAAATTAAAAGCTCTACTAAATTGTTTACTCCAAATTTTACATTTAGTGAAATAAGAATATCTGCAATAGCTCAGTTAACATCAATAATAAACTTCAAAAAAGGATTCTGAAAATGGCAGGCAAAATTTTTTTTTTTATTGTAGGCAATTATTTAAACTGCATATTTGGCTTTACGCATAATAAGTCATGTGGGAAAAACATCCACATTGCAGTTAGGTTTCCAGTATCTAGCTTTCTTTTTTTTTTTTTTTTTGAGCAGTGACGTTAACGGGATTTTGCCAGGTTATAAAAACGAGGGCTTTCTTGGGAGCTACTTGTAGTTTCCGAGCTGAATGGCAGAGCGCACATAGACACATCGGAAGGTGGATGGCTGGATCTCCCAGTACTGGACTGGGTTGCTGAAAAGGCTCACCCCAGAATAAGAAGCCTTTTTGGTGTTGTATCCAGGTGGGCAGAAGTCGTTAGGGCCGATTGCAGAGATGTTGTTGTTGTGAAGGTAGACAACCTACAACCCAAAATAATGGCACATGGTTATTTTCCTCTAAATATATTGAGACCATACAAATATATACTTTATTCATTTTTAGTACACTCATCCTTCAGTTTAAATACCTTAATACTTCTCAAACCAAACTTTTGATTTCTTTCTCTCTTTTTAATCTGCTTTTCCCTCCCTTAGTCTTCCTCATCTCAGTATATGGCATTTCAGTCTTTCCAGATGACTCAGGCTAAAAACATTGACATTATCTCTGACTCTCCCTGTCTCTTATACTCTCTGCCCAACCATCAATAAATCCCACTAGTGCAACCTTCAAAATGCACATATAATCCAGTTCTGCCCCATATCTACTCCTACAGTCTTATCCAAAGCCACCATTATTTCCTTCTGGATTATTGAAGTTGCCCTGATTGTTCTTCCTGCTTCCTCTTTTGCCTTCTTGAAATCTGTTCTTTCTTTCTTTCCCTTTTTCTCCCTTCCTTCCTTCCTTCCTGCGTCCCTTCCTTCCTTCCTTCCTTCCTTTCACCAATTATTTTAAAAAGTAAGCAAGTTATATCATCTTTGCCTCAATACCCCAGCAGCTTCCCATCTTATGCAGAGTAAAATCCAAAGTTCTCACAGTGGCTGACAAATCCTACATGATCTGGCATCCTTCTACTCCGAGCTCATCTCTCCTTACTGTTCAATCCAACCGCCCTAACCTACTTGTTTCTCTTCTCTAGAGGATGGTCCCTCCTCAGGTTGACACACACTGTTTCCTCCTTCTGGCATAAACTTCTCCAAGATATCTGCAAGTCTTACTGACTCATGTAATTCATTTATCCTTACCAAAGAAGTCTTTCTTGACTATCCCATTCTGCCATATTCTGTTCCAATTATATTTATTTATTTTTATTTAGCGCAATGATCACTATATAACATATTATATATATATTTGCTTTTTGTCTGTTTTCCTCCTCTAGAATAAAAGCTCTATGAGGTAGGAAACCTGTTCAGTTTTGTTCGTGACTGTATCTCCAGTATCTACTAGAACAGATTAGGTATTCAACAAATATATGTTGAATGAATAAATGAATGAATTCATGGTTATTTCATAAATTGTGTCTACATGGAACATTATGTTTTCAGGGCAAAGATAAAATGATAGACCTTTTAATGAATTATATAAAATAAGGAAGTAATATATAGTGAAGTAAGAGAGGGTATAGAGTATTAGAATCAAAATTAAAAATCACAAACTCTAAGAAATACTTGAATGTCACTGCATTTGGAGTATACAGACCTAGAAATTTTTAACAAAAATGTATTCTATGTTACAAATTCGGCTCAATGAATATAATGTTATAGTTCATCAGAAATTTTTTCTGAAATATATTTTATGGTTATGTTTAAGATAATGGTAATTTGTTCATAGATCTTCTTAGGGAAATTAATATCAGACTTAAAAAGAATTATAGAAATGAGTTTTTATTCCCATTATTTATATGTGACTTCTGAAGAATAAGAAGTGAATTGATCATAAAACCAAGGCTAAAATATAATGCTAAGGCAATAATTTCTAAAGCAAGCTATAAAACCTATGAGGTACTCCCTTAAAATAATTGACTTGAAATATTGTTCCACCTACCAGCACACTTGCACTCATATGCTGGTGAAAAGGGTTTTGATTAAGAAAGGGTTTAGAAGGAGAACAATAGATGTATTACAAAAACAGAAACAAGGAATATTAAAATCAAAACAGTATCTGTGAGGTTCGTGTGTGTTTGTGTGTGTGTGTGTGTGTGTGTGTGTGTGATTCTCAAACTTTGAAAATTTCTTGTCATTGACCATTCTCCATTTCTTAGAAGTGATTAACAAGAAAGGAGAGAGGTGTTTGGTGAGATTTTATGGCTAATAGTGAAAATGAGAGAAGGAAATATCAAGACATAAAGAAAGTATTAGTCTGTGTAAAAAGGAAAGTAAATTTCCAACCTGTTCTATGAGGTCAATATTTTCTTAAAGCCAAACAAAAATCATCACAAAAAAGAAAACTACTGGGCTTCCCTGGTGGCGCAGTGGTTGAGAATCTGCCTGCCAATGCAGGGGACACGGGTTCGAGCCCTGGTCTGGGAAGATCCCACATGCCACGGAGCAACTGGGCCCGTGAGCCACAATTGCTGAGCCTGCGCGTCTGGAGCCTGTGCTCCGCAACAGGAGAGGCCGCGATGGTGAGAGGCCCGCGCACCGCGATGAAGAGTGGTCCCCACTTGCCGCAACTGGAGAAAGCCCTCGCACAGAAACGAAGACTCAACACAGTCATAAATAAATAAATAAAAATTTAAAATTAAAAAAAAAAAAAAACGTTTAAAAAAAAAAGAAAACTACAATCAAATATCTCATATATAGACAAAAAATTAACAAAATTTTAGGAAACTGTATCTCACAACATTATAAAAGGACTATTCACCATGGCCAAGACCAAGCATGATTTATCTCAAGGGTGTAAAACTTATTTAACTGGAAATCAATTAATTTAATAGAGCATATTAAAGGAATAAAGGACAAAATCACATGATCATCTCAATAGAAAAGAGAAAGCATTTGAAAAAACGCTTTCATGATAAAAATTTTCAGTAAACTAGAAATCAAAGGGAACTTTTTTAACTTGATAAAGAGCATCTACAAAAGACCTATAGCTAGCATCATGCTGAATGGCAAAAGGTTGATTGCCCTTTTAAACTAGGGACCAGGCAAAGATGTCTAATTTTATCACTTCTATTCAACATTGTACTGGAGATGCTAGCCAATGCAATGAAGTAAGGAAAAGAAATTAAAGGAATTCAGATAAAAAAGAATACTTAAAATTCTCTTTATTTACAAATTACATGATCCTGAATGTAGAATATCCAAAGGAATGCACAAAAAACTATTGCAACTAAAAACAATTTCAGCACAGCACTAGGGTAGAAGAAAGATACACAAAAATCAACTGAATTTCTATAAACTAACAACAAAAAATTCAAAAATAAAATTAAGGTAAACAACTCATTCACAACAGCATCAAAAATAATACAAAATTTAGGAACAAACTTAATAAAAAAATGTAAAACTTGCACACTAAAAATGCCAAAATATTGCTGTGAGAAAATAAAGACAAAATAGAGAGATATCCCATGTTTGTGCATTGGAAGACTCAATGTTATTACAAGGAAAATTCTCTCCTCTTGATCTATAGATTCAACACAATTCCTATCAAAGCCCTAGCAATCTATCTGAGAAGAAATGAACAAGTTGGTTCTAAAATTTGAATGGAATGCAAAGAAACAAGAATAGCCAAAATTTTGAAAAATAAGAACAACATTAGAGGGCCTTCATTTCTAATTTCTAAACATAATCAAAACATACAGTTATCAAAAGGTATAGTACTAGCAAACAAAATGTGGTATATCCATACAATGAAATGCAATTCATCAATAAAAATGAATGAATTACTGACACACGCTACGATATGGGTGACCTAAAATTACTATGATAAGTGAAAGAAGCCAGCCACAAAAGCCACACATTGTATGATTACATTTATATGAAATGTCTAGAAAAGGCAAATCCATAGAGACAGAAAGTAGAGTAATGGTTCCCTGTGGGTGGGGATGAGATTAAGAACAACTAGAAATATATAAAAGGGATATTTTGGAGGTAATCAAAATGTTCTAAAACTGGATTGTGGTGATGGTTGAATAATTACATGATTTTGCTAAAAATAATGGGACTATATAGATATAGAAAAGAAACTAGAGTAGGTGAAACCCTACTCTAGATATAGAAAAGAAAGTAGAGTAGGTAAAACCCCTGGGACCCTCTAGAAATGCAGGTAAAATGGGTACGTGGATGCCAATTAGAGATGGAAAACCAAGAGTGAGGTCCTTCTGAATGTGGGGCTCTGTGTGAATGTCCATGAGATTTGCTGATATTCAACAAAGATTTCAAAATGGCATGTTTTAGAATTTTTTGTCTGTGACCCACAATAAGACACACACTATATATTGAGCTTTAGTATATATGGATCTATGCATATGAAACAAAAATTTTATAAAATACTTACCATTACAGTGATATTTTCTATTCTATTCAACTTATTCCATCCCATCCCATGGGATGTTCCAAATGAAACTATTAAACTGATTTTATGAACTCAGTAATATGTCCAGACTAAAATTTGAAAAACAGTAATCAAGAAGATGAAAATTATTATTCTGAGATCTAAAAAACCCCAAACCAACCAAACAAAAAAGCCCACCACCAACAAAAACCTTAATAATGACAACGTTAGCTATTTTTATTAGGTCTTCCAAGCATCTTGGTTTTACTTGTGGCTCCAAGCTATGCTTACTCACCACTCTACCACCACCAAAGACCCACTGAAAATGAATCAGCATGAAATAAAACGTCTTTAATTTCATCTTCATATGTAGAATTCTTACACTTTACTGAAAGCTAGCTAATGTAAATTGTGATATGTAAACTTAATTTGGAGTTTTTGGCATAACTCAATAAAATAAAAGAGATCAGAAATTTATTGACACTGTTGACGGCAGAGTAAAGGATAAACCCATTTTGAACCCCAAACAAAGAAGTTGAGATACTAGATTACCAAAAGGTCAACTTTATAAGACGGTTTTATCTGTAAAAGAGTGTCAGTTTAAGACACAGTTTCTGAATCACCATGATTTAACTAAGTACCTACTGAAATTTCTGAAAGATACAATTTAAATACAATCTTTAAAAAAACTGAAAAATTAGAATATACAAATATGTAAAATCTGTCGATGACCACATTATTTATTTTTTAAAAATATATAATTTAAACAATGTGTTTGTTTAATTTCCTCAAGGTAACAATGGAAATCTTATATTGTTATATATGAAATTACTATGATTATTTAAGGTAATAAGCACACTTTACATTTATAAATTTATGGACTGTAAAGCTATATTACCATAGTGGGCCACTGAACCATATCTTCTTATCTTTAAGAATACACTATAACTTGATAATTTATATAAAGTTAATTCAGTCAGTCACACTACTATCAATAGCTAAACACTGTCTTTTGACCTATATGACATCTGCTGAAGCTAAAAGTTAAAACTACTATTTTATTCCATATCTATGCACAACAGATGATACCATCTTTTCCAACAAGTATGTATTTGTTACACTGATCTGTGACTTTAAACTACCCTGCTTCATAAAAAAAATATTACATTCTGGAAGCAAGCATTATAGTAAGTTCAAGGCAGTAGTCCTAATTTTAAAAAAGTAATACTAATTTAAACCTATAGATTTCACAAAACCAGAATGAATATGTAGAAACATTAAAAATATCTCTGCAGAAGAATTTCTAAGCAGAACTTCCTGCCTCCTAGCATCCCAGTAGGGAGGATTTGCTCCCTAGATATCCCTCACAATCCCTTAGTGGCATTGCATTACCTGGATGTACTTATGATCCGCCAGCCCATCAGGCACTTTGATAAGCTTGTTGTTGTTCAAATGAAGTTCCCTCAAATGAGGAGTGTTGGCCAGAGAGTCATTGTCGACAGCAGAGATGCTGTTGAAACTCAGTCCCAACCTGCAACAGAAAACAGAAATGAATGGATACACTACATGTGGATGCCTTCTTACAGGCACTGTGTGATTAATCAAGTCAATAGGAAAAGAATTTTGTTTTGTTTTGTTTTTGTATTTACTGTTACCTCTGCCTAATGCGATTTTTCCAAACTTTCTGAGTTGGATAGAGCCCATTTGTTCTTAAGGTTTCAGCTCAGACTTACCCTCTTTAAAACTCCTCTGACAGCACCAGACTGGATACGGTGTACCCCTAGTGAATGCTCATATAGCATCCTGTTATCACCCTCTTGTAAAACTCTAGGGACTGTGTACTTGTGTGTCTTGCCTTGAGAAAAGTGACTGTCTTGTGGTATATCCAGTACTAACACAGAGCTTGATATGATCAATGAATAACTGCTGAATTGACTGTATAATGAATACAGTGAATTCATTTGAGAGAAAAATGAAAGGAACATTATCATTTCCTGCACTTTGTAAACCAAGCAATTGTATATTTATTATGCAAATTTATTTGTTGTAAATAAAAAGTGAAAGGTTCTAATAAGTCAATAAACCTACCTGCAACAAAGGTTAACAGAATTAGCATTTTACATTTGTTTGAGTTTATCAGTGACCATCTGTTAACTGTCAGAATATGCCTGGTGCCAACATTCTTGGCCTCCTGACACTGATCTCTGAGCTATGGCCTCTAGAGCCCTGATCTCTGACTCTGATCTTGGCCCCTCTGACATTTCTTATACAATGCCACTCAAGGTTTTGGGTTGTATTTTTTTTTAATTAGATGTTTAACAAGTGAGAGTCTGCAGCTGTGATGTCCCCTCACAGTAAATGGGATTCAAAAGTCAGGAGAAGTTGACTTGAAGACAAAACTTGTGTACCCAACGTTCTAGGAATAAATCTCTGTCAGAACCAGGGTTCTGTCAATCCAAAAGGGCAGAGAGAGATGAGGCAACAAGGTTGTGGAAGAGAACCAGAAAGCTCCAAGGAAGAGAAAGGGGAAGAATCTATTGGATTCCTTCAATTTAGTGAAAAAGACTTGGGCCCTTTTTGTAGGATGATTCCTGCTTGCTTTCAGCTAGTTGAGATCTTTGAGCCCTTTTGGGATTTAGATGTTGGTTTAGGTAACCAAAGTCTTCCAATTTTAATCATGACTTGGTATTTGAAATAACTGAGATTAAAGTGTACTGATTTTAGGCTATTAATAGCACAGTTGGTTCGTCTTACCTATTGATTATCAACCTGGCATCTTGTCTCATAATATTTTGTTTTTTCCCAGTCTTAAACTTTCATCTCTTGTTTCTGGTCTTTCCTTTTCTATTTCAGAATCATGTCTATTTCTTATAGCACTCTAAATCCCATATCCAATTTGGGCTAATACATTTCTTAGAGTATAATAATCTTAATTATCTATTGAAGGAAACTACATTTTCAATGATTAATTTATATTCACTTATCAAATGTTTTTGAGAACCTATTATGTTAAAGACTTTTATCCCAGGCTTGTGAGGGCAGAGGAGACATGGCTCAAAAACCACCATGATTCTTTCCATCGAAGAATATTCCACCTATTAGGGGAGATGATGATCTATATGCTTAATAAGAAAAGGGAAGTTTGCCTGATTAAAACACTTTATTTTTTTTGCAGAGGGACATACAGTATTTTCTCTTCACTTGTTCCTAGTAACTAATCGGAATATTTGTGCTGCAACAATGTTCTTTTTTCTCCTTTCCTCAGTTTTGATTTTCAGCACCAAAATACCCTTCATGTTCCAAAATCAGTGAGGAGCAAACAACATAAGGATTTGATGGTTTAATAGATGGATTTTTCTGGACTTGATTCCAAAGAGAAATGTATTTAATCAATTCAAGAGTTGGGAAAGTTTGTTGGCCAATGAGGTATTTTCCTCTGATTTAATGAATGGAATTCAAAATCCATTTAAACAGAAATCTTCATTTCTATTGACCTTTTCAAAGTTTATTAGCTCTTTATACTTCTATACTTCTCTTTGATACAAAGCATATGATTTTATATTAAAGAGAGGAAACTCAAAATCTCCATACTACTTTCAGTACAAAATAAACTTACTTTTCTAAAATGGCACAAATATTACGACTGATTTACCATATTTAGAATTTTATACTATGGTCAATCCCAACTGCTACTTCTACTCCTCCTCTTCCTCCTCCTCCTAATAATAATCCAATAATAATAGCTGTCCAAAAGACAGTTCTACACAATAAGCAATGCAACTTATCTTCCTACATTTTTCTCCAGCTAGAGAGACCTAATCAACATAGAAAGGTAGGTAATGCATAACAGTATTTTGAAAAATATCTTCTTCATTAGAGAGTGTAATTAAAATAGCTTTAGATAAAGGATTTCTTATCATTTGAGACACCAGGGTTATATATTGCAGCTATAGTCACATGCATATGACACCTTCAGGCCTCACCTCCACTGGGTCACTGGGGGATACCCACAGAAATGGGAAAAACTGCATTATATATCCATCTGCTCTTAGGTATTTCTCAGAGACAAATGATATGCTTTATATTTATTTGTCCACTATGAAATTTATATGTAAAAAAAAGGAGTGAGCCAATTTGGTACAACCCTGTGCTTCTCTGTAAGAACATTCAGCAGTATGTGTGGATCAAGAGCAGGGTGTCCCTTGAAGACAGCTGAAAGTGTCTGCCAGCACTCTTTTTTTATTGCTTCACCACATTGCAAATACAGAAAGACTGAAGTTAGGTTAGAAAGCAGGATGGGCACTAGTGATCATCTATAAGGAAAACAAAAAAAATTAAGAAGGCTCAGAAAAAATGTTTTTCAGAGTACATCAAATGTCCAGAGACATTTTAAACTCTTTAGAGGATAGGAATTAGAGAATCTCATGATAACTATTCTGTACTGTAGTGTGAGATGCCCAATATTCCCATGTCTGGTAGCTTTCATTTTAATACATTTTCAAATTCTGGATACTATGTTATAATTTACTTAGCCTTCTGTTTCATACAATCAAGTTAGAACAGATTGAATGAATATACTGATTTAATCAAATATCTTGTACATATGATATATCTAAATTAATCTAAAAATAATATGGTATTCATAAAAAATAAGGGTGATTTTGGTGGGGTTATGATAAGAACACTATTTCATTAGTTTTTTTTAATATTAATAATTGGGCAAGCTGAAGTTTGAGGTTTGTAGAAACAACAACAAAAAATGTGGTTTAGGCAAAAAAATCAATCATCATGTTTCTAATTCTGAGCATATAGGCACAATATACCTAGCCATTTTACTGATAGAATGTTATGAAAGAATATTATTACTTAGCCAAATTATTCAGTCCTTTCAGGCTAGCTGCATCAACTTTGGCGATTTTGTTGCCATCAAGATGTAATTCAGTAAGGGAAGGAGGAAGACCTGCAATATGGAAATATAAGAAGTTAAATTAGCAGATAAATGTAATTAGAGAATGTACAAAGACTTAATGAGAACATGTGCCATCAATTTTCCAAAAGACATACAGTTTCAAAGGATTTTCTTTGCATCTGATTCATCAGTTTTGCTTTTCATCTTTTTCCTTCATCCCTTTCATACAATAATACATGTTTTGGGAAGTAGTACAAGCCCTTTCTGCTTTTCTCCTAGATTTATTATGACAAAAACATGGACTGGGTTTACCATGTAGTAGATTTTTGTCTTAGCCACTGTCAGGATACAGTTGTAGAACTGAAGAAAAACCCTGAGTCTCATTAGTTTCTTACAGCTTTGTTAATGGGCTAGCACTGCCATTGACAAAGGATAATAACTTTAAAATGAGGAGATGGGCATTTGCACCATAATAAAACAATTATGTATAAGTTCAACCTATAAACAAACTTAACCAGGTA
Source organism: Balaenoptera physalus (assembly GCF_965194825.1). NCBI lineage: Eukaryota > Metazoa > Chordata > Mammalia > Artiodactyla > Balaenopteridae > Balaenoptera > Balaenoptera physalus. The sequence goes on along the minus strand of NC_138892.1, from coordinate 29,521,483 downwards.
TTTTATTAATGAGCATAATTAATAACTAACACTTATATACTGTGCTGGCTTTAGTTGTAATCAAGTTTTCCATAAAAACATCAAATGCCTCTGCAATACAGTGTGTAGCAAGAGCTAAAGCTTACTTGTTCCTTTAAAATCAAGATTGTTTCTTTATACAAGATGAGTACAGAGACCTATAATCAAGTGATCTGCCATATGTGGGGCACCTGGGGAAAAAATTTTAAATCCAAAGTATCCACTAAACCTCTGGATAGTACTTCGTGCATCGCTATGACTTCTAAAAATTTAGTAATGTAAATTTAAAAGTTTAAACCTTTTATTTTCATTTCCTCCTGCCATCTGAGGCTCTATTAGGTTTTTATACAGCTTTTTAAACGGCATATTGTTCCATTTACAAGAACAGCAACAACTACAAAGAAAATAGCAAATTGGTTACATGTAGAACTAACATCTGCTTAGCAGATATTGGGTTGGCCAAAAAGTTCGTTCGGGTTTTTCATAAGCTGTTTCAGGAAAACCCGAACGAACTTTTTGGCCAACCCAATAGTATTGGTTGTTTGTCCATAAAGAATAAAACTGGAAAATCACAGGTTATGTTTGGTCTGAAATTTTCATTGCATCCCACTGAATTCTGTCAAGATTGTCTATTTAATGTAGAAGTTTATTCCATATTTGATTTGAAAATGACTATTAGTTTCTCAATAGTAGTATGATTTATGTGGGAGATACTAAGGAAAGGAACTTCTACTTAATAAATGTCTGTTATGTGCTGAACACTGAGATTAGCATTTTCGTAACTTAGCTCATGTAATTTTTTTCAATGTATAAATTATTTTTCATTAACCTTGTTTCATCGATGAGGAAACAGAGATTCACAATTACCCATTTTGTAGGCTATCTAGCTACTAAATGGGGAAAGTAATATGCTCCCAGATGGCCAAAGAGAGTTAAAATAGCATGCTCTTAAATGAGGGAAATGAAATAACAATGGCATTATTCTTATGAGTAAATGTCAGGAAATCAGTCACTCTTGGAATAAGGGATTTCAACCACTTGAGTCTCCTTAGAATAAATAAACGCGGATTTTAAAAATACTTCTATAAAGAAAGCAAGTGAGTATATAACAAAGCAATGAGTATATGTCCTTTTTTCCCCATCACTATGAAAAGACATTAAAAAAAAATGTAGTGTCTCTGGAACACCAATTATCATCACATCCATCATTCTTACCTTGTTTCTAAGTGTCTTCCCTTTTGGAACATCAGTTTCCAAAAAGAAAAGTTATGGCAAGTTTGACTGTGGAAGGAAATTTTGCAATGGGATGGAGAGAGGCAAATTTATAAAGAATATCATTAGCTTTTGCCACTATAGCATTTAGCCAAAGAATCTATACTCATTACTTTTTTTTTTCTTTTCCTTTTCCATTTTTAAGATAAAATATATTGAGAGCTTACTTTGGACCAAGTACTATATATATATTACAAGTCTTATTTATTGATACATTTATTAATCCTCACAAATATCCTAGAAGATAGGTGTCACTAATACCTTCATTTTATAGGTAACAAAACTGAGGTTTTAGAGATGTGGAATAATTAGCCTGAAGTCATAGAACAGCTAAATGACTGAGTCAGTCCTCTCACCCAGGTTGGTCTAACTCCAGAGTGTGAATTTACAATCTCTCTACTCCTCCATGGACTTTTCATGTCCATCAGTGATGGACATAATATGTGGAAATTAAGACTCTTGGAAAGTGGTGACATCAGGCATAAGGGTCCCAGCCCAGGAAGGTAGACTCATACATGACACAGGCATAAATATTCACAGGAAGAAGGACTTAAGACGGCAGCAGAGTGAAATGGTCAAACACATGAGCTCTGATGTCAGCCCAGCACAACCCAGCTGTGCCACTTCCTAGCTCTAAGGCCTTGGTCACAATTTACTTTATCTCTTTAAGACTTATTTTCCTCATTTATAAGACAGGTGTGATAATATTACTATAAAGGATTGTTTTGAGATTCATATAACAGAAGCCATGAAAAGCATTTGGCACAAGTGCTTAATAAAACTTACTTACTATGATTTTAATATTATTAAGAGTTTAGTAAATAAAAGCAAGCTAGAGAAGATGAGAAAAGAGCACCTAGCATAGGGATAGACACATATAAGAAATCAAGGAAAACTGATCACTAAATGATGAAATGTGTTACTGAGGTATATTTAGGAGATGTAGTTAGAAGGACAGCAAAATCAAAGGTTGTACTTAATGCAAATCATCTGGCAGCATCAAGTAGTGAGAAATACCTGGACTTTAAATTCTAGCTACTTTACTTCACCTCCTACAGCTCTAAGGCTTTAGGCAAAATATATATAGAAAATTATATGTATATGTATATATATAATAAAATATACTATTATAAATATAAATTAAAAATATATTTACAAATATAAAATCCTTGCACTGGGGATTAAAAAATTACTTGTTACATGTAACAAGTCAGAGACTCAACATGAAAGTACTTTGTGAACTATAAATCAATCTCCCTCCATCTATCTATCTATCTATCTATCTATCTATCTATCTATCTATCATCTGCACCAGTAGTTGCTATTAATGGGCATCAAAAACATACTTTGTAGCAAAAAGACTGTGGAGAGGGCAAGGGGTAGTAAGGAACCATTCTATGGACTCCGTACTCTCTAGACTTGAAGTTTCTGTGGAAGCACAGTAAAGGGAAATTGTTTTCTGTGGGCAAGTACCTATATTTTCTACCCAGTTCAAGAACAAGATATCTAAGTTGAGGAAGGGCCAGACTAAGGGGAATATTTGAGAATACAGAGGCAGTTTTGTGAGACTGAAAAACCTGGGACCAGAAAAATGTAAAACTTAGAGAAACTTATTTTTGGTGATTTGATGCCTTTTCTGTCACAAAGATTGGCTTATGTGCCTCTCCTGGCTAAGCCTCAGCATGATGAGCTTACCCCTGTGACTGTATGATGTTTGCTGTTTATTTGCCTGTCTTTGTTCTATGCAATAAGATCCTTGAAGGCAGGTCTACATCCTATTCACTGCCCTGTCTCCAGTGTTTGTACTTTGCCTAGGCAAAAGGAGTGTTTAAAACACTTTTAACGAATAATAGAAGGTAATACTAATCCACTACTTATCTACAGGCCAGATATTTCTCTAATTATTTATTTAGTTTTAAAACAACCCAATGAAGTGGATGTTAATATTATTACCACTTTACAGATTTAAAAAATGTGTCATAGATGTTGAATAACTGGTCCAAGATCGTAGAGCCAATTAGTGACAGTCTGAACTCACGCAAATGAACCCCCAAATCCACACTCTTTACAACACACACCACCACTCTTAAATAAGAATGTGACCACTGTGAGTCCTGTTATTCAGTTAGTAATGACTAGAATGTCCTAAGATGGAAAGGAATTCACTAAGGGATTAGAGACTCAAAGTAAAAATTGGCTCAATATCAGAGGTACTTCCACGTATCATTTTTTTAAACAAAGTACCACTAAAGCACTCTATTTTTTAAATAACTGTACTTTTTTTCTTTGTGATATCACAATTCCATAATATAAAATTATTGTGTGTTAACCTACATTTTACGTTAGATGTAAGAGACTTTATAGGTGAAAGAGTCTAGCCATCTCTACTGTGAGCCTAGAGGGCCCAGTGGTCAGGTAGGTTCAGTAGAAACACTTTGAGGGATAAAGAATGGCCACTTGAGTCACCATTCAAATTTCCAAAACCATTTTTTAGTGTCAAAGCCTTTGGATTTAGATTCAAATTGCTTTGGAGAATTTTTGTCACCTTGAGGGATGGTGGTTATATTGGTGTCAGCAATGCGGATGTAGGAGAGCTTCTTCATTCCCTGGAAGGCTCCGTTTTCAATGCCTGAGCTCTTCAGAGGGTTGGTGCCAAGTTCTACAAATGCAATAAGTGCAAAGCTTTTAGAGGACAATTTGAGGATATTGCAAGTCAGAGTAGTGTCTGTTCAACAAGAAGAAATTTGGGTTAATAACAACTTGCCTGAAAAACAAAAGAGAAATTAAAGGACATGCTTCTCAAAGCGATAGCAAATGGGGTAAAAATTTCCCTTATTAAAACAATCAAAAAACGAACAACAAAAAACCCCAAAGATTTATGAAAAAGCAATAGTAGCAAAAACGATAACAACAAAATTATTTAAGGTCCATACACAGGTCTGCCTAGACGTTAACAAAAGTGTTTACAAATCACACTTATTACAGGACAATTACTTTACTAAGATATATTAAAATGTTGTTAAAATAATTTGAATCTAGGATTTTTTAAGCCAATTATAATATTACAAATATTTTACCGCACATAGAGAAAAGCTTTAGAACACATTTTTTTAAAGCAAGTGATTTATAGATGTTCAGACTAGAACAAATTCCCATAACAGAAAGGTATCCTGCAAATATCTCTAAAAAGCACTACTTAATTCCATCCTGTACCTTGGGCATGCGGCAGCTAGTGTAGCATCGGCCCTAGAGCTTTCTTCCACATTCTCAGATCCTCAAGGACAAGAATAAAAACGTCTTAAGGCACAGATTCAAAATCCCATTTCTCCTGGCCCGGCTACTGTTATTTCTATAGTATTAAGACATGTAAGTTCTGGCTAATTTACCTTCCTGTAGCTAAAGCTTACTTGTAATCTCTTAAGGTGAACCTTGAATCCTGCCTGGTCTTAGAGTTATAAGAATATCTGTACCTACGACAATCAACTGGTTCAATCCAGTGAGCACAGACTTTCGCACTTTGGTGATCTCGTTCTCATGGACACGCAGCTCCTGAAGAGTTTTGGGCATTTTCTCTGGCAATTCCTTCAGTTGATTCTTGGACAGATAAAGTCGTTCCAATTTCACCAAAGGTGCAAATGCCCCAGGGCTGATTTTGCTAATTTTGTTGTTGATAAGAATCAACGTCTGTAGACAGTGAACAAAAGCAACATCTTAATTCCAAAACCTTCCACACATACATATGTATGTAAAGCAAGTGTGTGGTTTATTCGTTCCATTCATGGGACTAGCAGAGAAATCTGCAAAATTAGAAGAAATCAGAAAAAAATTAAACCGATCTGATTCCTTTACTTGAAAACATATGAGGACCTGAACATCAGGAGTAAAGGGGAGAGAAATTTGATAAAATACAGATTATAGATAGATAGATAGAGATATAGATATTTAATTTTTAAACAATAAATACTCCAAAATATTGAAATTACTAGAGTGACCTGAAAAGAATCGTGTGCCACAGGCATCCATTCTCCAGTCAGCTTTTCAACCTAAAAGTCCATCTTCATTGGCTGTTGTCATGGATTCCACTACAAAAGGGTGGTACTAATTTATAATATCACCAACAATACAAGAGAGTAAAATTTTCTTGCAGCCTCACAGAGTTAGCTATAATCGCCTTCCAAAAGTTTGCCAAATTAGCACATTATGTTGTAGCTCATTGCTTTACTTTGCATTTCCTTGTCACTTGAGAGGTTAAATAAATTTCCTTTTTTATTTTGCTACCATTTATTGTTTGGAGGAAATGGATTGCTTGCTCACAAAACTTCGCATTGTTCTTAAGTTTTAATGTATTTTAATAACTGGTTTACAGAATAAAGGTATAGATAATACGATATGCAGAGACAATATATTTTTCTTCTGTTTTTGCCCTTTTTACATATAAGGGTTTTATGTATTCAAATATGTTATTTTGGGGGTAATTTAAAAATGTTTCTGAGTTCCATTCATATAGGAAGTTACTTGTAATCCATTATTGTTATACTATAGATTTTGCTACACCTACTTTTGGACTACCTCATTCTCTTCCAATGATCTATATGTATACAGAACAACACTGATATTATTTTAAGTCAATTTATCAATTAATCCTAAGGAATTTAGGATAATTTTATCAAGGTTTAAGAAACCTGTATTTTCAATTGTAGCACATTTTTAGGAGCATATGAAAATGGAGAGGGGTGAAATAGGAACTAGAGTAATAGAACAGTGAGAGCTTTCTGTCTCAGAAATGCAGGACTACTTTCTGAAGGTAACAGCTGGTTTAATGACCCATGTACATCCTCATATAGTTCACATTATTTGACTAATTAAAACTTATTACAAGTAACATAATCTTTTAACTAATCCTAACAGGTACATTGGTTGATTAAAACAAAATCCTAGGAAATTTCAAAGACTATTACAGAAAGTTCAAAAACCCATGAGGGTTAAAGTCATAGGAAATTGATATTAACAAGCAAAATGTCCAGAAAATCAGTAAAAGCCAGAGCTAGAGGAGAGAAGAGAGCACTTGCATCATTAAAAGGCAGCCACAATGGTGGATGCTTGATTATAAAGGCAAAGGCCATCCTTAATTGCCACCCATGGAAGAAAATTCTGAAAGACTGATACAATTAAATGAATTAAACGTGGTCTGAAAATCTGTCTTATTTTACATTAAATGTTGAAACCTATTATGAAGAATCAACCTGATTCTTGATGTGTTATCTGCAATTTCAGGTATTAAAATATTACTTCTTTTCCTAGATAATAACTAGACAATGTCTCTACTGGTGAGTATGCTGTAGTAATAATAACTGCTGCTAAATTTTGGGGTGGTGTGACATTTGTTCCCAATTATTCAGTAAAGTAGAAACTATAATAACACCTACAGGAGGCTGTTGTTAGGATGAAAAAATGATCATGCATATAGTCTGCTTCTTTGGAAAGCATCTTTCAAATGGCATTGTTGGTTGAAAGGTCTAGTCCAGCAAAAAGCATCTCTACTTTCAGAATAAAATAAATGTGAAAAATGAATCAACCATACAAATTTTGGTCATCATGATGTAAAATGTTAAGATATATATAAATTATAGCTTCATCTAAAACAGATCCATATGTGAAAAAAGGTACTCATGTATATACAGTACTGCTAAAGATGGTTAATGTTAGTTTCATACACAGGGAAATATATTGAAGAAAGCATAGTTATAATATTATAACAGGCAATGGAAAGATGTCAACATGGGAAAAAACTGACTAATTACATTGGCTAATGACAAAACAGAGAAAGAATCAAAGGTGAACCGCAGATATTCTTCAGGAGATCAACTGATGAAAAAAAGAATCACAGGCAGAAATGGATTATCATTAGTTAGGTAAGAGGCCGAGAGAAGTCGAATTGGGAGAGACCTTGTTGCTCAAGGGTCAGGAAATGCCTTGAGTACTATTTAACCTGAAATTGAAGCCCAGGCTCAAAAAATCAGGACTGCCTACTTCTCTGGTAACTAAAGAAAAGTGATCTAGCCTGGTAGGTAGGGGAGAGGTGACGAAAAAAGTGACTGACAATAGAAATAGAGTGGAAGGAGGAGTAAAAGCATTTTTACCACCTTCATCAAAGAAAGTGGTCAAAAGGTATAAACTTACAGTTATAAGACAAATAAGTACTGGGGATGTAATGTACAACATGATGACTATAGTTAACACTGCTGTGTGGTATGCCTGAATATTGCTAAGAGAATAAATCCTAAAAGTTCTTGTCACAAGGAAAACATTTGTTTTTCTTTTTTTTTTTTAATATCTGTATGAGATGATGGATATTAATTAAACTTATTATGGTAATCATTTTGCAATATATGTATGTCAAGTCATTATACTGTACTCCTTGAAGTTATATAGTGCTGTATATCAATTATATTTCAATAAAACTGAAAAAAAATGTTGAAACCCGACTTAATAGTATGTACAATTTTCTCCAAAGCCATTTATGTAGGGCTCACACTGTACCAGGTGTTGTTTAAGGGATTTTATTGTTACTATCATATTTACAGGCAATTTATAAGTGCACAGACTCAAGCCAGACTGTTCCCGAGTTTAGATCTCAAACTCTGGCTCTTATTTGTTGTGTGACAGTAAGCAAGTAACATAACCTCACTGTGCCTGAGTATCCTCATCTGTATTAAAGGTGTTCTCAAGAGTGTCTACCTCATTAGAATAGTTACAAGAATTAAATAAGTTAATGTATACAAGATATTAAGAACAGTGCCTAGTATATAGTAATGGCTAAAGAAGTGTTTGCTATTATTCAATCTTTGACAATTTTTGTTTATTTTTAATTAAAAATTTAAAAAATTTGATTTATTAAGTTTTAATTCAAAGGAAATATATTGACTGTTGATATTATTATACTGAATTTTCCATTACTTTATAGAATAATTATGTATTTTTTTCTGCTATATATAAGTATACAACTACTCTTAAGCAATATATACTGCTCATAGTGAGGCACGGTTGTAAATTAATAAAATTATTGAGAAAAAGGCAACATTTTTCTGTTAAATCCTTTCTATTTTAATCCTTGGTAAATTTTTATTTCTCTCCCTTCTCATTCAAGGGTGGCTTTCCTGGCTGAAATTATGATGTTTATTTGCATAATAACAGGGATAAAAATGATTATGAATGAAAGAGTAAGAGAAAAATAGCTGTTTAACATCCTCTAAATGGTTAGAAGCTGTAATAAACTCAGTCTTCTTCCAGTGTATACTTTAAAGCAGAAAGAAAGAGATTGCCAAGATGATAAGTTGCCTAAAAACATACTTAGCAGAAGATGTGGAAAAGAAAGAACACATTGTTACAAACACCAGATTTAGTGAGAACCAGAAACTAGGTATCTCTTATTTAAGGTATGAGGAGTTTAAACAAATTATTGAGATTATACTTAAACATACAGGAAGTTGGGTATAAGAGAATTTTCCTTCCTTAAAAAAGTAGCTTTAGGCTAAAGTTATGCAAAAAAAAATGAAGCTTTTTAATATTTTAGTTTATTGAAACTAATATATTCATTTTTTATTATCACCTCTTTTAACTTATTCCAAGGATAGTTTAAATACTCACTGACAAACTTTGTTGGTATCTCCATCATCTCACACCCAGTGAGATCATAACATGAAAGCAGAGAGAAGGTGAGTAGGGGCCCATGTCCAGTATCCTATCAGTGGAGAAGGATCCCATTGGTCCAGGGTTCAAGATCTCCAGCACAAGCCTTACCTTCCACTACTTTGGAGCCTGTATCTTTCACTTTAGCCATCTTCTCTTTTTGTTTGCTGCTCATTTTCTTCTGCCTTTCCTTTCCTCTTGCACAGAAAACTCTCTTCTCTTCCCTTCAAAATTCTGCTAATCCTCTATGACCCCTTTGTTCCATATTCTCTCAAAACATTAACTGGGTAACCTGATATAAGAGCATGTCTTTTTCTTCTCTTACTTAGTGCCCAAAATATTCACTACTTATATCGTAATGTGCTTATATTGTTGGATACTTCAGTAATTTGATGATGCCATTTTATTACTTGCTACTATTTTTGTTAACTGTTCCATGGGCAATCTTAAAATCTCAAGGAAAAAATTCTTTGCTTCCTTTTAAAAATCTGGTAAATTTTCTCCTAATGGATAAATGTTTATTGCTTTTCTCATCTTGGCTGTCAGAAAGTTGATAACTAAATCTTGCCTTGATCATGCCATCTCTTTTCTGCTGGAATCCTGACTGGTAGACTGGATGTGTTACATTACAATAGAGTAGAAGTAAGTGAAAAAGCAGAATAAAAACACAGATACAGATAAGGATGCAGCATGCATAATCTTAAATACAAAGCAAAATATATAGCTATATAGACATTTATTTTTTTCTCTTGGTGCCAGTCTTTGAGCCTTTACAAAGCCATTTGCATGTCTTAGAAAATGAATGAAAGAAAACAAAAGAAACAATGAAATAAAATAATACTAAGATCAGTCCATTTTGTGTTTTGTTCCACTATTGAAGTACATTCTAATTGGGAAGATAAAGATTTTTATCGATAAAATGTGTGAGAAGATTAAGATATAACATATCTTTTAGAAAGCCAATACTAAAGTTATATGAGGTATATGTAAGAAAATTGGATGTTTTTTTAGGCGTTAATGAATATGATGCTTTGCTCCTTTATCACCCCCTAAAAAGAGAATTTAATAAACACTTATGTGCTTATTTATTACCATATGGTAATCTTGGCCTTACCTAAGTTTTGTTTTCAAAAATACTTTGAGTTAGATCTTGTTATAACTCAAATAAATAATAATTCTTACATGAAGGTTCTTCAGGTTCTTAAAGTCTCCATCTTTGATTTCAGTTATTTTGTTGTTTTGCAGGTCCAGCAGTGCAGTGTCAGGGGGAAGATCTTTTGGCACTTTGTCCAGACCTAGCATGAGAGTAAAAGCAATGTGCACTCAGTGAAAAGGGACACATGACTACAGAATCACAAAGGATGTGTTTACAGAGAAATCAATGTTTCAGTGATAGTTTTACCGCTACCATATTTTTCTTCTTCTAGGAATTATATCAACTGTAGTTTAAAATATCTGTTCTATCTTTTCCAACAAAGTCAAATGATTTTTTTAAAAAATCATGAACAGAGCACATTATTTACCCCATGTAATTACTCTTCTGCATAATAGGAAAATTAATATTTTGTAAGGTGTGGTTCAAATGTCTCAGTACACAGTGTGTTTTACCTCATTGTTCTTGTTTTAGAAAGTCATTCCTTTGATAAGTGTTAAGTGGGAGTGATTTGTAAACCTGTATCTTTCTACATAGATATCCTTTCAGTAGAGAGAGCTTTAGCCAAATCATCAAAGATCCTTTTGATAAACCTAACGCTATCACAGATCTACATATAAAATTAAAATTATGTGAATATGGAACCACGCTATTGTGCCAAAAACTTGAAAATTTATCCAAACTTTTAGGAGAACGGTTCTTTCAGTTTTAATTGGAACGTTAAAACAGTATCAATTTTATGACCAATAGATATGTAGCTAATCAGAATAAAATGAACAAAATTTGTTAATATAACTTCTCTAAAATTTATTATATGAAGCATTACCTTTGGACTTTAAATTTAGATCTAAATAACTGAGTTATTGTTTTTCGTTTATAAACGTAAACACATTGAAAAACCAAATGCTCTATAGCATTAAAAAAAGACATTTCAATAGTCATTCAACTAGATGTATAAGGATAAACTGCTTTTATTCAAAAGGTATGGCATTTAAAATAAATTATCATTATGAATGTTAACAGAGAAAGTATTAAATTATATAGCCTTTTTCCTTTCTTTCTTCCACTGGCTTTGTTCCATATTGATGTAAGCAAAAATTTGATATTATATTAACTCAAATTCCTATGGTCATTTTCATATTTTAAGATTGCATAACATAAATCAGAAACACTTTTCAACCTCTCCATCATATCTGAGACTTAAAAGTGCTGAAGATCATTCTTTCATTCATTCAATAATGTCTTATTGAATACCTTTTAGACACCATTAATTTATTAGGCTCTGGGGATATAGCAGGAAGAAGACAGAAATTGCCCACATCCTCATGGAAAAAAGAGTTCAATCTACAGTTTTCAATTAAAAGGGAAATTGAAACAGGGTACATAATAACTGCTATGTTGGGAAGATATCTTTTCAATTTTCAATCTTATGTAAGCATACAGGTAAATTATCATGCTAACCATATTCCTATCTTCATATTGCCATGAAAATTACAGAAAATGTATCTGAAATATCAACTTCTGATTTCTTTCCAAAAAAATTTTTTTTGTTCACATTATCACTGTTCTGTTGATAATGGCAAAAAGTTTAGTTCCCAATTCAGTGATCAGCTATGGTTATAAATTTGAATATCAAAGTGCAGGTGATTCTGCACATGCATAAATATATTCCAAGAACTCACTACAGAAAGAGTTCACAGAGAAATAACAAAAATGAAGTGTTTTCAGTGATGAACAGCAAACCACCAGAACAGCTACCTTGTAGGAGGATATTTAACTGCACTATTCACTCATGATCACTGCCATTTTCAGAAATGTCAGTTTGTTAACTTCATGCAATTAAGAGTGGTAGACTTCTGCCAAATCTTTGATAATTAGTGTTCTTCAACGCAGAAAAGGCACATTTCCTTTCATTTGGAGAAAAGTTACTGCCTACATTTCATCATTACTTAGTGGGCTTCTTTGTCAAAGTCTTAATTCCCACTTATGCTTAGTTTTATACATTGTTGAACTTACATTATAGTGGCCCCCTTAACAATTGTTCAATGCCAAAGTGAAGAAACATTTCAGATGTGAAGAGAAAATGATATATCTGGATGGCTGACAATTTTGATTATGTCATCCTAGAATTTTAGAGTAATAGGAACTGCTTGGGGTGAATTATATACATCTTTTCCCTGAAGATTTAGCATAAAAAAAACCAGGCTTGTGGTTTCTGCAGCTTAGTTCTTAGAGAGTTGTTATAATGATTAAAATCATAATCCTACAATCTTCTCTGAATTACTAGAAAATTCATATTCATTTGAGGGACTTCACATATCAGCACTTTATTATTAAAACTTTATTTAGCCTTACAATTTATAAAAAAATTGAAAATATGTTATCTCATTTACCTCACAGCAATCCAATGAGACAGGTAAGGCAGTATGATAATTTTCATTTTTTTCAGATGATTTTTAGAAAAAGTTCAGTGACATGAACAAGCTCATGTAGCTAGGAGTGACAAAATGCAGATGAAAAGCCTAATCTTCTGGCTTCCAACAGGATACTTTTTTTTCCTATCATATCTATTTGTATCCCCAAGAAGAATTATTCTGACATCAGACCCAATAACATGCTGTACATTTAAGGGCTAGACAAGGTATCGGGGTGTTAACTAGCTCGCTCAAAAAGTATAGGCAGAATACAAAGGGGAAATTATCCTAGCTATGAGTTCTTAGAATGTCACAAAGGGAAGGACCATTGAGTATCAGCTAATCTATGGTTTGCAAATTCTGATCAGGTAGACTCTGTGATGAGGTTCTTATCAGTCTATATCAAAATCAGAAAACTATGAGGGCAATTTGGTTAGTTTTAATATAAATTATTAGACACACATACACATGTACACACACACATTTCTGAGACTAGCTCCTGCCTCCATTTTAAATATACCTTCTTTAAAATAATGATTCTGATAGCAGATGCCAGGTTGCTGTTATTTTGTTGGATTTGGTTTTGACCTTCATAAGAAAGTAACTTGTTCAACATTCAAAAAATTTTACTTGTCCCAGAAATCAGGAACTTTCAAGCCAGTCTAATACTCTCTTTTCATAGGTAAAGAAACAGAAACCCAATGAAGTTAAATGGCTTCTCCACAGTGCCTCATGGCTAAACTAAGCCAAGAACAAGATGCATGAGTCCTCACTCTAGAACTACCTGATATGCCATGGATGCACGGAAACGATGTACGTATTTTTAAAAGATGCTGATCTACACTGTCCCCTGAACATACTGTGCTTATTCCCAGCTACTCATTTTGTTCATATAATTTTATGGAATACTCCACCCACTCATTTTCTTCCACTTCCGTTCTAACAATCCTTTAAAGTGTACCCACTATCCCCACCCCCCTCTATAATATTTGTCATAACCACTCCATAAAACAAACTCCTCCAAAATTCTGATCTATCAACTTATTATGTATTATACCACATTTTAGTTTTCTTTCTTTTCTGTAAATTCTGGGTAAGTAGGGACAAATGACTATTTTTCATGAGAGCTTTGGTCTTACTGCCCTATGTACAGAAATAAATTTTTGACTGATTAGTTTTAAAATCATAGTATATTCTGCTGTCCCATTGTGAAAAGTTCATGGCCATGGCTTCAAGATCTTTTCTGCTATGTTTTGTTACAATCATCTCTTCACATCCTTCTTTCATAAAGGTACATATTCTCATAATAAATCTCCCAAATTATTAGGATGCAACTGGCTCAGAATTCAACAAGCTATTCTATAAAATAATTTCCTACTATAGTGCATAGCAGGGTCCCAAATCCTGGTACCTGTAATTATTATCAATAATGAGAAGAGAGGGTAAAACTCTAATTATCTTGCTGATTATTAGTCTGTAAGTCTGTGACAAATGATTGTTTTTTATTTTCTGTACAATACGATTATGATGCATATTATCCTGGAAGCTGCAATCTATTTTTCAGTTGTTATCGCACACAGATTTTTCACCTAAAGCACTTGATTCTGAGTTGGTTTTTCTTGTCAGTCATTTTGTGGGCTTGTTATAGTCATCATTTTTCCCATGAAGTTCAAGACCTTTGGACAACTCGTCTACCAAGCCCCCCACCTTTGGATGGTAACCCCTCAGTTTAGTAGGCACATATTCCCAAAAAACAATTAGACCCCCCAAAAAGCTGTTCATGGTCAATTTAACCCTAGTTCAATGATGGCAAATCCTACAGGCTTGCAAATCTGTAAAATATCAGTCTTTGTTTATATTAGGATATTCTTTCCTTTCTTTTCCTCCCTCCCTCCCTCCCTCCCTTCCTCCCTTTTTTCCTCCCTCCCATCCTTTCTGCCTTCCTTGGCATTAATTATATCTCCCATCTTACATGTTCTTATTCAATACACACTTGTCCAACCCCATCAAAAGATGGAGTCAAATTCCTGTCCCTTCAAATCTGGCATGGCCTTATGATGTCTCTCTGAACTAATGGAACGTGGTGAAAGTGACAGAGCATGACTTCCGGAGCTAGGTCAGAAAAGGTTGTTCAGCTGCTACCCAATTCTTCTGGGATGCTCGCTCTGGGGGCATCGAGGGGTCATGTAAGAAGTCTGTCTACACTGAGACCACTATGCTGGAGAGGCCACGTGAGACACTCCAGATGACAGAAGAGCTGAGCTCCTAGGCAACAGCAGAACAAACTGCCAGTCATGAGAGTGAGCTGTCTTAGGTCCAGTCTGGGCCATCCTCTCCATGGCTGTGGCCTCAGCCAACACCTGACTACAAATGCATGAGAGACCCCAAGTGAGAGCAGCCCTTCTAAGCCCTGCTCAAATTCCCTGTAGCTTAAATCATGAGCAAAATAAAATTATTTTTTAAGTCACTAAGTTTTGAGGTAATATTTATTCAGCAATAGTAACAGGCAAAAAGTGGTTTCCTAAATGTAATTATTTTTCAATGAGCATTCTTTAACATAATTCTAAATCTTCCATCAAAATGCAATTATTTTCAAGGCTAGACTGAATTATTTAGTTGCTCGACCAAATTCAGTAAAGGAAACTTTATCTTCTTTAAAATAGGGTTATTAATTAAAGTAAATAAAACTCTACTTAAGACATTACCAGAAAGTCATTTCTAAAATAAAGGCTAATAAGAATTGTACTTTTTTTTCTAGTTGTCTCGGTGATGAATGGTATTTTTGTGCTAGCAAATTTCATCAATCTGCTAAACATCATGTTGGACAAAGGCCAGGTCGTCCTAAAACATCATGCCTTTTTTTGTTGTTTTCTACCCTGTGGCAGGGGTCCAAACTCCAAGATTTATTCTTGTTGATTTCCAAAAAGTTTTTATATTTCTGTCTTCAATTTAATAATTAGGCCAATGGTGATACATTTTACTTTTGGCATATGATCAAAATAATATGTAGGAGTCCCAGCTCCATCAAAAACCATTTCTTCCAAAGGCAGGAATGTTTCCCTCTTTTCCTCTTAAAAAATAGCAATTCGACTCTGATGGCAGTTGGATTCAGAAATAATAGATCATCATTTTAATTCGATTCTCTTTCCAAATAACTTAAGGAAGGTTTAAGCTTCCTGGTTCTATAGTCATCCTCAAAAAGAATAAGAAAGGATACGCTACAGTTCCATGACTCCTAATTTCCAGTCAGCCATGTTCCACCCTGTTTCCAGCTTGAGAGAATCAAGAATATTGTAGAACTATGCACTCATTCAAGCACTAAGCCATGCATATGTTCATTTATTCATTTATCAAGCATTTATTGATGTTTGAGAACCTACCAAGTATAAAGCATTTTTTGGAGTGGAAGACCAAAAGATAAATTATCACCATGCTCTTCTTCTGGTAGAGAAAGTAAATATTTAAATAGGCAATTAAAGATAATGAATAATTATTATCTATGTACATATAATTGATTATTGCAGAATCATCAAAGCAAATACAGATTACAGTGAAAGCACAGAAGTAGACAAGCTGCAGAAATTGCCTCAAAACCATCTTCAGACTGAGTCAAGGGTTAATTGAATCTTGAGTGTTACAGTGTAGCTGCTACAGGGCTTCATCCTTTTGTTAAGACTAGATTGCAAACTGGGTTAATTCTTCTTTATCCTTATTTTCAAGGAAATATATAATTTTCTTGCTACTCCTTTGAAGGAGAAAAGTTAAGATTAGAGGGTCTCCTGCATTTCCTCTTTCATCCAGGAAATTGATATTCTGACTAACATATTCCCATCCTGTCCTCTGGAGCCAGGAATGATCCTCCAGAGGAGAATGCATCACAGCTGCAGTCTAACCAAATGCCTTGATCCCACACAGCTGCCTCTTTCTCCCTCCTGGGACTAAGAAGGAAACCAGGGAAATGTCAGTTGTCAGTCAGGTCAAGGAGACAGATGCTTCCTTTGGCCTTCTCTGACCCCTCTCTTCCTCCTCCTCACCTTTAAACCCTTGAGTCAGGGGCTTTGGTTATCTGGATCACACCTGAGCATTCCTCTTGCTGCATCTGAGATCTGTCGTACTCTATCCTTACCCAAAACTATTTTAGGCAACCCATGGGCATGCTCTGTGCACAGCCTCCTTCCTGCACCACATCTTAGAGATACCCTTTTGATGCACCTGAAACTCTGAATGAGAGTCACCCCACATCCCTGCTGCTGTAAAGCTAGATATAAACAATGAAAGCAACTAAGCTTCCAGCATTCTCTCTGCCCCTCTACAAATAGTCCTAATTTATTCTTCTAGGATGATTTCATGCAAGAAGTCTAATGGTTCATTTACTTCACGCATAAGATTTGCTTCTGGAAAACCAGTTTCCCCAAACAAGAGACAAGTTTTGGCATCTATGTCCCAAGTGGTGACCACTAACAAAATTTCCACCAATTGAGGCAAAATGATTAAAAAGAAGAAAACTAACTTTATGCAATTTAAAGGGTTGTACATTTTCCTGAGATTTTTAAAAAGTAAAATATCCTTTGCATTATGAGGTACACTTTAGGGACCATTAGTCGTTTGCAACGCTTTTGCTTGGTAAAATAAAATGTTTCATCTTCTGGCATCATGTCTAGAGGGCTAACTATGCAGGCTATGAATCATCTGTGATTACTAAATAGCCAAAAGCTTTATTGTTCTCTCTACTCAACCAAACCAATTTTGTTCAAAGGAATAGTATTTGGAGAATACTATTTTGATAATTATACAATTTTCTAATTTTTATCTATTTTGTGATGTGGCCTTCTTTTGGGGGAGGGGAGAGAAGGTGCTATTTTGTATCCAGCTTCACAAGCCATATATTTAGTGTTTCTCAATTTCACATAAAAATAAAGAACATCATGAGAAATAACTTTGTGTTATTAGCTGACTTTGTCTGAAATGGTCAACTGAACATAACAGTTACTATGAAAAATATTTTTATAAATATTTTCTATTCTTACCTAATAAGGTAAGAGATATTCCCATTTATCCAGTGAGGAAACAGGTTTTGAAAGTTTGAAAGTTACAGGTAATAAATGGTAAAGCAGGACTTGAGTTCAGAGGTGTTGAACTGCATGACCCAAGATCTTTCCACTATTAAATATTTTTAAGGGTATTTCAATTCTTTTGAAAGTTGTTTATAAGAAATATATCAATACATATTGCTTTAATTTGGAAGAATAGTTAAAAAACAATACTTAGGCTTATTTCACCTGGCAGGGCTGATGTGCCTTTAATAAATGAGATGAAAGTCGGTACCAAATAATGCTTCTTGGTGACACTTGATCCACAGATGAATGGCTGAGCCAAAGAGTACATAAGTAAGGGAACTGTCTTCCTTTAAGATGCTAAGTACATAAAACAAAGCGTCCAATCACAGGATTAATATTAGGCCATTCAGACAAGAATGAGTAACATTGTGGGATTATTATTTTAAGGAAACCCACAGGGTTCTGAATTTGCTAATCCTACATTTACTTTTATATTGTTATTTTTATAAATGCTATAATTATGAGTGGATTTTTTATGTCTTAAGAGGATAGATAAAGAAAGAAAAGAAGATATGGGTCTCATAAAATTCTGGTTCAAATTACAAGTTAAATTAGAAGTTCAGCCAAATAATTTGGCCAATATCAATGGAGAATTCATTACTTTCTTAGACAGGCTAAAATATATGTTTACTTTTTCAATCCCCCATGCTCTAGAAAAACAGATTATAATGCTATTCTGATAAGTTGGAACTAGGGACGAAAAGAGTCAATGGATCTTCTTGAACACCTCAAGTTTCCCATGGACTGATTATTCAATTTTAATTTCACAGTTTTTATATCTTAGCTTTTAAAGAACTGTTTAAAATTTTGATGCTGTTTAACTTTGTCAGAAATACTTCTTACTGGCAAAAATAGTCAGACATTTGAATAAGACATGTTTGCTTATATTAAACATTATGTAGATAATAAGATGACAAAGCTCTATTGTCCTTCAACACTGAAGCTCCGCTCTGCTCATTAAAAGCTCTAGCAAGAATAATCCTTAAGAAAATATTAGTCCTTGGTATAAATAGGCATTCACATTTCTCATCCCAAAGTGCATTGCATTTTTTCTTTGCTATAATAACTCAAGCTTCATGTTCAGATTACTAGAGAACTTAAAACAAAAAATAAAATAAACTGCATTGCCTTTACTATGAGTGAGGTTGCCCATTTCCCCTTCTTTGCTTTTCTCCTGTGTTTCTTTCATCTTTTACTCCACATAATCATCATATAGAAAAAAAGTATTGAGGCTCGACTATGGGTCAGGTACCTCACACAGATAATCGAATCTCTAAGACTGACTGTGATTTCTCTACAGATGAAAATGTCAAGGCTCTGAACAGCTTGCCATGATCGTAAAGGGAGCAGAGGCTATGCAGTAGTTGAAAATGTGAATACAGTGTTTTCTTTAAAGGCAGTGGATTGCTTTTCCTTTTAAGAAATGTATCTTCTGTTTCAGAAATATCTGACTGATTTTTTGGACAATATATTTAAATATGCATATGTGAAAAAAAAAAGTAAAAGTAACTTGGATGAGACCATTGCTCATTGGAACTCAGTACTCCCCTTTAAACATGGTTCCCCAAAACGAATCATTATTACAGTCTTAGCTGCTACTTCTGTATATAAGATCAGTAAGCCCAAAGGAATGATGTACACTCTGGGCTCTTAGAGTAAAAGATAACTTGGAAAACGTTCTCATCTGAAAACAACACAAAATAAACAAAGCAAAACAATAACAAGGACAACCAAAAAACTGTATCATGAGACATCCACACCAGTGAACTTGATGTTCCCTAAGGCTACATTTTTCTGTTTAGTTTGGAGCAATAGGCTTGGGAGTTTTTTTGTGATAGACAATTAGAAAACTGTCCAAATGCTTTAATCAGAGTCAAGCTTTATGAGTTATTTATCATGAAAGCAAAGTAAAACTATATTTTTGGAAGAATAAAACTTCAGTGAAGTGACTGGACAAGCCTTCCTTAAAAATATCAACTCTTTATTGTTAACAATATGTGTAGTAGGGGGTAGTCATGGATCCTTTTAAACTTGTTCTCAGGCAAAGTGAGATTCAATCTGCATCACATTTCTTAGGAACTCGGCCATTTTTGCAATATTTGAAAAACTTTACCACTAGTATATCCATCATATGGTGATTCCCTTCTTCAGATATTTTTAACACCATTATTTTCCTGTCTAAACCAGTAATGGAGGTAATCTCTAGATGCCATAAAAGTTTCTGTAGAATTTGCTAGTAATCTAATCCCCCTTGTCTCTAATACACAATTCAAAAAAGGAATAACCACCACCAGTAGAATATCAGACCCACAAGAACTAGGACCATATTTATCTTCCTCATCCCTTTCTCCCCAGGGCCCAGAACAGATCTGACCTGTTATGGGATCTCAATATATTTTCTGAATTTATGAGTTAATTAATTAATCTAGTGGAATTATCCTGTAGCCTTCTTAAAGCCTTTATTTACACGTTTTATTTGGGTTTAAATGACTATACAGTACATGTCAGCATCAAAGAATCTATCTCCAAGTGTTTGTTTTTCAGTTGTTACTATTTAACATGTTTTACATTTTCCTGGGTTCCTGTATGTAGTTTATTCCAATTCTAGGAGTTAGTAGCAAATTTTCCTGCAAAATTCTCCTAGAAAGCATATTCTGAATAAATATAGGATTTCAAAAATAAGTGCTCTACAAAGCTATGGGGTTTATTCTACAAGGAAATGCACCATGGCAGAATCATTCTGTGGGGATTTTTTTTTCTTTCCAGTAAGAAAAATGAACCAAAAAAAAGAGGAATGTGAATCAGCTGCCATGTAAACTAAATTCATTCCCTTTTGGCCCATCTGCTGGGGCTTCAAACTTTCTGGAGATTTATCTTCTGAGTATATTGCTTTTGGAATTCCCAGGCCAAATTTTTCTTGAAAGCTAATAAATCAAACTGTATTTACAGTGTTAGGATAAAGATATATGCTTCATGATTATGTTGAATATTTATACCATAACTTAGTTATAAAGATTTCCTTTGAAACATTCTAAAGAATATAAACAGCTAGATTACAAAATGCCAAAGGCAGAGGCAAAACTAAGACCCAGGGATTAAGGGAGTATTTTGGTACTTGAAAGATAAATTTCTGTTCTAAAAGTTTACTTGTTTTGCTCTTGATAACTCTGCATACTTTACAATTTAGTAATGTTCAAACTGTTATCTGGGCTAAGCCAAGAGTAGAGAGATCACCCAGGTTTTCTTAATATCTAAGATTTCATGAGAGCAAATCATCAAATTAAAATAAGCTATCACCCTGGAATCATAGAACATAAGATATTATTTTGTTCAAAATTTTATTTTACAGAAAGGGAGCCATGAAGCTCAGAAAGATGATTTTCTTTTTAAGTGACTCGTCCAAGATTGCAAAGTGATGGAGCCCGGATTTAGAAGAACGTCCCCTAACTTCAAAGCTATTTCTTTCTCTCCTACTCTGCTTCCCTTACTCCTCATTAGGTGGCACTGTCTCTCACATTTGGAATTGCAGAAATTAAAACTGAAAATGCTAAACTCCCACAGAAGCCATTCCCATGAATAAAGCAGACAAGGTAGGTAAAGAGAGCCTGCACCCCACTCACCCAAATCAGAACACTGCACAACTCGAAGATGGCATTGACAGCGGAAGGGGCACACTGGCGCCTGAGGCTCGAATTCAGGAACTTCGTGAAAGCGGTCGTCCGGGCCTATCCCAGAAGCCTCATCTTCCAGCATAAAGTCAAATAAGCCTTTCTGCTGAAACGGTCCAGCCCAGGAAACTTGTGCAAGCAAGAGGAAGATGAAAGTTGCCTTCATGATTTATCTCATGTATTTTCACAACCAAGGAACCTAGGAAACAAATGAAAGGTTTAGAAGAGTAGCCTTGCCTAGTGTATGTGGTTATTCTTAAGTAACACCTGACAGTGGAATGAGCATAGAGAAAAGCATAAAAAGTAATATTTTATTTATAGTTAGGAGCAGAGCGTTAGAAATATATTTGGAAGGTAACAAGGTACATTAGAGACTAACTCGCACAGCTATTTACTTATGAAGAAAAATTTGAATAGTATTTGAAACTGCTTGGTTGAACTTGGGTCTGAATTAAGACCATGGGTTATATAGTCAAGCCACCTGCAAAACTGTTATGATGATAAACCACTTTGGAATTTTCAATGCTCACTCAACACAAGCCATGCCACAGTTAAATAAAGTTCTGTCTGTACACATGAGAGATCTCCAATTCCTGCTTCAGAAATATCTCTGGAAGCCAATCTCATTTCTCCACCCCACTGTATTTATCTTGGTCCAGACCCTTCTCATCACTCCCTGAACAAGAGCTTCCAAATGGACTCAGCCTTGAATATTTCTTCTGCTCCAGGCCATCTTCCACTCTGCTGCCCAAGTCATCTTCTAAAAATTAAATTTCATTGTATTAATTTTCTACCACAAACCCTTTGTTGACTTCTCACAGCTTTCCAGTAAGGTCTACATCCCCTTTGTTGCATATAAGACCATACATAATTTGATACCAACTGATATTTCAAGCCATATTTCTCTCCATTTTCTCTCTACTCCCAGTCCCCACCTCAAACCTGACACTCAAAGCTAATCACCATTTAAAATACCTACCTTGTAAGAGTGTGGTAAAGACTAAATGAGATAATGGGCTTCCCTTGTGTATTCCCTGGCTCATTCAGGCAGGATGCTGCTTTCTCTTCTATGCTCCCAAAGCACGTTGCTTACCTCTTTTAAAGATCTTATCACATTATATTGTAATTTGTTTCGCATGCTTGGCCTGCCCCCCCCACTAGAAGATGTACTCCTTCAGGGCGTGTCTTAATCTTTGTTGTGTACCAGGGCCTTGCACAATATTTTGCACATAAATGACTCAATTGACCATCAGTTTATTAACAATACACGTTATTCAATTTGTTCTAGGCAACCAACTAGTCTGATTTTTAAAAATATGATTATCTTTTTTCAGTATCAAATTTCTAGCATAAGAAAGATATCAAATTGATAACCTCAACTTGGTATAAGCAAGATTCAGTTTTTAAAATAAATCTATTGGCTAGTTTCTCAAACTAATCATTTTTAATAAACTAATAAACATATATGGAAAATCCTATCTGATTTTTATATGACATATGTTATCTGATTTTACCAACAGGACTATTTTGTAAACAAATCGACAAACAGAAAGTATGATTTCGACAAATCCATACAGTTTTTATCCATTCATTCAACAAGCCCTTATAGATATGTACATCTATGTTATTGAGTCGGTTGTTTAGTTGGCTGAAGTGAACTAAATGTATCTGAATAACAAAATCTTAATAAATCTGAATAACAGAAAGTAGTTGATCATGGGGGAACAGTCAATTTTTGAGTTCTTATATTTTCAAACCCCACTGAAACTGCTCAAAGTATTCCCAGAACACATTGTAGATATTATCTTTAGTCTCATCATCTTTAATTGTACACTTATAAGGGTTCATATTAAAGTTGTACATTCATAATTAGAATTAGAGAATTATTTTCAGTCACTATCCAATTATAGCATATACAGAAAAGAAAAAGTCTTTGTATGCTCTAACCTTAATGTATCTTCTGGAAATGTTTACCTAGATCTACTAGAGGGGAAACAAATGTTTTAAAATTTCTTACACTTTTATTCTTAGTTTATATTTATTACTGAAGCACATCTAAGGCAGCACGTATGCAATACAGACTAGCGACTTTTCATTTAAATAATACCACGAAGATTATTATTCACACTGCCCCTTTAAATTCAGTATCAGGTTTCCTTTAGAAACCCATTCCCACTCAGTTACTGCATTGCCTTTTAAAGGAGACCCTATTGTTTTGGCAGTGTTCCCTTGGATTGGATCTAAGGGAGTGGTTTTCTGTCTGTTTCACATTAAAATGCAATGTTTATGGTTTACCACAAGTTTGCTAGCCTTGCATATTTAATGTCTTACAATTTTTGAGAAAAATGAAGCAAACTAATTGCAGATTTAATAAATAGCAACGAGAATTAATGCAGATGTTGCTTTCTGATCTTCCTCCAGAGCAGAAAATGCCTGGTTCACAAATCCAAAAAAAGGAAATGCTAAACATTAGCTCAGAGGAATAGTATCATTTACATTTGTTTACTCTTGTTAAAATGGTACAAATTCTCTATACAATAATCTTTTTGGTTGAAGCTGAACTCAGACAGCTTTTAAGTTTCCATTACTTATCATTTTCGTGTGTGTGTGTGTGTGTGTGTGTGTGTGTGTGTAGGTGTGCATGCGTGTGCGTGCATTTTAACCCTGAATGTCCTGGGGAAGAATAATATGTGTCCAGGTACTTTACATAAATTCCTCCATGAAATAACTTCTTTAAAATTAGCGTCATAATATTTAAAAACTCAGCATCTTAAAACAATTAATGTGGGCTGTTGATACTGATGATTTCTTTAATCATTTCCTTCCTTTCTTAATAAATCAGAAAAATAAACAAAAAACCCCCAGCAGTTGCCTATGTAGACGGCAAGGAGACTATTCTTGAGATGATATGCTATTAAAATTTCATTTCAACTGTTTTAAGTATTCTTAGAATGTATGCCTCTTTTTTAAATGCTAATTGCTAAGAATGTCACTACTTTACTAAAGCTCATTGCCATAATTTATGTGTTCTATCAAAAATAATAATTTCTGGTTTCTTAAACTATTTCATTTCATTATACCATTCAGATCAACATTTGTATGATGTCATTTAAGCCTTTGGTGTGATTTTCAAAGTCAAAATTTAACCCTCAAGAGATAAGTGAAGCTGTAAATGCAGAGCAAATTAAATCCCCCAGCACTAGGTGAATTAAAAAGCTCAATAATAATAGAAATAAGTTAAAAATAAACAGTAAAAGCAGTATCCATCCATAAATCAAGGCTACTATAGGAGGCATTTGGTTCTTTTTCTGGTCAAAATAGCAATTTGAAGAAAAAGCCACAGGTATTTACACCACTGGGAGTCCATTTAACCAGTGGTCATCATGTTACCCTGTTTTGAAATTAGAAAGAAAAATAACCCACACTTTCATTTTATAGTGAACGTATCTTATAGTAAAATTTTATTTGCAGTGAAAATTCTGGCAGGGTCTCTTCTTTACATTTCAGAAATTATGTTGCTAACTGTGAGATTATCTTAGTTCAGTCCTTAATAATCAGCATAAATATATTCAGTGTTTATTTTCACCTCTCTGGTGACAATTTCTATTATTTTCTAGGTTGTAGAAATATACATTAGACTTCTATAAGTTATCTCCAGAGTTCCCTTCTCTGAGGTTTTAAAGTTCTTAAAATATACAAGAATCCAGGAGGAGAATAAATCCTTAAATATATAATCCAACTACGAATAATATGCCAGTCTAGAATACTTTTCTATAAACATTTCCCAAAGAGCTAAACATTTAATTAGTACAAATAAAAAATATATCAATAAAGATAGTCATGGTGTTAGGTTATAGTTTCTTAAGAAACATCTTTGCAAGAACAGAGAGAAAGAACTAAAGCAATGCATTCAACCATTTTACCAAATATTTACTTTCTGTTTTCAAGCAATACTTGTTTAAAATGATGCATAAAGGCTACTAAAACTTTAGCACACACTGTTTTCTTTTTTCCTCTTACCAAATAATCCCTTTTTTCTCAACTTGATCAAAGTTTTATTAGTCTGTAGCAGAGTTCAGGACAATTATTGAAAACCATACCTTTTAATCCGGGGATCTGCCACAGGAGCCCTCAAAGCTGAGATGTAATTACACTAAATATTCAGCCCAGGCAAAAGAGTTTGCAGGTGTGGAAAGGAGGAGGGGGCAGGTGCTGCTCTGTGACTGTCACTAGGTTGAAAACCTCCTGCTTCTACTCCATAGCACAGTTAAAAAATAAGGTTTCCCTCAATGAACACAATCCGGCTGACACCCACATTAGATCATATGGTAATGATATGTCTCTTGTATTGTAGCCAGAAATTTTATCGGCCTTTTTTTCTCCCCATTTAAATGCTTTATTCCTTTTTCATCTGCTTAAGATTCTAAACTTCTTCTGTAGTATAGCAGTGGAGCAACTTGACTTGGAATTTGTTTTACGGCGTCGATTCATTTCCCTAAAATTGTAACTAAAGGGTTTATTTCCCCACCCCCAACCCTACTCCTTTATCCACCCTTTCTAGTCTTGTTTATAAGTCACATTTATCATATTACCGAAATAACAGTTTTTCTTGCTTTCAGGATGTGTAAGTCCAGCAAATGGAATGAAATTATTTTAAGTGTGGTCTGTGAAAATAAATGAGTAGTCATTCGGATTCTTACTTGCCTTGGGCTGTTTGTGCAAGTTCAAGTACTATGCTGTGGAGGTTTTCTATGTATTTTGAACGTATTTCTAAAGTGTCCTGGAAGAAAGCCATGGTTTTATATGAAAAGCATGTCATTTATTACTTTCCTTACTCATAGTTTAAAACCTTTCTTGTTGTCTACCAGTTGTGTGTGTGTGTGTTTTTAAATAAAACACATAGATATTAGAAGTTGATCACAATTTAATTTAACCTGTATATGAAAAATTTTATTTTCATAGGCTACACTTTTATATAATTCAGAACTTTGAAAATGGCAATAAAGTCTATGGCTCTTTCCAAATTCAGTAAATAGAAAGTGCAAATTCAAGGAAAGATATTTATTCAGCCAGTGGAAAGCTTTTTTGAGTTTTTGTAATTCCCTTGCTGGATGCTGTCAGTTCTCTGTGTGTGTCTCTATGTTTTGACTTGTATCTTTATGTCCTGGCCCCCAGGCTGTTACCAGGTAGAAACTTGAAATCAACATCTGTGAAACATGAGAGGATAACCCTCCCATCCTCCACCCTCCCTCCCTCCCTCCCTCCTCTAGCCATCTAAGTGCTCAATTCTACAGTAAATATACTTTTGCCTTGATGAAATGTGAAGAAATTAAAATTTTGAGTGTGCATGTAAAGAAAGGAGGAAGGGTACTATCACATGCTATTTTGTCTTATTTTCCAAGCCCAGTCTCCATAATTTTAACACATTACCCCGCTCCTTTTCTCCTTGGCATTTAATAAACCCATGCCCAGTTAGTCTGATGGTTTAGGAAAAGGCAAATAATTTCCCTGGACATTGGTGCAAAATCCATGATCCCCTTACCTGGAATCAATTAACTTTTCCACTTGAACTCCTCTTGCATTTATCTCATTCTTATAACATGCAATCACTTCTTCATATTATGGTTTTTTATGTGCATCTCTTACCCCAAGGAATAAAGTACATCCTCTTCATATTTGTAAGAGTCTCCACACTCAGCACAAAGTATATAGTAAATTCTCAAGAAACACTTGATGAATGACTATTACATGAAGATAGATCATTAGCTATGGATCATACCATGATTATTGTTTTGCTCAGGTCTGGTTTGCTCCTTATCAAAACCCAATCCACTATAGTGCTATAGTGTATATGATGAATAACAGTAGTAATTGTTACCAGAGAGAGAGAGAGAGAGAAAGAGGGAAGGGGGATTTGGAGAAGAAGAAGAAGGAGAAGAAGGAGAAGAAGAAGAGGAAGAAGAAGGAGAAGAAGTAGGACAGGAGGAGAAGAAGACACATTATCTTGATATGTAGATCATCTTACTTTTATAAAGCAGAACCATTCTGGCTAAGTTTCACATCCAGGTTCTTCCCTCTGATAGTAAGCAATATGAACTCAGCATTCTTACCCTCTCTGAGTCTCAGTTCCCATATCTGTAAAATACATAAAAAGTATTACCTAATACATAATGTTGAAATAAAAATGAAATGAGGCAAAAGGTATAAGGCACATAATTCAGAGCATGGCTGGGATAAATTAAGCTCCCTGTAAATGTTAGTCTTTATTGTTTTCTGATGTATACCATAGCAATCCTTTGAGTGGGGCAAGGGAAATCATTTTTACTCTTTCCAGTTTATAGATGAGAAAACTGAAGTCCAATGATCAGCCCAAGCTCACAGAGCTAGTAAGAAGCCCAACAGAAATGAATACCCAAACCTTCTCATACCTAATCTAGTTTACCATTACTATACTGCATTTTAAGAAAGATCAAACTCTTAAGTTATCAGAAATCAACAATAAAAATTCTTCGGTAACATGTCTTTGCAGACTAGTTTAAGAACTGTGACCAAGTTTTACAATTCTTTTTAAACTTTATCTTTGTGCAGGAAAAAATATTTCTATCTTTTAAGTTTTAGTAAGAACCTCACCTCCAAAATCCCAAGGATTTTACTGAATATCATTTTATTTAAAATTTGTACCTTTAATCAGATGTTGTTACATATGTTGTCATAACCACTTTTAGATGGAAGAAATTAAGTCACAACAAAGTCATATACAGCAAGGCCAAAAGAAGCCATAAGGACCATCATCAGAATCCTAGGTCTCTTGCAATCAAATGGGAAATGAAACAGTTTTGAGGCTAGAAGCCATGCTTGTGTAAAGGAGGCTGAAATTTATCCTGGCTTGGAATGTTTGGGGGTAGGGTTCACTGAAATCTCGGCGTTTGTATAGATATTTGAAATATTCAAATACAGAGCAGATACCAAATCTGCTGTTAAAACCACTTAAACTGTGATTTCTAGTGACAAGCCACTAGTTAACAGGGTGACTATATTCTGCATGTGGTCAAAGTTCATTTCAAGGCTAGTCACTCTTTCTCACCGACATCAAATACAAGTGATTTAAATTGTACCTGCATACTAAGATGTAAAGAATGCCAGAGCTTAGGAAGGTCTCCTTCTGACACCCTTTTATTTTCAAAGAGGTCTGGAAGCAAGTGATTATCTTCACAAACCTGATGTGACTGCTTTACTCTCAGACTGACTCTTCAAAGTAAGGTCAGCAGCTGGAATGGGTTGTTGGGCTCTTTCTTTTGCCACCCTAGACAGATTTTCTTCTTTAGCCAAGAAAGAAGGCTAGGGTGGAATTCAGGGTGGCCTAGAATGCAGGTGTGAAACAAAATTGGTAGTAGAAAATGATTACCTTGGCCATCTTCTTTCTTTCCCATATGCCTCTACTCCCCCAACCTATCGCCACTGTGTTCAGTGTCCTTGTGCCTTGCATAAGTAACTTAACCTTCTGTTTTTCAGGTTTCTAATCTATAAAATGTGTCTAAACATAGTACTACCTACATTATAGGTTTGTGGTAAGGTTTAAGAAAAGATTAATACATAAAGCATCTAGAACTGCACCTGACACATCTCAAACAATATATAAGTGTTTGTCGTTGCTTCTGCTGCTGCCACTCTTGTGGGCATGATTGTTACAAAACCTTTCCTTGGACACTCCAGTCCAGTAATCAGACTGCACCCCTGTCCTAGCCTAAGGTGTTGTCTACCTAGCAACGCAAAATATCACCTAAACTTTGATATAGTTGGAAAAACAGGGACTTTGCAGTTAGATAATCTTGGGTTTAAACCTCTACTTTGTACTTGTAAAATAACTGTCTGGCTTTCTTCATGCATGACGTTTTACTGGGTTCCAAGCCCTGATGAAATCCATTCATAGACTTTAGAAGGATCCAGAGACTCCAGGTAAAGAATCTCTACTCTGAACAATGAAGGAGAAGTGGGAATAGAAACAAGGACAGGGTAAGTTATGAATTAAGATAAAGGTATGGAGATACGTGCCTCTCTTGCATGACAAGGAGGTATTCAGTCCCTTAATTCTCTGACTCTTGAATGTTCAGGAGCATCTCTTTTGTCAAGTGCAGTCAAGAGATTTATTACTCTTTTCACAGAATTGATCAGTAGGTTGTACTGGGACACCAAGCCAAGGTTTATCGAATATCTAGTAACCTATCAAGCAATCAATCAATCAGCAAATGTTGACTGATGAACCAGTATGGAAGAAAATGTTAATACTAGGCCCTGTGGAGGATACCAATAAACAGAAAATATAAAGTGAAGGGCACGACCTCCAAGGACTTACACTGCAGTAAGGAGATAGGGCATAAGCTATATATAGAGAGAGAACAACATTTTAGAGTTGTAGTACCATAAAACTTATAATGTATTATACAGTTATAACTCCTGGCCAAAATAAAGTATGATGGAATTAAAAATAATTGTCTTAGCAAGTCAGAAGAGGAACAGGGGAGAGATCACCTTACACATGGGTGGTTAGCCAAGTGTTTATGCAAAACAAGGTACAGTTTGAGCTGAATCCTGAAGGATAAAAAGAGTGTGAAAGTAGAGGGACAGCTTTTTTAGACTGGCAGAACAGCACTATCAAAACCTTGGCAATGAGAAAGCAAGAGATAATAAATAAATAAATTTGTCTTAAAAGGACACTTTTCAAAGAAGCCGTGAGCTCTTTTCTCATCCTTGAACATTCAACAACTACAGTGGTGTCTGACATGTGGATATCACACAATAAATAAATGTTCCATGTTTATGATAATAACTAAAGGGAGATAAGGAAAGAAATGAGGGTAGAGTATGACTGTGGAAGGACTTGAAAGTCTCCCATGGGGCACTTATTTACTCATTCATTTGTTCAGCAAATATTCATTTGATGATTAATATGTGCCAATTTCCTGTGCTAGCATCTGGATGTCATCAAAGGTACTTGAATGAGGTAATAACATGATACAATTTTATTTTAACAAATCAAATCTAGCAAGTATATGCAGGGTGGTGGAACTGGAATCAAGGAAATGAGGAGGCTATTGCTTTAGTCTTGAAGTATTAATACCTTAGTAACAAGAAGATGATCATGGCCAAAAATTGGGCCCTCAGGAAATTGCTCAGGAAGCTGATGTGATATATTAAAGATAAATGTTTAGCGCACCTATTCTGTGCCAGGCACTGTGGTGTGTTCTTGAAATTCATTATCTCAATTAAGACTCATGTTAACCTTATCAGTTATGCACTATCATAATTAATTTTCATAATCAATTTTAAAAGCCTGGAACTAAGGCTTGAAGAAGCTCTGTACTCCACCCACTGGTCTCTACCACTCCAACCAGCTGCTTTTGTCATGTAAGCAATGGCAGGAAAATAGTTAACTTCTTTGCTTGCATCTTTATCTCCAAGGAGAACATTGTTTAAATGGAAAAGAGCAGCAAACAGAGATGATTAATTAAAGCTCTTGATGTCTGCAAAAGTCATAAGAAATTAACTATTTTATGTGAGTTCAACTTTTAAGGCACTAAAATAATCAGTCATCTTGATAGTGACTCTAGTGTGAGTAATTATGGAGAAATCATGCAATCTAAATTATGGAATAAAAAAAAGAAAGGAAGGATTTACATAGAAGCTTTCTCTGTGAATTCTCACATGGGAAAAGCCTTGGGTTGCATGAAGGCTTGCTTCCCACCTTGAGTGATGGAAGAAATGTTGACATTTTACAGACAAGACCACCTTTGGAGATGTGCCTATCAAAAGTGAGTGGAAACTACAAAAGAAAAAGATAAAAGCCAGACGTTATCTGAAAGACCACCTCCTAGCCGTGCTCCTGCCTGTTTACTTATTAGTTAACTAGTGCTGCTGGAAATGAAACCTGCTACCACAAACCCACCAAAGTTTGGTAATGCTATACTTCCTTCTCAAATGAAGAAAAACATTCTGTGTGAAGATGAAAGTTGAAGCCAAGCAGAAGATGAGATAGACCACAATAATGTCCAATGCCTGAATTGTGAGTTGAGCACACACACCCTGAGGCCAGAATGCTCAGGTTTGATTCTTGGCTCTGCCACTGATTATGTGTGTGACCTCAGGCAGTTTCCCCATTAACATCGCACCTTATTACACAGGAATAATAATCACACCTTATTACACAGAAGGATAAAATGAGTCTGTATTTGCAAAGGGTTTAGAACAGAACCTGTCCTATGTCAAGTAACGCAAATTTCAGAACAAACTGAGAATTTTAAGAGATTATTTGCTTCTTCGTCTTGCCTTTTATTCATACTCTCACCTGAAAGTTATGTCCTGTTTAGTTTGGAGCATGCAAATGCAGGCCATGTCTGTGCAGTGTACTTACTGCAGGGCACCTATTTGGTCTGTAAATATTCTCCTTTCAGTTTACCCTGTATCCTAGGAAAAAATAAATGCTCCACCACAGAATACAGTCCTCCAGAATTTAAGTAGGCAAATGAATGAAAAGTTCGATTCTAATGTCCGTACTGTAAAATAATGGCTTCGTTTAGGAAATTTTTCTGAGATAGTTATAGCCCCCTGAGAATTATTTGACTTGATTCAAGTTGTCCCTTCAATAGCAATAATTCATCCCTTGTAGTTTTTTCTTGTTTATTTCTTTAATAATTCATGAGATGAAAGTTTTGATGCAGATAGATATTAACATGACAACAAAGTGAACCATGTTTTCCCATTTAAATCACAGGAGTGTTTTTATTTTTGGAAACAAGCCTCTATTTTGAATAAAACCACTTTAACTTCTTGAAGAAATATTACTGCTTAGAAATAATTTATGTGCCCATTTTTTTGTAGAGTGATGTCTGAGCATATTATTTATAAAAGCATTAAATCACCAATGTGTGAGCTTACTTTATAATTATGAGTCTCTGGGGAAAAGACAGAAAATGGAGGCATGATCACATATGGTACTTCAGGTTTAAATTCTCTTTGGGGCTTTCTTCATCAAAAGGTTGGCTTCTCATGAAACATCTTCATTCCTTGAGGCCAGTTTCAATAATTTCTCTGGCATTCCTCATGGTCTGAGACAATACAAAATCCAACTAGAAATTAAGTATTTAATTCTTCCCATAGGCCAAGAATCATACAAGTTGGTGCTATCAAGACAGCTCTTAAAGATTTGTTACCTTCTGAATGATAAGAACATTATGTGCTTGTCTGAGAAGAGTAAAACCACGTAGTGAAAGCTGCTGAGAGATTACAGGAAATACTGGGAAGATTTTTTTTGTTTTTAATCCATGTAGTTGCAAACCCCCATGGTTGCCAGCTGGCAATTAAAATGTAATGGCACCAACATTACATTAACAAGTACTTAATGATGCCGTTGCAAACCTAGTTGTGTCAAGGGCTTTTTCTGGTATGTTTTCATTGTAGTAAAAATATACATAACATATATTTTATCATTTTACATTTTGTGTTCAATTTAGCGTCATTAAGTACATTTACAGTGTTGTGCAACCATCACTACTACCCATTTCCAGAACTTTTTCATCATCTCAAACAGAAACTCTGTACCCATTTAACAACTCCACATTTCCTTCTCCCCTCAGTCCTCGGTAACCTCTACTTTGCTGTCTCCATGAATTTGCCTATTCTAGATACCTCACATAAAGTGGAATCATACAACAAAATTTTAATTTAGGGAAAAAAATAAGCTTTCTTTTTTTTTTTTTTTAGCTTTAAAAAAAAAATGTATTTAAGTGGAGGGAGAGTGGAATGCAAAGAAACTATCAGGGACAATGAAATAGCTAGAACCACGTTGCTCCAAGGGAAGGGTTTCTTCCAGGAGGAAAACCCTGGCCTCAGTCATTAAACCTGATAGATGGGCCTGGGAGCTTGCTCTGTTTATGTCAAAGATGTAATTTGAAGGCACCTAACATTCTTTATTAAAATCAGCACCAAACAAAAATGTAACAATTAAGATATATTAATTTTCTGTAGAAAGTAATTCACCAAGGAAACTTTCTTATCACCAAATGTTTGTTTATAAGCATTGAGAATATAATTTTCAGGCCAGCTAATGCATTTGGAATGAGGGTATTGACATTCCTTACTGGTAGGCATTTATTTTCAGTTCTTTGCTCAGTGCTGGTAACTGAGCTATAGTATGTGTGTCTTGTCACAGCAGTTCTGTGAAATAAGGAACAAAAGGGTATGTTTTGTGACTATAAAATACACTTAAACTAACGTGGCATAGCCAAATAAAACCTTTAATCTTGGTCTTACGAGAAATACTTTCTGAACCAACTAGCTATTTTTATGAAAGTACTAAAGACAATATCTTCCTGAAAGAATAGCATCTACTTCTATAAAGTGCTTTTAATATTTCTTTTAAAAATATGTTAAAATTAAAAACAAACTTCTTAAATGTTTAATTCCAAACAACAGAAATAATTTAAGCAGTGTGTAAAGATTTTTAGAAAAAAATATCAGTACCAGACAAAAGCTACCCTGGGAGAAGTGAAGTTACTTTTATCCATAATTTAAAAATCAAAATTCAGTTCCCTCCAAATTTAATTTATACTAAGGCATCCTAGATGTGGGTGCCAGAATGAAAGTTCCATCAAAGCGGGGATATTTGCCCTTTGTTTCACTGCTATATTTCTTGTGCTTAAACAAGGATGGCACGTGGTTGGCCAAGGTAAATAGTTGTTGAGTACTAGCCCTCTAGGGTCTGAGGGTCCCCAACTTCAGGGCATACAACATTCAATTCTTCCATGTTACATCCCTTAAACACCTAGAAGAATCTTTCTTCACTGGTAAAGACCTATTAGATTGGCACAGGATCAAGTCCAAGTTCCTCCTTCAGACTGGTAATTTTGGAGATAGTCCTTCCAGCTTTCCCTGCCACATTCCAGAATTCAGACTTCACCATCCCTAATTGCTCTTCAAAGCACCACAAATGATCCCCAGGTACCCACACATAGAACTGCAAAACCTCATCTGTCTAAACTTCCTTATGTGCCTCTTTACTTCCATTTCCGTATCCCAGGTTTTTTTTAACTCTGCATCCTTTCACTCACAACTGTCATTTCCCCCATAACTCAGTGATCTTCAAAATTCGTTAAGTTGGTTACCAACATCATAACTTTTTATCTTCTCTGTCTTACCTAATGATTATTAGTTTTACTTCATAATTATTTACTTAATGACTATTATTCTAAATAAAGTCTGAAAGACCATATCTCTATATAGTAGTTATATTTCCTATTATATGTTTAAATAAATAATTATAATAATAAAACTGTTTATCAATGAACCCCCTAATATTGCATTGCCTACTATCAATGAGAGAGGTTTTACTTTTTGGAAAATATTTAATAATCTTTAACCCAATGCTCTTAAAACCAAATTCTAATGTTTTATATTTGACAATGTTAGTAATCATTAATCCATAATAGATATCAGGCATGTAGATATTTGAGGGCTTCCTATCTGATGCCCCTTTATTTTGTTGGGGTCAGGTCAGAAACATATCCCTAGTTCTCCATGTCTGTGAGGTCATTCAAACCTCTTTCCCAAGTGTCACAGAGATTCCCAATAACAGCAATCTAAAGGCTACACTACTCTTATTTTCTTTGTGTTAAATCTACTCTGTATGGATCCTGGGCTGGTTACCCATAATGCTTTTGCTGGGTGAAGTTACCTGGAACAACAATATCTAGACCAAATCTCACAGACCTTCTAATGCCCTATCAATCCAGCGTTAGATCTTCCCTAATAGATTCCCTTATTATTGCCTTATCCTATTTCCAGACTTGCCCCTCAATATTTTCTTTGACAGTTAAGACTCTTACATATACATATACTCAGAGATGCCTTAGGTCAGGTTCATCAGAAAGTAGATCCTGAGACAAAGCTTTCTTGCCGGAGGTTGATTGTAAAAAGCTCTCAGAAACAACCCTTGTAAGAGAGAGAGGGAAGCAGGGTTAGACAGAAGGAGAAGTTGAACTGTGTTGAGGTCACAGCTACAACCTTGGTGAATCCAGTGGAAAGCTCTGAAGCTGAGTGGACTTTAGACTTG
Source organism: Balaenoptera physalus (assembly GCF_965194825.1). NCBI lineage: Eukaryota > Metazoa > Chordata > Mammalia > Artiodactyla > Balaenopteridae > Balaenoptera > Balaenoptera physalus. Next base: position 29,486,048 of record NC_138892.1, on the reverse strand, counting down.
ACCCGAATTCAGCAAGACAGCTGAACTCCTATACCCCAACATCAGCCAGATACAGTGTGTGAGTTGCCTCTGAGAAGGGACTTAACCTTGTGCAATGTAGCTCCCTTCACCAAGGGACCATGATGTGAACTGTCAGATGACAAAAATTCTGGTAGCTAGAGAAATAATTGCCTCAATACTGAAGAGGAGATCTGAGCAATGACCCACATCCACCACAAGAGCTTCCTATCCTATAGTATAGGAAACCACAAACCAAATTTTTATATGAATCAAGTTCACAGTATTTTCCATTATTTTGAAAATGCCTTTGTAATTGTTTATCTCACTAAACTATGAGTTGGTTGAAGGTCAGGGCCAAGACTTTTCCACTTTTAATTCCTGACATCTGGCACAATAGGTATATAGTTGCTCAAAGATTGTTAAAACATTGAAACTAAAAAACTGGACATTTGACACAAGTCCATAAGCAAGCAAATTACAACAGGTTAATAATACAGTTGACCCTTGAAAAACGCTGGTGTTAGTGGGCCCTCCATATACTTGGATCCTCTGTACACACAGTCCTTTTACATCTTTGGATTCAATGAACCACAGACAGTGTGGTTCTGTAATATGTATTTATTGAAAAAAAAAATCCATGTATAAGTGGACCCTCCAAGTTCAAACCTGTGTTGTTCAAGGGACAACTGTATATAAAAATCACAAATTAAGCTAACAGACTTATACATGACTTTATATATTAGAGCATTTTGTTATAAAAGTATGATGAATTGTAATCTAACCCAGGGGTTTCAAACACACTAGCACTTGAGGGTTGAGGAAAGAAATGGCTGATTCTTCCCCAAACCTCCTCTGCAACTAGAACAATACTGATATTTTATGTCCACATCACCCCATCACTGAAAAGAAGTCCATAAAAAGCTAATAGTTCTCAACAGTTATTTCATACAATATCTATGAAAAAGACACAGTGTTCTAGTCTGTAAAGACTGCTATAATGAAATATCAGAGACTTATAAACCACAGATATTTATTTTTCACTGTTCTGGTGGCTGGGATGTCCAGCATCAAGGTTCCGGAGATCCTGTATTTGGTGAGAGTGTGTTTCCTGGTTCATAGAGGGTTGTGTTTTTGCTATAACCTACATGGCAGAAGGGGCAAGGGATCTTCTCTGGGGCCTCTTTTATAAGAGAACATATATATGGAATCTAAGAAAAAAAAAAAAGTCATGAAGAACCTAGGGGTAAGACGGGAATAAAGACACAGACCTACTAGAGAATGGACTTGAGGATATGGGGAAGGGGAAGGGTAAGCTGTGACAAAGTGAGAGAGTGGCATGGACATATATACACTACCAAACGTAAAATGCATGGCTGGTGGGAAGCAGCCTCATAGCACAGGGAGATCAGCTCGGTGGTTTGTGACCACCTAGAGGGGTGGGATGGGGAGGGTGGGAGGGAGGGAGATGCAAGAGGGAAGAGATATGGGAACATATGTGTATGTGTAGCTGATTCACTTTGTTATAAGGCAGAAACTGGCACACCATTGTATAGCAATTATACTCCAATAAAGATGTTAAAAAAATAAAATAAAATAAAATAAAATAAATAAAAAAATTAAAAACATAAAAAGTAAAAACATAAAAAGTAAAAAATAAGAGCACTAATCCCAATCATGAGGGCTTCACCCTCATGAACTAATCACCTCTCAGAGGCCCCACCTCCTAACACCATCACATTGGGGATTAGATTTCAATATATGAATTTCGAGGGGCTGAATTTGAGTCTATAATATACTACTTTACTACAATTTCTCATATTTACAAACAGCTCTAAAGTAAAATAATTACAAGAATATACAAATTAGATATGTCATGTCATTTTTTAAAAATTTGGCTACTCATAAGATTCAAAAACATCTTTTAAAAATTTTGTCTATTTTCCTAAGATGAAGTTAAGGCTACAGATTTTAGATCTTTCTTCTTTTGTAATACATGCACTTAATGCTATAAATTTCTTCCTACCACTGCTTTTTTATTGCATTCCACAAATTTGATAAGCTGTCTTTACATTTTCATTCACTTCAAGTATTTTCAAAAAATTCTCTTCAAACATTTGTCTTCTTTTACCTAAAAGTTATTTAGAAGTGTGTTGTCTAACTTCAAATATTTGGGAATTTGCCAGCTATCTTTCTGTTTGATTTGTTATTATAATTCCTTTGGGTCTGAGAGCATACTATGTGTGTTTTCTATTCTATTAAATTTGTAAAGGCACATTTTACATCCCAGAGTGTGGTCAATCTTGGTGAATGTTCTATGTGAGCTTGAGAAGGATGTGTACCCTGCTGTTGTTGGCTGGAATAGTCCATAAATATCAATTTGTTCAAATTGATTAAATTTGGTTAAATATATCCTGATTTTCTGTCTGATGATCTATCAGTTGCTGAAAGAACAGTGTTGAAGGTTCCTACTATAGTAGTGAATTTGTCTGTTTCTCCCTTCAGTTTTATCAGTTTTTGCCTCATTTTTTGGGACACTCTATTGTTAGGAACACACATTTAAGAGAAATTAAAATTGACTCTTTTATCATTATGTAATGCCCATTTATCCATGGTAAATTTCCTTGTTCTGAAGTATGCTTTGTTTGAAATTAATACAACTACTTCAGTTTTCATTTGATTATTGTTAGCATAATGTCCATTGCTCTATCCCTTTTAACCAATCTGAGATTTTATTTTTAAAGTTGGTTTCCATCAGACAACATAAATTGAGTCTTGCTTTTTTATCTACTCTGACAATCTTTGAATTTTAATTGGTGCTTTGACTACTCACATTGAGAGTAATTCTTGATATAGTTGGATTAATATCTAACATGTTTGTAACTTTGTTCTATTTGTTGAATTTGGTTTTTTCTTTTCCCTTTTCTTCCTTGTCTGGCTGCTAAATGAACATCTCATATGATTCCGTTTTACTTCACATCTTAGCACATAAATTAGTTTTTAAAAATGTAGTGTTTGCCTTAGATTTTCCAATATACATTTTTAATTAATCCAATTGTTATTAAAATCATACTATATCATTTAGTAGATCTTTGTTACAGAGAGCAGTCTGGGTGTGTTACACAATGATTATACAGCTCCTCCCCATTCCAGAGCTCTGAGGGGATCTTCCTCCGGTCTTCAATTGAAACTTGGTAGAGTTTCTAGAGGTAAAACCCATGTAAGTTTGGGGTTCCCCTAAGACCTCAGAACCTAAGAGTTTCTCATTTTCATGCTAAACCACAAAATTACCATTTAAGTGTTTCTACCAGTTTATGGCTACCTCGGCTTCTGCTCCAGTTAGCAGATTCTAACTACGAGTCTCTGAATTCAACTGTCTAGCCAGTATAGTGTTTTGCCCTGAAACCTCCATTTTCTGACGAGTTCAAGAAAAGTCATTGATATTTGTGGTTTGTGGTTTTTTTTGTTTTCGTTTTTAAATTGTAACAGCAGTTACTTCCAAGCTCTTCACATATTATTGCTGCAATTGGAAATGTCTTAGTTCTTTTAGGTCAGTGACATTTGTCTTTCTAGCTTCTAAAATTCTATTGCTGTAATCTTATTTTTTCTTTTCATGGTCCTTTTTGATGTTAAGACCTTTTTTTGACATTTTTATGGAATTTGGTGAAGAAGTAGAGGTTAATACATTTGTTCAATTTCCCACACAATTAGTTAAACTCTACCATTATATTCCCTCAGAACTCCATGAGACATAGTTTCCTCAGCTAGGTCAATATCTATATTGGCTCCTAGAATCATTTTTTTGTTCACTTTTATACCTTCAAGGCCAAAACAGTACTTGGTAAGTAATAGGTACCTCAAAAATATGTGCTAAGTAAATGGGTAGATGAATGAATGACTGAATGAATGAATGGTCACTTAAATTACTGGAGTTGCAGGTATGCTGAGAAGGGTCTTCTCTTCAAACCACCTCATCATTGGTCTGCTTAGGCTGGAAGTTCCTTTGGAGTTTCATAGATGTCAGTCTGTAAGCATTTTCTTCTTTCTGGAGTTGTGTGTTAATGTTGAATGACTCTGGGAGAAATGACAGAGAAGCCAATATCACCTAACATTATGGTAGAAAATTTGCATGAACCTAAACAAAATTGTTTGAAGACTGTGAAAACTTGCAGAACTCACATATTTGTGTTGGTAAGATACTTTTCTTTGTAATACCTTGAGAGGAAAATAAAATATCTTTAATATTAAGTCTTTTTCTTTATCACAATTATATCTGCATATATTTTTTTAAATGCTGAATTATTACTTTTACTGAAGAATTTCCATGTATCATTTGTTAGTCTAATGCCTGGCACATAGGTAGTTTTTAATAAATAATAGTTTCTAATTGATCAAACAAATTGAATGAATTCATTCACACACTGGGTTGAGGGATGTGTGTTTATTATAGAATTCTGCTCTAGAGTATAAGTCAGCAAATTTTTTCTAGGTAAAGGACCAGGTATTAAATATTTTTGGTTTGTGAGCCATAAATCCCTGTTATAAATATTTAGCTCTGGCATTGTAGAGCAAAAGCAGCTATAGACATATGTAAATGAATAGGCATGACTGCGTGCAAATAAAACTTTATTTACAAAACTAGGAAGTGGGCTGGATTTGAGCCATGCACCCTGGCTTGGCAAACCCTACACTAGAGTCCAGGCATTTGACCTGTACTCTGTAATTTTTTATTCCTCTTTCTACTGAACATTCCCTCTGGTATGTCCCATAGGCCCCTCAATCTCAGCATGTTGAAAACTGAGTTTATCATTATTCACCAACTTAAGTGTTCCCTGTGTATTTTCTACCTCAGGAAATGCCAAAACCTTCTCCCCAACTAATCAACAGTCTAAGATTGCCTATCTCCACTTCCCTTAGTTGTTCTGGGGTTTTATCTTGTTCCTTCGTCTGGAACATATTCCTTTGCTGTCTCATTTTGTTTAATAGAGACCAGTATCCCTTTCATTTTATAGGATAACATTTTTTTTTTTTTCACACACACACACTGTATTTTATTTTTACAAGAGATAAATAGACTGACACCAAGCATTGTACATGGATGACCACAACAAAAGCAACAATGATTGCAATTACCAAACATGAAACACACTCATACTATGTCATAATATTGACATTCAGTCCAGTAATATAGGATAACATTTTAAAAAGTAACATACATGAAAAGAGGATTTGAAATCAGTTGTGTTTTTAAAGACATGTTATCATGGTTTCTTTTAAATTCCATCAGTGTATTTCTACAACAGTGCATATCTATGACTATATCTCTATTTGGAAATAGTATTAAAAGTCAAAATTCGAAAAGTTGTAAATGTCAAATCTAGAGCCAAATGGTCCTACTATATACCTTACCCCCATGATGAGTTTTGATTTTTATGTATGAAAACATAAAGAGAGGGAATATATTTATTTATGCACATGTAAAATTCTTATTTTTGAAATTTTTACAAGTTTTCATTGAGGGAATGTAAAAATTGATGGGTTAAGATATTTTATAATACTGTTTTGAGCATAATATATATATTATTTAAACTGTTAACTCAAGATTTCCATATTTCTTACCAATTGGTTGTCTTTTTTTCCCTCATTGCTTTATTTTGTAAGTAATTATTGACCAAACCTAGTTGTTCTCTAAAAGAAATTCATTTCCCCATAATGTTTGTGTGGACTCTGGGGCTATGAATCATGGAGACACATAATTTATGTATTTGTAGGGATACATTAATGCATTTTTTTTACTTGAAATTACATTTAAACCCTGAATATAACAGTAAATATTACTCAGCTGCTTTTTTTAACATACAAAGTTTGTAAAGTAAGGCTTTTAAAGAGTGCAATTCATGTTAAAAGACCTAAAACACCCATTGGCCTGTTCTGGAGTAAGAAGTCCCTGGAGTCAGGGGAACATCTATATCCAAATTTCAGTTCTTCAGAAATAGCTATAAATCTGTGAAAACAACGTCTCTTATTTATTAATACCACCTTTATTTACACTGTATGTGTTTTTCCTGGAAGATTACTCAAAATTTTGCAAGTTAGTCTGTGAATGAATACATAAGAAAATATTTATCACTAATCACATGCATTCACTCACTTCCGGGAATTTCCATTTCATAGAAGAGTGTGTTCCAGATGGGTTTTATAAGTTGCTTCTCCTAGAGACATTGGTAGAGAAAGAAAACTCAGATCCTTAAATTGCCATCCCAGAACTCCACGTTTTGTCTGAGAGCAGAAGCAGTGGTCTTAGGGGGCAGAAGCCCTTTGAAATTCTTTTCAAATTTTAGCCTCCAGGCAGCAAGGAGAGGCAATGGTGGCCAGGGAAGGGTGAGTGAGCAAAAGAAAATGTGATCTCAGGATCCAGAATTCTGGGTCAATGCATGGCCAAACGTCTTCCACAAACTGGTTTTTAAGAAGCAGTGAAAAAAATCATGCACAGATGAACTTCTGTAAAGTTCTGATGCATTACTATAAATTGCTATGAAAAGACCAAGATTTATTAATATAATGTACAGTTTCCTAATGCTATCCCACCTGAAGCCCATGGCACTTTATGTCCTCTGGTTGGTGTTGGTTCCTTTCCAGGTAGAACCCAAATAAAAGGTCCAATTTCAACTCAGTGGAAAGAGCAGCTCTACTTCAAAAGATCAATTTATGTCCTAAAGACCATAATTCACCTGAACTATTATTAGCCATTTTTACTAGTTTCTAAAATAGAACAAGTTCTTCTTACTGTTAGATTTTTTTCACAAAAGGTTTTGGTTTAGTGCTAGATTAAAAGGTAGATTTAAGTGGACATGATACATTGTTTTAGAGTTCTTTTGCTTTGGAGTAATCTGTATTTTGGTAACCAGTTTTTACTGACAGAGCCACAGAACGACAATGTGGTTTAAAATTGCCTATGAAGCACAATGTGTTCATGAAAAAATGTTATAGAAATGCTCTGTCTTTGCCATTTTATTCAGTGTCCCCAAAAGCGGTCATGTCACTGAGGTGAGAGGGTTGACTCTTCCATAGTCTTTTCACCAAAATCTCCTATATAGTATTTCTCAAAGTATATTAGTGGCAAGTAACCCATTTACATCAAGATATCTTTCTTGCCACTCCTGCACAACTGGAATTCATGCCACCTCACCTTCTAACCCAGCCCTTACATCTCAGCCTTCGGCCCAGTCCTTCTCCAGTTAGGAACAGGGAGAGTGTGTTGTGGGGAAGAAAGGTTTGTATTAGTGCTCTATTGCTGCTGTAACAAATTACCACAAATTGAGTGGCTTGAAACAACACAAATTTATTATCTTACCGTTCTGGAGGTCAGAAATCTGAAATGGTCTCACTGGTCTAAAATGAGGATACCAGTGGGGCCACATTCCTTTCTGGAGACTCTAGGTTAGAATAGAAAAATGAGAACATTTGTGCTGTGCCTGGCATTGTGCTCAACTAGATGGAACTAAATGACTCTCAGTTTATAGGCACTGGGGAGTGCTTCTCTATTCATTTTGCATCCTTCCATTTTTATTCCAAAACTGTGAGTGGCAGCAATTACTGGTAGGTGGGTTTGCCCTCAGTAGACCTCAGATTTTCCTTCAGTGGTCTATTGTAATGTCTCAAGTGGGGTTGAGGGTGGATAAAAAGAACAGAGAGCATTCCCAAATCTATTTGGCCATTAACCTAAGCCACGTTTTCCAATATAGGTTTCACTGGCAATAAAGTTGACATATTCATCCTATCACTTTATCTGCTATATACAAGATGAATTTTATTTGTGACCCCTAAAAATTCAGTATCCCTTCTATACAGTAGTTCTGGATTTACTCATATCACCAGTTTGGACTCAAACACAGATCTGACACCAAAGGTCTTATTCTTAACCATTAATCATCTTTGCCTACATGCTACAATTATCGATATTTTAAAGTTTAAATAATTTCATTAGCCATATCTCACACATAAAAGATGTTCAATAATTGTGATATTTTCTCCCACTGCTTTATGAGTAGAAGGAGAATCAAGTAAAGTAGAAATTTTAAAATATTGTATAAGGTAATTTTTACATTAATCAGCTCTCAACATGTAGGGCAAATAATTTTCAATCTAATAGTTGGTTGTTTTTTCACTCATTGATTGGTCTCTTCATTCATACATTCAATTAGTTTTTACTTTTTAGAGAAAAATATAAGGTAAAATGAGTAAAAGTCCAAATTTAGTTTTGAGCATAGCATTCATGTTTTTAAATGAACAATATAGAAGAATGAAATTCAACTGTTTCCCTGTAACTCTCAAAGCTAATATTTCTTTTTTTTCCTGATATAGAATAACATAACCAAAGAAGATGAACTGCCTGGAACTTATAATAAATAATACCAATTCAGCTGTGTAGCCATAATTTTTGCTTTTGTGACCCCAGCATGAATTCATCCTTGTATCTTCTGACAGTAACATAACCTCAGCATACCTCTAACAGACAGTCTGAATATCACATCCCCTATAATAATTATAGGAAAGGTTAAGACAAATTTTTACTTGATTTAAAAAAATTGTGGACAGGATACTCTCCAGTATTATTATGCTTCCATGGAAAAGCCAACTACTAGCACTTACTAAACAACTAACAACAGATTTTCTCTGTTGTAGCTGGCGATAAGTTTTATAGATCAGTAGATATTTCTCAGGACATCAAATGCAGGATGAGATCAGTCTGTCTCTATGGGATTAGGCTGCAAAGCTATTGGTGTTTTTGAGGAAAAACAGTGACAGATGGTGTATCATTCACTTTTGTTGTTGGGCAGATTTATATAGGCATCGCACTACCACGTAGCTAATGTTAAAAGCAGAATTTCCACTTGTGAAAATATACACTGTTGCTTTAGGAAGTATGAATACCTGCTCTATCATCTTATGCTCTAATAGTTAAGCAGAATGTGGAAATTTTACCCTTTTGGAAATACAATTTGGAAAGCCAGATTTCATTTGATTTTCTCAACTACAACATTTTCTAAGGCTCTTTTGATACTTGCTTGAGAGTGTGGTGATTTGCAATGTAAGAGATCAAGTATTAAATAAAAGACTAAACTCTGAAGTCAGAAAATCAGAGCTTGAGTTCTGGTTCATTCATTTGAAATGCATGACCTTGGGGAAATCATTCAACTTTTCTAATATTTATTTGTAAATAACATATATCAGCCTCAGACATTTATTATGAAATTTTATAGGTCATTTTCACTTCTAAATATAATATTTGGTACATAGTAATACTTATTCGCTATTATTATTACTTTATGTTAGTTAGGGTTTGAGCAGAAACAACACATTCAAAGTATCGAATTGAAAAGACTTTATAATGAAGGACATATACAGAGGCGTGTTCAGGTGGTAAAGAAAGTAGAGAGAATGGTTGATTATCCATAACAAGCAGACAGTTGCAAACAATGACCAGCCTGTAAGAAAGAGGGAAGGGACTGGTATTATCAGAATGCAGGGAAATCTGTAGGCTTAGGAGGCTGGGATCCCTGAATAAATGTGGCAGCAGAAGCAGAGTCACACAGCCACTGACACAATCACAGCTGGTGGGGAGGGATGTGAGGCAAATCAATTCTCCACTGCCCTACATATTACTCTCATATGTCAGATGCAGTGGAAGCCAGAGACTAAGGAAGCACCATAATGAGGTCCACAGAGGTCAGTCCTCTGGGGCACAGGACAGGGTAGAGATGGTAAATAGAGTGTAGCCAGCATGGCATTAGATTTGACAGTCTCCTCCTGAGGTCCCATATCTTCTCCTGCGTGAATTGTGACAATCTGGGCCTGCTTGCCAAGCAAACACTTGCTCTGTCTCATCCAGGATACAGCTGTGGCCTCCTTGGAGCCTCCACTGCTCTGGATGCCTGTTACTCTCTCTCAGCCACATGGACTTCTTCCTTCAAATCCAAGGGTCTTGAGGTCACAAGTCCAGAGAAGTTCCCTGTACTGGAAGCCTTCTCGTCCTGGTCTCCTAATGGAAAACCATTGCCAAGGGCGCTTTGATGTGAAGACAAAGTGTAGGCGTAGCGGTGTTATTCTGTTGAGTCATTTCCAATATCGGTAACTCTGAGGAGCTAGACCACCACTACATTTTCCTCTCCCAAAGACACACTTTTGAACACAAGTAGTATTTAATCTTTTTCTGAATAGAAGAAGGTAAATTTATTAAATATAAGATACTTGTCAATAGTTGCCCTTTATATCAGTACATTTAATTTTGGAACTCCTTTCATGTGAAATAGTTGGTACTTTTAAACTGTTCCACAACAGTATTTCAGGGGAATAAGATACTGGCTTGGTGTGTGATTAAACGGAAAACATGTTTTCATAATGTCTTTTCTCTATTGCTTTAAAGTAGCTAGATATAATTTAAAGCAGAAGATTGAGGTAAATTTCTGACTCCACTAGCTCAGAGAGCTCACTTAGCCTCAGTGGGTGGCCATGCTTTCATCTTTGACATTAGGATGTGAATATTTGCCCTGATCTAGAGTAGAAATCACATAATAGATATGAGAATCTTTATGTAAATTATGGTTTATTTGAGAAACTAATTCTTTTTTCTTTTCTCTCTCTCTGTCTCTGTCTCTTTCTCTTTCTTTTTTTTTTTTCTGGCAACATGAACTCTGCTATCCTCTAACTCAGGGGAAGCCTAGGGTTTTGGTCAAGAGTTATATAATGACTAGCTCTGAGACTTTGAAGAACTCCAATGACACTAGACAGATAATGAATACTTTAAAGATATATTATTTTAAAAGCCTATTGAGGGTCTTCCCTGGTGGCGCAGTGGTTGAGAATCTGCCTGCCAATGCAGGGGACACGGGTTCGAGCCCTGGTCTGGGAAGATCCCACATGCCGCGGAGCGACTAGGCCCATGAGCCACAATTACTGAGCCTGCGTGTCTGGAGCCTGTGCTCCGCAGCAAGAGAAGCCGCGATAGTGAGAGGCCAGCGCACTACGATGAAGAGTGGCCCCCACTTGCCGCAACTAGAGAAAGCCTTTGCACAGAAACGAAGACCCAATACAGCCATAAATAAATTAAATAAATAAATAATTTTTTAAAAAAAGCCTATTGAATAAAATATATTTAATTTTATTTTTAATTCTCAACTTTGTACAAAGTTATTTAGCTATGATCACATTCAAATATTAATTCTTTTTTGAGATATAGTTGGTTTTGCAGTTCCTTGCTAAGTTAATAAAGAATAACATTGTTTCGTATAATTGATTGATAATGTTTAATTCAGTTATGATGTTAGTATAACTTTAAAAAATGCTTGCCCTCATCATAGAAGAAGAATGATATAATATACCAGATGGAAATCCACTTACTCCTTAGGGGTCAGGAATGCAAATAAAATAACTATGTAATAATATGGTCCAGCTGCACTTTTGGATTTAGCAGAGGCCCTAGTCGTGATATGACATCTGAAAGATTTTTCACAACATATTTTTCCAGATGAAATTTGTCATGTCCAGATACAGGATCTGCCAAATTACAAAAATCTACACAGATGCTAGATTTTAAAAAAGAAGGGACTTATACAAGTTAGGAATTGTTCGGTAACTACTCCTTCTCCTCCTCTCGCCCCCAAGAATGCAATCCAACAACTCAAATATTGTTCAATAAAGCTATAAAATAAGCAGGTTCTACCTTGCTCTGAGTTTATTTCTTTATATGAAACACATCAAAAGCCCCCGATAGAGGGTGTTTGTATATATGAGTGTGTTTGTGTGTGCATGTTTTTAAAATATGGACCATTATTGGAAAACGAAAAAAGCACATAGGAAATGTACACTTAGATTTTCACTGCTGTTCAAAAGACCTCATGCTTTGGTCTGTATCCTTGACCCTTTCACAGTACAGTCAGTTGGTGTAGTGAAGAATGTTATGAACTATAAGTCAAGTAAACAAGTCTTCATAAGTCAAGTAAAATCAGTCCAAATTCAGGTTCTCCCATTTTCATGCTTTGTGGCCATGGTGACAGTCATTTAACTATCTGAGACTGAGGTTCTAAAATGAACAAAGTCATGCTTAAACTAGAGAATCTCCAGGTTCCCTCTAAATTCTGAAATGTATTGAAACTTATGCTTCTAATTTTAGAATTCAATTATCTGTGGCCTATGTTGCCCCCAAATGGCCTCTAAATAAATGTTTTATTTTATATTTTAATAGATTTTATTTTTTAGAGCAGTTTTAGTTTTTCAGAAAAAAAATGTTCAGAAAGTACAAGGAATGCCTGTACACTCTCTGCTCCCTTCTCACTGTTTCCCCTATTATTAACATCTTGCATTACTGTGGTACATTTGTTGCAATTGATAAACCAATATATTCAGTACATTAACTGAATTCCATAGTTTGCATCAGGGCTCACCCTTTATGTTGTAGTTTTGACAAGTGCATAATGTTATGTGTCCACCATTATAGTATCATACAGAATAGTTTCAACAACCCTAAAAGTGTCCTGTGCTCCACCTCTTCATCTCCGTTTCCCTCCTCCTGAACTTGGGAAACCACTGATTGTTTTTCTATCGTTACAGTTTTGCCTTTTCCATAATATCATATGGTTAGAATCATACAGTGTGTAGCTTTTTCAGGTTGGCTATTTTCTCTTAATAACATGCATTTAAAGTTCCTCCAAGTTTTTCTGTGGCTTGATAGTTTATTTTTATCACTGAATAATATTCTATCATCACATAATTGTATTATTATTTGTTTATTCATTATCCTATTGAAAGACATTTCATTGTTTCCAATTTTTGGCAATTACAAATAAAGCAGCTATAAACATTCGTGGGCAGGTTTTTGTGTGGACATAAAATTTTAACTCATTTGGGTAAATACCTAGGAGCATGATTGTTGGCTGTATTGTAAGACTATGTTTAACTTGTAAGAGACTGCCAAACTGTCTTACAAAGTGGTTGTATCATTTTGTATTCCCACCAACAAAGAATAAGAGTTTTTATAAACAAATGTTTTTATTTTAAGAAATACAATCTAAATAAAATCAGTCCAAATAGCTCCTGAGTATGGATAGTTTAATAACTAAACATCAGTTAGCTTATACTTCATATCATAGGAATTCTTGTTTATACAAGATAAAAAAATTTGATATATGTTTAATAGTGTTGTTTTATAGACTTCGCCATCATTTAAACTATATATCTAAAATATTCCATATACATGAAAAAAATGTGTTTTTGTATAATATCCTTTAAGAACACTTTTAGCTACCTGTGATAATGTTCACTACATTTCATGTATATTTATATTACTGTAAGTTAGATATACAACTGATGAGTCTGAGGAATTTCTACAACACTTCTGAGCTAATCACAAGTCATGTTGGTTTTATTGAATCTCAGTACTTGGCGTCTGGTTGATGCAGATGTTTTCTGGTGATCAGTCATGTCTTGGTGAGATCCAAGATTATAACATTTAGAATCCCACTGTATAAGGAATTAAATTTTCAGGCCTAAAATATAAGCTTTGGAGCATGAGACCCTTTTATAATATAACTCCTGATTTCCTCTCTACTTACACTTATTTCCACTGCTGGTCTTATCCAACGCTCCAGATATAAAGAAATATTTGACATGAAAATGTTTGCTTTAGTCCGCAAATTCTGGAAGCCAGTAGTATATAGTGGGTTCAGACGTGGGTCCTAAAGCCAAAGTGTTGGTTCAATTCCCAGATCTGCAACTTCTTAGCTATTTGAAAATGGGTTGTCATTTAACTTTTATTAGCCTCAATTTACTTCATTGAGTTGTTGTAAGAATTAGATGAGACAATATCTGCAAATATTTGAGCACAGCAGAGAGATAGCAGACCAGAAAGGTTAATGAGTACTATCATTAAGAGTGTTGGACTTGTTTCTTTCCACTGACTCTCCTTTTTCTCTGCCTCACTTATTTATTAAAAGCATTCAGGGATCATCTCCAAGAAATCTTCCTTGGCAACCTGTTGCTGTCCCCCACCAACAAGCTGAATGAGTTCTCCTTGCTAGATGGAGCCTTCTCTTTCCCTTTATCCTAAAACTCATCACTCTATCTAATTTGTTACTTTTCTGTTTGTTACTAACATGTAAACCCCTTGAGGTCCCAGACTCTGTGTTACCCCCTTGTTATTGCCAGCACTGGGCACTTAGGAATCCTTTGATTGAAGTAACGGAAAACTTGACTCAAAATCAGGCTTAAACAACAGAGGAACTTAATGGGCTACATAACTGACGACCAGAGGTATGTCCGAATTTAGGCGAGGTTTGATCAAATGTTCTTGATGACATCAAAAAAAAGACCCTTCGACCATAGGTCAAAAAGAGTCATGTACCAAAATGTTCATTGCAGCTCTATTTACAATAGCCAGGACATGGAAGCAACCTAAATGTCCATCGACAGATGAATGGATAAAGAAGATGTGGCACATATATACAATGGAATATTACTCAGCCATAAAAAGAAATGAAATGGAGGTATTTGTAATGAGGTGGATGGAGTTAGAGTCTGTCATACAGAGTGAAGTAAGTCAGAAACAGAAAAACAAATACAGTATGCTAACACATATATACGGAATCTAAGGAAAAAAAAAAAAGGCCATGAAGAACCTAGTGGCAAGACGGGAATAAAGACACAGACCTACTAGAGAATGGACTTGAGGATATGGGGAGGGGGTGGGGTGAGATGTGACAGGGTAAGAGAGTGTCATGGACATATATATACACTACCAAATGTAAAATAGATAACTAGTGGGAAGCAGCCGCATAGCACAGGGAGATCAGCTCAGTGCTTTGTGACCACCTAGAGGGGTGGGATGGGGAGGGTGGGAGGGAGGGAGATGCAAGAGGGAAGAGAAATGGGAACATATTGTATATGTATAACTGATTCACTTTGTTATAAAGCAGAAGCTAACACACCTTTGTAAGGCAATTATACTTCAATAAAGATGTTTAAAAAAAAAAAAAGACCCTTCGTTTCCATGCCTCCTTGCCACCATTCCCAGTGCTGTTTCAACCTAAGGCTGCTCTTTCTTGGGGTTACAGATGGCTGCCAGGGTCTTCTAGTGGCTACCAGTGACTCAATTACTGTCAGCAGACAGAGAGAACATTGGTCTGAGGAGTTCTCCTGGGAGAACACGAGAGTTTCTTTCTTTCTCAGAAGCCCTCAAAACATCTCCTCTTGTCACATTGACCTGAATTGGATCGTGTGCTCATCCCTGAAGGCCAACAGCATGGGTTGTGCCTATTGGCTTAGTCAGTTGGGTCATACCTAGAGCTGGGTTTGGGCTATTTCCACTCGCCTTCCCCGCCCCCCGCCCCACACCCATTCACATGAGCTGCTCAGAAAAAGAGGAAAATAAAATAAAATTAGCAGACTGTTACCAAGAAAAAGGAGGAACATATGTGATAGAAACAATTATACCCTCCCTTTTCAAAAGCACAAAACTGGATCAGAAAATAATCTTGTGATCTTTAATGCTATGGCATCTATGAAAGAAAGTGATATGCCTAAGTATGATTTCCGCTATCTACCTCTTTGAAAAGAAATTCAAATTATGTGTATGGGAGCTAACCTCTAATATATACATTGTGAGTTGCATATACTGTTTGATATGAGCTTCATGAGAATAGGGTCCTGATTTATTTGGTTTACTACTAAATCCCCCAGTCATAGAATAGTACCTGACACATAGTAGACATACAATAAATATTTGTTTAATTAGTTCATTCAATTAATTAATATTTCTAATGTTTGAGGTTTACCAAGAGAAAGACCACAGATGCACATGCTGGAGTCAAACAAATCACATTTTTTCTGTCTAGATTATTAAAGTGTCCAAATCTCTTCATTAATGACTAATTTACATGGCATTGGGAAAAAAGGAGCAAATAAAAACCATGTGCTCCAAAGAACTTGTTCAAATCATGTGAGCAGCTGCATCATAAGGTGACTGATGAAAAAATTCAAGGCAGTGAGGCAGGGACTCAAGATTTGTATGCTAGGGGAGAGCAGGGATAACCCATTCCAGGTTATTCTCAGTACAGCAATCTGAGCGAGGAGTTAAAATCTAATTCACAACATACAACTTCTCTTTACAAAACTGTATAGTGGCTCTGCATTTCCATTTAAAATAATCAGCCAAAAATTTTAAAAGCCTATGAGACTTCAGAAACAACCCCTCTCCCCTAATCACCGCTATAACTTAAGATTAATCTTGTGATACTCTCTCCCTCACTCACTCCCCTCCCACTATTGTTAATACCTTGTTGTTGCTCAAATAATCCAGGTAGTCTCTCGCCTTAAAGCCTTGGCACCAGTAATTCCCTTTGCCTGAAAAACTCTTCCCTTACATTGTACAACTCTGCTCAGAGTTATCTCTCTATGATAGCTAACATGGTGCCCTATTTAACACTGTATCCTGTTCCTCCCTTATACCTTGACACCAAAACCCTATATCATGCTCTACCTTTATTATTTCCATAGCATGTTTTACCTTCTCACATGCAATGTAATGTATTCTTATCATCATTATTCATTTTTTATCTCCATCATCAGAATGTAAACTCCATGAAAGTAGAGATTATTATTTTGTTCACTGATTGATTGATTCTGAGGCATAGAATAAGACTTGGCACATAATATAGCTCAATACATATTTAGTAAATAAATGATTGAATGAGCTTCTACTGTATTAACCATATATTCAAGTCAGTAGTTCAGGCTTATCCTATACAGAACAGTAACCCAAAAGGGCAAATTGATCGCCTGTCTTTATTTTCCAATATGCTGACTATTATTTATCTAGGCCTTCTCCATGTTAGGAAATATTCTTGCCAACAAAATGTACTTTGAGCATATTTAATACTCTAAATTTTTTCTGCATTTTAATAAAACCCAACTCTCAAATGAAACTAAATAATGGTATAATAGACATAACAGTGACTAGTTCACAGCCAATTTGGGGTTTCTGAGCATTTGCCCAAGGTCCAAGTATGTAACAAAATTTTGAGCAGAAACTCAAAGGTATAAATATATACTTTATTGATTTATTGTGTGACCCATCATGGTTGAAATTTGAGTTTTTCCAGCAGGACACTGCTAGGTATAAGGATTGTACGTTTTTCACAATGTGGCACATATCTTTATCTGGAGAACAGAAATTTCTAAAAAATTTTATGATTCTACTTTTAAACTTTTTAAAAAGAGCTAGCCAATAAATAATCTCTATTTTAGTGAAATCTTAATTGTACAGAAACAAACACATATATAAGAGAGATAAGTTCTTCTTGGTATTTTTTTTTTCCTGATTGGAGTCTTTCTTTCTAAACATTATTAATTGATACTAGTGACATCCTCTTACTTGGAAATTAGTCAGCAGTTATTATGGATGTGATTGTCTCAGTTCATTTGGACTGCTATAACACAAATACCATAAACTGGGTGGCTTATGAATATTTATTTCTCACAATCTGGAGACAGGAAAATTCAAGATCATGGCACCTGCATATTCAGTGTCTGGTGAGAGCCTGCTTTCTCATTGACAGCTGTCTTCTCATTGTAACCTCACATGAAGGAAAGGGTGAGGGATCTCTCTGGGACCTCTTTCATAAGGGCACTAATCCTATTCACGAGGGCTCCACCCTCATGACCAATCAATCACCTCCCAGAAGACTCACCTTCTAATACCATCTCTTTGGGGGTTAGAATGTTAACGTTAATTTTGAAGTGACACAAACATTCAATCTATAGCAGTGATTATTTGGCACTTTTTTTTTCTTAATTGAGCTGATAATAGAACAATTTAATGCAGTGATTATTTGGCATTATTTTGTTCTGCAGAGCTTCATTCCTTGAAGATGTTAGTGTTTTTGTTCTTCTCTTTCAGAATTCTTCCTTCATTTATATCTGTTTACCATGTATTGAGAAAGAATAATGGTTGAAAGGTCAAATGTTTTAACTTCAAACTGCTTAAATAGCTTGATTTTCTTTAGACTGGACCATGAATTTTCCTTGCATCAGACTTCCTGACAGCTTCTTGTCTTCCCTATGACATCCAGCATCTCTCAGAAATCTCTCACCGGAATTCATCCAAGCTTTGCTCTTCAAAATTGGAAATTTTTCATCATCTTATGACAGTCTTCTGTTTAATTCTTCCCCTCTTTAGTCAGCCAAAATTTTTCCTATTCCTCATATAATTTATCCATTCCTTTACTCAATAATTTCAATACATATTTTTAGTCCCTAGTATGAACCAGGCACTGGTCTAAAGAAAGGAAATGTAGTGGTGGACAATATAGACAGGTTCTCTGCCCCCATAGAACTACTGGATGTGGCCTCTTTCCCCAATAAACAACGCCTCTCTGTATTCCCAGTCTCATGAAGTCCTTCTCTCTAAACCTGAGTTGGTCTTGTGACCTGCTTTAACCAGTAGAATGCAGAGAAAGTCATGCTATGCAAGTGGTGGCCTAAAGGTTAAGAAGGATGGGAGATTCAGCAATTTCATTCTGGAGAAAGCTCCCCATAATGTAAGGCTCTGACTACCCTGAAACCAGCATGCTGTGAGGAAGACAACCTAGCTACATAAAGAAGCCATGTGACTGAGGTCATCTTTGAAGTGGATGCTTAATTGGTGTCCCGCAGATAAGCTGCCCTAGCTGGAATCATCTTGACCGGAAACAAACTCCACTGACCCTGGCCCAAATTGCCAAATTGTGCTCAAGTAGACAAAAGAATTGGTGTTTTAAGGCACTAAGTATTGGGGTCAATTGTCATTTGGCAATAGATAACCAAAGCACAAGGTATTTTCAGGTAAGGTTGATTGGAAAAAAGTCAAAATTCACCAAAAGTCACCACACCCAAATGTTATTTACAGATTTGTAGAAAAAAATGCATCTAACAGGAATCATACAAGCAATAACCATATTTAAAAATATTATCCTCTTCCAAGATACTTTATGCATTTAGTTATATATATATGTATATGCATATACTCACACATACTTTTAATATTTCATTCATTTATGTTTATTTTAATAATAATTGAGCACCTAGTGCCAGGCACTAGATACATGAAATATGTTACTGAATAAAAGTGATATATTTCACAGAAACTGTGAAAGATAATAAATATCTGCAGCATTAAGCCACTATGTTTTGGGTAATTTAGCTACAGAGCAAAGATAACTAATTGGGGAGCTCTACTTCAGACTATTTCTCCCCACTCCCCAAAGTCATATTCCTGATAGCCCCGGGACCCATAACATTGTTGCTTACAAAACGTGGATTCTGAAATAAGATAGACCTAATTACAGATCCATAACTCCCTACTCATGTGTCTTTGAACAAGTCACTTGACTGTTTTGAGTGATCTCTTTCTGCACCTTAAGAAAATTGGGCTGTAACATTTATTTCATTGGATGTTGCAAGGATCTAAAGAGACAAACATAAATATAAGCTCTGTTGTCATTTCTGCTCACATCACAAGTTCCTTTAGAAGAAATTCTCTAACTTCTAAGTTGATAGTGGAGTTGGAGACTAGGGATCAAGAACTGATGTGGGGGCCGAGGCAAGGCATGATGGTGGCTCAGAGAGAGTCCCATCAAAATAAGACATAATGAGAAAGTAAAAGGAACAGAAATTCTTCTTGATGATATCCATTAATTTTTAAAACTTTTATATTCCTCTTAATAAGGTTCCATATCTTTACGCTAAATTTTTCTACTTCCTTTAAATATTTCTCATATACCATTTTAGTCATTCATCTATGAAAGTATTTTACTCTCAATTGTTCTAAATAAAGGTACCCAGAACTGAAAGAAATAGTCCAAGCATTGACTAATCAGTACAAAGCTGAATTTCTGCCTCCCTAGTTTTAACTACAGTACTCTTCCCTTAATAAAGTTTGAAATGGTATTATCTTCTTGGTGATGAAATCTCTCCCTTACTTGATATTGAATGTACTGATAACCATAAAGCTGCTAAGTCATGGTCTCCTTATTTTGTACCAGTGAATTCTGTTGATTGCACATGTGTGAAAGTCTCATATTTACCTTTGGTAAATTTCACCTTGTAACACTTCTCCTCAGTCCATCACTATCTTTTTGTAGACACATTTGTCCAGAGATAGTTGTTTTCTTCCTCACAGCTCATCACTAATTTCAATTTACTTAATTTTACCAAAATTATAGCTAAATGCATGTAGCCTTTTATCCATATGAGGTGAGGAGATATAAATAACTATAATCAGCATCAAAATGTATTTGAATACATCTAAAAATCATCTCAATGAGTATAAACCAAATAACCAGATGTGCATGATTCATATGTATTATGTTTATATTTCTTCCATAGAATACACTGATTAGAAATTTATTTATTTACTCATAATTTTTTTGTGTGCCATGTACTTTGCTAGGTGCTGGGGATATGGCAGTGAACAAGACAAGCTAGGTCTGTGCATTACAGAATTAATGACGAGCAAACAATGGCAACACATGACATGGAGTCGATTCTATTTCACTTAATCTTTGCATGAATTCTGCATGTGTAATCAATTTTAATTGTCAGATTAATTGCAACCTCACCATGTTAAAATAAATTTTAGAACATTCTGTTCTACTGCTGAGATGAAACTATTTAGTTTATAATTTGGGGTTGCTTTGGAAATGCCATCAGCCTATTTCAGAATGTTTTAGTTTTAAAACATATTTATGGTATGAGTTTTTGTTTTTCATTGACTGCATGTGTATATTCAAGATATATCTAGCCTGCACCTCTACTTTGGTACATCAGCCTTTTTTAAGAGTTGACATCATTATAATCATTGAATAGCTATGGTTAAAAGAACTATTCCATTGTGGGTTTTCTTTTCTTTTTTTTAAGTTGGTTATAATTTTGCCTTTGTGGTATAGGTAGATTACACCCAAGTGTCTATTTAGAAAGAGAAAAGTCACTGAAGATGCAGAGTGCATTCAGTGGACTACACTGACCCAACATATACTACTACAGCCTAGTGTGTAAAACAAGATTGTGAAGAAAGCTTAAAGATATTTGGTTATATATGCCTCATGTTGTGAGTTATGGAGAAACTAGATGTTTCTGAGGGTACAGCAAAGACTTGGACCCAGATTTTCTGTCTTCCATTCAGTGGTATTTCCACCACACCATGTTTCATGCTTATACTGGGAATGCTAGGGATGTTTATACTAGGGCAGATATAGAGGAAACGAGATTGGCTGTGTCCTATTCCTGGGTCATAGGTTCATGGGGTCCATTATGGTATTCTCAACTTTTGTCTTTGTTTGAAATTTTCCATATAAGAAGTTTAAAGGTAAGTAGAAAGAGCTCATCTCTTTATTTATTTATTTCATTTTTTTCATCTCTCATTTAGTACGTTACTATAATTTATAATGTAGAGGTAACTGAATGTAATACAATTTTTGAGGAAAGTAAGTACAGGTTACAAAATATTTGCCACTTTTGGGGCACACATCTGCACATAATCATTCTAGCAGGAAGTAACTAGAAGCTATCCTAGGAAATAAGCATGCTATAGAGTCATCATTTCTGCTATGGTATAAAGTTGTTTTTGGTTTCAGGCTGATTGAATTTCAGTACTGTTGATAAATTATTGTTTCTATGATGTCCAAAATGTGAGCACTTGTGACATCTTATGTAGCATATTGGTTCATTTTATACTCAACCTAGTAAAACATTAATCCAACAGAATTCAACTAATTGGGACCGTACATTAATATCTTGTCCAATTATCTGTGCAAGAGTAGAATGAACACAAATAGATTGATAGGTAAGATATAATCATTGAAAAATAAATTCTGGGATATGTCTTGTGATTTCTACAGACTTGGTACACCTCTTAGAAAAACTTACAGGATCTTATTGCAAGTAAGATGGTCCTAAGATACATAAAGATACAACATCTGTAAAGGAAGATTGGGTTGGTAATTACACTAAATTAACTCAGGCCACAAAGTATGTTAAATACATCTTAGAAAGTTGCTAAAACAGGGATAAAAAGTAAAAAGAGGCTTCCTTTGCACATTTTCGCTAACTAGAAAATTTAATAAACAGAACTAATCATATTCTATGAGTTAGGGTTATTCAGTGACCTTCAGGGTAGTAATACCGGAGAACAAAATGCAGGACTCAAACAAATGCAGTGCTGATAAAAGTCTCGAATGTCAAGAATGCTCACTGAATTTTCCTCATGTCTTATCTGATGTTTATGGCAGAGAATGAAGGAATGAAAAATTTTTGCCAACGACTCTAAATACAGTGGATTGCTAAACTGTCTCTTCCCCAGAACCAGGACTATTCTTGTTGTTTAAGACGCCACAATTCATATTCTTTTAATTACTCATTCTTAAGAGCCTGGTGTGTCACAAAACTTGTGGCTGTAACTTTGAAGATTTACTTTTTCCAGAGTTTACAAAATGAGCAAAAATATTATAGTAAGCCACTGAACTTTCCAGACTTCTTCAGAACCACAAACTGCCAGCCCTGTGTATGTCATCTGAAATGATTCAAAGATTGCTCACCCAGTACACATCCCCAAATTCCCAGTTTGAGAAAGCACAGATATTTGATAAGCCAAACCCAGGGTAGCATGCTTGGGCTTTTTTGCACATGGAATTGCTTAGAATTAAGACTAATTCATTCAGGGACCCCAGGGTGGGAAACAGTTCTTTTGCTCTTTGAGCTCTGCCACATACAGGAGCACTATTGTATTCCTTCATTTACTCATTCATTTATTCAACGTTCATTTATTTATCAAGTACTTACTGGTAGAAATCAACCCCTCTTGTCCTCATGAGACTTGCATTCTGGCGAGTGTGACAGACAATAATATGTGAAAAAATAAATGAGATGATTTCAATAGCAATAGATGAAAATTTAACCCCAGCTCCTTTCTTCTTAATAGTCGTGTGAACTTGGTAATGTTTCTTAACTTTTTTGATATATTAATTTTTTTTTTTTTGGTTGCATTGGGTCTTTGTTGCTGCGCGTGGGCTTTCTCTAGTTGAGGCGAGCGGGGGCTACTCTTCGTTGCGGTGTGCGGGCTTCTCATTGCGGTGGCTTCTTTTGTTGCAGAGCACGGGCTCTAGGCGCGCAGGCTTCAGTAGTTGTGGCACGTGGGCTCTAGAGCGCAGGCTAAGTAGTTGTGGCGCACGGGCTTAGCCGCTCCGCGGCATGTGGGATCCTCCCGGACCAGGGCTCGAACCTGTGTCCCCTGCACTGGCAGGCGGATTATTAACCACTGCGCCACCAGGGAAGCCTGAAATATTAATCTTTAAGATGTTAATGAAACAACATTTCTCCTAGGGTTTGTATGAAGATTAAGTTAGATTACGTAGCAAAGTTCTTGGAAAATAATATGTGCTTCATTTGCATAGGATATATGCTAGGATGTCTGCAGTGCTATTTGTAATGTTGGAAAAAATGGAAGCAAGCCAAATTTTCTCAGAGGAAAATGGAATGGATAAATAATATGTATTATATTCATATGGTGCAATGCTGCCCAGCTATTGAAAGACACATAGTACTCAATTAAAAAAAAATAGACCTTAAAATATAATTTGAATAAAAAATGTGGCATAAAAATATGTATATAAAACATTCATTAACATATATGTATGTATGCAGCAATATTTTAAAAGGAAAGGAAACATAGATATCAAATTCATGATGGCAAATGTACCCAGAAAGAAGGAAAGGACACTATAACTAGGAAGAGGATAGCAGAATTCAAAGAGTTCTGTACTTTATTATGTATTATTTATTTTAGTTTACAAGTAAAGCACATAATAAATTACATTAAAAATAGTAAGAGGCAATATGGTGGGGGAAATAAAATCAATTGTATGAATAATTGAGATAATATATGAAAAAAATGGTCTTGTGAAAGGGAAGTTCTTCGCATATTTGTGACCATCCTTTGCACAGGGCAGTTACTTTAAGTTTGAAAGTTCATTTTCTCTGACTTAGCAAGGTTTTGTGAAATGAATGTTGCATTGGTTTTTCATTAACTCCCGTTTTTGAGGTAAAGCATATTTACTTAGGATAATGAAGAAGATTTTTTTTTCAATATTTCATTTATTATTATTATTTTTTTAACTTAATGTTTTGTTTATACATTGTTTTTAGCCAGGGACTTCATCACATCTGGGTTACAGCACAAAATCAGGAGACTTCTATTCTTGAGCTTAAGTAAAAAGTCAGGGTGTTTCAGTGCACTGTCACAGAACAGCTGGCACACAATTTCTCCCTGCCCCACATATTACAAAGACTTGATTGGCTTTTACAGATTCCAAGTGGTCATTCTTCATGGCCTCTTTGTATTACTAAATATACACATTTGTCTACTGTTGCCAGCCTAAATTCTTTCCAGCTCTGATGGCTTTTAACTCTCACTGAGTACTAACAGTCCACGCAGAGAGTCACTAAGTGAGGTTGTTAAGTTTCCATTTTCCATCTCACATAAATAGCTACTCAAGCAGATGTGGACTGGGACGGGGAAGCCCTAAACCAAAGCTGTTTGGCAGAGATTTGTCTTTCCTTACACAAGAGAGAAAAGGATTTTGGTAGCTAACATCTTCATTCACTGCATGAAAACCAGTGAAAACAAATCTCAAAACTAATTTTTGGGGGACTCAGGATAGGGAGAAATTACTTCTAGATGGGGATCAAGACATACTACATGAAGAAAGTAGAGTTTGACTTGAGAGAAGTTTTAATTCATTCATTTAATGCATGTTTTTTCAAGTAGCTAAAATTCACCAGGCATTGTGACTAACACTGCTGAATAAAATTTTACTAGGTGAAGAGAAAGGAATAAAAGTCTGAGCAGATGAGTAGTTTGAGTAGTTACAAGGACGCTTGAGCAATAGTAATGGGTCAGTCTAGGGTTCATTTATCTGTTAATACATTTAGCAAACATTTATACTATTTCTATGTAGTTGATATTGGGTTAAGTTCTGGGAATACAGAAACAACACAGAACAACACTGTCCTTTTCCAAGAATTCAAAATGTAGTGAGACAAGTAAGCAATTTTCAGAAAAAAAATGTGATAATCAGTGTAACAGACACACATCAGTAAGCCATGCTCCCAGAACTAAGCAACATTGAAAAATAAGATAAAGTTCCTGCCCTTAGTGAGAGACTGACAAGTAGTATAATTGATATAATAAATATTGAGATTAAGAATATACACAGGTACTTTGTGCTTTGGGGGATTTGCAAAAATGTTGGGAAAACTAGATTATAGGAGAAAGAGAGTGTGGCTAGATATTGGATTAAAGAAAAACATGAGGTCCAGATCAGTGAGGCCTAGGTAATCTGAACTTTAGGTTCTAACCAGTGGAAATCTTTGAAGAATTTTAGTCAGAGATGTGATCAGAATGACCAATTTCAATGGTCAGCTTTACCCTTGACATAGAGCAAAAGAAGGATGGGACAGTTAGAAGTCCAAGATTCCAAAGGTTGGTTTAAAAATGAGGCTATAATATAACGGAGGGTACCACAAACATTAGAATAAGCAGAGGAATCAATAAAAACTTGCTGAATAAATGATTCAACAATTCCTTCCTGGTTTTGCCTGAGAGAAGAAAAGCACGAAACTTGGAAGATTACACTTTTGTGTCTTAGTCCAAATTCCGCTGGAGAGGAGCAGTGACACAGGAGGCAGGAAAGCCTCTGGGCCACAGCACATGGGCCACGGCTGTCTGCACATCTGTGTCCATCTGGTCAAAGGGGAAATTGGTTGGCCCAAGGTGAATATAAAGGGGCCTGGGAACCATTTATTCAGAGTTAAGTAACAATTTTCTTTTGAGAAATTTACCTGATATAATAACTAAAAAGTAAATTTCCACACACAATGGCTCATAGCTTCACAGCAGGAAGATCTATTCAACATTCCAGAAAGTTCTGCTTTGCTTTTCCAGTTCCTCTCTTACTGAAAGTATTTGGAGATAATTGAGAGTTGGGAAATCTGCCTTCCGAAATTCCCTCTACCTATGACTTTCTGTGAAAACACTGGCATCTCAGACTCTGTGGTCCCTTTCTTCACTTGAAAATGTATTTCTATGTCCCTTTTAGTTTTAATATTTTATAACTCTCTTACAATAATCTATGGCAATCATTTTATTTGAGAAATCAAGTAATCCCAAATACTTTTAACATCTCCTTTGAGTCCTTACTATTTTATCATCTTTACTTTACTCAACTTACCAGTCTTTTTTTTTTTTAATTGGAGTATAATTGCTTTACAATGTTCTGTTAGTTTCTGCTGTACAATGAAGTGAATCAGCTATATGTATACCTATATCCCCTCTTTCTTGGACCTCCCTGCCACCCCACTCCCAACCCCATTAGACTCCTAACATTTGGCTTTGACTATATTCCTGTTGTTTCTTTGCTTTGTTTTGTTTTTCTAATACTGACTTACCTTCATCACTGACAACCTTTCTAATAACTTTTAATATATCACACCTTGGGCCCCAAATCATTCTTTTCTTGTCATTTAAGTCTTAGTGAAATTTTGTCCTGTTAAATAGGTTGTCCTTAATTTTTGTATGATCATGCAAAACTACCTACCAAAACATTCCATCTGAATTTATTCAACTTGAATGAGTTAGTTAGGCTAAATGTACTATGCAATTAATCATATAATCAAAGCTACACACACACACATACACACCCCTCTGACACATTAGTACTTGTTGGTCTTGTTTATCTATTGCACTATTAAATGCTTAAGGACAGATACACACCTAACATAATTCTATTAAAATAACGTAGCACGAATATAGATCCATATTTCTTGTAGGTGTGAACTAAATATGGGGCAATGATGATGCCATACTTTGTTACAAGATTTGTGTCCAATTATGTTATTGAACTGGCTAAAGTTTGGTCAAATTTCTTGTATAAACATGAATAAACAGAATTGCATTTTTAGAGGGAAAATGTACACCCAAAGAAATACATACCAATATACAAAAAATTATCCTCATACCCTTACACAATTTTTTCTAAGAATAATACAATTTTAAGGAAATATCTGAAGTGTATACAACGAATGAGATAAAAGTATGAAATTAAGCATTTAAATACAGGTATTATAGCACTAAAGAGCTACATAAAATTTTAATTATAATATTCATTTGAAAAAACTGTTTTATATTGTTGTTCCTTGTTAATGTCTGATGGGGTTGATATATATCTGCAAGAGTGGGAATAAATATTAAAATTTTGTACCAAAACCAGACTTTATCACTAACAATGGGTCAGGGGAATTCTTGACACGTCAGCAAGTATCCCCAACTACAGATTCAATTCCTTTTATCTGTCTCTTTTTGTTTTTTCTGAACATGAGGTTGTCATTGGCCCTGGGATAAGTATACATTATTGGGGTTTGGTTTATCCAAAACAGCATATGCTAAACTTTGCTAAGTAGAGGTTTAAACTTGAAAATGATGTTGAAATGCTACTTTGGTTGTAGACACGTGGGAGGAAAAAGAAGAATTTGCCTTTCCATTGCCAATGTCTTCCACATCAAGGAGACTGGGATAGAGTTGTCACTGGTGTGTTTCCTTTTTTATTTTGCACCTCAGAAGCCCTTTCTACCTTTTTTTTTCTCAAGCATAACAAGGGTCAAAAGGCCACAAATGTTTATCATTTTAGATTGAGTAACCGTGGGCTTCTTTTGTAGGTCAAGGAAGAGACGTAGTAAATGGAGAGTCCCTCTGCTTAGTTCTGACTTACTAATGACTATCATGGTAGAGTCATAGGTTAATCTGCTGAGATAGCAATTTACGTTTTGCTCTTGTTCTGTATTCCCTCTATTTGAACAAGGCAGGCAGACACTTTGTACTCCTTTAACCCCCAGAAAAGTCTGTGTAGTGTATTCTGCCTCAAATTTTCCTTTCTATCTTTCTTTTTTAGAAAATTAAGCTATTTAAAAATAAGATTATAGGGATGAGAGGAAAGAGGGAGAAGTGGTCAAAGGGGAGAAAAGTTTGCCTCATTCCAAAGTAGGGGCTAGAGGTTCACTGGTTCTGTGAACAGTGCAGACCAAAAGCCTTGAAGCATCCATGGAAATGGGAGGAGGACACTTTATGGGAGGCAGCCCTTGACTTCCACAATGATCAAATTATCCTTTGCTCATGAAACATAGACATAAACGCAGCATTGCTGCTCAGCAAGGTACCTTGAGATCTTGGACAATGGATATCTAAGTGGTAGCCCACTGTGAACAAAAGGCCCTGGGAGCTTAAATAATCCGAATGGGAAATAGGGAATAAGTTAATGATTCAAATTTAAGTTTTTGCTGGCTCTAGGGACAGAGCATCATTGTCAGATTTATTAAGATTTAAAGGGGAATATGTGATATGTCATTTCTTACATGTCCGGTTTGTAGAGGAAGAGTCACATTAGGTAACACCTCACTTACACCAATGGAAAGATCAACAGAGAGAAAATTAATAAGGAAACACAAGCTTTAAATGACACAATAGACCAGATAGATTTAATTGATATTTATAGGACATTCCATCTGAAAACAGCAGATTACACTTTCTTCTCAAGTGCACACGGAACATTCTCCAGGATAGATCACATCTTGGGTCACAAATCAAGCCTCGGTAAATTTAAGAAAATTGAAATCATATCAAGCATCTTTTCCGACCACAACGCTATGAGATTAGAAATCAATTACAGGGAAAAAAACGTAAAAAACACAAATACATGGAGGCTAAGCAATACATTACTAAATAACCAAGAGATGACTGAAGAAATCAAAAAGGAAATCAGAAAATACTTAGAGACAAATGACAATGAAAACACGACAATCCAAAATCTATGGGATACAGCAAAAGCAGTTCTAAGGGGGAAGTTTATAGCAATACAATCCTACCTCAAGAAACAAGAAAAATCTCAAATAAACAATCTAACCTTACACCTAAAGGAACTAGAGAAAGAAGAACAAACAAAACCCAACGTTAGTAGAAGGAAAAAAAAATCATAAAGATCAGAGCAGAAATAAATGAAATAGAAACAAAGAAAACAACAGCAACGACCAACAAAACTAAAAGCTGGTTCTTTGAGAAAATAAACAAGATTGATAAACCATTAGCCAGACTCATCAAGAAAAAGAGGGAGAGGACTCAAATCAATAAAATTGGAAATGTAAAAGAAGTTACAATGGACACTGAAGAAATACAAAGCATCATAAGAGACTACTACAAGCAGCTCTATGCCAATAAAATGAACAACCTGGAAGAAAAGGACAAATTCTTAGAAAGGTATAACCTTCCAAGACTGAACCAGAAAGAAATAGAAAATAAGAACAGACCAATCACAAGTAATGAAATTGAAACTGTGATTAAAAATCTTCCAACAAACAAAAGCCCAGAACCAGATGGCTTCAGAGGTGAATTCTATCAAACATTTAGAGAAGAGCTAACACCCATCCCTCTCAAACTCTTCCAAAAAAATTGCAGAGGAAGGAACACTCCCAAACTCATTCTATGAGGCCACCATCACCCTGATACAAAAACCAGTCAAAGATACTAGAAAAAAAGAAAATTAAAGACCAATACCACTGTTGAATATAGATGCAAAAATCCTCAACAAAATACTAGCAAACAGAATCCAACAATACATTAAAAGGATCATACACGATCAAGTGGGATTAATCCCAAGGATGAAAGGATTCTTCAATATACACAAACCAATCAATGTGATACACCATATTAACAAATTGAAAACTAAAAACCATATGATCATCTCAATAGATGCAGAAAAAGCTTTTGACAAAATTCAACACCATTTAAGATAAAAACTCTCCAGAAAGTGGGCATAGAGGGAACTTACCTCAACATAATAAAGGCCATGTATGACAAACTCACAGCAAACATCATTTTCAATGGTGAAAAACTGAAAGCATTTCCTTTAAGACCAGGAACAAGACAAGGATG
Organism: Balaenoptera physalus; assembly: GCF_965194825.1. Classification (NCBI taxonomy): domain Eukaryota; kingdom Metazoa; phylum Chordata; class Mammalia; order Artiodactyla; family Balaenopteridae; genus Balaenoptera; species Balaenoptera physalus. Next base: position 29,455,990 of record NC_138892.1, on the reverse strand, counting down.
TTCACTCTCACCACTATTATTCAACATAGTTTTGGAAGTCCTAGCCAGGGCAATCAGAGAAGAAAAAGAAATAAAAGGAATACAGATTGGAAAAGAAGAAGTAAAACTTTCACTGTCTGCAGATGACATGATACTATACATAGAAAATCCTAAAGATGCTACCAGAAAACGACTAGACTTAATCAGTGAATTTGGTAAAGTTGCAGGATACAAAATTAATGGACAGAAATCTCTTGCATTCCTATACACTAACAACGAAAGATCACAAAGAGAAATTAAGGAAACAATCCCATTCACCATTGCAACAAAAAGAATAAAATACCTAGGAATAAACCTACCTAGGGAGACAAAAGACCTGTATGTAGAAAACTATAAGACACTGATGAAAGAAATCAAAGATGACACAAACAGATGGAGAGATATACCACATTTGTGGATTGGAAGAATCAATATTGTGAAAATGACTATACTATCCAAAGCAATCTACAAATTCAATGCAATCCCTATCAAACTACCACTGGCATTTTTCACAGAACTAGAACAAAAAATCTTAAAATTTGTATGGAGACACAAAAGACCCCGAATAGCCAAAGCAATCTTGAGGGAAAAAAACGTAGCTGGAGGAATCAGACTCTCTGACTTCAGACTATACTACAAAGCTACAGTAATCAAGACAATATTGTACTGGCACAAAAACAGAAATATAGATCAACAGAACAGGATAGAAAGCCCAGAGATAAACCCATGCACCTATGGTCAACTAATCTATGACAAAGGAGGCAAGAATATACAATAGAGAAAAGACAGCCTCTTCAATAACTGGTGCTGGGAAAACTGGAGAGCTACATGGAAAAGAATGAAATTAGAACACTCCCTAATACCATACACAAAAATAAACTCAAAATGGGTTAAAGACCTAAATGTAAGACTGGACACTATAAAACTCTTAGAGGAAAACATAGGAAGAACACTCTTTGACATAAATCACAGCAAGATCTTTTTTGACCCACTTCCTAGAATAATGGAAATAAAAACAAAAATAAACAAATGGGACCTAATGAAACTTAAAAGCTTTTGCACAGCAATGGAAACTATAAACAAGACGGAAAGACAACCCTCAGAATGGGAGAAAATATTTGCAAATGAATCAACAGACAAAGGATTAATCTCCAAAATATATAAACAGCTCATGCAGCTCAATATTAAAAAAACAAACAACCCAATCCAAAAATGGGCAGAAGACCTAAATAGACATTTCTCCAAAGACATACAGATGGCCAAGAAGCACATGAAAAGCTGCTCAACATCAGTAATTATTAGAGAAATGCAAATCAAAACTACAATGAGGTACCACCTCACACCAGTTAGAATGGCCATCATCAAAAAATCCAGAAACAATAATGCTGGAGAGGGTGCGGAGAAAAGGGAACCCTCTTGCACTCTTGTTGGGAATGTAAATTGATACAGCCACTATAGAGAACAGTATGGAGGTTTCTTAAAAACCTAAAAATAGAATTACCATATGACCCAGCAATCCCACTAGTGGGTATATACCCAGAGAAAACCATAATTCAAAAAGACACATGCACCCCAATGTTCAGTGCAGCACTATTTACAATAGCCAGGTCATGGAAGCAACCTAAATGCCCATCAACAGATGAATGGATAAAGAAGATGTGGTACATATATACAACAGAATATTACTCAGCCATAAAAAGGAACGAAATTGGGTCATTTGCAGAGACGTGGATGGACCTAGAGACTGTCATACAGAGTGAAGTAAGTCAGAAAGAGAAAGACAAATATTGTATATTAAGGCATTTATGTGGAATCTAGAAAAATGGTACAGATGAACCAGTTTGCAAGGCAGAAATAGAGACACAGATGTAGAGAACAAACGTATGGACACAAAGGGGGGAAAACGTTGGGGGTGGTGGTGGTGGGATTAATTGGGAGATTGTGATTGGCATATATACACTAATATGTATAAAATAGATAAGTAATAAGAACATGCTGGATAAAAAATAAATTAATTAAATTAAATTAAAAAAATTCATGGTCTAGAATACAGTTTAATGGATTTGTCAAACCTATGAACTAGAAGAATTGATATCTGGACTAATATATCAAACATCTCATTAGAGAAACAATGTTGTCAGATGAAATATAATTATAGGAAAATCTCATTGGAATTTCTAGAGGGAAATCTATAATACTATGGAGGAAGTATGGATCTTTGTCGAATTTTTGAAAAATATTCTTGATGTTTTAATTTGGCACCGACAAAATCATTGCATTCTCAATTATCTTAGAATAATGCAATGAAAGATGTAAATCAAGTTAACTCCTTAAATGAGAAAAAGTTGTATATGTAATTACCATCATATATCAAATAAACAGCAGGGAAGTGAAATAATATATCTAAAGAGATGGGAATTGAAATAATGAAAATTGGAAGAATATTAAAATCTGACCCTCAATGATCTCTTGCTCTCCCAAATTCTGCCATTTGCCATATATTCAGTACTAGTAGTCATTTACTATCTTGCATAAGCAAAATGCATAACGTCTTTGTTCATTTTATTTCTTAATGCCAGTGGATTAAAGTACAAATTATAACAGAAAGTGCCCTTTTATCTCTTCTATATAGTATTATTTCATCCTGCACCAGGGTCCTTGCAGAAAATGTTTACTGGCATTATTTTTAACTCAATAGAAGATGAGAGTCATCAAATATCCTGGAAAAAGTCATCTAGAAAGTATGTATTTCATGCAGATGGTCTTCTACTTGATAGAAAATGAGGAGAAGCTCTTCATTTCAAAGATAGTCATAGGGCTTCCCTGGTGGCGCAGTGGTTGAGAATCTGCCTGCTAATGCAGGGGACACGGGTTCGAGCCCTGGTCTGGGAAGATCCCACATGCCGCGGAGCAACTAGGCCCGTGAGCCACAACTAGTGAGCCTGCGCGTCTGGAGCCTGCGCTCTGCAACGAGAGGCCGCGATAGTGAGAGGCCCGCGCACCGCGATGAAGAGTGGCCCCCGCTTGCCGCAACTAGAGAAAGCCCTCGCACAGAAACGAAGACCCAACACAGACAAAAATAAAAAAAAAAAAAAAAAAAAAAAAGATAGTCATAATATTTAATATAAATTGGGAACAATAAACATTTTCAAGAGCAGGGTTTGGGTAAAGCAAATGATGATAAATCTATGCAATAGAATATTAGACATGTAACAAGAATATTTTACAGAAATTTTAATGACATGAAAAAATACTGTGACTCTTGCTACTCTGATGTTAAATGAAAGAAAGATACAAAACGAATATATATACAATATAATGTTTCTCATATGTATACATGTGTGTGTGTATATTATATATAAATATATAGTTACAGAAAAAGATTAAAATGTTAATAGTGGTTGACTGTAGATGGTAGTTATAAATGATTGCATTATTATATTTTCCTGTTTATTTTTTCCTTTATTGTCTACCTTTTCTACAATGCATATATATAATTTCTAATTCAAAAAATATGCATTCATTGATTATGTACTCTACTCTTTCACACACTTATTAATAATAATGGAAAATTAGATGTTATGATAGGCTACTCCAGGAGAATCCAACCAATAGACCAAGTTTATAGTTAGTTATAGAGTTAAAAACCTGCTACCAACCATTAGCACCAATCATTCATTATTCTATTACCAATAAAGAAAAATATTTGATCTAGTTCTAAATGTCTTCATGGGAATATGGGGGTTTGATATTGTAGTCTCAAAAGTCTGTATGTATTTCTCTTATTGTTGATGGTAGTTGGAATCTTACCCTATATATATGATAATAAACATACTAATAAAGGTGTTGAAAAAATTAAATAAGATAATATAAGAAATGCACATAGCCAGTGGCTGCCTCATGGTGGGTAGTTAGCTAATCATTGTTTGTCTAACATTCAGATATAATTGCAGAAAGTTGTCTGATCCTTTAAAGGACTAGCTTCTGGGCCTTAAATAGATAATATATTAAGTACCTTGTCCATTTCCTTTAATATGACCTTGGAGTTCCACTGGATGGTAAATGTCAAGCCTGAATGCTGGCTAACAGTCTTGAGATTTTGTCTTTTAAGGGTATTTTAGCACAAATCTAACAGATTGTATATCTCCTGGGGAGAACTGAGTAGTGGAATTTCCAAGTAGCCTCCATAGAGTAAGGCGAACTGTAGGCAAAAGTTGAAGTAAAACTTCTAGCAAAATAACACAGCAGCTTGCACAGCTACGGACTGTGAAACTTAAATACCCATAGCATACTTTAGCTCTTCATTTATTCATTAATTAATCATAGTTTATTTAATCATTAATTAAACATCTATTTAATGAGTCCCTATTAAAGGACAGGAACATTTGTAATATATTACTGAACAAAATAAGTAGTATTCCTGACCTTTTGGAACAACCATAAGAACATTTAATGTTAAGTGTAAGTTTAACTAGAAATGGCAATCTCTGAAATAGCAAAGAAGATGAGAGCCTGTCCTGAATAATGTGTGGTTGTTTGGAATTGGAATTTTGAGCTGCATCCACATGCATAAAGAAAACTTAGCATTCATTCTACAAATCTTTATTAGACCCTGATAGACCATGTGCTAGCTGTTGCAAACACAAAGAGAAAAAGATATGTCCCTGCAGTATAGACCTAATGGCTCATGAGATAAACATTATTGTCACCGTTAGTTTTGAAGATAATAAAGACGGTGTAGAAAAGAAAGGAAAAGAGAAAAATAGGGAAGCCCCTGTTTATGGACCACATACTTCAGGTCTGATATTATGCTCGACATTTTACAGATTATTTCACTTAATATCTATAACAGCCAAAAAGTATATTATTATTCCATATTCATGATGAGAAAGCTGAGGGTCAGAAGATATGTAACTTGCTAAAAGCTATTCAGTTAATTAGTGGGAAAGCTAGAATTTGAAACCCAGTCAGTATTATTTTTTCACCTATATTTTAAATCATAGCAATAGTACCATTTTCTATGTGTTGTGAAAATCTTTTAAAATGTCTAGTGCACTGGAGTAACAAACTAGGTACAATGTGAAATTCATGGGTGAAAATTGCCCGTAGATATTCAATTTCAAAATATTATCTCGTAAGATCTGTTATAAATGAATGAATACATACATACATATGTACATAAATCAATCCAGAAGTTCAGGAAATTTAAAAATGTATCAGCATCTCCCAGCTTAGTTTTATATGGATTGTCTAGTTTTCACATAATTTTATGTTGTAGTAAGGCAAAGATTTTTAAAATTAACTTAATCTACTTCAGGGCAAATTAAGTATTGCTTAATGATCAAGGAAATAGTTATATCTTAAAATCTAAATAAAAAGTATAAATTTTTATCATTTTTTTATTTTATAAAAACAAAAGTAAAACTTTTTGTTATCATTTTCCTTGGGGGAAAAGAAATCATGTTAATTTCAATACAAATAAAATATTTTATAGTTAGCTTATCATTTCCATGTATTACTTTTTCTAATATTTGAGTTTTTAACTGGATATATGAAAATGCCTCAGCGTTTGAGAGCTTGAAAAAAAAATCTAAAATTTTAGAGTCTCTTGCTAGCTTAGGCGTAGAGCTATGCAAAATACTTTTCACTTCTGGCAAAAACAACAGGAAAAAAGCATTAGTCTCTCCAGGGTAATTTGGTACTTCCTACTCTAGGGTAGTCCAGAAAAACTAAATGAGATCAGAATTTTTCACTAATTTCTGGCCTTCTGTTTCTCCCCATTCTGGCAATGAAATATGGAAAACATATTTGTTCAAGGGCAATGTGAACTTTTTCTGAACCTATCAAGACATCCACTCTTAGTCATAGAAAAATAGAACTTTTTGGTTCTTTCTTAACTTCAACTACTGAAGCCACTAATGAATCATACAGTGGCTTCTCCCAGCCTCTACCCAATCAGAATTCATTTTCCTTTCTTTATCTATCACATTATTATGCCAAGGTGTTGATTTATAGAATGCTTGATCAAAGTCATGATATCAGTTTTGTTGTCAGAGTGACATCGCCGATATTCTTTAAAATGTCCCCTTTCTGCCTCCCAAGGCTATTTAAGCCAAAACTACTATTGAAATAAAATGATGGTTAATTGACTGAGTAGGATGAATTCTTTTTTAAAAGGTCAGATTTTATTATCATGTTTATCTTTATTAGCCTCCAGAGTTATTTGCTCATTTAAGGGTGGTCATGGAAAGGACTTAGTTTAGAGATTGTTTATTTTATTTTATGAATGGAAAAAAAACTGATATCAAGACAAGAGGCAATATTTGTTTGAATAAGTGTTACACTGTGTTTGCTAGAGTCCCAAGAGTTTTTTCAAATATTAAATGCTTCTTCTAACACAGTGACTCTCAAAGCCTAGTTTGATTAATAAAAATGAGAATCTGCACAATGTCTAACTGCGAAAGAATTTACCTGCATATAAACTAAAGAGTAGGAGCCCTCTAGGAAGAGAGAAATATGCCAAAGGGAAAGTCAACAGCATCTCTGAAATGAAGAAAAGAGCAGAGAAAGTAAAGAGGAATTACCTTTCCATCCATCTTCCCCAAAATCATCTGCTTCACTACTTGAAGGGGTGTTGAGTAACTTTCAGAGATTGCTATTACGACTACTCAGCTGAGGGTATCATTACGGGTTGTGAAAGAGAGCCTTAGATATAAGAACTTTCAGTTCCTTTCACTCATTTCTTCGGTAGAAGTCTTCAATATTTTATTTTAAGAAAATAATGCACTGATAGCATTACTGTTAATAAATTTATTTATTTGAATTCTTTTCAGAAATATCAACCTGAGGTTTATATTTTTGTTTGACTTTTTAAAAGTGAATTTAGAGCTTAATATTATAGAACATAAAAGGTGAACTACATGATTTGGGAACACACTGATCCAGACCATATATTCTACCCAGTTTAAATTTCATGTTCATTGCTGTTTCCATTGTGCTGTTTGATCATAATGAAAATTCTACCAGTTATGGTTCAACTTTTGGCAAAATAAACCCTCTTTACCTTCATTTTTATAAGCACAACAATTTCTATTTAATAACATAAGGGTTAAGTAAATTTAAGTTCTTATTGTGTACTCACTGAAGTAGTTTCATTATTGGGCTATAATTTTTTCAAGTAGAGAAGTAAACCTGTGTCACCCTGCTTCAACCTCTGTATAAACAAACGATAGCCAACTCCGATCGCTGGCAAATAACGTTTTGCAAAACTTATAGCTTCTTCATGTCATTCTCTTTCCTACCTCAAACATGCTGATTCTTCCAGATTTAACTTAGAGATATTTTTCTTCCAACTCTTTACTCGTGTTCTGAAAATTTTTTAAACACTCTGAAATGATTCATAATCCTCTGAAATTTTGATGTCAAGAACGGACTGAATTTTATGACTAAATATGCAGCCCTATTCAAAGTCCTTGCATAACCACATGAAACATTCCCAGAAGAAGAATAGCTGGTTGGTATTTTCTGAAAATTTAAGTTGCATATCTAATGCTTTTTCTTTCCAGAAGAGTAAGGTATGTTATATATTACTAAGAATTCATTTTGCTACTTACATTGCAGCAGTATTTGCTGTTTTTACACGAATTCAATGTCTTGTTGATGTTTCAAAGGATATCTTGTTTGATTTCTTATTTCTTCAACTAGTTACCTCAGTAGTGCTCTTAAGACTTGTCTTTTACCTTTATATCCTCTCTATTCTTTAAAATATAACTACAAATTATCATTGCAAGGATACTTCTGGTTGTACTTACATAATAACACCTACCTTCCCCTACCCTCTGGCATCCATAATGCCTGACAACCACTAATCTTTTCTCCATCTCTATAATTTTGTCATCAAGAATGTTATATAAATGGAATCATACAATATGTAACATTTTTCATCTCCATTTTCAGTGAGCATAATTCCTGTGAGATTTATCTGCGTTATGGTGTAGTGTAGCTTGCTCCTTTTTTTATTGCTGAGTAGTGTTCCAAGGTATGAATGTACCACAGTTGTTTATCCATTCACTAGCTGAAGAACGTCTGAATTGTTTCCAGTTTTGAGCTATTATGAATAAAGCTACTGTGAACATTTTACATAGGTTTTTTTGTGAACACTACTTCTCGTTTCTCAAGGATATATGCCCAAGAATTCAATTGTTGAGTAATAAAATAACTGCATGTTTAGTTTTATAAGAAACTGCTAAACTGTTTTCCAGAGTAGCTGTATCATTTCACATTCCCACCAGCAATGTATGAGTGATCCGCTTTCCTCACATCCTTACCAGCATTTGATTTTGTCACTATTTTCTAATTTTAGCCATTCTGATACTTGTGTAGTAATAAGTTCATTGTAGTTTTAAATGATGTTGAATATTTTTCATGTGTACCCTCATCAATAAAGTGTCTGTTCATGTCTTTTGCCCATTTTCTATTTGAATTGTTTCCTTTTCAATGTTGAGTTGAGAGTTTATTATAAGTTCTAGCTGCAGTCTTTTGTCAGACATATGGTTGCAAATGTTTTCTCCAAGTCTGTGGCTTGTCTTTTTATCCTTTTAACAGGGTCTTTCACAGAGCAAAAGTTTTAAATTTCGATGAGGTTCAATTTAATCAATGTTTTATGTTTTACATTTAAGTCTGTGATCCATTCTGAGTTCATTATTTTGTATAATGTGTGATGCTTAGGTCAAGGTTTATTTCATTCCATGGATATACAGTTGCTCCAGTACCATTTGTTGAAAAGTCTAACCTTCTTCTCTTAGGTTGCTTTTGAACCTTTGTCAAAAATCAGTTGGCCTGATTCCTCCAGCTCCATTTTTCTTTCTCAAGATTGCTTTGGCTATACAGGATCTTTTGTGTTTCCATACAAATTAAGAAATTTTTTGTTCTAGTTCTGTGAAAAATGCAAGTGGTAGTTTGATAGGGATTGCATTGAATCTGTAGATTGCTTTGGATAGTATAGTCGTTTTCACAATGTTGATTCTTCCAATCCAAGAACATGGTATATCTCTCCATCTATTTGTATCATCTTTTCATCTTTAATTTCCTTCATCAGTGTCTTATAGTTTTCTGCATACAGGCCTTTTGTCTCCTTAGGTAGGTTTATTCCTAGGTATTTTATTCTTTTTGTTGCAATGGTAAATGGGAGTGTTTCCTTAATTTCACTTTCAGATTTTTCATCATTACTGTATAGGAATGCAAGAGATTTCTGTGCATTAATGTTGTATCCTGCTACTTTACCAAATTCATTGATTAGCTCTAGTAGTTACTTGTAGTGAGGTGGATGGACCTAGAGTCTGTCATACAGAGTGAAGTAAGTCAGAAAGAGAAAAACAAATACCGTATGCTAACACATATATATGGAATCTTAAAAAAAAGAAAAAAAAGGTCATGAAGAACCTAGGGGCAGGACGGGAATAAAGACGCAGACCTACTAGAGTATGGACTTGAGGATACGGGGAGGGGGAAGGGTAAGCTGGAAAAAAGTGAGAGAGTGGCATGGACATATATACACTACCAAATGTAAATCCGATAGCTAGTGGGAAGCAGCCGCATAGCACAGCGAGATCAGCTTGGTGCTTTGTGACCGACCACCTAGAGGGGTGGGATAGGGAGGGTGAGACGGAGGGAGACACAAGACGGAAGAGATATGGGGATATATGTATATGTATAGCTGATTCACTTTGTTATAAAGCAGAAACTAACACACCATTGTAAAGCAATTATACTCCAATAAAATAAATAAATAAATAAACAAACTCACTCAAGGAAAAAAAATCAGTTGGCCATATTTATATGGGCCTATTTCTGGATTTTCTGTTCTTTTCCGTTTATCTGTGGTTGTATCCCTGTAATACACTTTTTTGTAGCATAGCTTGGTAGTAAGCCTTAATATTGGGTAGAATAATTCTTTCCATTGTATTCTTCTTGTCAAGATTGTTTTAGCTATTCTTGACTGTGTGTTTCCATATTATTTTAGAATAAGTTTGACTACATATCTACAAAAAAAAACCTTGCTGGGAATTAACACTAATCAGATACATCAGTTTGGGGATAAATGACATCTTCAGCCTTCCAACCCATAAACACAGTACATCTCTCTGTTTATTTAGGTCTTCTTTGATTCCTTTCAACAGTATTTTGTAAACTTCAGCAGAAAATCTGGTATGCATTTTATTAAGTTTATATGTTTCATTTTATTTGGGTTTTTGTAGATAGCATTTTGTTTTTAAATTCAGTTCCCACATATGCTTTGTTAATACATAAAAATGAGATATTTTGTGTTGGTTTGGTATCTTACAAATCACTGAAATAGCTTAATAGTTCTAGGAGCTTTTTGGAAATCCCTTAGGATTTTCTTCATAGACAATCATGTCATCTTCAAACAGGGACAATTTTATTTCTTGCATTTCAATCTGTATACCTCTATTTCTTTTTATCTAGCCACTGTGGTGGCTAGATCTTGTAGTGCACTGTTAAATAAAAGAGGTGAGGGCAGGCATTTTTAACACATTCCTTATCTTAGTGACAAAGCTTTCAGTCTTTCACCATTACACATAATGTTAGCTATAGGTTTTTTTTACATGTTTATTATTATATTGAGATAATTACATTCTAATCCTAACTTGCTGAGGGTTTTTATAATGAATGGGTGTTGGATTTTATCAAACACTTCTTTTTCAATTGATTTAATTATATATTATTTTCTTTTTTAGCTTGTTAATATGGTTGATTACATTGATTGATTTTTGAATTTTGAACCAGCCTTCCTTACTTGGAATAAACATCATTTGGTCATGGTGTATAATTCTTTTTATGCATTGTCAGATTCAATTATCTTAGAAGTTTTGCATATATATTCATGGGTAATATTGGTCTGAAGTTTTTATTTTGTTTTGTTTTGTATTGATTTGTACTATCTTTGTCTAATTTTGCTATCAGGGTAATTCTGGCACCATAAAATGAATTGAGAAGTTTCTCCTCCTTTTTCTTTTTCTGAAAGAGAATGGATAGAATTAGTGTTCATTAGTCTTTAAATGATTGGTAGAATTCTCCAGTGAAGCTATTTGGGCATAGAAATTTATTCTTCAGGAAACTTTTAATTATGAATTCAATTTCTTTAATGGTTACAGGACTGTTCAAATGATCAATTTCACTTTTTGTTGAGTTTTTATATTTTTTGGCTTAAAATGAATTGGTCCATTCATTAACCTAGATTGAATTTATGAGAATAAATTATTCATAGTATTCCCTTCTTATCCTTTTAATGGCTGTAGGAACTGTAGTTATATCACATATATATGTAATTTGTGTTTTTTCTTGTCTTATTTTTGTCAGTTCTGCTAGAAGTTCATCAATTTAATTTTATTTTCAAAGAAAGAACTTTTTTATTTCATTGTTTTTCTGTATTATTTTCTGATTTTCAATATCATTGATTTCTGCTCTTGTCCTTATTATTCTACTCTTTACCTGCTTTGCATTTATTTTACTATTAGTTTTCTAGTTTCTCAAGTTAGAATTTAGATTTGCTCTTTTTTCAATGTAAATATTTTGTGCTACAAAATTTTCTCTCAGAACAGTTTTACCTGCATCCCACATATTTTGATATTTTGTATTTTCCTTTTTATTCAGTTCTATGAATTTTATTTCCTCTGAGAATTTCTCTTCAAACCATGATTATTAAGAAGTGTATTGTTTAATTTCAAAGTGCATGGAGATTTTCTTGTTGTCTCTCTGTTGTTAATTTTTGGTTTAATTCCATTATGGTCATTATGATTTCAATTCTTGTAAAGTTGTTGAGGTTTGTTTTATCACATAGTATTTGGTCTGTCTTGAAGAATGTTTCATGAGTCCTTGAAAAAATGTGTATCTAGCTATTGTTGTGTAGTGTTCTATAAATGTCAATTATATTATTGTGGTTAGTTGTGTTCTTCAGATCTTCCATATCCTTGCTGATTTTCTCCTTAGTAGGTCTATCTGTTTCTGAGGGGGGGATTGCTGAATTCCCTAACTATAATTATGATTTTGTGATTTTTAAAAAAAATTTATTTATTTGGCTGCTTCGGGTCTTACTTGCGACATGCGGGATCCTTGTTGTGGCATGTGGGATCCTTCATTGCGGTGCTTGGGCTCTTCGTTGTGGTGCATGGGCTTCTCTCTAGTTGTGACACGTGGGCTCCAGAGTGCACAGGCTCAGTAGTTGTGGCACGCAGACTCCCTACTTGTGGCACACGGGCTTAGTTGCCCTGCGGCATGTGGGATCTTAGTTCCCCAACCAGGGATCAAACCTGAGTCCCCTGCATTGGAAGGCGGATTCTTAACCACTGGGCCATGAGGGAAATCCCGATTTTGTCATTTTTTTGAAGAGCATTTAGATACCAACTTAATCACTTTATAATTCTTAGAATTATGGTGGAATGTGATCTTTTTCAAAAATTGAGGTATAATTGACATACAACATTGTGTAAGTTGAAGGTGTACAATATGTTGATTTGATACATTTACATGTTATATTATAGTATGATTACCACCTAGAATTAGCTAACACCTCTATCATGTCACATAATTATCATTTCTTTTTTGTGGTGAGAACATTTAAGATCTAGTCTCTTGGCAACTTTGAAGGATATAATACAGTATTGTTGACCATAATCACTACACTGTGCATTAGACCTCCAGAAGAATGTGATCTTGAAAGTTCTTCTTTTGCCACTACAAATTTCTTCCTCAGAAAGTACAGAGAGATAAAATAACAGAAATTTGATATATTCCATATAGGTAGTGACAAAACACACAAATTTGGCATTGGAAAAAGTAGCAAATTGTAACCAGTTGGTCTCTAGAAGTCCAAGTAGATGCCGAAGAATTAAGTTCTGTGTAGGTCTTCTGGTCCTCTATAATATGCTCATATTGTGTGAAAATTGCACAGCATTTCTTAATAGGCAAAGTTGACTTTTTGTGATAAGTAAATATTGAGTAATAGTAGTTGTACTAGGGCATATAGCAAAGCAATCAGTAACAAAGTTGTGAATGGAACCAAGTTTATCTCACTTTCACACTCTGCTTAATAGACTCACTGGCCTTACATATGTAAATCTATTTTACCATCTCATTACAGAGACATCTATTAAATTTGAAATGAGAAGGCTTTTTTCTTAGTTTGGGCCTTTGTATTCCACAGTCACCAAAGACCTATAACTAAGGGAGAACTTAGGAACATTCTTCCTGGTAGTGCTATTATCTAATGAATCACATCTGATTTTGTTGGCTAGATAGTCTCAGAAGAAAGTTTTATACTGTATCCAGAGTTCAATAATTGCTGATTCAGTACATCTTTATGCAACAGGAAAATAAGAAAACTCTGCAGTAAGCATGTTGAACAAGGTTTTAATTAAAAGCAGTTCTACAACTGGCAGCAGACTCTGTCCTAACTGTGTTTTTACAAAATTCTTCAAAATATTTTAAAGTGATTTCTACCTTTACTTATTATAAAGGCAGTTACATTCTTCTGACTGATATGAATAAGAATTATTTTCAGCTCATATAGTTAATAGGGTAACGAATTTACTTATATATTATATTCAGCCAGCACTGGGTGTGTGTGAAATAAAAAAACCCACCCCTATCTCCCTAGTGTATGACCTCAACTTTGGAGAAGATAATAGAAATGGCTTATGTAAGAGATTAGTTCCTGATGTTTACAGACTTAAAATCCACAGAATGTGCTCTTTGTTTAAAAGCAGAAATGGGAGCTTGGTCATGTAGTCGATGCCTTATTTACATATCATGTTTTTAAATATGTCCTCAAGTATAAATTCTATTAGTAGCTTCCAACTTCCATCTCTTTCTGGAAGTTGGAAGCTGCTAATAGAATTGTGACAGCAGTTTCTTTCTCATCCTCCCTTACTCCTATTTATGCCAAGTGGCAATCTGACTTTATAAGGAAAAGGCTAATCAAAAAAGCCTGAAGCTTTTTCAATTTTCAAAAAGAAAGCACTATGTTTGAGGTTTTATAAGCCATGTTAAATGTCTTCAGTTCTCCAGTGACTTTGATAAATTACTTTAAAGAAATTTTGTTATAATGAAACAAATCCCTAGGATATACATTTCTTTCATTGCCTCATCTCCTTATTTTTCTCATGATTGCCCTGGGACTCTTTGAGAACATCTGGGAGAGTTCTGATTACAAAATCTGAACTGTTTTGAGCACAGAGCAGTTTGTAATTCTGATTTTCTTTGTTTGTAATGCTGAATCTTGTTGTGTTCTCATCCCTTCTTCAGTCTTTTCAGATAGATACCAGGTTCCAAAATCTCTTTTAAATGGGTTAAGTAAACTGAAGTTCCATGGAGTTAGTTAGGATTTCTCATCACTTAAGGGAAATCTGATATAACAGGTTTCATTACATCTCAGTTGATACCATGTAGGATGAAGCAATTTAATATCAAGAGGGACAAGGGCTATACTACAGGGATCTTGGGTTGCAAAGCCAAATTTCTTAATTTCAGTAAGATAGCACCAGGTACAGTTCCTGTAGGAAATGGTTCATACACTCATTAGGACCTTTTACTCAAAATGTCAAATTGAAATTCAGTGAAGTTAGAGACTGGATTATACTTCATTCCTGTGTGAATCCCCAATACCTAACCCAGAGACCTGCACACAATATTCACCAACCGTTTCTTGAATTGAATTTAAATACAATTGATAAATAGGTAAGAAGATAGATTAACTGATAAATAATCATGTTTTAGATCATGGGTCCCATTACCATTTTAAAGATATTTAGTAAAATTTAAAGCACCAAAAGTTAAATTGATAAGCATAATTTTTAAGGATCTGTTTTTGTCTGTTATATGTGATATTAACATAAAATTACCATTATCAGCTTGATATATTGCAGCCCTTGTACTGAATGGTATAGTAATCATCATAACTATCACTTATTTGGTTTTCTATGTTCCTAGGATTTTACAGCTATTATTTAATAACCTCAAAACAAGCTATGAGTTAAGGTATTATTATTTCATTACGTAAAAGAAAAATACAAAAATGAAAATTTTAAATAACTTTCCCAAAACTCTATGGCTGAGATTTGAATTCAGATATACTTGACTCTAAAACCTGAATTCTTAACCGTTTTTGATGGAATCAGCACTGGATTAAGAATGAGACCAAATTTTATACTAAGCTTTGGTAATAGCTCTGTGTCACCTTGGGCAAGTGATTTACAATTCTTTGACCTCTTTCTCATTTTGAAAATAAAAGTAGAACAGTTAATGTATAAAGTCCCTTTTAGGTTTAAGTGTAATTATTCATTGATCATGGATAGTTGTTAATTTCAGTCACTGTTACTTCTTTTCTACCAAGAACAGCAGAGCAGGGCAATGGGGCAGCAGCCATTCCTGTGCAGTCTCACTTGTGATTATATAGGAAATAAGTAACTTATGAATTAAGTCACTTCTGACTATAGAGGAAAATAAAATCAATTTAAGGCAGGAAGGGACCTTAGAATGCATCTAGTTAAATGCCCTGATTTTACAAATAAGGAAATTAGAAACTTAAGAATTTATGATTTGCCTAAGTTACATAATTACTTTGTCAGAGACTGGACTACATCCAAAATCTTAGTATATTATTCTTACTATTATAGTATGATGTTGATTTCATTCATGAAGATCTTAAAATTCAGAGGTAAGAATCGAAGCGTAAATGGCGTTACACAAAATCATAAAAAAACACTGAGAAATCTGCATCTAAAACAAATCAGTTCATCTGTGCTTTCAGTCAAAAAACATTCATCAACAACCTCTGTCTCAAGACTGCTTACATAAGGCCTGATATCTGACAACAAAGAGCTTCCTGCTCAGGGGAGGAAGCAGAGAAGTAAATAGACTGTTACAAAAGATTGTAGTAAATTCTATGATGGAAGAAAGCACAAGCTACTCCAAAATAGCACTTCTTACTCAGATTGGGTGGGTTAAGGCACTGATCTCCAGGTATTTTTCTCATTTACCCTCTAAAAAGATTTTTAAAACTCATGTACTCTCTTGCCTATTTTAAGTTGATATTTAAAATTTTTCATCAGCAATGTACATAGTTCCAAAGGATTTCATTTATAGCATATCATAAATATTGATTTTTAAAAATAAAACTGTGTCTCTCTTTTAAGTGTATCATATCCAATGAAATTTAAACTGCAAAGCAATATGTCACTCACCACCATCCATTAAAGTATACATGAACAAGCTCTTCTTTGGCAGCCAGAAATTTTCCATCATTCCTTTTAATCTGAACTCATATTTCCATTTCAATTCTTCTACTGAAGTTTTTCAAGTGTAATAGACTTAACACTTAAAAATATTTTCTTGATTGTTCTAATATCATTTCTACAACAAAAATATTTACATAGATTATATAAATTGTAAATATAATTCTAATGTACAATGTTATATATAACAAAATTTGTTATAATTATGTAATATAATTAAATTTAAATGAAATAATTTATATTAATAATATAAATGAATTATATAAATTTTAGCTTATATATATGTTTCACTTTCCTGGAATCTTAGGGCTCTAACTGCTAAAATATTTTGTCTAGAGTCATCATTGTAATGTTTATTACTGACAACTGATAAAACAACAGAAATCTGTGACTAATTTAATGAGATGGATAAGACTTATTTTCAATTAGTATTTCATGTGTTTGCCATGGAATATTAATTAATGCTTGAATAAAGCAGGTTACAATACAATATTAGTATTTGTCTTTATGATTGACAGCAATTATGTTCATAATTATGCCTTTGACAGAATTTATATGGTTTATATCAACTGAGGGGGAAGGAACTTGATCCTAATTGAATTAAACTGATTTTTAAGGTTCAGGACAAATTTAGATATGGATACTTTTTGTCATAATGCACTATGTGAAAATTAATACCAAGGAAAGAAACCAAGATACTGGACCCCTAGTAATTATGCAGCTTGCAAAAATGTATTAATAATTATTGTTAATTGTTTATTAATTGTTGATTTTATTTGTAGAATCCACAATATTCTACAAATAATAGGAATGAATAATGAACAAATTCTTGTTTGGCCGTATATCTGTTTAATTCTTTTGCCTTAAAAAAAAAAATCTTATTATTGTGTTGTAAGAGTTCCTCATATATTTTGGACCAAAGTCTTTTTCTTTTCTTTTTTTAATCAGAAGTGAGTTTTGCTAAATTTTCTCTTTTCATTTTCTTAATAGTATCTTTTAAAAAGCAAAATATTTAAAATTTTTATGCAGTCAAATTTATCATCTTTTAGCAGTCCACCCTTAGATGTTTACCCAAGTTTAGAAAATATATGTCCCTACAATGACTTTTACAATGACTTGTACGTGTTTTATTCATAATAGCCCCAAATTGGAAACAACTCATATGTCTATCGAATAGTAAATGGATAAACAAAATATTGCATACCCATACAATGGAATACTAACTAGCAATAAAAATAAATGAACTACTGAGATACACAAAACATAAATGAAAATCAAATTTATTATGCTAAGTGAAAAATGCCAGAAATGACTATATGCTATATGATTCTATTTATGTGAAATCCTACAAAAGACAAAACTCTTCAACAGAAAGCAAATCATTGTTCCTAGGGTTCTGGGGGGAGGGGAAGGGGGGTTGACTACAAAAGGGCACAAGGGAACTTTTTGAAGAGATGCAAATGTTCAATATCATGACTGTGGAGGTTGTTAAACAAATGTATATATCTGTCAAAACACTGAATTGTATACATAAAATTGGTGAATTTTATTACTTATAAATTACAAATCAGTTTTAAGATTTACTAAACATCTAACACGTGTAAGGCTCTGGGCTAAATGTTGTCCAGGGTATAAAGGTAAATAAGATGAAATTCTAATCTTCAAAAGGACATCTCGTAAGAGATGGAGGAAACATCAAAAAGATTCTAACACAATGTATAACGTGATGTATGTAGTAAGAGAGATTTAAAATGCTATGAAAACACCTAAGAGGAAGCTATTATAGAATAAAGATATTTTATATATATGAGGGACCTTGGAGATCATCTAGTCTAGTTGTTCTCAAACTTTAGCAGGAATTAGAATTACCTAGAATCTGTGTTAAAACACAGATTGCTTGGTCCCATCTTCAGAATTCTTGATTTATTAAAGCTCAGGTGTGCACCAAGAATTTGCATTTCTAACAAGTTCCCAGGTGATACTGATGCTGCTGGTCCGGGGACCACACTCTGAGGATCACTGATCTAGTTCACATATTCTCAACTTACAGATGAGAAAACTGAGTCTGAGAGAGGTGAAAACTAGCCAAAATGTGTATAGCTCATTAGTGACAGAACTGGGGTGAAGATCCAAGTCCCCTGGTTACAGCTGAGTTTTCCTTTTCTGAATGCATGCTTCTTTGGAGCAAGATGTGAAAGGAGGAGAAAGATTTCTAAAGATTAATAAGAAGGGCTTCCCACACCTAAGGAGCAGGGGCCCAAGAAAAAGGGTACAGCAAGTACAATATTTCAGTTTGGCTAAAGGGTCAAGTGCATTGGCTAGTGCAGGAAATGTGACAGAATTGTTCGCTTAAGTGGTTATGTATTGAGTGGCCTGAGGGAGAAAGCCAACTGACAGCTAGGATGCTGTAAAATCTAGTTGAGAGGTAAAAAAAGGCCACAGCTAACATTAAGGGAATAACAATGAAGTAACAAATTGTCTATTTACGGTTCAGAAGGTAATCAGTTATCTCTTTTTGAACTAGAAAGGATCCCTAATAATAAATTCAGAGTAACAAGCTGAAATTCAGTTACAGAATTTCTGTAAATTCAATACAATACAATATAATTCTGAAATTCAGTACACAGAAGACCTTGGGTGTAAAGGAAAAAAATATCATAGTCAACTGAATTTTAAATATCAGGATTAACTCTCTAATGTTGCATGAGAAATATACTCTGAATGTTTCAGATTTATGAGTTAGAATGATCAATAATTTGAAAAGCAACATTAATTTCCTAAGCCAGGTCTAAATTTTTTTTATTAATAACTCAAAATAAATAGAAAATCATATTCATGTCTTCTGGCTTCTGCTATCCATTTTAATAAAATAAAATAAATGGAAAAGATAAAGAAATTTAATAAATTCTAAGTTTAGAGAACTAAATATATTTTGTTTAAGGGGTTGAAAATTTTAAACTTTAGAGTCAGTTTTTAGTGAATATATTCTTCAAGATTATGCTTTGTACAAAACTACATGAAGGGTTTTATTTGAAGGGAAATTAAAGGAGGATTTAGCTCATGAATTTAATTTCCTAAATCTGACTTTTATTCTTTTTTTCTTTTTTTTTTACCCACAGAAAGTCAGCACAAAATTTCACAATTAGACTCATCTGGCATTATTTTCTACAGGAAGACTAAAAACTAAAGGATTTGTTGTGTAGCTAAAAGACTATGTATTTATTGGGGTTTCAATTCATGCCTGTGGGGTGGTACCTTAATATTTTATCCAGTATTTTGAGAGAGATCAAGAAGCCAGGGGAAATCATGAGGTTGGAATAAGTATCTCTGATGTTCCTTGAATTAATGGATTCTTTTCAACTCTTCTGAAAAATCAGAAAAATTAGTACCATTTCCACTTGCTCCAAGGATTAGACTGTGCCATTAGTCATCCATCCCAATGCTGTCAGGACAGCTGCTTCTACACAGTCTGGTATGTGATGCACTTCATACTATGTGAGTCCCATGGTCATTCCTGCACCCACTTTGCTGTGAAGTGCGTCCCTTAGTCAAACGCTATTGTATGTGAGAGTCCCTGTTTGTAGGTCTGCAGTATATACGCCACTGAATAGGCATGCTGTTTGAGGCTCTGCAGAGAGAAAGAGCAAACCAATATCTCCAATATGTATACGTCCCTGTGAAGATAAACACTGGCCCTTCTAGAATGAAGGGGGTCCAAAGTAGATGACTTGCCATCAGTGGTCAGTTGCTTTCCTTGAGGAACAGTGCCATACTAAGATCTCAGCAATGGTTTCTGTGGCTGCCAGGTTGGACATTCAGAGATGTCTGTAGTCTTACTAAATGGAAGTCCATTGGGCCATTGCATGGTTTCCATCTCTGCCACTATGGCTACTCTGCCCATGTGCCCATTGTATCAGTTCTGGGATAGCTGAATACAAAGGCTGGCTGAATCATTTTATCTACTCAGTTTTCAGTGCCTCTCCAGGGTGAATGTTTTCTCGTGGATATTATTAATACTATGCAATAACAAAAATCTTCACACCAGTCCCATTTCCTTATGTTCATTCGCATGTCTCCACTGCAGACATCCATGTCTCTGATCCTCCACTCCTCTTCCTTCCAGTATGCCTGTAATGCTGCCCCTGTTCATTAGTGTTTTGTACGCATGCATCATGCTGATACCTCCATAAACCAAACTTAGGCTTTTTCCTGCTCTTTGATCTGGATGTGCAAAACCCTCATGTGGCCACGGGAAAATGAAAACTGAAGGAAGGTCACAGGAGCAACTCTGGTGGGTGATATGGGGATCTGGGCCATGCATCTTATTCAGGCCCTTGATCTTCCTCAAACTCAGTTACATTTTCTTCTTATGATGGACTGTCCTGGGCGCTTCTGACATCATGCTTGGCCGGTCTGATGGAACACAGCTTAGAATGAGCAGTTTCAGAGACGTGGTTATTTGGTACCCGGCGGAAATTATTCTCCATCTTCCAGGGCTCGGTAACTTACAAGAAGCTGTTTCTCAAAAGGAGTATAATTCTCCTCTGCTGGTAGCATGGCCATGGTCCAGAACCCAAGGGGCCTGTGTTAGGATTCTCCCTCCGGGGCTTGTCATTAATGCCGCACTGCACCTTTTTAACCACTTACTCGTCAAACACAACGGGGATGGATCATTTGGCCCAACTGGCAGGGCTGTTTGCAGCCTAAATTTTCTGCAGAACCCTTTACTGCTTTTGGCTCTACTCAGAGCTGGCAGCCTTTTGTGTCACCTGGTATATCAGCCAGAGAAGTAGACTTACATGTAAAATCTGTTGCCTCTAGAAGCCAACAACCCCTCCAGTCATGATACTTCCTTCTCTGTAACAAGGGGCCAAGATGCAGGAGTTTATCTTTTACTTTGTAGGGGTTATATCAGCATACTCCTACCACAGGCCCTTTTAAAATTCACTGAAGTGTCATGTCCTTGAATCTTCATAAGGATTATCTTACTGCCTCTGAAGTGCATGTGTCTTACCAAAGCCTCCAGAATCTTAATAAACTCTTGCTCATTCTGATTGAACTGTAAAATGTCATCAATGTGATGAATCAATGTGATGTTCTGTGGGGTACTTCTCTCACATGGTCTATGTCTCTTTGGACTACATCATGACAGAGGTTACTAGAGTTAACATATTTCTGGGGCAAAACTGTAAATAAATATTATTACTTGTCTCCCATGAAAGTGTACAGGGTATGTTGTTTTTTATGAATTGGATACAAAAGAATGCAGTTGCCAAATAATTGGCCACATACCATACACCTGAGACTTTATTAGTCGTCTCATGCAAGCATACCATGTTCAGCACAGCAGCTCTGATTGGGGCTTTGTGTAGACTACAGTCATTCTCCAAGATCTGTCCAGTTTTCACAGGGACCAGAGTAGCATACTAAATGAATATATGATGAGAACCATCACCACTGCATCCTTGAAGGTCATAGCACTTAGTCCCCAGGCTTGAGGCCCAATGTGGGATCACCCCAATTGCCAAGTATGGCAATCCACATTATGCATGCAATGACCAGGAAAATGAACTCAGTGGTCCTATTGAAAGCCAGACTATATCAAGACCCTCCATTTATTATCTGGCCTATAGGTCACCCTTTTGATGAGAGAGGTCACAATGATGATTCAAGTTTCCAGGTATCATATCCACTCATACCAAATGTCCAATGGTCTTTGAAATATCTGAATAGTATATTTACTCCAATGTATAGACACCTGAGTAAATGGCTATAGTTCCCTTTTCAGATAAATAAGAAATGGAAAGCATACATAACAAACAGCTAATAACTATCCTGCTATAAATGGAATCATAACTCATGTTACTAATGCTAGTTACCTCAGTGATTCATTCATGCATACTAAAAACACTAAGGGCGTATTTTGGGACTCGGTACTAGATGCTTGAGTTCATATAAAAAAGAGTTCAGGGGCTTCCCTGGTGGCGCAGTGGTTGAGAATCTGCCTGCCAATGCAGGGGACACGGGTTCGAGCCCTGGTCTGGGAAGATCCCACACGCCGCGGAGCGACTAGGCCCGTGAGCCACAATTGCTGAGCCTGTGCATCTGGAGCCTGTGCTCCGCAACAAGAGAGGCCACGATAGTGAGCGGCCCCCGCTTGCCACAACTAGAGAAAGTCCTTGCACAGAAACGAAGACCCAACACAGCCATAAATAAATAAAATAAATAATAAATAAACATTTCCCTGAGAACAAGACAAAAATATTAAAAAAAAAAAAAAGAGTTCAGATACAAGGCTAGGAGGTTCTGAAATCTGTCAAACTTCTCATTTGACAGAGCATATGAATTTAAGAAACAGTTTTTAAAGACAGTTGTTGGTAATTTAAAGGGATATAAGCATATTTTATTTATGATATTAATGATATTTAATGATGATATTTATGCTATTCCTTTAAGGTGTTCTAAGCTCCTACTTATGTAATTACTTTATTATTCATTTTCTAAAATGGCTCTAGACCCTTTAAAAAGATTGAGAGAAAAACATTTAAGTTAATGGATTAACATAATGTAGATATTGACTTGTAGTTATCACATCCCACACTGCACAACTACAGGAAGCGCCATTCACAGGAACTGTGATGTGACTGACACCTCCTACGGTGTGCAGCACACAGCCAATACAACTGCATGTAAAGGCCCTGTAATTCTGCTACCTGCAATCATGGCGTAGGCAGAGACTATCATGCAGGAATTAGTAGGAATGTTTTGCCTCATTCTCACATTTGATAGCCTTGAATTTAACATCTGGATAAATCCAAATGAGGTTATATACCCCATTATTATAACGTTTATGCACTATAAAGTTTTAATTTGGTAAATGTAAATATTTAAAATGTACAATGAATTTTTAAAACATTGCTATTTTGTTCTTTAGCAAACAGCATTAAAAAGCAATTGAGCAAGCAACAATAAACAAACAAAAACAGAGTGGTCCAGGATTCAGTACATGCCAGCAAGGTACAGAGATTATTACCATTACCATTTCCATCTATCTTTAAAAAAAAGTGAATTGCACAAGACCATATGTTGAATCACAAATGTAGCTTCTTTAACATTAGTTGATGTTGAGCTTCACCTCTGCAAGATGAGGAAAGAAAACAAAAAAATTGTCTATCATGGCGAGGCAGGTGCTAGCACTTTGTATCCTTGGGAAGATAACCTCTGTCTCGTTACCATTCATTGCACTCAGTCCTAGGGATAGAAAAAGGAATATATCTCCCTTCTCTTACAATTTAGACTTGGGGAGGAAGACCAAAAATTTGATAATTATTTCTATGTACCCTGTACATAATATACTATGTGTTGCATACTCTGTGTAATAAATGGTAATTGTGTGCAGCTACATAGGTCTCATACACATGAAATGAGCCTGCATGGGGGGATTTTTCTCTGGAGACAGACTGAGGATGAGCACTACTGAACCTATAGTAGTAAAGCATTTTATTGACTCCCTGGCATCCATTCCATCCCATCCCATCCCTATTATATACGATTCATTTGGCTAAGGTGGAATTGACCCCCACCCTCAAATCCAAGTGGCTCCTAATTGATATGAACCAATCAGTGCAATCTTATCCCCTTCACCTCCGTAACACATGCAGTAAACCTGGGTTTAGGCCAAACAGTCTGAAGCCTAGATTCTAGACCAAAGTGATCTGTTCAGATTGGTCCAATCTTATTGAAGTTCAGAACTATTATTTGACTGGAAAACAAGGTCTTTCTCTTGGTGGTATGATATGCAGAAATGAGGTTGAAACCTCTGTATGCCATTTCTCTACAACGAAGGAAGCCAGACTGAGGACATAGCTCTCAGATACCTGCATGTATAACTCCTTCAAGTCTTTGTTTTTAAGCCACTAAAAGTCCATCATGGCTCCTAAGCATGAGGAGAGAAGTAGATTGGACTATGACAGGCTTTAAAGCAGTATTTCAAAATTCCAGAAAAAAAATGAAAAAGGAGATAACTGAATGAGCAATGTAGGCACAAACCATGCAGATGTAGTAGTAGTAGAAGAAAAAAATGCTGTAAGAACAAAACAGGAAGGGTGAAACTGTAATCTGGCTGTTCTCAAGCCTGAATGTTCCCCTTTGGCCCAAATGTCAATTGTCAGCTGCAAATAGGAATTTTGAAGAGGAAATACTAACAGTTTGAGGCAGTTCGGAAGAGGAGAGAGGAAAAAGAAGAAAGAATACAATTAAGAAAGAAAATGACAAACAAGAGACTACTGAGTTATTTAATTATCCTTCTGAGATGGAAAATGACATCAGAAATAAAGATAGAAAAATTTATAATGAATATGGCAAGAACACTTGCTCTACTCCACTTTGATACACCTCCTCTTACATTTCTCCAGTAGCTATTTCAAATCTGTACCACCTCCAAAAGCCCCATCCAGTCCCTGAGTGGCTCACCCTATTAATTTAAATTATTCTCCTACCACAAAAATGTGAGACCATCAGGGACCAAATGACTCAGCATTCTACCATTCTAATGACAATAGCATCTCCATCCACAAGAATCTTTTTTTCCTTCT
The DNA here is from genome assembly GCF_965194825.1 of Balaenoptera physalus. NCBI lineage: Eukaryota > Metazoa > Chordata > Mammalia > Artiodactyla > Balaenopteridae > Balaenoptera > Balaenoptera physalus. The sequence continues at coordinate 29,431,068 of NC_138892.1, read as the reverse complement.
CTCAAGTCTCCAAAAAGAAGGTTCCACATATCTATGTTGAGGCTAAAAAAACTCCATTTGTACTCTTCATCTCATCTCTAAACCTTGGTTTATCTGTTTTCCCTTCAAACTCTTATTTTCTACAGAATCTTTCCTTTCAGCTCAGATGTATGCTTAATCTCTATCTTCGAGAAATTTCTCCAATACGGTATATTGCTTTCTAGCTAGCTTTTCAAAAATATAAAATAACATAAAAGTTTAGACTTGCTTCTTCCACTCATACAATATTATGGAAGCCACACTGACAGATAATAAATGATTTGAATATCAAATCCATAGGACTTGGTCTCACTATGACATTTTATTAATTATTCCTTCTTTGTAGAAACTCTATGTCCTTTGTTTCTCTGACATTTTCTTTTGGTTCTCTTCCTACATATATGATTCATTTGCTGGAAACGTTTTTCCCTGCTATTTAAATTTCTATGTTTCTGACTATATATCTCTTCTCAGTCTCTATCTTCTTCCCTAGGGAACCTAATTCCCAAACCTACATGCTGGTACCTTTCAACTTTATATCTCTACTTAGGCTTCTCTGCAAAGTGTCTGACCATAGAAACTATTGCCTACTAGGTATTTGCACTAAAATATCTCACTAGAAGTTACGTTTTCTCCACTCATCACTGAGCTCTTGTTTCTGATTTCCTGGCTCGGTTAGAGACAGATAGTCTCCCAAGCAAGAAATATGGGAATCAAGTCAACAGCTATCCTTCATTAGTCGCTAAGCTTTTAACCATCTTGTGTGTACTACTACAATAGCTTCCTATTAAATTAGCCTTCTTACTTCCAATCTCACCCTCTTCCATCCTTTCCTCCACATGCTGCCAAGAGGGATATCTCTAATAAAAGTAAAATATAAGTCTGATCATGTCATTTTCTTGTTCAAAATTCCCTCAACATCTTTCCATCACCTGCAGCATTAAAGCTAAATTATTGCTAAATGTCTTCAGTAGGCGTATAAGAACCTGCATGTTTTGGTTCTATATACTTGTCCAGCCACATCTAGCTTGTTAATTAACTGCTTAAAATTCTCTACTTAATGTTGCTTCAAGTTCTTGAACTTTTGTGCATGCTATTCCCTCTGCTCTGACTGGTCATCTCTTTCTCTTTTCAACTCTGAAACGTTCCTATGTATCTTTCAAAACCTAGCTAAACATCATCTACTCAAAAATATGTGACCTCTGTACCCAGACAAAAATCCATCCCCCCCCAACCACTATATTATCATTGTAAATATCTTAAACCTACTTCTTGTACTTTTCACAAAATACTGCAATTTTTGTTCACCATCTCTCTCTCCTGTTAGTCCATAACCTCTTGAAGGTAGAGGCTTTGTCTTACTTATATAGTTTCTATTCCCATAACCTAGAACAGTCTGATTCATATTTCATCTCAATAAAGGCTGGTTCAAATAAATTAAATTTCAATACATACAAGATTTTTAAAGAGAATATATGTTATATGAATGCACTCAACTTAGTAAAGCAATGAGAGAAGCTGTTAGTAATGGGTCATTTAGGAGCCTTGATTATTATGTCTTATTTGTGGCCTACAGAATATTTTATGTAAGCTTCCAAAGAAGCTTTTATACAAGTTTCAGATCATGGGAGAACATGGATTTATTTTGGAGACCATACAATTACAGAAGGATTAGGACTTCTTCCACATAGCAGATCAAGAATAAAGACTTCTGTTCCTCATTTTCAGTAATGCAACAGTGGATGAAGGCACAGCTGGGTCCTGGTAAAAGGATATCAGGATATATCAATGGTTTCAGGAAAAGTGGCAGATGGATTAAGAGTTTTAGCTGTAAAGTGAGTGAAGGAAAGGGAGCTGTTGTAAGGGCAAGATGATGCATATAGCCTAGTTACCAAGTATTGTTTTAATCAATTGACGTGAGCAATTTTGGTGGAAAAAGACATTCTACAGATGTGGCTGAAGACGTATACATAAAATAAGTTAAGCATGGGGCATTTTATTTTATACAATAAAAGCATTGGATTTGGGAGTGAATTTTAACTAAATCTTATACGTAGAGGCACTGAAAGTAAACAAATCATTGACAAGGCAAACAGAAATTAAGGATTTTCTTTCAGAGTTGAGAAAGTGAAGATTTGGACATTTCAATAAATATAAATTGTGACAGCACTGAAAGTAAACAAATCATATACAGGAAGGCAAAAAAAGATTAAGGATTTTCTTTCAGAGGTGAGAAAATGAAGACTTGCAGATTTCAATAAATATAAATTGTGAAATATTGAATTAAAAATGACACCTGTAATCAAGTTCATTTTTGACATTTGGCCTCTAAAACCTTTTTCTCTTTTAGGTCACTTCTCTACCTGGTGAGTCTTGGTAGGGGCAGAGGTGGCCTCCAGGAGAAGTGAAAACTCATTTTCTCAGACACAATCTCCTCAGATTCTAACACTTCAACTCAAAGATATTTAATGCAAAGAAACAGGACTAATGAGAAATCCATGCAGGCAAGAGTAGGGCAGCAAATAAAGATGTATCAAGTTCCAAAGCAGCCAATGGTTGTGATTCTGTCAGCCTGCCCAAGTTGTAGCATTCATGGTTTCCACAGTACAACAGCTGCGCCGGTGCACAGTGGTGGTTGCATAGAGGTCTGTATGAAACCAATTCTCTGACATCACTTTAGAGATTGTTCCTGATAGTGTAGTGTCTAAGCACAAGTTCTAAATATTCTTTTAAAAATTCCTTTTCTCTTTACAGTGGCCTGGGTTGGTTTATGATATCTAAAATGAAGAAGCTTGACTGGTCATCTACCTTTCTAACAAATCCAGAACTGTAATCTCCTATTGAACATTTACTGCATGCACAGGGAACCACATTATGTCCTGGGGTGAGCAGGTGGGGAAGAGGTGAATACTGAAATGTAAGACACAGGTCGGCTCTCAGGGGCAAGCAGCATAAAACAACCAAAAACTGGGGCAGGATGATGTAAGTCCTATGCTGAAGTACAGGCTGTTCAGTACAGAAGAAGTAACAATCATTTCTGACTGATGGGATCATGGGGGGCTTCATAGATGAGATATGTTTTTAATTAAGTCTAGAAGAATGAGTAAGATTTTTGATAGGGAAATGCCTGGAGTGAAGAAGGTAGGGATTCCTGTTGAGGGATGCTAGGCTTAAGGAACATTATAATCAAAAGCAAAGAAGAGGAAGTAGAAAATATAATGGATCAAGATGTAGGCTATTGTTTCATTCAACTGTAATCAAATACTGAGGAACATGGTGCACTTTCAAGATGGTCTAATTAATTTTAGAAACAAGAGAGTTCCTAGGCACACACATGGGAGGACCTGAGGTTCTCCCACAAGCCTGAGGTCTGAGGGTCACATTTCCAGGCGTCTGGGAAGTGTAAACAGTTCAGTGCCTTGTAGACCCAAGTTCCTCGAGTAGAATCAGGTATACTAAGTCTACCTCAACCTGGTGCTTGTCTCGTGCTATACACAGTTGCACAAATCATGAGTCAAACAATAATTTTCAATTTTTTTTTGGAGTAGAAATAATTTCTTCAAAATAAATACTATTCAGAAGTCTAATATTTAAAAGAGATAAAGAGGATCTTCTCTGGCAGATGGAAACAAGGGGTATGTCACAGCCTTGCTCTCTGCCCCTTTCCCCCTCCTCACCATATCATACTCTTTGACACTTCACCTTGGAACTTCTAAGAATTTGGAGAATTAAAGTTTCTAAACCATCAGGTTATGCAGAAATGGAATTCTATAGAAAAAGTCAGAGACTGCCTTAGGAGGAGATGTGATGGAGGGAATCACACTGACATCTGTTTGATTTCTAAATGGGCTATATCAAAGTCTCTTTGAATCACCTAATCTCTATTGTGATATAGAGAGGAGAGAATGAACAAATAAGCTACACATATAAAGAGTTTATGAGAGCTCACTAAAATTATGAGAAAAAGAGAGAAAATACATGTTATAATTTGGGAGATAAAGACATTATTAGATACAAAATGATAATAATAGTAATAAAGACCAAGATACAACTGTGGAAAATTTGTTGTCAATGGCTATAGAAGAATTAAAAGCATGGGCATAAATATGTATTTATTGCTTTTATAATAAAATCATCTGTGATAATTATAACTGAAGTTATACTTTTTAATGCTAACAATGTATAAAATAATGTAATGAGTGAATCTTTGATTTCTTTGGGTCAAGACACTATGAAGAATACACTAAGCTGTCAACGTGAGGATTCTAGTGCCAGACCACCCAGGAGCTAATTAGACTCAATAACGGGTGTCTTCTGTTTGCATGGTTGTGTGTCTGTATTCCCGGAGAAAGAAGTTTTCAGAATGTTATATTAAACTATACACATATGCCCTGAAGCATGTAGTGAGTTCAAGTATGTTTATTCGCTCTTCCATGCCAAACCAGGCAGAGAGAGATGTTTCTAAATCTCCTTTAAAGCAACAAATCAAAGTGTTTTCTGGCAAGGATTCTTTGGGGAATGGTGATCTAGGGTCCCAGATTACCACCTAGGAGTAACATGAAACTAGTTACAGATTAACCCACTTTTTTCCTTTGCAGTAAGTCTCAGTTGTGCTTCTCTTCAATTATAGAAGAAGTAAGAAGACTAAAATAAAAGAGTAAAAAAGAAAGTGAACTAAGGTGTCACTGAGGATAGATAGGAGAAGTTAGTTATTGCACAATGTTAGGAATAATTTCCATTTATAAAAATAGGTATGGGTATGTGTATATTTATATAAAGCTCACACCATGTTGCCAAGCAATGTTTTAGGAACAGTTGAGGTCCCTACCTTCTAGTAGGGTAAGATAGTCAATGAATAGGGAAACAAAAAGGGTAAACTTGGAATGCAATAAGTGGTATAGAGAAAATACACTGGGTGATGTAATAATAACAAGGAAAAGGTTTTATTTCTTTAAGTGTTTTAATTAATTTATTATCTTCATTATAAAGAGTGTTGCCAAGGGAAGGCCTTTCTGAAAAGATGCTGCTAGAGCACAGTGCTGAGTGAAGTGAAGTTGGGTGTCATGTGAAAGTTCTAGGGAATGAATAGTTCAGGCAGAGGATCAGCATATGTAAATCTCTGAGCACGAAATGGATTGGTATTTTTGAGGGAAGAGTATGAAGTGCAATGAGTAAGGTAGATAATGGTGTGAGGAGGGTAGAGAGCTAAGCAGAGTTCAGAACATGCACAGCCTTTTAGGTCATGATAAAGAGTTGAATTTAACTCCAAGAAAATGTGGAAGACACTTAAGGGTTTTAGTAGGAAAAAGTGACCTAGACTGGTTGGTTTTATAAAAGAACACTTTGGTTGCTGCGGGGAGAATGAAACATGCTAGTGGAATGTATGGGAGAAAGGAGATTAACTAGAGGCTACTGGAAGAACGTATATTCCAGAAGCACTTTGGAGGTGACATTGGTGGACTTTCAGACCGTTTAAATGTGGCAAATGGGGTGGGGGCTTCCAAGGGGAAAGGGAAGGCTCTAGAACAACCACAATTTTGACTTAAACAACTGTATGCATTTGCCTTCCATTTACTGAAGTGGGGACGGGTATGGAGGAGAATCAGGTTTGTGGAAGAAACCAAGAGTTCTCTGTTGAGTCTGAGATGATTCTGAAACATCTAAGTCAAAATGCTAAGTATACAGAAAGACATATCAGCAGGGCTCATACAGTACTTGTGCAGCTAATGCGTTACACAAAGGCACTCAGTGGCATATCCCCAGAAGTGGCACTTTTTAAAAACTTTACACAATGGCCCAGGATACACTAGATGTGTCACTGGTCACTGCTATGATGTGGGTCCAGATTCTAAGCCTCAATACCCGAAATGTCTTCCAAATCTAAAAATTCATTTATAGTATGCAGGACTTAGAAACATTAGAATTTTCCTCCCTTTAAGCATTCTAATCTATAACATGCAGTATATTTCCATTATGTCCAATTGGAGATATTCTATTACTTAGCCTTTACCTTAGGTGGCCTGCCTGCTCTTATTTTCAAATGATTAATCTTAGGGGTTATATTGCAGAAGGCTGTTCTTTATTTGACCTGAAGCATTCCTTCACTCCTAAAAGACAGACAGGATGTGGCCTAATAGGAAAAGGTTCACGAAGCTCCAGCTGCAGTACAGCTGGCATCCATTCTCTGCCTATTGCTGCCAACAAGGCTGGGAGATGGCTGCTCTCCTGGGCATGCTAGACTCTGCAGCTGGGAAGGTGCATTTCTCTGGGAATAGCCTCTAGTTGGGGCCCCAAAGTGGGTGGTATGTTTATCTTTCCCCTTGAAAAACAAAAGGTCAACTAGGAACACATGTTTCTATGACAACAATAAATTCAAAGGAGATGCTAAGTCCCAGCAAGTGTGGACATGGGGGGATAAGGAGAGAGAAGTTGGCCTAATTCCAGAGGATAGGTCTTGATAGTACCTTGAGTTTCTTTTTATTTCAACTTAATTTCCTTCTGAATTTATACAGGATGAAAGGCTTTGGTGAAGAAAATATGTGAAGAAATGAATAATGCCCCAAAGAACATAGTCTGCTCACCACTTAAGAGGGAGGTCTTAATTTGGTAAAACAAACTAGTGATCTTACATCGGTAAGTGATGCTATTGATTCTCAAATGGGTATCTTACTTGTCAGTATTAGAAATGACTTAATTTAGTTTGCCTTCTGCCTTTATTGAAAAAACACATTTGTAAATGTGTGATTTTTATTTTGTCCTTTGTGTTTTCAATGGTCCAACATATTTCATCCTGCCATGATTTTGCTATGTTTCAGTGCATGGGCACCAATACATGAAATGTGGAATACTTCATCAACATTGCATAGTAAGATAAGAGGAGAAAAACAAAAACAATGGGAAAATCAAATGGAAGGAAAATTCTATTCAGAATTCTTAATATTTAAAAGGAACAGAGAGAGTAGAAGTGGTAATCATGTAGAAAAATAACACCTCCAGAAGAGCATTATGTGTCATTTCTTTCAATGTATAAAAGTGGAAAGAAATACTCCACCGAGTAATACAAAATGTTCTCTCCAATTATCTTAGGAATAGAAAAAAAAAGACACCAAATAGAATTTATTTATTTAAAAAATCACAAATCTAATGCATACTTCTTGTGAATTCTTCAAAAAAGTCACAGGAATATGGAGAAAAGGTAAAATTCTTTTCACTGCTGTCTCTTCATTCCCACTGTAAAAAAGCAACCTCAGTTAGAAGTTTGTTGTGTAGTCTTCCAGAGCTGTTCCAATTGCACTTTAGGGGACTTGGAGAGGAGGCAGCTTGAGGTAGTGGAAAAGCACCACGATGGAAAAGTCACTTCCCAGGTCTGCCTCTCAGTGGCTTTTGGAGGATCAATTAACTTCCTTGGGACTCTGTGATTCCTGAGGTGCAAAATGAAGTGGCTCCTGGGAAGATGGAGTGGGATTTACCACCAGCTATGGTGTACTGGAAGTCTGTAAAGATATTTTGGCAATTTTGTCAAAATGACTAGGAGAGACGCCTCATGTTTGTTTACCTGAGAACAGGGATGCCAAGCATTTCCAAACAGAATAAAGAATTTTCTCAGTCTGAATCTCAGTAGTAGCGTCTACCCCAGGAAAAAAACTAGAATATTTCGGAAGTCTCTTCCAACTGACAAGGCCTGACATAGAACAGTTATTGGTGATATCGACCAATACCAACACTTATTAGCTTACCAAGTGAATCTCCTACCTAGAAACACAATTTTTGTACATATCATAAATGTTATATTTACATTAAAGTGGTTTTCTTTGTTTTCTAAGTCAATATGAAAGGTCATTTATCAGTCTAGATTTATTCTTTATTTTGGTGATCTCTCAGCTTGCATTTTGCTCTTATTTACATTATTAAGATACTCTGCTATCTGGAAGCACTTGTTTTGATTATTCTTTTCCTTCCTTTTTCCTTTTGGTATTATGTGCATCTCATTAGTTTTTTTCTCATTTTTCATAGAAGTTTGCCTCTTTTATCACACATGCAAATATCAAGAAAACATTATTATATGTATTAAATGTGCACTGCAGCCTAGAAGCCTCAAAGCTAATGCTGCATCTAAGTGATTTTTAAATGATTATTTAATATTCAATTATTTTCTAAAATGCTCTACATGCTCCATGAGGGTCCAGTAGTCAAACCCTCCTATTAATTGTATTTCAATAAAGCAAGTTTTATAAACTGGCCTAATAACAATAACGATAATAGTCAGGAGGTACAGAGCAATACTTTACATCTGTAGAATGTAAATGGAAACCTATAGCTCATTTCTTCTAATGCCGTCAGAAGAATCATCTTATGTGATCCTCACAACAAATTCAAGAGGCTGTGTAGGCTAAGTACTACTATTTTCATTTTGTATTGAAGAAAGGAAAGGAACAGCACATAGTTAGCTTGACGTCCAAAGCTGCTTCTTATAACAAACTCATTTTCTTCAAGGGTTTAAAAAATGCCAATGTGAACCTTTTTTTTTTTTTTGCAAATACACTTAATCTGGCAAGATTCTTTCACACAGCAATAAATACCATTTGTTATCTTTGAGGGAAAGCCAGCAGGTCTCCTTCCTAGTCTCGAGGTAAACAGAAGGCTGCCTGCTTGCCTTGGGTATGCTCTTGGTAATTAGAGAATTTGTGGTCTGTTTCACTTTAAGGACTTTCTGCAAAATAGTAGTTCCTTTTTTCCTCAACTTTCTACAGAGCTCTGTGTTGGAAGCATCTCGTTCAGTACTCTTCTCTCTTCCATGGGGATACTACTGGAAAATCCCTAAGATCTAGGGATCTTAGTGAGCTGGAGCAAAAGAATGTCTGGATAAGGAATTAATCCATATATTGAATGAAAGCCTTGGGTTTTTATCTCTATTCCAATTTAAACTAAAACAAAGATCAAGCAAAATCCTTTGACTTAATGTAAATACATCTTACAAGATTTTCAGTTGAAAATCTTAAAGATCGAGTAAAAAAATTCTTTTTCTCACCCCCTTCTACTCAAGCCTCCACTACAATTTATTTGGCCAAGAGTAAGATATTAAAGCTTGAGTTTTCACAGCCTAGTTTCCTTCCCACTTCAGCTAAAGAATATTTTGTCTTGCTAACAGATTTCTGGGTCCTTCTATGTAAATGAAGACTGTAGCGGATCAGGGGGTAGAATAAAGGAAATGGAGGAAAAAATATAAGATTAACATAAGCAAAGGTGAAGGGAGAGTTTGAGGTAGATCAGAAAGAAGAAGAGACATTTAGGAGAACAACTTCTTTGTGGGAGATATTTTAAAGTAAGAAATATGATGAAAGGATATGTATTAGAAGTTTTTTCTAAGTGTTAAGAATATATTCTCCATCTCCGCCTTCTTGGTAATTTCAAGAGAGAACTCAGTAAAAATGCAATATGCTTTGAACTGCTTCTTGGTTGACAGGCTGTTGTTTGTTTGAAAGTGATGTTGGTACAAGACAATGAGAAAGCAAGTTTTTATATACATTTAAAAGTTGACATTTTCTTTATGGAAAAGTCATGAGTGCGTTCATCATACATTCAAAAAAGTCAACTGTCTACTCCTCAGAGTTGAAATTTTTTCACGTAACTACTATCAAGCAACACTAAGAAGAAAGAGAAATGACAATGAGTTACAAACGCTAATCACAAATATTTCTATATTCATTTATGTTTATTTTTACTTAACTCTCTTAAATATTTTTTTCTTTTCTCCATTTTATTGAGATATTATTAACATATATGTATGTTTAAGGTATACAACATGGTGATTTGATACACGTGTATATTGTGAAACAATGACCACAATCCCCTCACAGAATTATCTCTCTTCTTTTTTTATTTGGTGTTGATGGCATTTAATATTTACTCCCTTAACAACTTTCAATTATATAATCTTTGAATATTTTTACTTAATCTTTATTTTTTTTATTCTTTTTACCCTCTGAAACTATCCCTGATATTGGTACTCACTCATGTTTTGAAAAATGCAAAATTTGGAAAATTAGAACTATTCATGTTTTTCAAGTTGAATCAATATTTGAATATCCACTCTGTTTCCAGAATGTGGGGGATATAAAGGCAAACATGAGACATTCACTGCCTTTACTAAGGAAATATTATAAAATACACTGGCACACATCATATACAATAAAATAACTATTTCACACACTAATGTAAGTCTGGACAAAGAGAGTGAAAACAAGCTCCCTTAAAATTATGTTGTTACCTCCATTTACTATTCACTGAGTCCTGAAAGAGTTTGTGAAGACAAGACATATGTCCATTTCCTGCTTACTTTATGACCTTATTAAAGACTCACCTTTAGTTAATTATTTTTTCTAAAATGTGAATTATTTATTTCTCCCTAAAGTCACATATGCTGACCAGAAGTCTCTACTATCCTAGGAATGATGTGTTTTTCAAGCATCACCATTTCTCCTAAGAAAACTTCCTGGAACTTAGGGAAATTGGGTAGAAACTCTTCAAAATCCTCTTAGTTTCATTTCTTGTCCTGTCCAGGTGGTTGTTTTTCATCATCGTTTTTCACATCTTACCCTTCAGGCAGTTTGATAAATTGTTGCTTTTATGCCTGCTTAGGACGCCTCTTCTGAAAAATGAAATTAAATTCAAAAAGATGTTTACAATAGTGATTTCTATAACCGGAACCAAGCCAAGGTTCTGTGTGTTTTATACTCAGACTAGTTATGAAAACTTGGCATCACTTGTGTCTCTACCTCCAAATCTGTGAACACATATGATAACTGATTCGTGTATGTGGTTTTAAAAATAAAACCTTGGAGGCCAAACCACAAAACATCTTTTGTGAAGTTGACAAATCATTGGGTATTTTGTGACTGACTCACTGTCAGTCATCAACAAAATCTCCTACCTTTAATTTTGACCCTCTGCCTTTTTTTTATTACTTTAGTTGAATTACATCTTCCCCCAAGGTCACTGCTTATTTGGCAGCCCTCATAAGTGGTGGTTGTTTTTTTCTCCCACATCCTTCATAAACCGAGACTGGCTCTTTTCTCTCCCAAACACTACAACCAGGTGTCTTCTCTTCTCTTTCAGAAGCTGCTCATTCCAGGCCACTCTCCATCGAATGTCTTATTATCAGAATACTAAACCAATTTTTTGTTGTTCTCATCTACCAAGCCCTAGGTCACTCTATTCATTTCTTAAAGAGTTTCCTACCTCATTCATTCTTTCCACCATTACTTATGTGATCATTCATGATGACTTCAATAGCCACATAAATAATCCTTCCAATTGTTCGCCTCTCTGTTCCCTGACATCCATTTTTTTCCTTGTCCTTGTCCTTCACCCTATCCCATTCAACTATTCTCACAGTCATACTTTAGAGTTGGTCATTATCAATAAATGCCACTCCTTTTTCTTGATTTCAGTTAGCCCAATTTTGACCTCCATTTTCCTAGTATCCCATCTCTGGCAATCCTATAACTACTAGCCCTGTGAACTTTTCACTGTTTCTACCATGTCCATACTTTTCATTTAGTTTAGATTTCATTATCTACATTATAATCATTACTTGACACATATTTTCAATCACATTGTCCTCTCCCTTCATCTCACCTGGCTAGCTACACCCATAACCTTGGTTAAATCCCCTTTTCATCTACTCAGAACCTGGATCCACATAAACCAAATATGCTGGAGAAAAACAAAAACATCCATGTCACTAACCTTAAGTGAGTCTTTAATGATAATAGCAATTATATCACAATCCCCTAGTCCAGTCACTTTCTGATCTCTCCCAACTTACACAATTTTCCTTCACCCTCATTTTTAGTTGATGCCTTTGGGTCCGATTCCACTGAGACAATAGAGGCAATCAAAAGTCTACATCCACATGTTCTCACCACCTCATCTCCCCATATACCTGCTTGTATTTGCTTTTATTATTATGGAGGTTCTATTATTGTTCTCAAGACAAACCCCTCAGTTTACTGCCCATTCAGGGCATTTCTCCAGCATGTAACCCCTATCTCTTCAACACCTTCATTTTTACCTTCTCTACGGGGACATTCCATTTTTTTTTTTTTTTTTTAATTTATTTTTGGCTGTGTTGGGTCTTCATTTCTGTGCGAGGGCTTTCTCTAGTTGCGGCGAGCGGGGGCCACTCTTCATCGCGGTGCGCGGGCCTCTCACTATCGCGGCCTCTCTTGTTGAGGAGCACAGGCTCCAGACACGCAGGCTCAGTAGTTGTGGCTCACGGGCCCAGTTGCTCCACGGCATGTGGGATCTTCCCAGACCAGGGCTCGAACCCGTGTCCCCTGCATTGGCAGGCAGATTCTCAACCACTGCGCCACCAGGGAAGCCCTGAGACATTCCATTTGACTTAAAAATATGCTATAGGCTTTCACATCTTAAAAGTCCCTTTTGATTTCACATTCTCTTCCAGCTATCACCCCGTTTTTCTGTTTCTCTTTATAACGTTACTCCTCAAAAAACCCGTCTATATTTGCTATCCGTATTTATTTTCTTCTTCCTCTTATTGAATCCATTCACCCACCACCACCACCACTACTCCACTAAATATTTTCTTTATATTTTGGCCAGTGATTTTTTTTTTTTACTCACTAGGACATTTTATCATGATTTTCAAAGCAACTATACACCCAAATTTTAGCTCTAGCCTGGACCTCTCTCTCAAAACCCAGACTCATATAACCAGTTGTTCTCTTGACACTCCTTTTATTTCAAAGCCCTCACAATGATACACAATTTCATTACAGTAAATGCTAGTTGCTTACAGGCCCTATAAAATTGGGCTCCTTCTATCTCACTGACCGTATCTCCTAAAACAATTAACCAGCTCCAGGCACACTGGCTTCCTCCCCATTTCCCAAACACATTAAGTACAGCCTCATATGTGGGTCTTTGCTCTTGCTCTTCTCTGCCCTTGGAAATGCTCTTCCTCCAGATATCTGATAGCAACCTTCTTACCACCTTCAGGTCTCATCTACCTTCTCAGAAGCCGCCCTTACGTTCTTTCTCAAACAGCAACTCTCCCCTACTCCTTGCACTTTTTCTCCCCCCACCCATCCTACTTATTTTTTTCATGGCACTCGAGACTCTGACATATTAAATGATTTATTTGTACATTAGTTTATTAATTTCTCCACTCATATTAGACTAGAACTGAAGAAAGGTGGAGATGTTTTTGTTTACCGCTATATCCTCAGCTACTAAAATATATAGTATACATATTATATGTGTACAGCATATATGTGCCACATAGTAAACATGCAGTATATATTTGATGAATGAATTATTGATTTCCTCCCCTTTGAAAAGTGGGTTATAAGATATATGCAGGATGAAGTCAATTCAATATTTTGAAATTGATATAAAACTATGATACTTATAGAAATAGCTCTAACCTGGAATTGTGACTATCTAAGGTATTATTTACTTGAATTCAATTGAATATGTCTTTGCCCTTCACCATGTAAATCCTGATACCAGATTTTAAATGAAGTGCTACTTTAATGGTGTCAGATATACAGGAGAATGATTATAGCATTTCTGCCAATTTACCCTGTTTATAATATAACTAAAATTTTGTCAGGTTTTTGTTTGTTTCAGGCCTTGCCTTCTTAAAGAAAATAAGACTGATTGTCTCAGAAGAAAACCAAGCATGTATCATTGTTCCTAAGAGTGTATCTCTTGTCAAAGTCACTAAAATAGGGTTTTGCTTAGAAGGCATCCCCTCAAGTGAAGGAAAGCATGGATTCAAGGATAAAGTACTCACTCTGTATTCAAGCCATCACTGTCTGTGTAACCACCTCCCTCCTGCATTTGTGTGATTTCAAAGGAACACACCAGTGTCTCTCTCTGTTTCTGAGTACCAGGACGTGTGCATCACTAGGGGGCTTGTCAATCACTGCAAACTCCCAACCAACAATAAATCCCTGGTGTAACAACTATTAGCCACTATTACAAAATGATAATAATAATAATAATAATAATAATAATAAAACAACTTTAACATCAATTTTATTAATTCAATCAACAGAAATATTGCTTGTATACTTTTAATTATGAGTTAGATTTGGCTTAAAACTAGTAGCAATTTGGTTATTATAATGGATTTAATCATTTTTTGGCCCATCGTTGCTATTAAAATTCAACTCTAAAAATCAGAGCCTAGTAATAAATTCTAGGAGGAAATAAAACATATTCCTCTCATGTCTCTGAGTATTATATAAAAACAAAAACAACCACAACAATAATAGTATTCATTATTTTATGAACTGACACGGTGCCCCAAGAGCAGTGTTATTTTTTAATCTATTTATTGCTATAATGCTAATCTTCACTAGTATAAGGAAAGACTTCAGAAAGTAGCAAGATCTAAGCTGAGACATAAAATTTAGTAGGAAACAGTTTAAAAAAGTGATTTGGGCTTTGGGTAGGTAGGAATGAGTAATAGAAGCATAAGGAACAGCAATTTAAAGGCCTAGTGGTCAGAGAGAATATAGCAAATAATGCAGATTATCCATATGGAATTCATGCATGTAGTTTTTCAGGCCTATAGGTGCAAAAATGTCTGAGGATGGACAAATGGTCAGAAGAGAACTTCAAGCTTAGTTAAGAGGTAAACCATTAAGAGGTTTGTAAGCCACAGATACCTTAAAGATTTTGGATTTTATTTAGAACAAAAGGTAATTATTGCTCATTTTCTTTCACTTCTTTTTTTTCTACCCCACTTTTTCTTTCTCTTCTCTGCTTTTTTTCTCCTCCTTTCTTTCCCCTCATGTCTTCCCCCCCCCCATATTTTATTTAAGCGCAAGAAGTATCATTTATTCATTCAAGAAATCTTCATTGCACACCTTGAACATATAAGAAATCTGCTAGATCCTGAGAAAATTTTCTGAGCAAGACAGACCTAAATCCATCTCTCATGAAACTAGAGTCTAGTGAACAAGCTTGACATCTTCAGGGAACTGAAATAAACCTAGTGTCACTTAAAGTTAGAAGTAGGGAAATATCATGAAATGAGGTTAGAAAAGAAAGCAGGAACACATCACAGGGGGTGTTGTAAATTAGATAAGGAATTTTAGTCTTTATGCTAAGAGCAACGGGAAGCCATCAAAGTGTTTTAAGCTTAGAGATGATATGATTTATGTTTATGAAAGATCACTGGCTTTGTGTGAAGAATCTATTGCTAGAGGAGAGGAATGGATAAGGAAACATCAATAAGATGCTATTGCTATATTCTTTGTAAAAAAGGTGGTAACTTGGAACAAGAAAGTAGTGGTGGTGGTAGGAGAGGGTAGTGTTGCTGGTGGTGGTAGAGGTGGATCAGAAGAGGAGACAGAGACCTGGTATTGTTTGAAAGAAATGTAAATGATAAACACATCAGAAATTGTGTACTGTACCCTTAAAAAAATAATTAAATAAACAAGCTTCCTTCTCCGGCTTTCAGAAAAGTAGCTGATATATTTTTTATTTTTAAATTTCCTCTCTTCTTATTTACCTTCTTTAATGTGGTTTCCATTCCTCTATGTCACTAAAATAGTTTTTAATATGGACTCAAATACCCTCAGTAACATTCGAACTCCTGCTTATTTTCCAATCTTGACTGCTTAGGACATCATTAAATTGCCTCTTTCCAGAGCACTCTATTCTGTTGACTTCCATGACAATAGTATCTCCTTTTACCTCTATGGCTACTTTTTTCCTTGTCTCTTGGTTATCTTCTGGTCTTTAAATATTGAAGCTAGTCATTGTTCAGTCCTAGGCCCTCTCTTATTCTCACTCTATAGTCTATCCCCATGTCATCTTAATTAAGGTCATGCCTCTAAAGTTTATATCTCCAATCCATACAACTTTTCTGAATTCCAGACTCAAATCTAACTGTATATGTTAGATTTCCATTTTAATTCTTCACTAATACCTCAAACTTAACGTGCCCATTCACAGACAGGGAAGAATAGAGAAGGACAAGGTTGGGGGCCAGGCAGATATGTGTGATTGAAGGTGTCAGTGACTTAGATATATTGAAGGAGAAAGTCTTTGCAAATAAAGTCAAGAAACTGGGAAGCCAGGAAATTGGCTCTGTTTTCCATAAGAACACTGAAGGTGTCTAGAAAAATAGCAAAAATCCTTAACAAAATACTTGCAAACTAAATTCAACAGCGTAAAGGATTATGCACCATGACCATGTGGGATTTATTCCTGGAAAGTAAGGAACGTTCAACATATGAAAATTGATCAATCTGATACATCACATTACCAGGATGAAGAGAAAAAAAACACATGATTATCTCATTTGATGCAGAAAGAAGCATTTGACACAATTCAACAACTTTTCATGATATAAAGACAAAAAAGAAATAGAAGAAAACTACCCCAACATAATAAAAGCTATGCATGAAAAATCCACAGTGAACATTATACTCAATAGTAAAGTACTGAAAGCTTTTCTTCTAAGATCAGGAACAAGGCAAGGATGCTTGCTTTCACCACTTTTATTTAACATAGTACTGGATGTCCTAAACAGCAACTGAGCAAGAAAAAATAAATAAAATGCATCCAAATTAAAAATAAAGAAGTAAAATGATCTCTGTTCACAGATGATATGATCTTATATACAAGAGTCCCTAAAGACTCCAAAAATTTTGTTTGAGCTAATAAAACAAATTTATCAAAGTTGTGGAATACAAAGTCAACACACAAAAGTCAGTTGCATTTCTATACACTAACAATGAACAATCTGAAAAGGAAATTAAGAAAACAATTCTATTTACAATAGCATCAAAAAAATTAAAACTGAGTAATTAGCCAAGGAGGCGAAAGACACAATGAACACTATAAAGCATTGCTGAAAGAAATGAAAGACACAAATAAATGGAAAGACAACCCATGTTCATAGACTGGAAGATTTAATATTATTAAGATGCCAATACTTATCAAAATGATCTACAGATTCAATGCAATCCCAATCAAAATTTTAACAACTTTTTTTGCAGAAATAGAAAAATCCATCTAAAATTCATATGGAATTTCAAGGGACCCCAAATTGCCCAAACAATTTTGAAAAAGAACAAAGTTGGAGGATTCATACTTTCAGACTTCAAAACTTACTACAAAGATACAAACTTCCTACAAAGATAATCAAAATAGTGTGGTGCTGGCATAAATACAGACCTATAGACCTATGGAATAGAACAGAGAGCCCAGAAATAAAGCTTTACATATATGGTTAAATTAGTTTCAACAAGGCTTCTAAGATCATTCAAAATTGGATATCCACATGCAAAAGAATGAATTTGGACCCTTACCTAACACATATGCAAAAGCTGAATCAAAATGGATCAAATACCTAAATGTAAGATCAGAAACAATAAAACTCCTAGAAGATAACACAGGGCAAAACTTCACAACATTGGATTTGGCAATGATTTTTTTGATCTGACACAAAAGACAAGGCAATAAAAGCAAAATTAAACAAATTGAACTCCATAAAAGTTACATACATTTGTACATCAAAGAACGCTATCAACAGAGTAAAGAGGTGACCTATGAAATGGGAGAAAATATTTGCAAATCATTTACCTGATAAGAGATTAATATCCAATATATAGAGAAGTCCTAAAATTCAACAGCAACAAAAAACAAACAACCTTATTCAAAAATGGGCAAAAGAGTTGATATTTGTCCAAAGAAGACACGAATGGCTAATAAGCACACAAAAAAATGTTTAACACCACTAATCATTAGGTAAATGCAGATGAAAATCACAATAACTGCATATGTAATAATCCCAAACTGAAAACAATCTTTATGTCCATTAACAATAGAATGGATATACAGCACAGTGACAATAAAGTATCTAGATATACATACTATGAATCTGAAATACATATTGCTGTCCCCACATAGTCAGACACAGCAGAATAGACATTGTATTATTCTTTGTGTATATGGTTCAATAAAAAAAAAAAAGCAAAATATATAATATTCAAAGTTAAGAAAGGGGTGACCTTTTGGGAGAGGGAGGGATAGCAATTTGGAGGTGGCATAGCAGAGAACATCTTGGGTGCTAGTGATAGCCTATTTTCTGATCTAAAAGTGCTAAAAATGGTTACTTAGATGTGTGCTTGGTATTGATTCATTTAAGTGTACATTTATATTTTCTTGCACTTTGCTATAGATGTGCTCTACTTCTTAATTAAAAAGACAAAAAAAAAATTCTAAATACGACAAAACTATAAATACCTAGTGACAAAATTAGTAACATAAGTAAGTTGCCTATACGAAATAAACTATAAAATAAAACCTGAATAAATTAGGAGATGACCTAAGTTCCAGAATATATAAAGGCATCCTACAAATTGATACAAAACAACTAAAAAGGGAAGAGTCAGTTGGTAAAAGAGATGGACAGGCAATTCACAGGAGAGACAATTCAAAGACGGAAAAAATTAATTTCAAAGGTGTCAATCAGAGTTCAAAAGAAAATGCAAGTTTAAACAATAATAAAATACCTGTAACATTCAGGTCTAATAATGTGAGAAAACTGAAACTTTCTTAGCCAAAATGCTAGTGGGAGGGTGTTAACTGAAACTTTTCTTCAAAATAGTCTGGTAATATCTATTATAATTAAAATTTTATAAGCCCTTTGTTTGGCTCTACCAAAATGATAGTAACACATATAAAAATATATGTATTGGGTTGGCCAAAAAGTGCCTTCAGTTTTTAAGTAAAAATAAAAGACACATTTTTCATTTTCACCAAGAACTTTATTGAACAACATATTCACCCTTTTGTTCCACTACCTTCTGCCATTTTTCAGGCAATTTCATAATTCCATCTTCCCAAAACTCTTTATCTTTTTGAGCAAAGAACTGTTCCAGGTGCATTTTACAGTCTTCCAGGGAATTGAAAGTTTTTCCATTAGGCAAATTTTGTAAAGACCGAAATAAATGGCAATCCGAAGTTTCAAGTCTGGTGAATACAGCGGATGAATCAGAACTTCCCAGCCAAGCTGTAACAATTTTTGCCTGGTCATGAAAGAAACATGTGGTCTTGTGTTATCCTGATGGAAGATTATGCGTTTTCTGTTGACTAATTCTGGATGCTTTTCATCGAGTGCTGCTTTCAGTTGGTCTAATTGGGAGCAGTACTTGCTGGAGTTAATCATTTGGTTTTCCGGAAGGAGCTCATAATAGAGGACTCCCCTCCAATCCCACCACATACACAACATCACCTTCTTTGGATGAAGACCGGCCTTTGGTGTGGTTGGTAGTGGTTTATTTTGCTTGCCCCACGATCTCTTCCATTCCACATTATTGTACTGTATCTGCTTTACATCGCCCATCACAATGTTTTTAAAATGGAACGTTTTCATTAAGTAGAGAATCGCTTGCATAAATACGGTCAAGAAGGTTTTTTTTTTTTTGCTTCCGTTTATGTGGAACCCAAACATCAAAGCAACTAACATAACCAAGCTGATGCAAATGATTTTCAGTGCTTGATTTGGATATTTTGAGTATGTTGGCTATCTCCTGCGTGGTATAACATTGATTGTTCTCAATTAATGTCTCAATTTGATCGCTAACAACTTCAATTGGTCTACCGGAACGTGGAGCATCTTTCAGCGAGCAATCTCCAGCACAAAACTTCGCAAACCACTTTTGACACATTCAATCAGTCACAGCACCTTCTCCATACACTGCACAAATCTTTTTTTGTGTTTCAGTTGTGTTTTTACCTTTCTTGAAATAATAAAGCATAATATGCTGAAAATGTTGCTTTTTTTCTTCCATCTTCAATATTAAAATGGTTACACAAAAATTCATCAATTTTGATCAATCTTTTTTTAAACACACGCTGATATGACAGCTGTCACATACAATCTAACAAAATAGTTTAGAATGAAGTTAAAGACAACTAAGTGCTACTAGAGCCGTCTTATGGAAAAAACTGAACAACCTTTTGGCCAACCCAATATGATGTTCTTGTTTGTTTGTTTGCCTCACTGCTTATAATGGCAACATTGGGAACAATCTGAGTGTTCATCATGGATGGAATAAATCTTTGCCTACTCAACTAAAGGGCTGCCCATAATCAATTGTAAAATGAAAAAACTTGCAGAAAAATGTGGATATATCTTGGTTGCAGAAAAATGTGGTTATAGTTGCAGAAATTTGGTCATATCTTGGTTCTGTAAAAATGTTGCAGAAAAATGTGGTTATATCTTGGTTGCAGAAAAATGTGGTTATATCTTGGTTCTGTAAAAACACTGCCACATAAACCCATTTTTTTTTTTTTTTTTTTTGCTGGGTTTTCCATTTATGTGACCATTTTAATATTTTCTGGGGTTGATTCCTAAAGGAGCAAATGGACTGATTCCTTTATGACAATTATTGCTGAATATAGATTAGATTAGAGCATACCCTGTATTTAGAAGATATCATTTTGTCTTAAACATTTTAATCTGAACAAAACTCTAACTTCTCATTTGAAGACTGGCTTGTTTGTAAAAGTCATCATTAATCTATTACTCCCAGAAGTATGGAAGTGGAGGAGCTGGGGGTCAGCTGGAGATACTTTTATCTTGTTTTTATTCCTCTTTTATTGTTTCATTTGTTATAATGAGCATGTATTTGTACTTTTTAAAATCAGAATATTTATAAAGAAAAATATTTTCTTCACTGATCAAACATGGCGCTTTTCTTTCTTTTCCATGTAACCTCATACTTCCAGCTTCACCCATTGAGAGCTCCCAATACCAGTTGTTTCTTGCCCATTTTCATTTACTTCCCTTGAAATTGGTCTGGCTATGCCAGCTTTTCTTTTATTATAACAGTTATTTACATTCTACAAGTATTTATAGCTTGTTAAGATGGCTCTGTGGCCTAGTTTAAAAGGAGATTCTGGTAAATCCCTTCCACTTACAACACTTTTATCTATTAATTTGCTGTAGTTCATTGCTCTACTTTTGTTTACTTAAAGATTTCATCTAGGCTCTTGATGCTTTGCCAGCACCCAAAGGCACACTTTTCTCTTCATGCATTCCAGTTTCCATAGTACTATTTACTGGCTTGATTCTCTAAGAGACAATCCTTTTATTGAATTTCAAAGACTCTAGATTTAACCCAAGATAAATGTTGAATATTGCTTGGGGTCCTGGAAAGCATTAGACACTCTGTGAAAGAGTGGCCCTACCTCTAAGTTAAAAGCAGCCTGTTTGAAGTTCCAAATGCACATTCTGTGTCAGTGTACACTGTCACCATGAGATTTCTGTACCCTGGGCTCACCTTGACAACCCAAATCCTATTCTTACTGGATAAGTTTCTTTCCTCTGGGAATTCATGTAGAACACAGACTCTAAGATCACTCAGTTTTCCCTCTCTGAAAGCATTATTCTTACTTTAAATTCCAGGCTTTAAAAGTCACAACGGCCCCAAACATCCTCATGGTCAAGCACAGACTCTTTTTATGACTCTCCAGATGCTACAGAGAAAGCTTAAGCTAGTAAAATCCCATCGAAAAAGCCCAAACCAACCAGTTGTCTAAACAAATCTGCCTCATACCACTCCCTCCTCAACATTCAATGGTCCAAGAGTCTGACAGAAAATATCCAATCTAAACCCTGCTCTCCTCCTCCTTCTCAATGACCACTAGCTTGCTTTGATTTTTTTCATGTGTCTCCTGATCAATATAGTAGCCTTCACTCTGAGCTTCTTACCTCTAGTCTTCTTCATCATATTAATCTTTCCAACATATGTCCGTCAAGGTTATTTTTTCAAAAACAAGAACCCAAGCTTCTCAATTCCTTCCCTAAAGAAATTTGATGTTTCCCTAATACCTAAAAGAAAAAGACTAAAAGGCCTTAATATGTTAAGAAAGTCTCTGAATTCGTTTCTGCTCATCTTTCTGATCTTGACACCAATATTTTGCCAGCATTGTTCTCCCACAAAGATGACAGGCTTTGTCATGCCTTCTTGCATTTGGATATACTGTTTCCTTTATGGGACTACCTTTCTGACCCTGTTCTGCTTGGTGGAGTCTAACTGAGCCTTACAGACTCTACTCAAGTGTCACAAGCTCTGAAGCCTTCCAAACTCCTTTGGGCAAATAGCTGTTCTTCATTTTTGTCTCCATAGTACTGTTCAGAATTCTGTTTTAGCATGTATCAAATTGTACTTCAACCATATGGCTCCATATCTTACCTGACTCACTCCTTAAATCAAGAGTTCCTCAAGGGCAGGGATGCTAACCTTATACCCACAATATTGGGTTCAGTTCCTGACATGGAGAAGGAGTCCAGTGTGTGTCTATTTGAGGATTGCAGGAATGACAGAATAAATGGAGTCCTTTCACAGAAATCAGGAGTCTCAATATTCCACAAAGACTCTTGTTAAAACTTGCGTAAGTAAGATCAGGAAATGAATCAGGGAGACATCTCTGTTATTTTGTTTAAAGAATATCCTCCCATAAACTTCTGTTAAGATTCAGTGGAAAATGACATCAATTTTCCTCATTTCAACTGTGGACTAAATAATATTACCAAAACATTCTACTCTTAAAAACTGAAAATTTGGTTTCCAGGCGGCAAAATGTCTCAAACCCTTGTCTCCTTGCACTATTACTAAATCAAGTTTGCATTTTGTTTTCCACACAAAATTTGATTTTACTCTAAGAGTTCTTAGAGAAAACTCCTGTGTTAATGAATTTGTGCTTAAAGTGCAAATTCTGCTGATCGATTGGTGATGTTTTTCTCCTCCATTATAACTATGATTTATCTATTACAATCATTGTATATAACCTGCTAAAGAATTAATTTTTATAGACACTGTGGTAGAATATATATATATTATATATATATAATATATATATATATGAAGAGAGAAAAAAAGATTTAAATCTTATCTCGTATGTATAGATTTCAGGTAAAGGATCTGATACTTAGAAAGCCTAAGTCACTTACTAGCATGAACAACCATCCTAGTTTGCCCGAGATAAAGAGGGTTCCTTGGATGCTGGGTTTTCAATTTTAAAACCAGAAAAGCCCCAAGCAAATCAGTAGTTCACTCTGTCACTTATCCAAGGTTATACAATAAGTTGCAGATACAAAGTTCAAGTTCAGTCCTTCATATGCTCCCAAATTTTACATTCATTTCACATGCTGCCTCTTTGATTTGGATTTCGTCCATAATATTTATTTCCACATTGTAAATCATATGGTGTCAATAATTAAGGTTTCCAAGAGCAATAGAAAAATGAAAAAAATTCTAGTGAGGTATTTTAATAGAACTTTAAATTATGTAGCAGTAGCATACTTTGATTTCAGCTACAGATGTTCCTCTTCTAATTACATGCCAAAATTACTAGCTAATAGATTTATTTTGCATACTGCTACATTATAAAACTTATCTAATTATTTATGGACTAGTTGTTGAGACTCTCAAATTAGACTATCACTCTACTTTCACTGTGAAAATAGTAGTTCTTCATTTTTTGTGAATGTTCATAAAGCTTTTAATGTCCCTCAATGTGACTCCATTTCTTCCCTCAAACCATGCTTCTCCAATATCAATATTAGAGAGATTTACAATATATGAGGAAGAGTCAAAATGATAACATTTGCATTATTTTAAAGAGAAAGGAAACAAGCTAACGGGTTGGGTTTTGGGGGATGGGGAAGTGTGTTAAGACAAACTGGATGAGGGGACAGTAAAAGTTTAAGGAGGATGGCACATACCATAGAATAGTTCTAGTAATCTTCTCCAAAAGATATCTGAGCTTAATAAATTTTTCCTTGTGAAATTTCATCACCAACCTCTGTGCATTTCTAAGCAAATCGGCACCTTTTCTTGAATATAATTTCTAAAGCTTCAATTACTTTTGATTACTTTCTCTCAAGGTATACTTAAATAGAATGTTACAGACATGATTATATTTCCAAATGTGTCTTTAACAAGAATTTAAAACTTGCATATTAATATTAAAAAACATTGAGATAAATGGGAAAAAATAACATTTATAGCCTTGTATATTTATTCAACAAACAACAGCATGGTAATGGTACAAATTTTAGACCAAGGGTTAAGGATTTTGAGTACGTGTTTTCCTTCTACTTATGATTAGTTGCGTAACCTTGAGAAAATCAGGTAATTTCTCTTTTCAGTTTTCTATTAGTAAAATGCGGAATAAAATAATTGTCTTACCTTGCCCATGGGCATGGAAAGAAGTTCATCTAGGTGACCATGACGCACGCTGGGAAGGACAGTGTTTGGTAAATTTGAATAAGAAGAAAGAATAATAGTAACTGCAATAGCTATATGTAAATCCAAAGAGAAACTAGGCGGCTTTGAGGCAATATGGTTTGGGTACAAATCACAAGATACTTGAGCTCACTCAGTTAATTCCTATGCACTCTCAAGTTTGTGAATATTGTAGCACACTGACATTTCTTAAACTTCAGTGTGAGTAGGTATAACATAGAGAATCTTGTTAAAATGCAGATTATAATTCAGAAGGTCTGTGGTTAAGCTTGAGCATTTGCATTTCTAACAAGCTCCCAGGCGATGTTAATAGTACTTGGAGCAGGTACCACATTTGAGCAGCAAGATAGAAAGCTATTTGGTTTCCCAACTGCTTAGAGAGATGATGAAGATAAGTGGCACTGTGATATATAAGCAGGAGTCATTCTCATGTACTAGACATTAAAATACGAGACTGATTTGGAATTTGGATAAAGGGATATGAATTTGAAGTAGTAATATGACAGGGGAGACCTCCCCAAAAGGGTAAAGGATACCCAAGAACAGATTGGAAAAAGCTTCCAGAAATCTATGGTTGAGAAAATTTGGGTATCTAGACTACAGAGGCAACTTGTTTAAAAACAAAACAAACTCAAACAAAACAACAAGGCAGACAGTGGGATGTAAAAAGTTTGTGCAGAGAAGAACAAATTTGAGTAAACTTCTTAATAATAAATCAGAATAAATGGAGACGGATGCAGCTGGGTCAGCTTCAAGGTTTCAGAATGAAAGCGGAATTTAAAAAACTGAGGGGTAACATCTGCCCAATGCAGGGGAGACCTAAAAGCCATTAAGAGAAAGGGACAGAGGATGAAGAGGCTTTTCAAGAGAAAAGAAAAATTAAGATGCTTTTCAGGTGGTGGCAAGACAGAAGGGCAACCAGAGTCACGATGGACGTTGCAAGTCATCTCCTTGGGGAATGCAACCCTTGCCGTGAAGCGTGAACAGAAGAGGGAAGTCCATCTGCACCCATTGGGAAGGAAAGAAGAAATGAGAGAAGTTATCTAGAGAAGCAATTAGGGAGAGAGGCTATAGAAAACGGGATGATGCCTGCTGTGCTTCGAGCTAAGGTGACCAAAGAAGTCAGTGTAGAAATTGAGAAGGAATAGCTCCTGAATCAAGGGAGAAGTGCAGAAGGAAAAGAGAAAAGTCACGAGAAAGAAAAAAATTGCACTCAAAGTGTGTTTTTACAAATTAAAATCACAAAATGGATTATTTTTATGATTCACTATTAAGAAGGGAAAAGATGACATCAGTTCAAGTTTTGACAAATTCTAACTAACCAAATTAAAGACTGATGGAAATGGATTGCATCACAAGAAGAGAAATTACGCTGGAAAGAGCAACATGATTTAAGAACATGGTGAAATAAAGTGGCAGGGCAAAAAGTAAAGACCAGTGACCAACTGGTTGGAAAGCACGATACAGAGAGCAGAGCAAAGGAAAAGAATCTGCAGATGTAAAATAAGAACTCTATTCATCTGGAGGAAGTTGGGAAGTTTCTGCTCATCTATGACACAGACACACTGGAGTGTATTTGACCCTTGGTGAGCCCCAATAGGACTTCCTCTCTCTGGTTCTTCTCCCACCTTCTCACCCTTACTCATTTATTAGCAACATATTGTCCCACCTCCTTCCCAAAGATCTTTGAGACTGTTAAAGAAAACCAGAGCCAGATAGTAGTTCAAGTGGTAAAAAAAAGATTTTGTTCAGGAACTACTGCAATAGAGGGAAAGAGACCTCGGTACAGAACTGGACTCAATTCCAAATACAGCAAGGACCAGTGGAAATTTACAGGCAAGAAGCAGGTTGTGGGGAGGGGCGGATAGAAAATTACTAAGAGGAGACGTCAAGGGTAGGGAGAATTCTTGCTGAATAGACCTAACAGGATTCTTGCTGAAGGCAGGCCAGGATAATCAGCTACCACCTGGATGGGTGGGGGAATGAGGGTTTTGATCAGATATCGAGAATGATCAGATACTGAGGGTGAGTGTTGGGGGTTCTCACTAAATTGACTAGCAGGATTCTTGCTAAAACTGGTTTATGCAGGTCTAAGGACAAAGCCCAAGGATGAGGACTAGTGAGAAAAGGGGTTAGAGGAGGCTGACTAAAGTCTGGTCAAAAAGAGTCTTTGTCGGGAACTCCCTAGTGGTCCAGTAGCTGAGACATGGGTTTTCACTACCCTGGGCCAAGTTTCAATCCCTGGTCAGGGAACCACAAGTAGCGTGGTGTGCCAAAAAAAAAAAAAAAAAAAAAAAAAAAAAAAGGCTTCACCATTTTCTGAAGATCTTTATGTTTTTATCACTGCCAACAAAATACCAAGGCTTTTCTCTTTTCCCTTTTTCCTTCAGGTCCTGGTAGATAACTGATTGGGCATTTGATAAATAAATTTGAGTTATGAAAGTAATGCTTAATAGTAGTTTCTATCTCATTGCTTCCAGATATGTTGGTAAGACTAAGTAAGTGATGTCTACATAGGAATTATAGGACCAGAAAGTGGATAACTTCATTTTGAGGGTATTTTTAGCTGCATGTACTCCTTGGAAAGAAGATCAATCCTCTGTGATAGGCACAGCAGTATAATTTTTAAACATCTAATTGGACTTGGTCCACACCCAATCTGCCATTAGTCAATGTTCTCAGATGTATTTTAGAATTTATCACAGGAAGGAAGGGGAAATTATCCAGAAACAAATAACCACATGAATCATTACTGATTATGATGTGTCATTAAAGAAACCTTTGAGATGTGCAGAAAAGTAGGCCAGAGGTATAATTAATGGCTATCACGTTAAGGACAAAAGGAAAAATGATCAAGCATTGAAAATAATTTTAAAACATAATAATTTTAGCATAAGACACACATAGAAATAGCTGCTGTCTTTCATAATAACCATCATAAGAGATACCACATGATGATGCTTCTATTGCTTAATACATTTTTGAAACACTTCCTGGGAATTTTCATCAGGACCATTTTCTAAGTCATACAAGAAAATTATTCCCATAAAATTATGGTCATTGCCTACATATTCACCCTAGCATCTGGATCTTTATTTTTAAAGGCAAACAAACAAAAATACTTATTGTTGAAAGTTATCTGAGCGGCTGTAAGTGAAAGGATCAATGTGGCATGTTGGAATAAAAACCTAGGTAACGTTGAACTTAGTTTTCAATTTGAATTGCTTTGAGGACCAAATTTCCTTACTTCTGACTGGTAGTGCTTTCTACTGATATTTGTTTTCCAAGGCAAGAAAGAAAATAAATCTTGATTCATAATTTCTTTGGAATAAACAAGATGACATATTCCCTTTGTGATTTCTTTAGGCATGAGAAGGAAATAGTTCTGCAAAAGATTAACTTGGAACAATATATTGACATTAATAAACTTACCATTGTCAAAGCAGCAAGTCGTGTAGCAAACTAAATATTTGGCAATTTTAAAGAGTCATTTTCAAAGTGGAAATTACAATGTGTTTCTCTCCCAGCATGAACAAGATGGAATCCCTATAAAGGCATATCATGCCGATGTCCAGTTTAGTAGAATTTGGGGATTACATTGCATATCTATTGTTGTGTTACATATTAACATAATATTTTTGTGTTCTTTCCTCCCAGTGTGAATCAAAACCATTTGATATGAAAATATTTCCCTTATAAGAGAAGGATTGATCATAACCACATGTGTAAATGATTCTTTTTCTTTGGTATGAATTTTTTTAATTAAAAGTTCCCTGATTAGAAATTACATATAACAAGGTCAAATTAAGAAGATGTCAATAAAAAGTTTATTTCTTTAAAAAAATTCCCTTTACACACTCACAATAAATGTCCTCCTTCCTTGCATTTTATAGTTAAGTGCCATTTGGTAATCGCTTTGGGACAAGCCAAGGAGAAATAGAATAGTCACTAGGTTTTGAATGAAACTGCTGTCTTTGCCGTCCATCTACAAACACAGAGTTTATAATAATGTTAAGTCCTGGAATATTTAAAGTAGTTTATATTCTTTGAAAGAGAAAAAATGTGGGTGTGTGTATATAATTAGTAGGAATAATGAAATGTATACATCATCTTTCCAAGGGGGTAGAAAAGTCACATGGTTAAGGCTGTGGGCTTTGGAATACAGACCTGGTATTAGATCAACCCTTTCCCATTAACCAGTACTGTAACTTTGAGTAAATTACTTAACCTCTCTGAGTCTTGTTTCTCAAATATCAAATGCAGATAATAGCACCTTCTTAAGACTCTCATTTTAAAAAATTATTAATATGTGAAAAGTGCCCACCAAAGTATTGTGCCTAACACATTGTAAGTAATTCAGAAAATATTGGCTGCTTATTATATAGTACATTAGTCAAGTCCACCTAAGAACTGATTTCAAGGCCTCCTGAGGGAGCGGAGAATATAATGTTAATTTTTGCCTCCATATCTACTTTAATAAAAAATGAACATACTAATAGCCACCTGCAAGAGCTATTGTAAAGCCCAAACATTTCTATTGATACTAGGATTCATTCATTCAACAGAGACCAGCTTAGATAAGGTTTTTGTCCTATGCAAAGGAGAAGTTGGATTGCATTTTGTTTGGAAACCAATAAAGGCTTTTAAGCAAAGTGGCATGATATGTTTAAAATAATTATTTCGCTGCCATATGTAGAAAGCCTTGAAGGAGAGCAAGACTGGAACTAGCAAGATTAGTTAGGAAGTTATCACAATGACTTAGGCAAAACATCATGGTAGTGAGTGGGGAGGGACTTGGATCTCTATCCATGGAGCAGACAGAATGTATTGATAATTAGATATCAGGAAAAGGAAAGCATGAACACTCTAGGATAATTCCTCAATTTTTAGCTTGATCAGTTGGAATAAGTAACAGTGCTATTTTATAAAATGGAGATGACAGAGAGAGAGAAACAGGTTGAAGAAGAAATGAATCAAGCATTCTCAGTTAGCCATGTTAAGTCTGAGATGCTTACTAGGTACCCAGAGGGAGATGTCCAGGAGACAGTTGAACATACAGGTATGATATTAAGGAGAAGGGAAGTAAAAAACATAAGAATCTGCAGATCATTGGCATAAGCCACTTAATTAGATGAGTTTAGCAAGGAAGAATAGAAGCAAGAAAGGAACTCAAAACATTCCCACATTTAAAGGTTGAATAGACAAAAACAAGCAAAGAAAAGGAAAATGAGAGAAAAATCATAGCAGCACATGGTGTCAGAGCAAACTAGAAAGGAAACTGTTCCTCAAAACAGAGAATGGATGACAGTGTCAAGTGCTTCTGAAAGGGCAATAAATGAGATAGCGCATAAGAGAGCATCTAGTACACTTCCTGGCACATAGTAGGTACTTAATAGATGCTTTTCCCTTCCCTTCCTATTTCCTTTCTAAGAAGTAGTAGTGCTTAGTAGTTAAGAGCGTAGGCTTAGGAACTAGTCTGAGTCAGTTCAAATCCTTCCTCTGCCATCCCATAGCTGTGTGACCTTACACAAGTCATTTCACCTTTCTATAGTTTGGTTCTTATATTTTAAAATGGGGGCAATGGCAATGCCTACTTCATAGAGGTGCAGTTAATACATTGCTATCAATCAGTAAGATTAATTACTATTTTCTTTCCTATTTACTTCTTTCCATGTTATGTATTTTCAAAAATTATCCAATAAAAAATATGAATTACATTTTGATTTCCATAATGAATACTTGGCTGAGTGACAATAATTAATTCTATTTCCATAGCCAGTGAGACAATGAACAAATCCCACCCTTCCTTCCCACACAGTGTACATATCTGCCTTTAAAGAATAGAGTTATTTTTATTGATTGGAGTCCTGACTATGTGTGGGCACAGTAAAGGGAGCAAACAAGGGTTGGCAGGGCACCCAGAGACTAGCAACAGTGGAAAGTCATTTCCACCCATAGGACCAAAGGGACAAGAGGAAGAAATGGTGCTACCCGAATTCACAGAGAACTGGAATTGCAAAAGAGTGGTTTTCTGGTGGGAAAGAGGAATCTGGTTATTACCAGGGACAGGGTGCTGACGAAGGGAGGGAATGGGGACGAAATGCATCTTTCCCTTTTTTCACCTTCGTATCTCAGTCCACTGGGACCAACGGATGATTCTAAGCAGAATCCAGCCAGCAAGGGAGCCCAGGTGAGGCAGTCTTCGTCAATTTCCTCTTAAGGCCCAGAATGGGGAGAAAAGCATGGGGCACAGACTAAGAAGGCAAAGAGAGAACAACCAAGCACCCTTTGCTATTCTCTAGTGTAATGTTCCTAGCCAAGTCCCAGTAAATGATGCCCAAATAAGGGTGATTCCTCCCCATCTCAATACCTTCCTCCCACTCTGGTAGCCAAAACACCATCAGCTTCTCAGTTGCACTTGATGTCAACCAGGTTTTCACAGCTATCAAACAATATGGGATCTCCTTAGTACTTTGTTTCTAATTTTAAGAACTACAAACACACACACACACACACATCAGTTGAAAGAATGTAAATTATAAAAATGAAAAGCTTATCTAAACTTTTCTGAAACATAAGCCAAATACTTTGTTTGTTTAGAAGATTTGGACAGAATTCCTTGACTTGACGAAATCCCACAAGAATGCCTTCATTCCTGGTTTTTACTGGAAACTTCTAAACTGTTGACGCCATGGATTTTAAAAAACAAACAGATGGGCAGGTCTCTATGACTTCATTTTATGTTGAGAATATAAATATTCAGAGAGATAAAAGACAAGGTCCCTATTTTTCAATGTCTGTAAATAGAAGAATTTGCCAGTGTCATTTTATCCATCCATCCATTGCCTGCTTGTTGATGTTTGTCTATGGCTATGGTGGGAAATTCTTCAATCATCACTCATTCTAGGTAATTTAGAGTGTTTTTTAAAAAATATAAAGGAAAGAAAAATTTTTTTAAAAGGCTCAGAGGTCAAGATACCTAAAATGTGAGATTAGTGAAAATTGTTACAATCATGACAAGATGAATGAAAAGTCCTTTTCAATGAAAATAACTTTTCTTTATAAAGAACTCCCTTTTTTCATTTTACAGGCAAAAAAAGAAGGTATTTGGCATAGAGTAGTACTGGTCTTCAGCCAGAAGAGAGTTTGTTTAGAACTTTGTCCCTCCTTTAATCTGGGCAAGTTCAAGCTACAGCAAAATTATAGTTTCCAGTATCCCTTGAATTTCCAATGAGTTCTGTTGAGACAGAACCTCAGAAGATAGTGACTCAACACGGTTAAATTCAAGACAGGGCAGCATAAAAATCTTTGCTGTTTAAATAATATCAGAAAAGCAGTTTGCTACCTCTCTTGGTATCACATTTGAGAGTAACAGACCTTAACCCATAGATGCAAAAAGTCACCATCTTCCCAGTTAAAGACACTTTGTAAAATAATGGAAACTATTTACTTTCACATAATAAGCTGGTATACACTACCCTGTCACTTTCAAACAAGATCAATTCTTACATAGTTCTTTTGTTTGAGTGGATACTCTACTATCACATAATGGATGGTAACTATAAGTTGCATTTTGCCAAAGAGAATCAGAGAGAAGCAAAGGTCTTTCACGACAAGTCAATAAGTAGTTATTACAGACCAGCTAAGTACAAAGGCATGTAGTCAAAATTAATAAAAGCAAATAGTTTACATTAATATGTTCCTCTCCTCTATTTGTTTCTCAGTGTTTTTCTTTTTGTTCAAGAGTAGTTTGTCCAAATTTATGATCTCTGGTTAGACCTTTGCTCATGTCAAAGGTATATAATAAATAGATCATGCACTTCAGGATCTAACATTTTCTCTATCAAGAGTAGAGCCATATTAAAGAGAAAAGTAATGAGGGAAAAGAGCAGTATGATAACAGCCAACAGGTGCTTTAAGTATTCATAGAGTAACGGGAGCCCAAATATTCAGCAAGTTGCAAGATTTGAGCTGGTATCACAGCAAGATAGAGTATAGCCCACATAAGTAACTTTTATTTGGAAGTAAAGCCTACAAAGTGGTGGTCTGGCTATTTCGGTTTCTAAAATATTTTACAAGAAACAACTCAGAATTTCTCTGTTGTACATAAAATTTTTCTTTTCGTATGAAGAGCCACATATCTCCATGTGATCAAGGTAAATACTTTTTTAAAAACGCCAAGTTGGCTAGTTGAAATGTACCGTGGCTATGAGAGAGGCACGCGTATTGGAGGCTTGACTCGTAGAAAGTTGGCTCTGTGCTCCTTACTTGATGGAGAGATTCCCAAGCCACAGAACAAATACAAATTATTCCAGCTGAAACAGGCACAAATGCCATTTTAAGTATGCATCCAATTTCCAGGTGTGGATTATTAAAGAATATTGTGGCATTTTTTAATGCTATGTAATATAAACTGGAATATATTTTAATGGTACAAATTCACTCTTCAGCTAAACATATACTGATTTTTCCCTATTTTTGTAGCTAGTATTACAGTATATTTATTTTGCAAAATATCCAGCTCTAGCCTTCTAGCAGAGAGTCATACAAATCCTCAAAAAAAAAAATTTTATCTTTGACCAAAAGTTTTTGTTTTCCAGAATTACTTTCACTAATGATAATATATTCTAGAAAAGAATTTTTGAGTTATACTGTCACACAATCTATAGGAAAAAAACACATTTACTAGCTACTACATTTTTTTATACTAGACTTTTAAAAGAAAACAGAAAAATAGAATGCGAACAATAAAATTTATTTTATTATTTTTTTAACATCTTTATTGGAGAATAATTGTTTTACATTGTTGTGTTAGTTGCTGCTGTATAACAAACTGAATCAGCTATACATATACATATGTCCCCATATCCCCTCCCTCTTGCGTCTCCCCTCCACCTTCCCTATCCCACCCCTCTAGGTGGTCACAAAGCACCGAGCTGATCTCCCTGTACTATGCGGCTGTTTCCCACTAGCTAGCTATTTTACATTTGGTAGTGTATGTATGTCAATGCCACCCTCTCACTTCGTCTCAGCTTACCCTTCCACCTCCCCATGTCCTCAAGTGTTCTTTTCAATTCATCTTTTTAGATGAGAGCATTGGAATCCAAAATGATAAAGTCATTTGCCCAATGCCACGTAGGTAGAGAGTGCCTGCTCTGAAAAAGTTATTGTGTTTCATTACACTGGGCAGCATATGTATTATTCAATGCATGAATACACTTTTGTTATGCAAGAAGAGTGTATTGAAAATGCATGAACAGTACTGTTGGTTATGAGAACCTTTAAATTCTAAGATAGTAGAGGAAAACCCTGAAAGAGAGGAACAAATGAATTGTAGACAGGAAGAGGAAGATTCTTTGAATTTATGGGTTGGGAAGAAAGGAGTATGAGCCACTAAAACATAGAAGAGTCATTCTGAAGAGGATTTTTGCTGGTTTGTTTGCTTTGTTTTCTTTGTTTTGGTAGGAGAGTATGACAAAGTGAAAAAGATGATGGAATCAGGGAAGTACTCTATGAAGGACTGGGAAAAAGTTTCAGTCAATTAAATCCTGTATAGCAAATTTGATGAATAAGATAAGAAAACATGGTAGGTTTATTGGAGGTTTCTATTTGATGAAGATAAGGACAATCTCTAGCTAGGTTTCTTTTATAAATAAATGCAGTACCATCTCACTATCATACAATTTGTGATTAAAATAATTGCAAGCAACACAGCGTATCCTAAGACCCATCAAAAAATAAAAATTAACATTTGACTGATAACGAATGTGTGGGGGAAAGTCATACTAATCTTCATGCTGAGTGGCATGTGATATAGGTGGAGCACTTCCAAATACTGTGCTGCAGAGATGCTTAGTAATGGGTTGTTACGGCCCATTACCAAGCCACTTCAATGATGGGATGGTGGTGGCACATTTCCAAGCAAGGACTGCTGGAAAGAGAAAATCTATATAAGACCTAGATTTTGGATAACATCTGGATTTAGGTGTGCCTAACTGAATCACTCTTTTATGCAGAAAGGCACGGGAAGTACAAAATCTCAAACGTTGTATGCTATTGATGCTGCCCTGATCGCCTGCAAATGGTGTAATTTTATTCATCTGCCAACTAATAAGAATTATATCTATTCTTTTTTTCTTAATAGAAAGAACATTTTTGTAAATTTACATTTAAGCTCTGTCAACCCCTACGAGTTCTAAGTATTAATAGAACGCCAAGCACAGGTCAATTCAACACAAGAACTTTCTATAAGCACTTAGCTGAGAGTTCCAAAGGGAACCCCTGTAAAAAACACAAATATAATTGTCTTTATTCAAAGAAATTCGAAAACTGGACTTAAAAAAAGAAAATGTAGATGTATGGAAGGCACAACTTATTTGATGTTTCATTGGCAGATGTCAAAAAATTAGGAAGTTGGCATAAACCAATCTCTACTCTGAGTTGGTAATAGATTAGAAAAAGCACTAGACTTGGTATAAAAAGACATGAATTCCAGTCTGAGGATACCTTTTATACCACCTGTATTATTTTGGACAAGTCACTAAACCTCTCATAATAAGCTTCCATCTCTTAATCCACATAATTATTCTAATAATACTTCTTTTGCTAATTCAAATGGTTAGAAGAGCTCATTCTATATCCTGAATCGGTTCTGGAAACGGCCTGATTCATTATCACAGAGCATCTAATTCTTCCTTTTTGGTTACCTAACGCAATGTTTGTCACACAGTAGATGTTCAATAAGCATTGTGAAATGTAATGGAATAATGCACAGAAGAGGGAATAAATAAGGTACTCACAAAGATTTATTTATTTATTTATTTATTTTTGGCTGTGTTGGGTCTTCGTTGCTGCCCGCGGGCTTTCTCTAGTTGCGGCAAGCGGGGGCTACTCTTCATTGCGGTGTGCGGGCTTCTCACTGCGGTGGCTTCTCTTGTTGCAGAGCACAGGCTCTAGGCACACAGGCTTCAGTAGTTGTGGCACGTGGGCTCAGCAGTTGTGCCGCACGGGCTTAGTGGCTCCAAGGCATGTGGGATCTTCCCGGACCAGGGCTCGAACCCATGTCCCCTGCATTGGCAGGTGGACTCTTAACCACTGCACCACCATGGAAGTCCCCACAAAGATTTACTGAACACTCAAAAGTGAAGAATATTAGAGAAGGCAAAAGTATAATGAAAAAGGGAAGGGCAGAAGGCCTAAAAAGACATAAACCTGCTAATTTTCCAGAGTTGGTTGTAAATTTGCTTATAAACCCACATAACAAATGCCTTTAGCCATTACACACTGGATTACCCCACGACACTGTGTACCTGACTTTGTGTTGTACTCTTCCCATACTCTCTACAGTTGATGATCTATGCCAGTGCTGTCCAAGAGAACTTTCCGCAAGGATGGAAATTCTATGTGTACCCTGCCCGGTATAGCAGCCACTCGCCACATGTAGCTGTTGAGCACTTGAAATGTGGCTTGTGTAACTAAGGAGCTAAATTTTAATTTTTATTTAATTTTCACTAATTTAAAATTCAATTAAATAGTCACATGTGGCTATTGGGTACTGTATTAGACAACACAGATCTAATAACTTACATGGTTAATGAATGACCATATTCCTATTTGGAGCAGAAGAGGGTTTCTAAGACAGCATAGTGGCTCAAAATAATCTGTACCTGAAGAATCATGGTTAAACAGATTCCAATTTTCAAAACTATCTGAGATTTTGTTTTCTATAACTTGTGACTTAACACCTCTCTTTGACAGATCATTGCATTCTTCCACCAGATGTAGAAACAGAATTCAGTTGCATTCCATTGAACACACTCTTTAGCTTTCTGGGACTCAATTTCCTCATCTGTAAAATGAAGTGGTTGGACTTCATTAGATATTTAAAATTCTTTTCAGCTGTAGGGATTGGGAGGAAATTTACCTGAATTGCTGGAAAGAAACTGCTAGTTTGAATTAAGTCTCATCTGTTCCTTCCTGTCTCATCATCAGAATCTCTCCAACATGTTTTCTTTTCCCTCTATGCCTCTCACTCTTTCTTGTCTGTTCACAGTTCAAAAGATTTCTCCTGTCTGAATGATTTATCCTTCTAGATTTATGCTGTCAGAAAGCTTTGTTTATATAGAGTCTAGACATACTCATGTGTTGCTTATGCATTCTAATTAAGAAGGACAACTTCAAATGGATCAAGGTTATCTAAAAAAAGAATTAGAACTTTAGTCAAAGATCAGAAGGGAAGAAGAACATTATAAAATAAACTTGGGATAAAGAACTCCAAAGTTTAAACCAAACTAAGACGGAAGGCATGTTTTTCTTTCTCAGAATCAGACTAATTCTTATTTGAAGGGTTCTTAAGAGCATAGAGTAGCTGCAGTTGCAGAAATGCAGATTTCTGACATGGCTATTTGGAATATGTTAAAGAAAAACAATTCTGAAAATTCACTCCGGTCCCTCTGGCTCCCCTGGTTCTCTGCACCCTGAGAAAGAAAAAGATTACACAAGTGCCACCTTTTGGAGAAAACAGCAATAGCAGCAGAGACCAGATTTAAACATTAACTCTATTTAACTCTCAAAGGGAAAAACGAAGTGGTAAATATCATTTTAATCTTATTATAATATTATATCCCAGAGAAGTTTATAAATCATTTGACCTAAAAATATAAGTAAAAGCTGAATTAAAATCTGGCCTTGGTTTTCTTCATCTTTTAAATTAAAGTAATAAAGTATAACTGATTTTGTTTTAAAACAATGTTTGAAATAACCACAAAAGAACAAATGCTACCTCAAATCCTAATGTCATGATTTTCTTTTAGCCTTGATCATGGATAGAGACCTACTGGGAATATTAATTGTTACTCTGCCCTAGGTTGGATAATCTGTAACTTCACTCACATAGTGTCTTGTTTTTAACATTTAGAATGGAAAACCAGAGAGGCAGATCCCTTTGTTTTGCTAGAGAAGAGAATTTTTCTTTATTTAATCCAAAACAAGGAAAAAATGGCGCCAGGAATCTGCTCAGTTTCTTGGACTTGGATGGTCAAGGCTTTCGAAATCCTACAAAGCTTGGTAGAGGATGTAAGCAAAATTATTGTTTAATATGTGCAAACACCTTTCACATGTCCTGGGCATTCTGGGTGTGCCCTCCACTGGTACTATGACTGCTGAGCTCAAGATTCTGCAACTAAACAGATGAGGCTGATCTTTAAAATACTTCAGAGATGGAAATTAGGGGATGTCTGAATTTTGTTTTAAGCCATGTTGAGATACCCAAAACTTTGACTTAGAAATAGTTCTCATTGGACTGACACATTGAAATCATAAGTATAAAACACCCCTCTTCCTTATATGTCCTCTTCTCTCTCTGAGGAACCTTTCAAACATAAGCAATTAAAGGCGTAGAAGCAAATGTGATATGCGGCTGATTGCTTCCATGTTTCTGAGTTCATTCTCCCAAACTATTTTCTTGGTACAACCACCTACACGTACACATTCAAAGTGTTTTTTAATGTTTACCTTAAATTGTACTCCAAATCAGATTCTACATTATTCCCAAAACCAAATGTGACAAAAGCTGCTTTGATTTTAAAGTAAGAAATGAAAGCTGCCCATATAAACAGCCATAACATTTTGAAGAACAATCTTTACTGAATACATGTACTATACTGACTTTTTTATACCACTTTCTTCCCCACTCTACCCTGTAAATTTTAACAAAATTATTCACCCTGAAAATAAATAGTAAATAAATTACTAAAACAGCATTTTGTGTTTTATGCCCTGCCAACATGGGACCGTTAGGAGCTGGAGTTAAAATTCTTCAGCACGCCCTGCTGTGGTTGTCACTCATATCTCTCCCTTTCCAAAAACCTCAAAATAGCTTATAATGCCACGTACCATGTGGAGTAATAATTAGGCTTACCAGGATGCTTTCTGTTGGACAATCTCTTTGGCATAGACAAAGCCATAAAATCCAGCTTTTTATACAATGTTATCCAGCTTTTTTTGAAATGCTTTAAAGACCATAACTGCAATATCACTTGACAACTTTGGCATGCTCAGAGCTAACTAATGGGCACTTTTGGATCTGGGTTATTTTTATGCATTTTTTTTTTTTCTACTGGGACAACTACCAGAATCTGGGAGTCAAGTCAATAGGACACATCCACAATCCTTGAACTCTGAAAATTAAAGTGAAGGCAGACATTTAATAGTATCACTCAGAACAGACTTTTGCAAAAATTACTTGGAATTTCACATGAAAAGTCAATGTGAAGACCTTCCAAGGAAATGTAACATTTTGAATGAGCTTCTGGGAGCAATATATATTTATTATTTTCCTAATTAGAATCCCTATATCTGGTCTCTCCCTATGGGTTCATAAACCTCTGTAATTTGGCCACACATACTCTATTTGGGGTTTGCTCTCTTACATTTAATTTGCATCCCAAACAGTCACAAAGCACATGCATCTAAAACACGTGTCCTCTGATTTTGTCACATCATCAGTAAAGTCAAAGAATTATCAAAAATGACTGGAAAAAATAAAAGAAGATTTAAATACTTAGAGAGTAAGATCAGGATGGCTGAAACTTGATTTTTTGAGGTCAAGAAAAGGGGATGGGTCTTAAAAGTCTGTGCTCTACCTCTTCAGACATACAAACACACACACACACACACACACACACACACACACACACAAGCACACACATCAAGGCATATTTGCTTATATAAGCAAGTCTAAGATAGGGTTCTTTAGGACTGCAAGACTATGATAATGCCCTGAATAAAATAAGAAAAAGCTACTTGTAACTATTTGATAAATTCATTTTCTCTAAACTATAGCTTCCATCAAATTCTTGTTTCTTCTGATATATGTTTTACTAAAATTCATAGAGGACATGGCAATAAAACAGAAACAAGGATTGCACATTCCACCAATATATTCAGAATGTTCCTGACTGTTTTCACCTTAGCTTACAAACTGGTCAATTTTGTCATTAATTTTCAAGTACTTTAGCCTACATATATTTCAGTACTCAAGTAAGCAAGCATTCAAACATGATGTTTAAGATTTCTTTTTAAAATTCTGTAATTAAAAAAGTAAAAAGGTATAAATATACACGCACATATATAGAGATTCATATATATATATGTACATATATATGTATGTATGCATGTGCGTGTCTACTGTGTATATGGAGTGTCTGTATGTATATGAGCTCCTCATATTTTACCACGTTGCATGTAGGAAGTGTGGGATTTAGACACAGTTTAGGGACCATTACCAGGAAATATATAGCCTTTTATGACCCCAGTAGAAAATGTTATAAAATTAATGCATATAATTAAAAATTATTCATTTTCTCAACAGGGAAATGATTAAAATAGAGAGGCTCTTTGTCTACTCATACTTTCATAAAATGCAAAAAAATAATATTTTGTTACTTAAAATTATATACTAGGTGAACATGGGTATTAAATCAGAAAGTTTGGGGTTTGAAACTTATTTGCAATATCTTGTGTAATATCCAAGATCTTGTGATCTTGGGCAGTTATTAAGCTCCTGAAGCCCCAGTTTTCCAGTTTAAAAAAACCTGACTTTGTGGGTTATGGTGAGAATTTAGTGCAATTTCCTGTGCCTTTTCCACAGGACTCTTAGTAAATATTAATTTTGCTTATTTTAAAAGCCTAAATACTTTTCAGTGAAACCACCCTGATGTACAAGGTGAATGAGCACCATTGGTATGCTAATGTTGGAATGGAAATGAAAAACAAAATGCCCTTTAGAAGGCTTTCTTGTTGCTTTTATCCTTCCTTCCAAAGCTTTGCAAAAAGGCTCTTCCTCCAGGAGATCCTTACAGATAAACTCCACCCAACCATTAATCACATTCATCCCAGCCTAAAGTTAATCAGTTTAAAATCTTCAAAAGAACAAGTCACTTCTGAGGTTCTGCCCAATCATATGTGATGATAGCAAAAGGTGGGCCCTGAATCTTTCTTTTCATTTTTTCCCTCACACATTCACTCATTTTTTCATCATTCAATCAGTCATATAATCAACAAATACTAAGGTCTGAGTGTGTTGGAGTGTTGAATTTCTCTAGAAAAGTTGAAGAAGAGCAGAGGACACAAGTGTGCATAGTTGTCCTACTGAGTATCTCACAATCTTGAGCAGTTTTCTCTGTTCACTTCACACCCTCACATATGAAGTAGGTAATCAGAGGTGAAGAGGATGATAGCCTCCATAACCGTAGGATTTTTCACTGTTTATGAAGGGCTGTTGGCTTATCTGATCTTTACAACCCCATGAGACCATTATTCTCAACTCAGAAAGGCCCAGAAACATGTCCAGGATGACAAGAAATGAAGCTGGCCTCAATGTTTAAGCCGCAGAAGCTGATTTACTCTGAAGACACTGTATCCGATTTTCTACTTCTAATTGTTTTATTTTATTCCATAAAGATAACTCCCAACATGTGTGGGTTTCAAGCCACATAAAGCTGATTTGCCTCGCTAGACCTGTGCTGCTTCTTTTTGTTTTGCTTTCACTAATATTATGAAGCTATTGCTTTTAGCAACTGTCTTTTAAATATCCAAACCAGTGGTTCTCAACTATACTGTGCATAATAGTTATCTGGAGAAATTTGTTTAAATGTGATTCCAAAATTCCTACTCTACAGAGCTTCTACTTCAGTAGTCTAGTTTGCAACTTTAAGAATACAGATCTTCCTCAACTTATGATGGGATCCCAATTGGAAATATCCTAAGTTGAAAATGCACTTAATACACGAACCTACCAAACATCAAAGCTTAGCCTAGCCTACCTTAAACGTGCTCAGAAAGCTTACTTTAGCCTACAGTTGGGCAAAATCATCTAACACAAAGTCTATTTTAGAATAAAGTATTGAATATCTCATGAAATTTATTGTATACTGTACTGAAAATGTTGTCTGGGTACAGAATGGTTATAAGCATATTGGTTGCTCACCCTTGTGATCGTATGGCTGACTGGGAGCTGTGGCTCACTGCCTCTACCCAGCTTCACAAGAGAGTATCTTACCACATATCACAGACCAGGAAAGGATCAAAATTCAAAATTTGAAGTACTGTTTCTACTAAATGTATATCACCTTTGCACAATCATAAAGTTGAAAAATCATTAAGTTAAACCATCATAAGTTGAAGACCATCGATATTTATATTGCATATTATATATATGATATATATGCAATATATGTATCTATTGCATATATATATTACATAAATGATGTATATGCAACATATTTGTGTGTATATGATTATATATTATATATCATACTATGTACAATATATTTGTGTATATATATATAAAACCTATATATCTACACCCCAACTAAGTCTGCTAGTCTTTGGATCACATGTTGAGAATCAAATATTAGACAAGAATTTCAAAATTGAAAGGAGCCTTAGAATTTGGCTGCTAGTGACATTTTTCATTTTAAAATAAGCTGAAATTTTTGCTTCTCTGTTGGGTGGCTTCCCATTTAGGAATGATGACAGCCGTAAGGTGCTAGGGAGGGGAGAGAAGTTTCCATTTTTAAGTACTCTCTTTCAAAGTAGCCCTTTGAGCACACATTCGGAGGCATTGATTCTACTCATATCAACACTGTCAGAGATACAGCTGATCATTTAGAACACTTTGGTAATGACTTCACCACTAAACTCCAGTACCAATTTCACAGTGGCCACAATAAAATTGTTGAAGTCGTATAGATTGACCCCAAAATAAAATGTAAATTGTCCCCATATCTCCACTTTGTAGCCTCTGCTATACAGCACTTTTAGTCCTAACTCACCTTATTTCTCTTTAACTACTGTCTCTATTTTAACCCCTGTTCCTTCCACAGGACCCCTAATTCCTGCCAACCATCTGGTCTCACCTTATTCCAACAGTCCCCAGCCACTGCCTCTCCACTCCTCCATTCCATCTGCCATGAAGCAGGCACTGCAAAATACTCATTAAAATCTTTAGAGATGCCATCTGCTACCTAATATTGCCTATGAATCATCCAAGGTTATAAATATTACCTTTGCATTGTAATGACCTGGGACCTCTGAGATACTGGCTCAAATAATTTAACATCATAGTGATCATCATGGTCTAGTGAACTACAACATGTAAATATTATTTCACCAGTAAAAGCAATAGCTTTTTAAAAAGTACAATACTCTCCTTTTTCCTTATCTGTTTCCCACCATCCAACCAACTCCAGTGCTGGATCGAAGACTGGAAAAATACCAACACCTTTAAGCTTCACTAAAGGCCAATAAAGAACTGAAATGTAGCCAAGACTCAAAATAAATTATTTAAAGATATTAAATATAGTGGAATGGGAATATAGATTGATGAGTAATAAAAAATATATAGTAAATTATAGGGTTGGTTGAAAGTGATTAAAAGTAATCATTATACTCAACTAGGAATTAATTAAAGGAGACAAAGCTTTATTTTTCCACCCACTCTTTTACTAAATGAAAAGAATTTATTTAGTCTTTACCATTTAGCACCATTATTTTTATAATAATTACAAATTTAAAGTATATTTGATATAGTTAATCCCCAATATTAAATCATATTTATTACCAAAAAAAGTTAAAATCATTTAAATAACTGTATGACATACTAAACCATTTAAATGATTTAAATAATATGTTTTATATATATATATATATACATTTCCTTTCTTCTAAAGGATTTATGTATATGCAAATTTTTCTAGTAATATAACACCTCATCATGTACATTATTTTATAAAGTAAATCTTAACAGGATGATGTTCTGAAACCAAAATATATATTACATGTTACTTTCATCAACACTGCAATATCTATAATTAAGTACTTAAACGTAATAGAATAACCCAGTACCACCACCTGCTGTTTGAAACAGAAAATTCAATTTAGTGAGGTCAACTTACAGTCACAGAAATGGGAGCTCAAAGCTTGGTCTAGTTAT
Source organism: Balaenoptera physalus (assembly GCF_965194825.1). Classification (NCBI taxonomy): domain Eukaryota; kingdom Metazoa; phylum Chordata; class Mammalia; order Artiodactyla; family Balaenopteridae; genus Balaenoptera; species Balaenoptera physalus. The sequence continues at coordinate 29,387,751 of NC_138892.1, read as the reverse complement.
ATTTCATCATGAGGATAAAGTGCCATTATTATCATTATCTCTCAGATTTTAAGATTTTTAAATAATGTATTTTTTGAGCATGTGTGCAGATCTTTAAATATACTGATATTATGGAGAAGGAAAGAGATAAGTGGAACAAAACAAGTAAAGCCAAGTCAAATAAATAAATATTTTCGACTTGAGTACTCTGCTACAGTCTAAAAATAAGAGAATTTAATTTTTCTGCCACACAACCTCACCAACTTTTATTCTTACTGATTTCATAGACAATACATGTTTATTCCTCTGTATATTTATTACTGGTAACAGGTATATAATCAGTGTAATGCAGGGAGAAAACATGGCCTTTTCAGTAAGGACAGACTTGGATTTGTATTCCAGCCCTTCTACTTGTTAGCTTTGAACTCGGTCTAATTATGTAGCTTCTTCAAAACCCCTGTTGCAGATTTTTTAAATTGTGATATCAACATGGACTTTGTAGGGTTTTTTTAGACTTTCAAATGGTATATGAAAGGCACTGGGGATGCATATTAGGCACTGCATATATGACATCTCTGGCTGTATTTTCCCCACAATTTTTGTATTTAAAAAAATACAAAGAACTATGCATCTTCTATAGTTTCAAATAAAAGTTTATTAGCACTTCTATTTCTGAAATGTGTTGCCATGTGCTTAGGTTAAATTGACTTAATTGATTTCATTTGCAGTTGTTTGAATTCCCAATCTGTACCTTGACAACCTGGTGGAGCACTGTCACTAAAATCCCAAATTTGGGAAGTTCAGTGGACAGATGTCAGGGATGTCATGAGAGGATGTAAGATGTCTTAATCTTTTCAGTAAGTGTAAAGCATGGGACTAGAGTCAGACACTTAACCTGAGAGAAACAGCAAATTTACAGTAGTCAACCCTTATGGTTTCAGCCTAAAATCCAAGCAGGGATTATCTTTTGACAAGGAGACTAAGAGAGGAGTACAGACAGTCTAAATGCATGTTCATGAATATATTTGGATTCATCTGATGATGTGAGGTCACTTTGGAAAGTACTAATCTCTCCCTTATAGACAAGCCTCCAACAGATTTTTAAGAATGGGCTTTTATCCCGTTTTCTGATGTAATCCCATGAAAAAATATTAATTTAAAAAAAACTTCATGAATACTTAGTTACCCTTAGGGACATAATATTTTGAGTAGGACCATCATAGTGAGTTTTCTGTGAAAATTCAGTTAGATGAGAAAAATGAAATAGATCTATACCATGGAGCTCTTTGGTACTACATAGGATGATGCAATGGGTGGATAAAAAGTAAATAGAGAGATGGATGGATAGATATATGGATGAAAAGATGGGGAGAACTCAGAAAAGAAGTTTACCAGGGGAGAAAGGACAGCTCTTCCTTACAGTAGAATTACAACGAATAAAGGTGGAAAGAATGATAGAAATAGAAAAATCACTATTTGGAAACCACTACAGTACCCCAGTAATAATCATATCTGGTAAGAATCATCAATGGATTTCTAGATAAAAGTATAGTGAGAATCAGGATGATTATATAATCTCAAAGTAGCTCTCAACAAGATAGTTATTAATTACAAAAGGAAAAGTGGTAACTTTACATTGGAGAAAATTGGCAGGTACCACATTTACCATACGGACAAAGTTAAATTACCATCCCAGTAATGGTACATCACGATGCATTGAGAAAGACACACCATCCCTGTGGTATTCCTTCCAAAAATGCATAACTTAAATCTAACAATAAGGAAACATCGGACAAACCCAAACAGAGGAACATTTTACAAAATACTTGTCCTGTATTCCTCAAAAATATCTAAGTTATGAAAGACAACACACACACACACAGACACACACACACAGACACACACACACACACACACACACACACACACACTGAGGATCTGTTCCAGATTACAGGAAGAAAAAGAGACATGACAACAATACACTACATGTGATCCTGGACTGGTTAAGAACATTAGTGGTACAAATAGCTGAATTTGAATATAGATTATAGATTAGATACTAGTAGTATTGTTAGTTTCTTTAAAAAAATTTTTTGCAGTTTTATTGAGAAATAATTGACATACATCACTGTATACATTTAAGGTATATAGCACGATGGTTTGATTTACACATATTGGGAAATAATTACCACCATAGGTTTAGTTAACATCTATCATCTCATATAGATACAATAAAAAAAGAAAACATATTTCTCCTTGCGATGAGAACTTTTGGTATCTACTCTCTTAAAACTTTTCCTATATATCACACAGCAATGTTAATCATAGTCATCATGCTGTATGTTACATCCCTAGTACTTATTTATCTTAAAACTGGAAGTTGGTACTTTTTAACTCCCTTTCTCCATGCCTTCTCCCCCTCGCCTCTAATAACCACAAATCTGATCTCTTTTTCTCTGTTTTAATTAGATTCCACATATAAGTGAGATCATACAGTATTTGTCTTTCTCTGTCTGACTTATTTCACTTAGCATAATGCCTCAAGGTCCATCCATGTTGTTGCAAATGGCAAGATTTCTTCATTTTTTATGGCTAAATAATATTCATATACATGTATATATATATATGATGGAATTGTTAGTTTCTTGATTATATTCATTGAGATGTGGTTAAGTAGCAAAAAATGTATTGTATACTAATATATTTAGATGTACAGGGTATCATGTCTGCAACTTACTCTGAAATATTTCAGAACAAATATTTAGATATAGCTGTATTTTTATCTACATTTATATCTATATCCATAGCCATAGCCATGGGGGGAGAGAGAAAGGGAGAGCAAGAGAGAGAGAGGGTGCAAGCAATGGTGGTAAAAAGTTGAGAAATCTGGGTTGGGGTATATGGGAATCCTTTGTACTAATTTTGAAAATTTTGGGGGCATCTGAAATTATTTCAAAATTAAAAATTGAAAATGGTAAAAGAAGGGGGAATGAAAACAAAGAGAAAAAGAAGGAAGAAGAGGAGAAAAGGGGGGAAGGGAGATGACGAGAGGGGCTTACCTTCTTAGAAGATCTTATACCAAAATTCTCTCACTCCTAGCTGTTCCATAACCTCAGTAATATAAGTGTGAATTTAAATAATTTTAATTAAATAATTTTAATTAAATATAAGTGTGAATTAAAATAATTTGAATGGAAATGAGTAATAAAGAACCAGGAGCTGGAGTCTGGAATAAATTGCACATCTACTTGAATGCATTTCCTGTACTATAAGCTACTTAAGAGCAAAAAACAGATAAGTTTTTGCTCACTATTGTTCATCCAGCTCCAATATGATGCCTGACACATAAGAAATGCTTGATGAATATGTATTAAAGGCATAATGCACAATACCTACTTTGTGATTTGTTTAACTCTTATTCTCCTCTTTTGCAATTGTCCTAATGCCTTCTTAAAATCTGTCCACTAAACATCTAAGGTTAGTAAGTATATATTCACCTGAGTAGCCTTTTTAAGAAAGGAAAACCAAAATGTGTGAGACAGAGAAAGATGAAATCTGAGTATTGATTAGCAATAAAACACGGTCATCTCTTCGCTGACCAATACCAAGAAGAAGGTTTTTGGTTAACTTATACCCTTTTACCCCTAGTGAGTAATTGTAAACTTTCTTGAACATTAATTCATATCAATAGCCTTAAACAGCTGTCAAAATGTTGTGGTAAAGTATGATGGCTAGTAGAGTGCAGCATTACATTTCAAACCAAAGTTCAAAGTCTCAGCAACATCTACTTTTTTGGAATGTGGATTGTGAAATTTGAAATTACCAGAATAAATGGAAGTGCTAGAGAAGTTTAACGAGGTCACTACAAAGCTGGACCTGCAAACCAGCCTGAGGGACAAGGAGCAGTAAGAAATGTTGCAAACCTACCTCACTAATTTCATATTTATTCTCGGTGATATTTGCCTGCTCCTTCATATTAGATGGTGTGCTAAACAGACCAAGTCTCAGAATGCCTGCAGCCCTTCAACCTAAGGCAATTTCTTAAACAGAAGTTTTCAGGATGACAACAGATGGACACCATATCTCCACTCTCTACCCATAGCTGGTAAATCCAACAGTGAGCCCTTGACCCAATGCCAACCAATCCATACAACAAATGACACCTATGCAGCGGCCTGGAGCAAAAGATTGAGGTACATGGATGATGGTCTTTATATTGTTTTGTTTTTTAAAAGAATCATTGAGACATAATTGACATAAAATATTTGCACATATTTATTGTGTAAAATGTGATGCTTTAACATATATCTATATATCTGTATCTGTATCTATATATCTATATCTGTATCTATCTCCAGGAAGCCATCGCCACAATTGAGATATTGAATGAAACTGTCACTTCTAAAAGTTTCCTCCTGTTCTTTTGTAATCCCTCACTCTTGCCCCTCCTCACCTTTCTCCCATAGAAGGCAGCCACTTACCATCTTTCTACACTATATGTTAATTTTCATTTGCTAGAATAGATAGAACCCTACATTATGTCCTATCTTATATAGCTTCTTTTACTTAACATAATTATTTTGCTGACATTTACATCCATGTTTTAGGATAAATTCCTTTTTATGAGTGACTAACTAGTACTCTATTTTATAAGTATACAGCAGATTGTTTATCCATTCATTTGCTGATGAACATTTGGGTTGTTTCCAATTTTTAACTATTACAAATAGGGCTAATATTAACGTTCATGTAAAAGTTTTTGTAAGAACATAGGGCTTTTATTTCTCTTGAGTAAGTAACTAGGAGTAAAATAGCTGAGTTTATATTTAACTGTTTAAGAAACAGCCAAACTATTTTTCAAAGTGTTTGTACCATTTCACATTCTTCCCAAGAATACATGACAGTTCTACTTCCCCAGCAACCTTGCCAACACTGAGTACAGTAGGTCTGTTTTATTTTAGCCATTCTAATAGGTATATAGTGTTAGCTCATTGTGGTATTTCATCAATTTGTATTTCCAAAATAACGAGTGGTGTTGAGTATCTTTTAACATGTTCACTTGTCATCAGCATATGTTCTTTAGTGAATTATTTATTCAAATATATTGCCCATTTTTAGTTGCATTGTTCATTTTCATTATTATTCTGTTGTGAGTCCTTTATATATTCTGAAGACGTATCCTTTATCAAATATCCTAAATCATATATATCACATGCATATATATGCTTTGCAAATGTTTTCTCCCAGACTGTGACTTGCGTTTTCATTCCCTCAACAGTGTCTTGTGAAGAGTAGATGTTTTTAATTTTAATGAAATCCAATTTATCAGTTTATTCTTTTATAGACCATGCTTTTGTTTTGTTATGTGATGGTGATGGGATAGATGTGGATTAGGAGGGCATATGAAAGGTGCTGAAAAGTGAGGAAAGGTTTAGTTCATCTAAAATTAATGAAAACTTTCTACCATAAATTGCACTTAGGACCCAAAACATATTCCCTTGATATGAATACACAGTGAGAGGTCAATAAAGCTTCTAAGATTTACACCCTAGATTGTACACTATTAGTCTTCATTATGCTATGTGGGTGACTCCAGGGAGACCATAAGTACTGGGGGGCATGAATGGCAGCTGGTACCACCTACAACTAAATGTATCAGGAAGATCAGAATACTAATATGAGATTGATGTATCAAAACCTGCATCAGGCAGAAGGGCTCCTAGACAGCATAGTTGCTTTGAGATGCTCATTGATTATAAAGCACAGTAGATCCCCAAACAGTATGCTCGGAAATAAAGTGGAAATTGTAGTAAGAATATCAGGACACATCACAAGCACCTAATGAAATACACTATTAAGATAGAAAAGTTCATCAGAATTCTCTAAATCGGAATTTTTTTTGGATTACACAATAGAATGAACTATATAACAAGCAGAAAGATACCATTGTCTTTTTGAAGAGAGAAATCTTCAAAAAAAATTCAGTCTTAAAAAGCTTTAAGACCTGGATCAAATATCCTTCAAAACCACTCTATTCCATTTAATCTAATGACCTACTTAGCAGGTATCATAATATTTGAGGTACACTGAAAAGATTTCACTGGATAATAGATATAATTGTTTAAATTATTTCTCTATTCAATATATATAAGTTGAGGCCCTGCAGAGTTCCAGGCACTGTTGTAGGCATTGGGGATACAGCAGAGAACAAATTATATATTAGGTGGTGATAAATGCTATTCAGAAAAGATAAGCAAAGAAGGAAGTTAGACATTGATAGGCACGTGCTGTTTAAATAAGAGGATAGAAAATTTATCTCTAATAAGGTAACATTTGAAGAAACATCTAAACAAACTGATGGAGTGGACCATGTGACTATCTGGGAGAATTTTCCAGATATGGAGAATGGCAAATGCCAAAAATCCGAAGCAGTAGCATGTTTGGGTATATTCAAGAAATAGCAAGGTGGCCAGTGTGAGCTGGAGTAGAGCATGCCAAAAATTCAACTTAGATTGTAGAGATCCCTCAACCTCCTACCTCCCATCAAGTTTACCTTATCTCTCATTAAATTCAATAAACTCCTTGCAGAATAAGTTATTTCAAAAATTCTGATTTTTTTCAAGTTCCTGTCATCAGTTGCTTTTCACATATACTTTATGAACTTCAACATGTCTCTAATCTTTGGATATATTTAATACCACAGGAAAAATTCCTTTGTATTTAGCACAGGCTTTCTTTTTTTTAAAATAAATTTATTTATTTATTTATTTTTGGCTGTGTTGGGTCTTTGTTGCTGCGCACGGGCTTTCTCTAGTTGCAGTGAGTGGGGCTATTCTTTGTTGCGGTCCATGGGCTTCTCATTGCGGTGTCTTCTCTTGCTGCAGAGCACGGGCTCTAGGCGTGCAGGCTTAGTAGTTGTGGCATGAGGGCTCAGTAGTTGTGGCTCGTGGGCGCTAGTGTGCAGGCTCAGTAGTTGTGGCGCATGGGCTTAGTTGCTCCAGGGTATATGGGATTTCCCCAGACCAGGGCTGGAACCCATGTCCCCTGCATTGGCAGGCAGATTCTTAACCACTGTGCCACCAAGGAAGTCCCTTTTCTTTTTTAAATAAATTTATTTATTTATTTATTTTTGGCTGGCCACAGGGTTTTTTCTTTCTGTTTTTTGATGTCTATATGGACATGTCCATTTAGGAAAAGTAGTGGTAGGTGTAGCTAATAGAAATGAGCTCTGATCTGTTCAGATTCAATCCATAAAATTTCAAGAGGGCTTATAGTTCAACTTCCCATCATCCACCAAAAAATATAAGAAGGATAAAAGGAAAGAGCTGGATTTCAACATAAGAAAGATGGAGAAAAGCTGTATATTTGGAAACTTTTCCTGGGAGCCAGTTTAGAATTGCTGGCGATACTTGTCTCTGAAAGAATAAATAGAAAAATAAAATTTGTACGTAATCACTTCTGTTAATTACTGTAAAAACTAAATGGTAAAAAACGTAGTCAAGAATTTCCTTCTTATAAACTTGTCGTCTACAATACACTTTTAGCTTTTTTCTGTTTGTAAGAGCTCTTGCAATATTTTGTTCTTGGTGTTTTTCAAGGAAAAGAGGAAACAAAACAAACACATCATACAAATGATTTATATTGGCTAAGCAAGGTAGATGTTTGTGTATGCAAAACAACCAGGATCTACAAAGATGACATGACAATTTATAAACGTTATTTTGGTAACATTAGGTTTTGACCAAATTGAAAAACTAAATTTCCTCTGTTTCTGTGACACATCAAACAATTCATTGGTTGTGTGGGGGCCTTAACCTATGGTGATTTTATATCTCCAATTGGAAAAGAATGCTTGCAATTTAGTTCAGATCAATTCCATGATAAGTAATATGGACCTATCTCCTTATGATATTTCATCCTCCTTGGTCATGAGTTTTCAGAGAAAAAGAGAAGATCAAGAAGAGCTTAGGGGCAAATGCTGGAGAAGGTGTGGAGAAAAGGTAACCCTCTTACATTGCTGGTGGGAATGTAAATTGGTGCAGCCACTATGGAAAACAGTAGGAAGGTTCCTCAAAAAACTAAAAATAGAGTTGCCATATGATCTAGCAATCCCACTCCTGGGCATATTCTCAAACAAAACTATAATTCAAAAAGATACATTCACCCCTATGTTCATAGCAGCACAATTTACAATAGCCAGGACATGGAAACAACCTAAATATCCATCGACAGATGAATGGATAAAGAAGATGTGGCATATATATATATATATATATATATATATATGCAGCAACATAGATGGACCTAGAGATTATCATACTAAGCAAAGTAAGTCAGAAAGAGAAAGACAAATACCATATGGTATCACTTATATGTGAAATCTAAAGTACGACACAAATGAACATATCTGCAAAACAAAAACAGTCTCACAGATATAGAGAACAGATTTGTGGTTGCCAAGGGGTGGTAGGGGTGGGAAGGATTGGGAGTTTGGGATTAGCAGAAGCAACTATTATATATAGTATGGATAAACAATGTCCTATTGTATAGTGCAGGGAGCTATATTCAATAACTAGTGACAGGGCTTCCCTGGTGGCGCAGTGGTTGAGAATGTGCCTGCCAATGCAGGGGACACGGGTTCGAGCCCTGGTCTGGGAAGATCCCACATGCCGCGGAGCGACTAGGCCTGTGAGCCACAATTGCTGAGCCTGCGTGTCTGGAGCCTGTGCTCCGCAACAAGAGAGGCCGCGATAGTGAGAGGCTCGCGCACCGCGATGAAGAGTGGCCCCCACTTGCCACAACTAGAGAAAGCCCTCTCACAGAAACGAAGACCCAACACAGCCATAAATAAATAAATAAATAAAATTTAAAAAAAACCCCAAAAAACTAGTGACAAGCCATAATGGAAAAGAACATGAAAAAGAATATATATATATATACATATATATATATATATAACTGAGTCACTTTGCTGTACAGCAGAAATTAACACAACACTGTAAATCAACTATACTTCAATAAAATTTAAAAAACAAAAACAAAAGGAAACTCTTTAAATACAAAAAAAAAAAAAAAAAATAGAAGAGGTTAAGGGAAGTAAGGCAAATCTCCACTCAGAGATAAAGCCAGCAGAATAAAGGGGTGGACAGGATTAATTACGTGGATGGGTTTTTCTTCATGAAGAAACCTTGCTCTAGGGCACTTTCCATTTAAGGCACTCCTAATAAAAACCAGTGATTCAAAGTACATTTGGGAGATAAACTCATTAAAAAACACTAGGGATTCCTGACCCAGACAATAAAAGACTACTAATACATGGCCTTCAGGTCAACATGGTGCTTACCATTCTACATTAAAAGGGGTAAATGTTTATATTAGCTTCACTTAGAAGGTATAGCTTAGGATATTGAATCATGCGGCCTAACTCACAAAATTAAAAATAAAGTCATTTCAACATGATCTTTAAATAAATATAATTCATTTAGAGTTCAGTTTTCTCAAGGTAACAAAGAAAAAGCATACCTAGAATTGTATTCTCATCTACCAAGTTGCAAGGATATATATTTCCTTATGAAAAACAGTTATTTTGGATTCTTCATGCCCAAGCATTTTCTCTGCTTTCTTACTGCAGATAATTCAGGTCTTTGGGGAAATTCATGGATCAAGAAAAATACTACATTCTTTCCGTATTGTAGAATATTTCTATCATTATGTATAACAATGCCAGTTTCTGCAGCATCCATCTATATTACAAAAGGCCTAATAAACACTGGAGTTGGGAACATTTTTAGATTTTTGAGAGATTTCTGAGGCTTAGCTGGCAAAAGTCACAAAGTGTTGAAATTGTGTCAAAGATACTGATATTTCACAGAAATGGAATGAACTTTAACAATGCCTTTCTGGCATGAGTAAATAAAAAAACATTTTTCTTCTTTTCTTCTTTCTGTTTTAACAGTGACTTAAACGTAGATTATTTCTTTATGTTGCAATCCAAGTTTTATCTTAATATTGGGGCATATAATACTGCAATGAGTTTTCTATGATGCTTTTATTGTTGTTATGGTTGTTTTCCCTTGTCCACAGTTTTGCCAAATATTTTCTTTTTCTTATTGCTCCACTAGCATTATTTTAAATCTATATGTTACCTGTTCCTTTCACATGTGCCTTTGTTATCCCATTTCTGGGCATTTCCCAGTGCACCAACCTCCCATGTCTTATTAGGCTTTCATCACATAACTGAACTATATAGACAGTCTTGAGGGCTATATTGTATTCAGTGCCTGAGCTATGCTTTACTATTAACTGATAAATATTTTGTAGAAGTCCCTCAATTTAGTAATAAATTATTTAATCAGCAAAGGCCTAGAAGAGATTGAGGAACAGTAATAAAGGAAGTAAGACATCACAGATCCTTACTGGTTTTTGGAGGGCTATTTGCTGCTCCCATCCCCCCAGGTCCTATGGGATCCTTAATACTATGCATTTCCCAGAAGTGGAAACATTCCCCCATGAGGTATAAATTGCAAGGTAATCTTGGTAAATGATATAATGACTCTGACTTTCAGGGTTCCAGAAAAGAATCTAAGTGTGCATTAAAGGTGCTTCTCTTTTTCACTGTCTTAAAGAACACACACACATTTTCCAGGCACAGGAACAATTTCAGTTGTCTACAAAGACAGTGTTTGCAATTATAAATCATGCTCAGTGCTGACTAAAACCCAGCTGAAAAACCAATGTGAGACTATGAAACAGAAATGATAAAAAAAAGAAAGAAAAAGTATATGACTCTAAATATTTTTCATCACCATGAATGTATTCCTACCTACCTTCTTTTTTACACTCAGAAAAAAAGAAAAGACTCATATTTAAGAAAGATTTAATATAAATTAAAAGATCTAACATAAATTGAAACTCCTAGACATAAAACTAAAAAAAAAAGCAAAAAGTGTATCCTACTTTCTACTCAGAGGTAAATGGTGAATATACTTGAGATATATTTTATAAGAAATAAATATCATTTCAACTGTTTTTAAAACTCAAAGTCTGGAAGATATGGCATATAGATACTTTACGCTTCATCTTGATTCCTTAGGATTTGGTCCATAATTTGCCAAGAATTGAAGTTGTCTAGGCAAGGAGCAGCCAAAAACCCAGGCAACCCTTAAGTGAGTTTAATTTCTTAGATCAAAAGTATTCCTCTTAGTCTTGTTTCTGAAATTGTCAGCATTGCAGATTGGGGCAAATGGAAAGATGCAAATTTGTTGACAACTTACCATGTACATTTCACATAAAATTTACATGTAGTGCTCACACCAGCCTCTGAGCTGGGATACACCATGCCTGTTCAAGAGTAAGGAGGCAACAGTTTATAGAGCGATTAGATCATTTGCCCCAAATCCTCCAGCAAGCAAGTGACAGAACTAAGATTCATCCTCAGGTCTATGTGATTCTGAAGTCAGCGGTTTTCTCTTAAATTCTATTGCTTTGCATTTGATAGCCAGGTACTCGGTACCTTGAAAGACTGATCTTGAAGATCAGGATGACTGTGAGACAGGAAAGACTAAATAACATTCCAAAGGGAAAGACTAAATAACATTCCAAAGGGAGGGACGAAGAGAATAGGCAGGTTCCTGCAGAGCAGACTCTGGACAGTGGGTATTGATATGGTCCCTGAAGCAGCAGTGCTGCTTTGGATAGAGTAGAAAATTGGGGTAAGGAGAGTCTGCTCAGAATGGAGAATGACTGAAGAGGTGGGGGAATCTAAGGGTAATAAATAAATAAATAAATAAATAAACAAACAAACAACTCTACTAGAGTCTAATTTATTCAAGTCAGGCCTGGTTTTGTATCTGTTTGTCTCTGCCATGCCTTATATTTACTGGGTGGCTGTCTGAAGTAACCTCTCTTAGGCTGAAGTCAAAGCCAGAGTCTTCCTTTTTCTCTGAAGTCCCTCGGGGGGCACAGTGGTCAGATAAAGCCGGCTAGATGACTGAAACATCAAGGCCAAAGAAAGAAATGGTTTGTTGGTGCGTGCGTTAGTGGCACAACAAGAATTTCCTTTTATGGAAATAAGGCCTCCCACGCATGCTGATGTATACAACCTCCCCTCCCCATCCCTCCAGGAAAAACGACATATGAAAGACAGGAATCCTGTAGTCCTGGGGTGCTCTGTTTTGGTAGATTCCCCACTCATTGAGGGTTGCTGGATCTGATTTTGTAGCACAGGGCACACCTCTGTGAAGGCAAATGGAGGGACCCTGGTGTCAGGGCCACTCGGTAGCATCATTGATCCTGTGTTTATTCTATGCATTGTATGTTTGCTGATTCACCAGTAACCCAAATCTATTCCAAGTCATCATTCTCTCTAACGCTCAAATTCAGACCACCTTTAGTGGTCTAGCCTGGTTAAGGCAGGATGTGGTAATTGCTGCTATTTGTTATAAAGCACTTTATAATTATCAAGCTCTAATACATATCTAATTTTATTGTTCAATACTGTCATTTAGAACTGAGATGTTATTATTTCCCAGTTTTCAAGATGTGAAAACTGAGGGTCAGAGCTGTTACATCTCTTTTCATAACACCTCACTGATGAAGTTGTGGCCAGAATCTTTGTATCTTCACTACTAGCCTGTCTTATCCACATGACTTTATCAATATGACCTATGAAAGTATTACATAGGTCCCCCTTTTTAAGTGGCAATTCTCCCAATATTGGGAACTTTTGGATTCCCATAATGTTTCAGCACCTTCCAAAGCAAATGTAAAAGGAGATAAAATCTGACTGGTGGAAATAATAACAAACTTGAATTGATTTCTTTTCATGTTTAAAAATGCAAGTAACCCAGAGCACAGTCTTGGAAGATATTCTAAATGGGGAGTTTGAAGACAAAGTTGATCTAATTAGGAAAGTGTGAAGAAAATATCCAAAAAACAAACCATATGTCATGTAATAGTCTGGAGGTAAATAAAGAAAAGCTTCCTTGGTGTTTAGAAATGAGAAAATCATAATTACATAATAATCGGCACCAAAATATTCACCACTTTAACTCATAAAACAGATTTAGCCTATTCTGGTTGGGGAAAGAGGTAGGTCAAGGAATATGGACATGGACCTGGCACACAGTCAAAGCTTAATCAATGTTTATTGGATGTATGAATGAATGTATGGATGGAATTATTGCCATAGACATGGTGAAAAAAGAATAAGAGGTGCTTCCCCCAAATACAGATCTCATTCTGTGCCATCCAACAATTTATTCTTCAAATGTTTTTTTTTTTAATTTCTATTTTTCTCCAGCTCATGGATCTATAGTTCTCACCTAGCTCTACAAAGACTGGAGAAATGTCAGTTGCAGAAAATTTAGGCATATGATGATGGTAGTAGAACAGAGCTGAGAGAAAGTATTTGCAGAGAGAGGTACAATATTAGACCTGCAGTGATATTAGCTGCCACTATTTCCCTGTGTGCTAGCAGCTTTATCTCTGCTAACTCAAGTTAATTCTCCCAATTCTTGGAGGTAGATATTCCTACCCCTAACTTATTTATCAAAAACTAAAGACAGAAGTACCATGTAGAAAAGGAAGCAAAGCTGAAATTCTAGCATATGTCTATCTGAATTAAATGCTCCCTGCTCTCTTCACTAAACCACTCTCAGACCATAGGACTAACCCAACTTCTACATTTTGCGCATGAGTAATGAGAGATAGTTTGACTGATGCCTGAGGATAGCAAAATAGTTATGGATCCAGGTATCTTAAATCCTTTTTTTGGTCATTTGTACATTATACCAAAGCTAGCCATTGGTTTATTAGTTGAAGACAAATCTAAAAAGCATATCAGATACACGGATTCAGCGTTCTTAATAAAACTGCTAGTTGTGTAAGTAAAAGACAAATGAGTTGCTCCTACAGAGCCCTTGCCTCCAATGTCACATCATCAGGGTTAACTGCTGCTGCTCTTCTAAAAATCTCTGTAGCAACCAGTCCTGGTGAACTTGGCTAGAGGCTCCCGGCTCCCGGTGTCCCTATCTTGGTAGCTGGGTACCTTAGGACTGGGCCACCAGTTTAAGAAGTTTGCAATTCATGTACATATCTTGCATTTCCTTTTTATTTTAGGTGGCATAAAATGTAGATAATGATTTGTAATTCTTGACTTAATCAAAATCACAAAATTAAACTGCATCAAATTTAATTTCCTTCTCCCCTGTTTCTAAAGCTATAGTATTACAGTAAAAGCCATCTAGAATTGTATTTAAAATACTCTATCCAGCATTTAAATCCATCCAAAATGTAAAATTCAATAGTTTTTAAAAATATTTCTTCAAACTACATAATTCCAGTATTTGTAAGTTTTCACATATTTCCTAGTATAAATTTGATCTCAAGAGGGTAGATATTTTGATTTATTTAGTGGAAAAAAAATTTCTGATTAGTTATTTAAATAATTTTGACAAAGCTGCTGTCAAAATAACCGTAAAAAAACAAAAAATGATTTTGGAATACTGATTTGGGGTCTTCCAATTTAAAATAAAAAGGAAAAATAGAAACTGGCATATGCCTAGAAACACTAATTGTAGGCTTGGGTTGCTGAATATTCCCCTAAAAGCAATAGAACATTCTTTCCTTTGAAATAACCAAATAATGGCATTAACAGTCCGTAGTTACAATGAAAAACTGGAATAAGAAGAATGTGGGAAGAAATTCCAAGATGAATGCCAAAATGCCAAGGTGAAATGCAAAGCATGATGACGGTTCCCTACTTTTCAAAGATGAGCTTCCCAGCTCTTCTGGGAATAAGTATGGAAGTGCATTACACTGGTAGAATGCCATACTTAGCCATATGTAAAGCTTGCTGAGAAGAACAATTAGAAAATCCTAAGTAGCAGTTATTCTTGAACGTTTGCTCTCAAATCTCATTACTTACCAACTCAGAGTGAGGACACTGCTGTTAGCTGCTAAAATGAAAGTGTTTTCTGGTCCTGGAAAATGTCTGTGAAATCTCAGATCCTTGGAACTCAAATAGATAGTACTCATGGGAAATCAAACACAGATCTATCCTTGTCAGTAGGAAGAGGTGGATGTCCCTGGATGGCTTTGTGAAGATGGTGGAATTGTTGACTTTACACCTGCCTTCTTGTATGCTGGGAAATTTTACCTTAAGACTCACTCTGTCTTAAAAGTGTACAGATTCACCAAAAGTGTAGGAAGTTTCCCTTTTCTCTACACTTTCTCCAGCATTTATTGTTTGAAGATTAAAAAAAAAAAATTTTATTGGACTGTAGTTGATTTACAATGTTGTGTTAGTTTCAGGTGTACAGCAAAGTGAATCAGTTATACATATACATATATCCCCTCTTTTTTTTTTAGATTCCTTTTACCACATAGGCCATTACAAGTATTGAGCAGAGTTCCCTGTGCTATATAGCAGGTTCTTATTAGTTATCTATTTTATATATAGTAGTGTATATATATCAGTCCCAATCTTGATGATGGCCATTTTGACTGGTGTGAGATGATACCTCATTGTAGTCTTGATTTGCATTTCTCTGGAAATTAGTGATGTTGAGCATCTTTTCATGTGCCTCTTGGTCGTCTGTATACCTTCTTTGGAGAAATGTTTATTTAGATCTTCCACCCATATTTTGATTGGGTTGTTTATGTTTCTGATACTGTGCTGCATGAGCTGTTTGTATATTTTGGAGATTAATCCCTTGTTGGTTGCTTCATTTGCAAGTATTTTTTCCCATTCTGTGGGTTGCCTTTTCGTTTTGTTTATGGTTTCCTTAGATGCTTTTAAGTTTAATTAAGTCCCATTTGTTTATTTTTGTTTTCATTTCTATTACTCTAGGAGGTGGATTAAAAAAGATCTTGCTGTGATTTATGTCAGAGAGTGTTCTGCCTATGTTTTCCTCTAAGAGTTTTATAGTATCCAGCCTTACATTTAGGTATTTAATCCATTGTGAGTTTCTTTTTGTGTATGGTGTTAGACAACATTCTAATTTCATTCTTTTACATATAACTGTCCAGTTTTCCCAGCACCACTTATTTAAGAGACAATCTTTTCTCCATTTTATATTCTTGCCTGCTTTGTCATAGATTAGGTGACCATAGGTGCATGGGTTTCTCTCTGGACTTTCTATCCTGTTCCATTGATCTATATTTCTGTTTTTGTGCCAGTAAATTGGTACAGCCGCTATGGATAACAGTATGGAGGTTCCTTAAAAAACTAAAAATAGAGCTACCATATGATCCAGCAATCCCACTCCTGGGCATATATCTGGAGAAAACCATAATTCACAAAGATACATGTACCCCAATATTCACTGCAGCACTGTTTACAATAGCCAGGACATGGAAGGAATGTCCATCGATGGAGGAATGGATTAAGAAGCTGTGGTACATATACACAATGGAATATTACTCAGCCATAAGAAAGAACATTTGCAGCAACATGGATAGACCTAGAGATCGTCATACTGAGTGAAATAAGTCAGACAGAGAAAGACAAATATCATATGATATCACTTATATGTGGAATCTAAAAAAATGGTACAAATGAACCTATTTACAGAACATACATAGCATCATAGATGTATAGAAAACAAACTTATGATTACCAAGGGGGAAAGGGTGGGGGGATAAATTGGGAGATTGGGATTGACATATACACACTAATATATATAAAATAGGTAACTAATAACGACCTACTGTATAGTACAGGGAACTCTACTCAATACTCTATAATGGCCTATATGGGAATAGAATCTAAAAAGAATGGATATATGTATATGTATAACTGATTCACTTTGCTATACAGCAGACACTAACACATCAGTGTAAATCAACTATACTCCAATAAAAATTAATTAAAAAAAAATGTACCTATTCAATGCAAATTCTCCTGGACCCACCACAAGCCAAATAGGTTTAATCTCCTATCCTATACTGACTCTGTAGTAAGTAGAGCTGCCTAGAGGATGGGTTGAGGATGATTTTGAGAATAAATGGAGGCTTATGTGAAATAGTGCTATGATGAAAAAGTCATGTCTGTTGACTGATGGCAAAGATAAGGGGGAGAGGGATTGGAGAAGCCTTGATGGAGGTTAGGGAAGCAAAGGCACTTACAATGCTCATTTTCCAGCTCTGTTTCAAATCATTATTAGTTGACAACTAACAGGATGTCATGAATGAGAAGTTGTTAAATCTAATTTTATCTATTAACATCCCCAGAGAACGTATCTTTATATTTATGATGCTAATGAAATGAGAAAACATTCATCTAACAGACAGTGATGTAATATTTGCATATCTTATGGGAATTCAATTTAGTTTAACTGAAGTGAAGCTGAACACCCATTAGAAGAGCATAGATTAGAGATAACTTCTTGTCGTGGGGATCAGGGCACCTCCTTCTGTATTTAACTAAATGAACAATAAACCCGAGACTTAAGTTCTGGTCCAACCATATGAATCTGGAGAAGTCACTTCTCTTTTTCTTCAGCTGTTCCCTTGGAACATGGAATGTTCCCTTGGAACTAGAGAAATACTAGTGGTATACCAGAGAAATAAATGGGGATAGGTGAGAGGTGGAAATTCTAGATGTGGAATGTGACAACACTGAAAAAAAAACAACTTAAAATAATATCATCCTATAGTTATGAAAATATTCCAGTTCTGGTACATATGTCTTCATAACTCATGGCTGGCATTCCAAACAAATGACAAATTAATTCAGTTTGGAGCCAATATTTCATAACATAACAAAATTTGATATTTTGTTTGTAGTTATGAAAACTAAGATTATTTTTAATTGTGGAATAGTATATACTCTAAAGAGCCAAGAGAAAATGATGAGAATTGAATGATTTCATGAAAGCTCATCTAGACTAATCATTCCACTGATTTCTATGTTCTATGCCCAAAGCTACATGCTTTGGAGGCAAAAGTTCTGCCTCAAATATCACAGGCAATACTTTTACCATACGTTTTGCCACAGTACTGGTCTCTGGGTTGGAATAGCTATTTGTTTCTCATTCACTGCTGGACTGCTAATCAACAGCCACGTGTTTTTTGTTATAATAATGACTAACATCCAGACACTAATTTCTGTAGTAGCTAGTTGTTTTAACAAAGTATTTTTCAACGCAGTAGATGTTATAAGACAATAGTCTATAAGTCACTCTCATAATCAGAGATGAGTTGAGGAGGGCTGGGGGCAGCTGCTATCAACACTTGTCTTCTAGTCCTTGTATCCAAGGAAAGAGGGTGACTTGGAAGCTGGTCATGTTACTTGTACTCATGTTCCATTGGGGGTTGAGGAATTCAGTCACAAGGCTTCACTTAAAATTAAGGGCTTTTATTACTAAGAGGAATTAATTAAGGAAGAAGAAATACTGAAAGATCATTGGCAATCTCTCCCACAGTGGGCTTCAAGTCAACAAGCAAAGCTAAAATTGCATATTTACAATCTTTGAGAATATTTGTCTCCTAGACACTGACCCTGTGCTCTGCCCAACCTCTGTCCCTCACTTAATGTTTTCTACTTTGAGGTCATTTGAAAGAATTAGCCTAGGAGATAGGGGCACAACTATAATGAGCAATCTCTGCTACCCATGTGTACATAAAAAGTGCCATTCTTTGTTGGGTGAAGGCTGTTTCATTGGATTTATTCCTCCTATCATTGTAGCTTGTGATTAAAAAAACTTGCATTTTCAGTTCTTTAATGTTTCATGTTATGGGACTCTGTCAATATTAGATTACAAGCCAGGGGCAAAAAGACCTCTCCTTGTTTTCTTCCTTCTTTGTTTCCAGAAATGTTTCCTTTGGTCTAAGAATATAGGAAATATATATATATATATTTCCATATATGTGATGATATATATCAACAAAAGAAAGCATTCAAATTGAGGCCAAATTTATAAGTAATCTATGCAACTTGGTAAAAGGAATATAAACTTTTAAAAATTACTGTTTTAATACTGATACAAATCAAGCCTGTGATGAGAGAATCTTATTATATCACCTTGAGAACTTGTCTCTTTGGCCTTTCTCTAGCCTCTGCATAGGTTGGATAAGTCTTGCCAATGAAATAATATTTCCCAGGGTACAGGCACAGTATCAAGCTTTGCAACTGAGGCAATAAAATTTTCTGGATTTAGGATCACCAAATGAGCCAGCCTAAGACCATACAGGTATGAGGAAATTGGTGGACAACGGCTATTGTGAGACAAATCAGAAATCCTACTTTTTCCCTGTTCTGAACCAAAGGAAGTGAATTTCAAGAACCAAGGCAAAGAATAAGGATTGTGATCTGAAAGTGCACGTCTAGCTACTCTCTGGAGTAATATCTGTTAGATTTGTTGGCATGTGCCTCTCATTCATTGGTATGCTCGTAGTCTTCCTATTATTGTAAAAACTGGAGTCGGACCTTAGCAAATTTCCTTAATCTCTCTGAGCTCCCCTTTCATTCTCTGTAAAAGGGGGATAAAACCCCTTAATATGCAGTGTTGTCGTAAGGATTTAAGGAGTTAAGTATTAGAGGCCTGAGCAGAGTCCCTGGCAATCAATAAACAATAGTAGCCGTTATTACCACTATTTCCCTGAGACCTGGCACATAGAACGTGTTCAGTAAGTGCTTATTAAATATATGATTCTGATTGTGAACCCTTACCGAAGAGTGACTACTTCTTCCCCAGCCTCTCGCACATGGATTTACTCCGAGTTGATGCTTAGTACATTTATTCTCTCTGTACCTATTTACTGGGAATTCAACAATGAACAAACCCAGTGTCTGCAGTAATGAAGTTTAGAGCCTGATGAGGACCCACAGTCTTTAATTTTGCATTTTACAGTTGGTAATGTTGTCCTGGCATGGCTATCATACTTTGCTTTTAGTGACTTACATGAGCCCCTTTCTTGATCTGTGTCCCAGCACTGGCCTCAAATTGACTGTTCCTCTTCCTTAAGCTTATGGATGGCTGGCAACCTAAAACACTTTCTCCACAAGGGAAATCCAGGAAGTCACATTTGGAAAAGGATGTGGTGAATTCTTAACTATAATACTATACCTATCTTTCAAAAACTTCTGACTGTGGGAAATTGCCTTGGGCGCAGCTTTCCTCAGATGCTAGGATTGCAGCACAGAGTTGAGCTGCATCGCCATCTAGTGCTCAGAAAATGTGGTGCCCAGATGCAGAGTTTTTAATAAGTAGTTTTCGTTAAGTAAGGTAGAGTTAAAGGGAACTCTTGTCTACTTCCCTTATTTCTACATAAGAAAAATGAATAATAAAAAAAGAAATGACCCAAACTTTATGTTACAAAGAGTTGTCTGCAGAACTGCCATCCCATTTAGTTGCTATTTCCCTCAACAGTGTGGAATATGGGGTGTGGGGCTGTGACTGAATGTTTGCGCTTTCTTTCACGCAGCTACATAACCTCCTGTGAACATGAGTGTTCTTACTTTTAAAATGGGGATGATGTGGTTGTTCTAAGTATCAGCTGAATGATAGGGTATATATAAGGGCTTTATAAATAATGCATTATTTAAAAGAAATCTAAGTTAATATATTTTTATTTTTTCAATTTTTTGTATGGAAACAGATGCATCCCATTCAAAGCTGCACTTGCAGTTGAAAGCGACTCACTCATGTATTCATCGCTTACTTCCATGAGTATGTATTGGGTGGCTACTACGTCATCATCATAGGATGAGAGGACATAAAGACCAAGAAAACACAGACTTTACCCTAGAGGAAATCACAGTCTAATAGTGAAGACAGACATCAATACATGCAATGTGTTGTGATAATGTATTGGAGTAGAGACTGGTACCAACTTCAGTGCTTGCTCATAAAAGGAGAGCTTTCAGTTCCACCAAGTTGGAGTGGAAAGGGGTTGCAGAGACAGAAAACACTTTAATATAGGAAAAAATAAACTTGAATTAAATTTCAGAGAAATACTAGTGGTATACCAGAGAAATAAATGGGGATAGGTGAGAGGGGGAAATTCTAGATATGGAATGTGACAACACTGAAAGATAAACAATTTAAAATAATATCATCCTATAGTTATGAAAATATTCCAGTTCTGGTACATATGTCTTCATAACTCATGGCTGGCATTCCAAACAAATGACAAATTAATCCAGTTTGGAGCCAATATTTCATAACATAGCAAAATTTGATATTTTGTTTGTAGTTATGAAAACTTAAGATTATTTTTAATTGTGGAATAGTATATATTCTAAAGAGCCAAGAGAAAATGATGAGAATTGAATGATTTCATGAAAGCTCATCTAGACTAATCATTCCACTGATTTCTATATTACATATCTGCCTTTCAGTTCTATGTGTTCACAGCAGTTGGAGTTTTTTTTCTCCCTGCCTCTCATCATACTGAGTATTTGAAAAAAATCTTAATGGCCTAGGAGTCATACGTTCTCATTTCAAATCCCTTCTAGTCTTCCTCACCATCCTCTGACATTCAGAGGATTGCTTTTTAGACAGATTGATTGACGGTCATCTATCCACACATCATTTATTCCAAATGGCTCCCTTCTGGGACATCTCGGGGTAAGAAGTGTTCATTAGTCCTTCAAAACATATCAGTAAGGACAACTCTGTCAAAAAGACATTTCCACATACAGTGAAAGTCTACAATTACGTTCTCCCAAGGTGTGTTTTCCTAAGCTTCTGCATGTCAAGGAGAACAGAAAAAAACATGATTTTTATCAAGCAAACAACAAGGTGACAAAACAATCAAAACAGAAAGAAAGCAATTTCCTTTGATTAAGGGAATAAGACATTTCCAAATTGCACAAAAAAACTGACTGTGTTTTAAAAACTTGTTTTGAGCCTCTCTCTTTCACTCGTCCAACATATATAGTATCATTTTCAAAAAGGTCTTGTGACCTTCGAGATGGTGGAGGAGTAAGACGTGGAGATCACCTTCCTCCCAACAAATACATCAGAAATACATCTACATGTGGAACAACTCCTACAGAACACCTACTGAACACTGGCAGAAGAACTCAGACTTCCCAAAAGGCAAGAAACTCCCCATGTACCTGGGTAGGGCAAAAGAAAAAAGAAAAAACAGAGACAAAAGAATAGGGATGGGACGTGCACCTCGGGGAGGGAGGTGTGAAGGAGGAAAAGTTTCCACACACTAGGAAGCCCCTTCACTGACAGAGACGGGGTGTGGCGGGGTGGGGGGAAGCTTCGGAGCCACGGAGGAGAGTGCAGCAATAGGGGTGCAGAGGGCAAATCGGAGAGATTCCCACACAGAGGATCGGTGCCGACCAGCACTCACCAGCCTGAGAGGCTTGTCTGCTCACCCACCGGGGTGGGTGGGGGCTGGGAGCTGAGGCTCGGGCTTCGGAGGTCAGATCCCAGGGAGAGGACTGGGGTTGGCTGCGTGAACACAGCCTGAAGGGGGCTAGTGCGCCACAGCTAGCATGGAGGGAGTCCGGGAAAAAGTCTGGATCTGCCTAAGAGGCAAGAGACCATTGTTTTGGGGTGCGCAAGGAGAGGGGATACAGAGCACTGCCTAAATGAGCTCCAGAGATGGGCATGAGCCACGGCTATCAGTGTGGACACCATAGACGGGCATGAAACACTAATGCTGTTGCTGCAGCCACCAAGAAGCTTGTGTGCAAGCACAGGTCATTATCCACACCTCCCCTCCTGGGAGCCTGTGCAGCCTGCCATTGCCAGGGTCCCATGATTCAGGGCCAACCTCTCCAGGAGAACACACGGCATGCCTCAGGCTGGTGCAATGTCACACCATCCTCTGCCACCACAGGCTCAACCCGCATCCCATACCTCTCCCTCCCCCTGGCCTGAGTGAGCCAGAGCCCCCTATCAGCCGCTCCTTTAACACCCGTCCTGTCTGGGCGAAGAACAGACGCCCTCAGGCAACCTACACGCAGAGGCAGGGCCAAACCCAAAGCTGAACCCCAGGAGCTGTGTGAACAAAGAAGAGAAAAGGAAATTTTTCCCAGCAGCCTCAGGAGTAGTGGATTAAACCTCCACAATCAACTTGATGTACCCAGCATCTGTGGAATACATGAATAGACAATGAATCATCCCAAAATTGAGGCGGTGGACTTTGGGATCAACTGTAGACTTGGGGTTTGCTTTCTGCATCTAATTCGTTTCTGGTTTTATGTTTATCTTAGTTTAGAATTTAGAGCTTATTACCACTGGTAGATTTGTTTATTGATTTGGTTGCTCTCTTCCTATTTTTTTAATATATATTTTTCTTCCTTTTTCTCTTTTTGTGAGTGTGTATGTGTATGCTTCTTTGTTTGATTTTGTCTGTATAGCTTTCCTTTTACCATTTGGCCTAGGGTTCTGTCTGTCCTTTTTTTTTTTTTTTTTTTACTAGAGTGTTTAGTGCTTGTTATCATTGGTGGATTTGTTTTTTACTTTTGTTGCTCTCTTCTTTCTTTCTTTCTTTTTTTTTATTACTTAAAAATTTTTTTTAATTTTTAATTTTAGTAACTTTATGTATTTTATTTTATTTTTTCTTTCTTTCTTTCTTTTTCTACCTTTTCTTCTGAGTCGTGTGGCTGACAGGGTCTTGGTGCTCTAGCCGGGTGTCAGGCCTGAGCCTCTGAGGTGGGAGAGTCCAGTTCAGGACATTGGACCACCAGAGACCTCCTGGCCCCACGTAATGTCAATCGGCAAGAGCTCTCCCAGAGATCTCCATCTCAATGCTAAGAACCAGCTCCACTCAACAGCCAGCAAGCTAAAGTACTGGACACCCTATGCCAAAAAACTAGCAAGACAGTAACACAACCCCACCCATTAGCAGAGAGGCTGCTTAAAATCATAACAAGTTCACAGACATCCCAAAACACACCAACAGACGTGATCCTGCCCACCAGAAAGACAAGACCCAGCCTCATCCACTAGAACACAGGCACTGTTCCCTCCACCAGGAAGTCTTCACAGCTCACTGAAACAATCTTACCCACTGGGGGCAGACACCAAAAACAACGGAAATACGAACCTGCAGCCTGAGAAAAGAAGACCCCAAACACAAAAAGTTAAGCAAAGTGAGAAGATAGAGAAATACACAGAAGATGAAGGAGCAAGGTGAAAACCCACCAGACCAAACAACTGAAGAGGAAATAGGCAGTCTACCAGAAAAAGAATCCAGAGTAATGATAGTAAAGATGATCCAAAATCTTGGAAATAGAATGGAGAAAATACAAGAAATATTTCATACATTTAAAGCTAGAAGAACTAAAGAGAAAACAAACAACGATGAACAACACAATAAATGAAATTTAAAATTCTCTAGAAGGAATCAATAACAGAATAATTGAGGCAGAAAGAACGGACAAGTGACTTGGAAGATAAAATAGTGGAAATAACTACCACAGAGCAGAATAAAGAAACAAGAATGAAAAGAATTGAGGACAGTCTCAGAGACCTCTGGGACATTAAATGCACCAACATTCGAACTGTAGGGGTCCCAAAAGAAGAAGAGAAAACGAAAGGGACTGAGAAAATATTTAAAGAGATTATAGTTGAAAACTTCCATAATATGGGAAAGGAAACAGTCAATCAAGTCCAGGAAGCACAGAGAGTCCCATACAGGATAAATCCAAGGAGAAACACGCCAAGACACATATTAATAAAACTATCAAAAATTAAATACAAAGAAAAAATATAAAAGCAGAAAGGGAAAAACAACAAATAACATACATGGGAATCCCGATAAGGTTAACAGCTGATCTTTCAGCAGAAACTCTGCAAGCCAGAAGGGAGTGGCAGGACATATTTAAAGTGATGAAAGGGAAAAACCTACAACCAAGATTACTTGACCCAGCAAGGATCTCATTTAGATTCGATGGAGAAATTAAAACCTTTACAGACAAGCAAAAGCTAAGAGAATTCAGCACCACCAAACCAGCTTTACAGCAAATGCTAAAGGAACTTCTCTAGGCAGGAAACACAAGAGAAGGAAAAGATCTACAATAAGAAACCCAAAACAATTAAGAAAATGGTAATAGGAACATACATATCAATAACTAACTTAAATGTAAATGGATTAAATGCTCCAACCAAAAGACATAGACTGGGTGAATGGATACAAAAACAAGACCCATATATATGCTGTCTACAAGAGACCCACTTCAAACCTAGGAACACATACAGACTGAAAGTGAAGGGATGGAAAAAGATATTCCATGTAAATGGAAATCAAAAGAAAGCTGGAGTAGCACTTCTCATATCAGACAAAATAGACTTTAAAATAAAGACTATTACAAGAGAAAAAGAAGGACACTAGATAATGATCAAGGAACCAATCCGTGAAGACAACAATTGTAAATATTTATGCACCCAACATAGGACCAGCTCAATACATAAGACAAATGCTAACAGCCATAAAAGGGGAAATCAACAGTAACATAATCATAGCAGGGGACGTTAACACCCCACTTTCACCAATGGACAGATCAAGCAAAATGAAAATAAATAAGGAAACACAAGCTTTAAAAGATGCATTAAACAAGATGGACTTAGTTGATATTTATAGGACATTCCACCCAAAAACAGAATACACTTTCTTCTCAAGTGCTCATGGAACATTCTCCAGGATAGATCATATCATGGGTCACAAATCAAGCCTTGGTAAATTCAAGAAAAGTGAAATCGAATGAGGTACATTTTCTGACCACAATGCTATGAGACTAGATATCAATTACAGGAAAAAATCTGTAAAAAATATAAACACATGGAGGCTAAACAATACACTACTTAATAACCAAGAGATCACTGAAGAAATCAAAGAGGAAATCCAAAAATACCTAGAAACAAATGACAATGAAAACACGATGACCCAAAACCAAAATATGCAGAAAAAGCAGTTCAAAGAGGGAAGTTTATAGCAATACAATCGTACCTCAAGAAACAAGAAACATCTCAAATAATCAACCTAACCTTACACCTAAAGCAATTAGAGAAAGAAGAACAAAAAAACCCAAAGTTAGCAGAAGGAAAGAAATCATAAAATCAGGCCAGAAGTAAATGAAAAAGAAATGAAGGAAACGATAGCAAAGATCAATAAAACCAAAAGCTGGTCTTTGAGAAGATAAAGAAAATTGATAAACCATTATCCAGACTCATCAAGAAAAAAAGAGAGAAGACTCAAGTCAATAGAATTGTAAATGAAAAAGAAGAAGTAACAACTGACACTGCAGAAATACAAAAGATCATGAGAGATCACTGCAAGCAACTATATGCCACTAAAATGGACAACTTGGAGAAGTGGAAAAATTCTTAGAAAAGCACAACCTTCCGAGACTGAACAAGGAAGAAATAGAAAATATAAACAGACCAGTCACAAGCACTGACATTGAAACTGTGATTAAAAATCTTCCAACAAACAAAAGTCCAGGACCAGATGGCTTCACAGGTGAATTCCATCAAACATTTAGAGAAGAGCTAACACCTATCCTTCTCAAACTCTTCCAAAATATACCAGAGGGAAGAACAATCCCAAACTCATTCTACGAGGCCACCATCACCCTGATACCAAAACCAGACAAAGATGTCACAAAGAAAGAACACTACAGGCCAATATCACTGATGAACATAGATGCAAAAATCCTCAACAAAATACTAGCAAACACAATCCCACAGCACATTAAAAGGATCATATACCATGATCAAGTGTGGTTTATTCAGGAATGCAAGGATTCTTCAATATATGCAAATCAATCGATGTGATAAACTGTATTAACAAATTGAAGGAGAAAAATCATATGATCATCTCAATAGATGCAGAGAAAGCTTCTGACAAAATTCAACACCCATTTATGATAAAACCCCTCCAGAAAGTAGGCATAGAGGGAACTTTCCTCAACACAATAAAGGCCATATATGACAAACCCACAGCCAACATTGTTCTCAGTGGTGAAAAACTGAAACCATTTCCACTACCATCAGGAACAAGACAAGGTTGCCCACTCTCACCACTATGATTCAACATAGTTTTGGAAGTCCTAGCCACAGCAATCAGAGAAAAAAAAGAAATAAAAGGAAACCAAATTGGAAAAGAGGAAGTAAAGCTGTCACTGTTTGCAGATGACATGACATTATACATAGAGAATCCTAAAGATGCTACCAGAAAACTACTAGAGCAAATCAATGAATTTGGTAAAGTAGCAGGATACAAAGTTAATGCACAGAAATCTCTTGCATTCTTATACACTAATGATGAAAAATCTGAAAGAGAAATTAAGGAAATACTCCCATTTACCATTGCAACAAAAAGAATAAAATACCTAGGTATAAACCTACCTAAGGAGACAAAAGACCTGTATGCAGAAAACTATAAGACACTGATGAAAGAAATTAAAGATGATACAAACAGATGGAGAGATATACCAAGTTCTTGGATTTGAAGAATCAATATTGTGGAAGTGACTATACTACACAAAGCAATCTACAGATTCAATGCAATCCCTATCAAACTACCACTGGCATTTTTCACAGAACTAGAACAAAAAATTTCACAATTTGTATGGAAACACAAAAGACCCCGAATAGCCAGAGCAATCTTAAGAAAGAAAAAAAAGGAGCTGGAGGAATCAGGCTCCCTGACTTCAGACTATACTACAAACCTACAGTAGTCAAGACAGTACAGTACTGGCACAAAAACAGAAATATAGATCAATGGAACAGGATAGAAAGCCCAGAGATAAACCCACACACATATGGTCACCTTATCTTTGACATAGGAGGCAAGAATATACAATGGAGAAAAGACAGCCTCTTCAATAAGTAGTGCTGGGAAAACTGGACAGCTACATGTAAAAGAATGAAATTAGAACACTCCCTAACACTATACAAAAAAATAAACCAAAATGGATTAAAGACCTAAATGCAAGGCCAGACACTATAAAACTCTTAGAGGAATACATAGGCAGAACACTGTATGACATAAATCATAGCAAGATCCTTTTTCACCCACCTCCTAAAGAAATGGAAATAAAAACAAAAATAAACAAATGGGATCTAATGAAACTTAAAAGCTCTTGCACAGCAAAGGAAACCATAAACAAGACAAAAAGACAACCCTCAGAATGGGAGAAAATATTTGCAAGTGAAGCAACTGACAAAGGATTAATCTCCAAAATGTACAAGCAGCTCATGCAGCTAAATATCAAAAAAACAAACAACCCAATCCAAAAATGGGCAGAAGATCTAAATAGACATTTCTCCAAAGAAGATATACAGATTGCCAACAAACACATGAAAGGATGCTCAACATCACTAATCATTAGAGAAATGCAAATCAAAACTACAATGAGGTATCACCTCACACCAGTCAGAACGGCAATCATCAAAAAATCTACAAACAATAAATGCTGGAGAGGGAGTGGAGAAAAGGGAACCCTCCTGCACTGTTGGTGGGAATGTAAATTGATACAGCCACTATGGAGAACAGTATGTAGGTTCCTTAAAAAACTAAAAATATAACTACCATATGCCCCAGCAATCCCACTACTGGGCATATACCCTGAGAATGAATGAATGGATAAAGAAGATGTGGCACATATATACAATGGAATATTACTCAGCCATGAAAAGAAACGAAATTGAGTTATTTGTAGTGAGATGTATGGACCTAGAGACTGTCATACAGAGTGACGTAAGTCAGAAAGTGAAAAACAAATGCTGTATGCTAACATATACATATGGAATCTAAAAAAGAATGGTTCTGAAGAACCTAGGGGCAGGACAGGAATAAAGACACAGACGTAGAGAATGGAGTTGAGGACATGGGGAGGGGGAAGGGTAAACTGGGATGAAGTGAGAGAGTTGCATGGACATATATACACTACCAAATGTAAAATAGATAGCTAGTGGGAAGCAGCCGCATAGCACAGGGAGATCAGCTCAGTGCTTTGTGATCACCTAGAGGGGTGGGATAGGGAGGGTGGGAGGGAGACGCAAGAGGGAGGAGATACGGGGATAAATGTATATATATAGCTGATTCACTATTTTATACAGCAGAAACTAACACACCATTGTAACACAATTATACTCCAATAAAGATGTTAAAAAAAAAGTTGTTGTGTCCTGATTTCATGCTTGCTTAGGCTACTCCTTCTGCCTTGAAGTGCCATACTCTCCCCTGATTTTATCTTCACTTTTTCAATGACAACTCTCATTCCAGATGAATCCTGGAAATTGCATCCTCTGGGAAATGTCTCCTGACTTCTTTTCCTGAAATAGATGCACTTTCTCTCCACTCTCTTGGCACCGGGTGCCGTCTCACTGTTGTAGATCGATTGCAGGCACGGCCCCAGTTGTTCATGCCTCCCTCTTTCATATTATTTGCAGTGTAACTTTGGACCTCTTCCCAACAAGTCTATTTCCCTATCCGTTGAATCTGAATTAGCTTTGTGACTTGCTTTGTCCAATAGAATGCAGAAGAAGAACGGTTTGTCAGTTCCAAGCTAGATCTCAGAAAGACTGCATTGCTTGGAATCAAGGACTTGTGAGATCCTAATCAGAGGACAGTAATTCAGTGCCTGGTTTCTCCATTCAGGCCTCTACCATCATGGTGGTTTATAAGAAAGATGACAAAATACAGATATATTGAGACCTTCCTACACTGAAGAATTTCACTGACATTGACCAGTAACTGTACCCTGAGGCTAAGTGGTCTTGGACAGCGTCTTTGAGAACAACTGTTTATCAGGCTGATCCTGAGAACTGGGTATTATCAAATATGCATGACTGATGAGGGCAAAACAAAAGCAAACAAATTGTTTACATATATACCCTATAGGATTCTCTCAATCTTAAAAGGATGCTCATAATGATTTCTTTGACCACTGTCATGTTCATTAATTAACAGAAAAGATTACTGGGGAATATGAATTACTTTGTAGTGTTTGTCTATTTAGCGACATAATTAGTCTTGGCAGAACTCTGAAAGGACACAAACAGCAACATCTCAAGGTGCCAGCTGCCTTGAAATTGAAGGCTTTTTGCCTGGTGACTGACAATTCTGGCAAAGCTCTGTGAAAAACTGGACATATAATGTCCCAAGAAGGAGAAATCACCATATCTGAAAAAAACATCAGTGACCAACAATGTGCTTGGATCCATGAATCAAAGGGAACAAAATGCTTTTGGGGGGTGGCAGTTGTGGCCCCAATAGGAGGTTTCAGATTTCTCAGTTATCAGAGTCGAGCTGGGGTATTCGGTTCACGGAAGGAAAAAAGGTGAAGTGCAGATGGAGCTCATTCCTCCTTCTCTATCACCTTCCCTGAAGCCCCTGTATTAATCCTACTATTCTCTTCAGATGCTTTCACTCCAGAGGCAAAGCATGGGCATGCCAATAGTGTTCATCATCTGGGATTTTTCTTAACATCAGACATACTATCCTCTTCTCAGGTTAATATTTCTGGCCTAAAAACTTTCCAACACAGAAAAGGACGTGGGGGTAGCTTTTGAATTATGGCACAACAATTCATATGCATGCACACATACCAATGGTTAATTTTCCAAATGGCAATGATAGACAGTCATAATAGCAGCCTGTAATTCTAGTATTTAATATAGAAATTCAGGTGCACCTTCCTTCAAACACCACATTCAGGATAGTGAAATTATTCCCAGGGAGGAGGTCAGGAAAATCTAGGATTCCAAAGGGACAGTATATATTTCTGAGAGTGAAAAGTGGCTCTATCTAGTTTTGTAAGCAAAAGCTTGAGGTGCCTCCCCTCATACCCTGCATTAGATCATGTTCCACTCTCTCACTGCATAAGTTAAGAATTGTGGTGGTAGCTTGAAACAGAGACTACAAACAGTAGCTCTCTATGAATAAAGAAATTTAATTCTTCTTTATATAAAAAATCCAGAGCAAAATTATCTCCATGGAGTCTTCTGCTATCTTTCCATTTACCATCTTCTGCATGAGGCTTCTGTCCTCAAGGTCACCTGCTAGTTCAAAAAGGCTACTGAATGCCCAGGCACCACAACTACATTCCAAAATGGAAAGAAAGAAAGTGGAAGAGAAAATCAGATTTTTCTTAGTTGCATGCCATTTTTTAAAAAGAAGCTTCCCTGAAAATCCTTACCAAAAATTTCTACTTAATACTATCGGCCAGAATGTAGCCACTTGTCTATCTGGCTGACAGGTATGCTGGGAAATGTAGTCTTTCAGCTGGACACATTAGTGACTTGAATTAGTTTGGGGTTCTATTACTAAGAAATGAGTACAGAATGGATATTCAGAGGACAACTAGCCAAATCTGTTCTCCTAAGTTAGGGATATAAGAAAGGAAGGTGTCAAAATAAGCTGTGAACTAATGGAGATGATAAAGGGAAAGGGCAGAAGGGCCAGTTTAGTCACCAAGATCCTAAAATTTTGGCTGAAGACTGGAGCAGTCCAGAAGTCACTAGTGAAATCCCATTTTAAGAAGCTCAGGGTTTAGGACAAGAAAAGTAGAAAGCTATGCTGTTCTGTAAATACCACTTCCTGGTTTGGGTACCCTGTCCAGGAAGACAGCTTTAGGATAAATTTAGGTCAAGATTTTTGGCCCCAAATGGCAGAAGCTCTCAATCAACAGCAAATGCAAGATTTACGCCTCCACATCCAGCTGAAGATCTTGTTCTCAGAGTCTTTACCTTGTCTGAAATCTATTCATTGCAACGAACCCCTGGAGTTACACATCTCTAATCCTTGGAACCAAAGAGTTAGAAACTTTCAATGATGGAATAAATCAATTGTTAAAAGCAAATTCTACTAGACATGTAGACACTTCCCCCTTGGCACCTGGCTCTCCTAGCATATGTTCACAAGGACCCCAGGAATGATACCACTAGATTTCCTTCTTATATTTTACCATTCAGGAAGATCCTGGTTTGCTTTTGATCTCTGCTTCAAGGTGGGTGACAGAAGAGTGATGTGTGAGCATCTTTTTCAGTGTTCAGTTTGCTTTAAAAATGTGTTATGGAAACTGAACTTTCTAAGCTCTAACATAGCTTAGTGCAATGCAGACCACAATAGGCAACTCTATGATGTCAAGGTAAAGTGTCGGGTTCTGCAAGGAGAGGACAGAGTATTGCTCTACACTGAGGACTTCTGGATTAGAGAAAAAGAGCTGCGGTGGGAATCCCACCCCCTTTTTAAATTCTAATGGACAGTCAAAGTGCAGGAGAAAAATAGATCTGATCAAGTAAAGGAACTTCACTGCAGTGGGGGTGGATTTTCCTGTATAGGAAGATTTAGAAGGAGAACTACTCTCATTGAGAGAGTTGAACTAGGATATTAACAGCTTTCTGGGAAGAATACAGGAATCTTTGACTCTCATGCACCAAGGAATTAGTAAACCAAGTAAAGTGGGAGATGGGGGTATGACCTATAAAGAGGTGCCATGTGCCAGATCTCAAATCCCACTGTAGAGCCGCTGATCTGCAAGACAAGGCAGAGATAACTAAAACCAAAAGAATGAGGAAAACCAACTTTGGGAGAGGGTTCTCTACCCCAGGAATACGTCTGAGGAAATAAGCACTTATCCTCAAAGGGGGCGATTTACATTCACTCACTTGACTCTTGGAGAACTTGGGGGAAATATGGCTCACGCTGTCTTAAGTTGCTTTGAGAGAGGAAATCATTGTCTTGGAGAAACCGATTCAAGACACTTTCCTACCTTCTGTGAAAACTGAACATCTAGAGAATTCTGTATTATTTTGCAGGGATGCAGTTTTCCCAGGAGATATGGAGGGATGATATTTTGAGATACCTCATAATATTTGTTTGTTTCTTTCTAATTCTTTTTCAGGCTCTTCTCTCCTCCATGCGACGTTGAGCCTAGTGCATCTGGAGAGAAGTGTGATCAGGCAGAAACTAGAAGAAAAAAGAGGTGTCTTTTTAACATAAGAAAGACACCTAGCATTTCTTTCTAGCATTGGGGGAGCACTTGGTTAGAAAAAATTCTCCCAGATAGTAGAAGAAAAGGAAAGACAAAGAGGGTAGAGATAAGAGGAGTGATGATGTCGGGGTTCTGTTTATGGGACTGGATGTGAAGGGGCCACATGGACGAGAATGAAAAGTGCCACGGAATAGGGCCACCCATGAAAGACATTGCTTGTATTCCCAGAGGTTGCAGGGGAATTGAGTCAGCCTATGGCCAACTACCCAGCCTCAGCCCCAGTAAGGACCATACACAGAGGCTGCCCTGGATCTATACTAACTTTTCTTTCCCCCAGCACTGGAGGAGGACTTCCCTTTGCAATAGCCAGATGCAGATGGAGAGTTCCTGTGCCATGATGTTGGTGAAAATACACTGCATCATAAACAAATCTTCAGAGTAGTCATCCTTCTTATCTACCTACTTCTCTACTTCCCCAGTCATATTTGATACCACGCTATTTCTTTTCTCTCTTCCCTGACCAGAGGGCATTTGCACATGCTGTCCCTGCTATCTGGAACACTCCTCTCACCTGCCCACTTGCCCCTGCCACTCCCTCCTTAAAACACACACATGTTCAAGATACTTATTCTTCAGATCTCAGCTGAAACAGTGTATCCTTGGGGAAACCCTTTTTGAACTTTTAAGAGCAGTTAGATTCTTATGTATATACACACATACTTGAATTGTCATTCCTAATAAAGTGTAGTCTAGATTATAATTGTGCATACAGGGACTTCCCTAGTGGCACAGTGGTTAAGAATCTGCCTGCCAGTGCAGGGGATGTGGGTTCGAGCCCTGGTCTGGGAAGATCCCACATGCCACGGAGCAACTAAGCCCATGTGCCAAAACTACTGAGCCTCAGCTCTAGAGCCCGCAAGCCACAACTACTGAGCTCATGTGCCACAACTACTGAAGCCCACGCACCTAGAGCCCATGCTCTGCGACAAGAGAAACCACCACAATGAGAAGCCCACGCACTGCAACAAAGAGTAGCCTCCGCTCACTGCAACTAGAGCAAGCCCGCACGCAGCAACGAAGACCCAATGCAGCCAAAAATAAATAAATTAATTTTAAAAAATTGTGCATACATTATTATTAGTGTGATTATGTGATTAATGTCCCTCTGCTCTATTTGGCCCTAAACACACTGAGGACAGGGATCACATCTTTTTTGCCAACCACTGTATTGTCAGCACAACATAATGCATGGCAAATAGTAGTTGCTCAATAAATATTTTGCGAATGAATAGATGCACCTTTATCTAATACTGCCCCTGGCATGCATATAATAGGTAATACACACACATACACATTTTATATACAAATATATATACATATACATCTTAAATAAATATATAAAACAGGATAATATATGTTAAATAAATAAATTTATGAATGACTTGTTTAAGATGCTGTATGGTAAAGTAGAATAAACTTGAACCTTTCAGCCAAGCAGGTTAGGATTGAACTTCAGTTCTTCAACTAACTGACTAAGTTTGGGCAAAATATCTTAGCTTTTTGAGCCCCAGTTTCCTCACTTGAGGAAAAGCATAAAAATTCTGAACTTGGTTATCAATTTCAAATGTAATAATGTACAAAAACTGCCTAGCCCCATGCTTAGTATATAGTAAGCACTCAATAAATCATGGCTATTTACATGATTGAATTCATGTAAATCAGGATATAGAGCTCAGTTTAGTTGAGTTCCCCACAAAACAGTGCTGGATAGACAAAATGAGTTCAATAAATAGTTGTAGGATAAACAAGTGAATAAATGCATGTTTAGAATGACTTGAAATCTCTATTGTGTGAACAACTTACTTTTCGAGTATGCTAGAACAATGCAGAATCCTGCCGCTAGGTGTCGATAAATATACACTGGAAAAACAAGGCCTAGGATTCCTAGATCCTGATACTGATGTAAAATTTTCTTGTAAAATTCAGGCACTACAACTATTTACATAAACAAAGTGATATGCTCAGTCAGTTATTCAAAAGTTCCCAACTATCTAGCAGTATCTATCAAGTAAATCACATATTCACTCTCTTCCTTTTCCTTCCTCCCTCCCTTCCTTCCTTCTTCTCTCCCTCCTCCCTTCTCTCTCTCTCTCTCTCCTTCGTCTTTCATACCAGGAGACAAAGAAAAAAGC
This sequence comes from Balaenoptera physalus, assembly GCF_965194825.1. NCBI lineage: Eukaryota > Metazoa > Chordata > Mammalia > Artiodactyla > Balaenopteridae > Balaenoptera > Balaenoptera physalus. Next base: position 29,352,669 of record NC_138892.1, on the reverse strand, counting down.
CTTTACTTTAATTCTTACCATAACTTTATAAGGCATGCCCATGCATAAACGAGGAAGGTAAGGCTCTATAGCTGGCCAAGGACTGGGCTGGGAACATGAACTTTCCACTCTAGCTCAACTACCTTCAGTGTGCACCAACTCCCATAACTGTTTAAAGGTCACTCCCCCTCTTTCTCATTGTGGTTGAACTTCCTCGACCTTTTTCCTAGTTCATCCACGATTCAGGTTTCTTCTATTTTCTTCTATTTATGTCTGGGTAAAGACTTATTTCTTCTTTGGGTCTCTATTTAGAAGGCACCCTCAAAAATGTCTGATTTTAGCCATCCCTTACTAGATGTGGATTCTGTGTTACATACTGTATTAGTCTGCTACAGCAGCCATAACAAAGTATCACAGACTGGGCGGCTTAAACAACAGAGATTTATTTTCTCATAGCTCTGCAAATTACAAATTCAAGAGCAAGATATCAACAGGGTTGGTTTCTTCTGGACCTCTCTCCTTGACTGATAGATGGTTGTCTTCTTCCTGTGTCTTCACATCATCTTTTCTCTGTACATGTCTGTATCCAAATTTCCTCTTCTTATAAGAACACCAGTCATATTGGATTAGGGTCCACCCTAATGACCTCATTTTAACCTATTTTCTTCTTTAAATACTTTTTCTCCAAATACAGTCACATTCTGAGGTACAGAGGGTTAGGACCTCAACATATGAATTTTGAAGGGACACAATTCATCTCATAACATAAACCCTCATAGCACTCCAAAATTTCTCAGTAGCACTTACCATAACTATAATTATTTACATGCAGAAGTCATTTTAAATGTCTATTACATACTTGTAGGCTGAAAGTTTCCATAAAGGCAGGAATCAGGCATGTTTGGTAACCTTGGTATCTGCAAATGTGCCCAGTGCCTAGTACACAGTAGGTTATCTTCTTTACATTGCTATTAGTATCACCCTCTTTATTATTATTTCCTACATAACTCCAGTTTCCAGCACAAAGTGGCTGAGTAAATATTTAATTAAAGACATTTAACAACTAGCAGCTGAACAGAAGGCTCTGGACACTTTTTTTTTTTAAACTAACTGCTTACTCTCTTTAGAATGCCAACCCACTGATGTGGCCATCCCGCCCTGGCCATATATTTGCATTAGCCGGGGAAGGACATTTCATACAGTCAGGTGTGCTTCATAATAGCAAATTAGTCACAGCTCAGGTTTAACACATTGTGCTTTTGATGGCTCGCTAATAACACAAGCTGTGCCAGTTTGTGGTCACAGGTGTCCTACGGTGCCAAATTCAATACTGCCCTTGGGCCCACGCACCGGAGCCTCCCGCCTGGCTTGCACTGCTGCCCTGCTAGCTGTACTTCTCTCCGTAAGGGAGGAGTTTATGCAGCAAAGGTACATGAGACATCTGTTACCCACATTCCCCATCTTTCTAGACTTTCTTCCCATTATTTAGGCCCCTGAATTTTCCTGCTAAGATTCCCTGAGATTGCTTCTGGGATTTGCATAGACCCCTTTCCCAGATCCATCCTATTGAGAGTACCCCAGGCCCAAGAAATGGCCAGAGATTCCTCAGAGTGTAGAATAGAGCCAGTTGTGGAATGAAAGGGGGACAGGGCATGAGTCAGAGGTCCCCATTTGATCTTAGTTCCAACTCTCAAAATATAGGGACAGGCCTGGATGTCTTTGCATATTTTATACTCTGATGTCTCACCTAACAATTTATACTAAAATTCACAGAAAAATTTCCTAAGACTCAGCCCCAGGAAATCATATGCCTCCCTGGAGTCACAGGTATTGAGCGTGCGCGTTGCCTGGAGCCAGTCAGGCCTAACTTGAATACCAAATCTACCACCACCATCTGTGTGACTTTAAACAAACTGCCTAAACTTTCTGAGCTTCAGTGGGGATTTGGGGGAAGTTAAATTTGATAATGTATTTATGGCAAAATTTTGTGATGTTTTCTATTGCCTTGGAGTTGATTGCTAGGAACCAAAGCTGAGGAAAAAGAGGTATTATGTATGGCACATTTGAAGAACACATCAGTTAATTATGCACCAACTACTGGGGTCAGATACCTCCCACAGGACATATAAAGAGACAGCCAAACCCTCTCTGCTCCCTACATCATCACCCCAACCCTCTTCCTCAGCATAATCCTGGCAAGAATAATTAAAGAGGTATGAGGAATGTGCAAAGAAGTAAAATATAGCAATTGAAAAATGCATACAAAGTAGAAAAGCAGTAAGAGAAACACTGGTAATGAAATATGGAAAATAACAGACCTGGTACTCTTTATGAGTCATAAAGTAAATGGCAGCAAGAGGCAATGTTTGCATTTCAAACAGAATTCTTTTTGGGCTATTGCACCCATGTCTTTCTTTTTAATCATGCTGGGCACATGCACTAAGAGAAATGAGGTTCCATTTTTAGCCCCTGACATTGAGAACCCAGACAAAAGGTGAGAGATCATCAACCAACTGGGGAATAAAAGGACTTAAAAAAAAAAACCAATTCAATGAAGAAGGAGATGAGGTATAGAAACAACTTCCTTCTCTTCTTCAAGTATCTGAAAGTACGAATTTTTAGGGTTCTGTTGCCCAGTCTTTAAAAAAGACAACATTGGAGGGACTGACTTTCTAGAGAGTACTAGGATTCGGGCCAATGATACACAATTATTAACCAGAATTATGCTCTGAACATCTGAAAGAACTTTTACCATTATACTGCTCTGACACCTTCTGTAAGAACATAAGCTAAGGTACATGACAAACTATCTTGTCACCAAGATGAATTTGCCCAGAAAATATTCTCATTATAAATCAGGAAGGTAGCGTACTGATTGGAATACTGAAAAAAAGCAAGATGCCTGATTCTAGTGGGAATATTTCAGCTTTGTGTTCAAATCTTGGCTCTTCCTACTAGCTGAGCGATTTCAGGTGAGTCATTCAAAATTTCTGGGTCTCAATTTCCCTTTTAGAACAGGGGATCGCAATCTCTACTTAGCAGATATGTTGAGAGTGTTAAAAGTGATTTCAAATGCAAAAAACCAAGTGTATGTCTTGCACAATGCAAATGCTCCATTTATGCCAGGCATTCCTGCCCCAGTAGTTTTGATTTTCTGTCCCACGAATAAAATGGAGACTATCTCAGTACCATTTACAGAACTGGTAAATTTTGAAATGTTAATATCTCTTCATGTTTAAGGAGATCAAGGTGTTGATTTTATTTATTTCTTTTTTTGGAGGTCTCCAAACTTCCAGTTATAAAATAAATGTCATGGGCATATAATGTACAGTATGAGTACAGTCAATAATATTGTATATTAACTTTGTAAGGTGACAGATGGTAATTAGACTTACTGTGGTGACCATTTTGCAATGTATACAAATGTCGAATCACCATGTTGTACACCTGAAACATATTGCAAATTCTTATACTTTTGAAAATTGACGTAATTTTACTTATATATTGGAAGAATGAAGTATAGGAAAGTCAAGTTACTGATTTTTTTGGCACTATAGAAAGAACTAGGAATCAAATCTAGCTCCAACCTGTCAGGCAAAGGTGAGCTCTTCTTTTAATTTGGTTAATAAATAATTAATAATAAATAATTAAAGAGAAAAAATAGCTTTGTCATAAATACTCAAACTGATAAAATAGTTACTTTTTATTTTACTTTTTATTTATAAAATAGTTACTTTTTATTTACTTTTTATTTAAATAGTTAGTTTAATACTCTATTAAACTGATAAAATAGTTACTTTTTATTTAGCCAAGAACAAGTAAGAGTTCTATTTATCTGAGTAGATGGTGGTGGTGTTGCCACAGCCTGATCCACTTTGCCAGTGGTGGCACCAGCCCCCCAGTTCCTGAGATGATAGCTGTTCACAGCTATCCCCTTCTCTGGAGAACTTCTCTCTTTAATCCAGTACTGCCTAGCCTGAGAGGTTATGCTCACCCCACTCTACCCTTCTATAACCCATAGCTGATGACAGACTAATCGGGGATAAAAATGGTAAGCGCACGTGCCTCATTGAGGGACCCAATGTGCGGTACAGTTTGTGCTTCAAAGCCCCCTGCCAGCCCCCCAGAGGATCAGGTTGGAGTATCTCCAGCTGAGTCTTCATCCTAGCTTAGCTCCTCCTCCTGCCTGTCCTGCTTCCCTCACTCCCTTCTCTTAAAGGCTCTTTGTTCATTAAATAGCTCCATTTGAATTCCCGTCTCCAATTCTGCTCCTAGGAAACCCAATCTAAGATACTGGAAAAATGAGATTGTTAATGATTAATTTTATTTTTGAAAGAAAAAAAATTCAAAGAATGAAAATTGAGATTCAGTTGCAATGCCAGAGGGAAAGCATTTAAAAGTTGGAGTCCAGAGGGAAAGCATTTAAAACTTGTCATTTGAAAATAGACAAATTGTAAAAGACTAAGAATGTGATTTTAAAATGTTTAAAGTATTCCCATTGCATTTATCCCAGATCAATGATGGCACAGAATGGGAATTTGCAATATAAAATAGCCCATCAAATTTCTCAGTGTTTTTATGGTTTAGGGAAAATACTTCCTATATCTCCTTCCCCTTAATCCCCAAACTTGAAACCTCAAGTTTCCCAAGTTTGGAGAAAGCATTAGTGCCTTCAAGTGGCCAAAAAGGCCAATTTTGGTCAAAACTCCCAAATAAAAGTGACAGAGATATCTGCCATCCTAGTGTATACAGGTTTTCCATTTTTGAAGCATCTGTGGTTTGCACACTGTGTCAACCTCTGCTGATATACTGTTTAAGATTTCAGAGCTCAAATATCCTCTTTTTATTATGAGACTAAAATTAAGAATTGCTTAGAATGCCATTCAGAGTCTTTAAGAATGTCTGAGATCATTCCAAAGAGGTGTGGGATTTCAAAACTAAAAAATGAGAGAATTAAATAAGAGAAATTAAGGTTTTAGTTTACTAAATTACGTGATCTCCAGCTTCTATGTTGTCTTGTCATTAGGTAAAGATATGTTTTTTAAAAAATACTACCCTATAACCAAACATTCAGAATAGCTCTTTGCTAAATGCTGACCTAAAGTACTATGTTTGTCTATGTTCTTTTAACCCAAGCATTTTGCAACTGCAACTAGTGTTCTTATAAGATGCATCATCACAGTTCTTCCACAAATTTAGACAGACATCTATATAAACAAGTTTTGAAGTTACTAGTGAACCTGAAAATCACATCTAAGAAGAAACTTCAAATAAGAACTCAGAAGAGAGTGTGGGAGTGAATAACAACTTTAGCCTCAACTGGTCACAGTGAGGTTAATCAATACTGATGAAGGACACCTCAGGTCTTAAGACACTTGCCAAAGGTAGAGTGACCATACCTCCTTACTTGCCCTGGAAAATCCCTGGAATGTCTCTGCAACATTCTCAACAGTGCTCAGATAGCCTAAACTGATGAAGAGAAAAGCAGCAGAGGATAAGATAAATTGGCTAGCCCCAAATCAGATTTTGCTGTGGGAGAATCTTCTTCCTTCTCTGGTTTTAGATAGTTGAGGAAGCCAACAAATATCTGTTGTAAGATATCAGGGTCAAAGGAGTTCATCCAGACTGAAACAAATGGGTTACTTCTCTTTTCAGAGTCTATTCTTACTTCATCAGTGAAGAGAGACTGTATTATTGTTGAAAAGAGTTGTGGGAGAAGAAATTCTTTTATACACTAAAGGATTTTGTATGATTTTCTGGTAGAAAATATCTGATCAGTTGATTGTCTTCAGACTCCGGATTTCCACTGGCCAAATATTGTTTATCTTCTTGGAAGACTTTGGCAGGTTTTCTCTTCTTAGGAAATGAGTCAGAAAACAACAGTGAGACTTCAAAGCAAGGCTCAGGGTTATCTTCTGATTAATGAAATGACTAATTCCATCACTTATCAGAACACTGATTCCTTCCTGTGGAACTGCAATCCTAGTATGTAAATAGAATGGGGGAACTGCAGGTTATCATTGTCATCATAAGAAACAACTCTACCGAAAGGTCCGTACCAAAATGATAGGAGTCCTAAAAGCTACGTGAGGTACAGCTGAACGTTTGGTGAACATAAAATTTTGGAGATTGGGAAACAACCTTGTTTCCCTTAATTTATGCTCAGTGTTACACTTTTCCAAATTAGGGCATTAACTTTCTCTCTAAAGTTTCTGTTGATTTCTCCCATTTCTCAATTCCCTTGCTCTCAATAACTGAGAGTCAAGAGTAGTGGATCTCATTCTGATTGTGCCTCTATCTTGTTATCTGAGCTTGAGAAAGTTATAGAACCTCAACAGTCCTTAATTTTACCACCCCTTAAATGGAAATCATAGGCCAGGAAAGCTCATAGTAATAAAAATAAATAAAAATAAATAAAATAGAAGTCCGGATGCTGCCCCCAGAGATTCTGATGTAGGAGATCTTGGTGAGCTTGGAAAAAAATAGAAATAAATATATAGAGAGAGAAGTAAATAAATATAGAGAGCGCTGTCTAGATGACTTTGATCATGAGCCAGTTTCAGGCACCACTGGACAATATTAGATTACCTCTGAGGACTTTTACAGACTTATGAATATGAAATCTATTCTATGATAATAGAAAATTTTGATGTGAAATAATTTCCTCACTTCAAGGTGGCCAATTCTTTAAATGGTAACTTCGGAATCATTCTGCATATCCTTGGTAATATTAAATAACCACTCATCTCGGTGAGAATGGAGAGACGAGAGAACATAGGGAAAAATCAAATCAATAAAACCTGGCTTTGGGGGATTGCACCAGCAACCCTGGGCAGAATGAACTTTTCATTTTTCCTCAGTTATTTTGTTATGTAAATGTATCAATCAGGATATCATCAGAATATAGTTGTAGTGCTTAAGTGGGATAAGTGAGGGAAGTTTTACAAAGGGACCCACTTCTCAAATGTGGACAGTGGGAAGGGAACCCTCAAATCGATGGCTCTGTAAAGAATGGGGAGGGAACCGTTACCAGCATCTAGAGATTTGAGGTTGCCCAGCAAGAAGTGTGGCCTTTAGTAGAGGGATAAAACCAACCTGCAGTAATGTGGCAGGGAGAAGGTCAGGGGACTGAAACCCTGGCCTCAATTTCCTCCCTTCTTCCACTGTGCTACTGGTGTCTACTGCCACCCACTGACTGATCCCAAATAGGAGAGGAAGGCAAGGATGATGCAATGCCTACTTCATGCCAGTCTCCTGGGAATACAAAGCAAGCTATAGAGGGATGCTGAGGGACAAAATGTGATTAACCTGCACAAAGACATAACTCTTCCCCAGTGGTTTCAAACTTACATAATGTGCTCTGAGTCTTCTTCTTTAAATGTTTCTTACTTAATTCATACAAATGCTTCCTATTTAGCTCCATAACCCAGCTCACATCTCTTCTCTTCTGTAAAGTTGTCCTTGCCTCTTGTCCACAAGTAGTAGCAAGCCTCTCTAAGAACCAACTTTTACAATTGCTCTTTTCACATCATGTTTTAGGCCCATACTTAAATTATTTTTGAATCCTCATATTTTGAATAATCTATGTCAAAGTGTCCTTGTGATTTTTGGTTGAATCAAATTGAGGGGTCTGATAGATTAAACTGTCATTTGGTCTTCATTGACATATAACAACATTCATGGCTGGTTTGTTCTTTCTCCCTTTGTCGAAATGCCCACCTGAGAAATCACATACCGTGGGAATATTGCTTTGTGTATACAGAAAGCTAGATAGACCTTGTAGAACAGCCTTCGTGGCTGGTGCTCCCAGCTCTGATATCCTGATATACTCACCTCCACTATATAGGTGGGTTAGCCAGAGAAAGTCGATTAAACATATCAAATGATTACAACCTCTTCTTCACCTCTGGCTCACTATCTTTTTTCTAATCTCCATTGAAACTTAATCTCCATGTCACTGAATTATTTGAAATAAGACAATTCTATGTAAAGGAAATATTGCTTACTTTCCGTATACTACATCTCTAGTCATGGTTCCTGTGGAATTCTGATCATTTGTGTTGAACTTGGAAAGCACCTTACTAACTAATACTGGTAAATTATTTCTTAGAAAGGGTTATTTTGGATACATATTTTTTTTTGTTAATTCTCTTGAACATTTATTTTAGATACTTTCGAATGATTTTATTTACAGATTATAGTTAAATGAGATCATATATATAAAGGCATTAGAGTAAATATATGATTTATAGAAAACTCTCAATAAAAAGGTAACCATTATTATGTTTGGAGTTGCTAACAGTTGCTGCCCACATTTAAATTCAGCTTTTCTGATTTCCAAATCTGGTGATATTTTACTATACAGTTTCCCTCTGTGGCAACCAGTTTGTCTCTCTGCACACTTACTATGTCATATTATCACATTTGTAAAACTGTTGCATTCTTTTTGGTCCTTTAATACATATTATCTCATTTACTTCTATGAAGTAGGTATCAGTAGGACTACTTCATTTTGAGAAAATTAAGACTGAGTGGCTACCTGAGTTTCTCAAACAAGATCACACAAGAGAAAAGCAGCAAATCCCACATTTAAATTCAGCTTTTCTGATTTCCAAATCTGGTGATATTTTACTATACAATTTCCCTCTGTGGCAACCAGTTTGTCTCTCTGCACACTTACTATGTCATATTATCACATTTTCATTTCCCACACCTGTGAGTTCATGATGCTTCAAATATGGAATCAATCTCTTTCCTCAGCCTAGGGAACTTTGAGGAGCCCCATGTAGGGACTTGATGTGTTGTTGTGACAAACCAGGTTATTTTCTTACATGGACCCATTGCTCTAGGTACAAGACTCCTGAGTTCTCTTGGCAAACACCACCCTCCTGGGTCCATGACTTAATTAACTACCAAGGATTCCATTTCTTCTGGGCTTTGAGTCTTGCTTGTTATTGCCCTCTGTTATGGGCTGAACTGTGTCCTTCCAGAATGCACATGTTGAAGCCCTAACCCCTAGTACATCAGAGAGTGACTGTATGTAGATATTGGTCTTTAAAGAGGTAATTACATTAAAATCAGGCCATTAGGGTAAGCCCTAATCCAATATGACTGGTGTCCTTATAAAAAGAGGAAATTAGGGACACTAGGATGTAAGTACACAGAGGAAAGATCCTGTGAGGACACAGCAAGAAGGTGGCCATCTGCAAGCCAAGGAGAGAGGCCTCAAAGAAACCAACTCTGCCAACACTATGATCTTGGACTTCTAGCCTCCAAAACTGTGGGAAAACAAATTTCTGTTGGGTAAGCCACCCTGTTTGTGGTATTTTGTTATGGCAACCATAGCAAACTAAGATGCCATCCTCCTGAGGAGGGGTCCTAATTTGAGCTCACACATATTTTCTGGATCATCCTTCCTACTGACTTTCCGCCTGTCTGCTTAGAGAGATCCCAGAGGCTCCCTAACTCCACACTCCCAACTGTGACTCTTTCCCCATTGGCTTTATTCTGACTTATTTTCCTGATGTGAAAAATCTACCTGTCACCTCTGACAGCAGCTGTGGTTTTTCACCATACTGTTGTCTGTAGATGCGATGGTAGGCTTTGCCTGCCCTTGGATAAGAGATGTAAACAGTCCCCACCCATCACTATCGGAGGTGCCAGCCTCTCTGAATTCCTCCAGAATTAACTCTGATATTTTTCACCTCTAGCCTGCTTCAGGATATCATCTCCTTGGACTTGATTTCTGCCCACTCCCATCTTCCCTTTGCCTGTCCAATTCCTACCAATCCTTCAATTCTCCATTTAGAAATAACTTCTATGAGAAGCTTTCCTTGACCCCAGGCAAGTGAGTCAGCCCCTTTGCACATGTTCTCCCATGCCATCCAACACTCACGTCTTAATATATTATAGTTTGGCGGTTCTCAAACGAGTGAGCCTCAGAGTCAAGAATGGGCTTGTTAAAGCAAAGACTGCTGGGCCCCAACCCAGAGTTTCTGGTTCAACAAATTTGGGACGGGCTCAATAATTTGCATTTTTAACAAGTTCCCTGGTGATACAGATGCTGCTGGGCCTGAGACCACCCTTTGAGAATGACTGCTACAGAGAAATAGCCTGTATTTATGGTTCCTTCCATTAACCTCCCCCATTCTACCTACAATAAATTATACATTCTGTAAGAGTAAGGATTTTGTCTTTCAAATAGCTGTGAGCCCAGGATTTTGCACAGTGCTAAGGGCATGATAGATACTCAACAAATAACTGTTTAATATATGAAAGAATGGAAATGGGAATTCTTTACATGGAGAGAATACTTTTTAGAGTAACAGCATGCTCAAAAAATTTTGTTGTACCAAGGATCATTTAAAATACACAAATAAGAGAATCAGTACTCATTTAGAAAGGGCTAAGGGTCTAAAAGCATAATGTTATTTATACTGGTCTGGTATGTACACAAAACTCTTTTATAAGAACTCTGACTAGGGTTATTTTGCCTCAGGGAAATGTAAAATGTATAGCTCAAAAAAGAAACGTAAAGTACGATGTGAAAATGAGTCATTAGGAAAACTAGTCATTATCTAAGGAACACGGAAAGGAGCCGGAAAGCAAATACAAAACAGAGGAGCCTCGAAGACCCAGGATTCCTCCACTGGTAAAACTTCAAATGGCAAATCGGAGTCTAGAAGACAGAAGAAATAAAGCCAAAAGTTTGACTCTGAAAACATCGTATGCAGAAGCAAAAACAGCTGCATTCCCTCCAGGCCCAGTCGCTTTTACAAGAGTGATTTCCTTGAAGTTTTAATGTGCCCTGCAGCCCAACCCCCCACCCCCCGGCCTCCCTCTCAGCCTCCTTTCATGGTCCCATCAACCCATTAAGGCCGAGAGCATTGTGCAGGGTCCAGCGGGCTGCACATCACTGACTCAGCTGAGCTACGTAAATATTAGCGCTCTGGGACCAATGAGAAAGAAAGAGTAGTAGCGATTCACCAGCTCCTCAGCCCTTTTCCCAATATTTTTCTTTGAATAAAATGTCAAGACAAGCAGGTAGAGAGCCTCGCTTTGCTGACTAGCTAGCTCACTAGCAATTTATATTTCTGTGGACTCAAAAGAGCAAAGCAACATCACTTCTTGAACATCTGAGGGGGTGAAAAGGGTCACCTCATGCATTCGCTGACCCAGTTGAGTTTCTCTTTAGCCATCCAGGAAAAGGTGGGCCCTCAGGTTCATGTCGCTAGCAAAAAGTTCCTTCTAAGCTAGTTCTCAATGTCCAGAAATTTAATCCAGCCTTCACGCTGGTATCAGATTGTTGTCAGTATAACAATTACATCTTATATCACCATTTCCTCTTCAGAATCCTGTAGTGATACCCTTTGCCTATAGCTAGGGTAATCATAGGTCTCAGTTCAGCAAAGACATTCCTGGTTTACACTCTCATCAGGGGGATTATTAATAGCACCCCTCTATGTCTCTCAAAAGGGTCCCAATTTAGACTATAAGTTGCCTGGTCACCCTAACTATAGCATCACATATGAGACATTTTAGGATGTGGAGCCACCTTAAAGTCTGGTTTCATTTAATGCCATTTCTACCCCCTGTCACCAGCTATTCCTAATTAATTATTTTCTCTGAATATTTTTCATCTATGACTTTGCACAAGCAGTTCCTTTTGCCTGGATGTCCTTTCTGTCTCCACTCAACCGAATCATCCCCTTGTGAAATACCTACTTTTCCTCCAGGTCTTAGTTTAAAGGCTTCACAATATTTTCTCTTGCTTAAGTATTCCTGTTCAATGCCCATTTTGTATAGCAAACACATTTAATGTCCATTAAAGCACTGGATACCTTATTTTGTAAATGTCTCCAAAATAATCTATATCCTAGTCATAGGTAATTCTCAAAGATAGCAGTTATGCCTTTTCATCTTTACATGATATCTCAATGTTGAATGAATGAATGAATATACAGAGGGTACCTAAAGTAACCAAAGGGAAGTCAGAAATAGCTTGGAAGGAATATTTACTTCTGAGTGTTCTCCAAGTCCCCTCATTTTAGTCCAAGTGCCTAAACCAACCTGGAGCAACACATGCACCCCAGGGCTCTGTTTAGAAGGATCTTCATATGTCCATCTCTTGCAGGAAATGGGATATCTTTCTCAATCAGGGAAAGCTCTGTGATCACTTCCTTGCATGGTCTCTGTGATTCACCATCTTTCTTACTGCCCAAGTTAGCTAACTTAACCTTATCAGGAGCTATGCCAGTAGTCTGGTGGACCTGGCCTTTTCTTCCTCTTAGAAAAAAAGCCAAAAGAAAAATCCCTTCTAAGTGTTAGGGATGACTCTCTGAGCAGGCTTCCTCTCTTGTTCTACAAGTTGGATGGACTGCATTAGCCTTGGGCTATGCCTATACTGTGTAGTGAGAGTATAATTCACAAAATTCAAATTGCAAAAATACTATATTACTCCTGATAGTCCTGAGAAATGATATTAAATGAAGAAAGATAAACTGGCAAGAGGGGAGCTCTAAAATGGATTGGATTAGAGGTTTTTTATTTCTCTTCCAGCTTCCTTAGTTCTAAGTGTGTTCAACAAATTCTAGCATAGAGTGAAAGGTTGGAGATTAACACGAATATCTTGCATTTCTCAGCCTTTAGCATGTGGAGTGCCCACACCTTATATATTTTCTGCCAGGAAATGCTTCAGTGTCCAGTTTCACATGTTGTCTCATTGCCTTTTGATACCAGTGGCTACAGTTAAAGCAAAATCTGCACAAGGTCTGGGATGATTTTAATGAAGAAGATTTAGTCCCAAAGGTTAATGGGGTTGCCCATTGTGTAAAGAGTAATGCCTTTCAATGGTGACAAAGTAATACTCATCAGCTTTCAAGCCACCTCATCCATCATCAGTTTGAATTGTGTTTTGCTCCTGATGTAAAGTTTAATATAGAGTCCATCACAAAGTATCATGACTCCTTTTCCCAAGCTGACCCCAGGGGCATATGTCAGCCAACATCTGGGCACGACAACTGTGAGGTTTTCAAGAAGCCTGTGCATATGCCTCTTTTCAGGAGTAATTTGCTGAATAGCTCATGTGTTCATTTGAAGCATGCACTCTGGCACCACAGGCACCAGTCCTAGTGTGATGGGTCCTATAAAATATTCAATCATGCATTCTATTATTTTAATCAAAGGAAGCATAGCATTGACATTTCAGTAAGTAAGCGAAGGAACAAAGCAAGACCTTGTCATGGACGCTAGTACTCACACCCAAATGGAAAACAGATAGATTAACAAAGGGTCTTTTCAAAACAAGCCTAAGTCATTATGTGTCAAGAAAAACTACAGTTGTCGTTCTACTTTTAGTGACTCCATGGATGGACAGCGGTGTTCCAGTCAAAACAAAACCCCCAAAACGAAAAAATAAATAAAAGTAAAAAGAAAAAAAAAGGTTAAGTGATTTTCACAGCATTTTCCCAGTAGTCTGTGTTTGACATGGGCTTTTAAAAGCATTCTTTTGTTAGTTCTGTCAGTAGTAACCAACAAATCTCCTCCCTTAGAAATTACAAAGGCTTTCAAAATGCAAGAAAGAGGAAAGAACCACCATTGGAAGGGTCAGCAGTAAATAAAACCCTTAGGCATACCGCTATGATGAACGCTATTAATGGTGCCACTTCACACTGCTGCTTTCTGCTCATTTATTCTGGACAAATTCTAAAGCAGCAGGGGGACCTCACCGAGGAGCTCTAAAATCTTTGAGGTTCATAAAATTCATAGTTATGGGTGACTATCTAATTATGTGATGAATCTTCACATGATTAATGATTTGGATGTCAATGAAAAAGAATGTTTAACTACTATTTACAGATTCTTTCAAATTGTTAAAATAATTTGCTTTACTTATACATTGTTTCAAAATTGTTTACATGTTTTTGCTCCCACCTAAGTTTTTCCTCACCTTCTTTACCTATATTCTTCCAATATTTTTCCTTAGTGTAAAAGCCATAATGATAAGCTCTGTTTTATTAAAAACACAAGGAATATTGGGATTTTGTTCCATTACTCTGAAGTCTATTTTTATACTCTCCAATAACTACTTTTGAAACATACTATACAATATAATGTAAATACAATTATTTTCCCATTTGGGAAATATATTTTAGAGTAAATACTAGCAATATACAATATATCTTTTGATAAAATCCAGAAGATTAAGGCAGGACAAATTCCTATTACATGTCCTATTTTTATTTTAAACTTCATATTTCGTTTGTTTCCATGATTAGTGATTTTTTTTTCTTTTTCTTCTTTTCAGAGTTGTAAAAATTTTAATGACATCTACTTGCTCTTAAATCACTTGTCACAATAAAATCATTTTCCCCACAGCATTTACCTCATTCTAGTTAAAAGGTTGATTCAGACAGTTTGTTTTAAAATTGTTGTTTCAATTTGTAGGCTTTGTTGCATGGTAAATTTCTAAAATTTACAAATGTCAGTCATCCTTGCATGGAGTTGCACTTCAACTTAAATCTTTTCCCCTGAACTTCCCCTGATCCCAACTTGGGATACCCTCATGTCACTAAAGATCCTGATTTCCTACAACACCCTCGGAATTTTGTAGAAAGTTACCTCACAACGAATCTACTAAATTACACATGGTTCTAATTTTCTTCTCATGTTTTATTGTTTTCATATTAATATTGCACAAATTATCTGCCCAACCATTCACAAGATTTTTTTTAAAGGCTGAGAGACAAGTGACAGGCAACTACTAAGCCTATTAAGGTGAAACTGTTAAGCCTGGAATAATATTTATACAGACTGACTTCCTGCACAATGGGCTCAACAAAGCTAACGTAATTCACACAGATTTTCTATGAGACCACAAATTAATCAGAATGAAAGGATGACAACCCAGGAGCACAATGAATGTGTTCTGTGGCACACACACACACACACACACACACACACACACACACTTGTGTTCCACAAACTTGTATTCAGTGACACACACACACACACACAACTGATAATGAATAATTTTAGAAGCAGCTACTATGTTTTCAATTGAATCTAAACAGAGAGGAAAAAAAGGCTTTTCTATTCCCTCCTACCTGCAAATTTGGAAGATGGGGGAGGAGTGTTTGGGGGCACGAGGTAGTGTTGGCCTTTGGTAAGGCTACACAGAAGGGAGAATTAAAACAAGACTTGAAAGCACTGAATTCACGAGGTGAGAAGAAAGCAGGAGATTCCAGAAGTACCCATGAGGAACTTGGCTTACTTCACAGTTTTGCCAAAACACAGGAAACTCTGTTACTCTAAGAAAATATCTACTTCATTGTAAGGAGAACTAGAATTTGACCTGTTGTAATTGTGTCTGGCTTATTGGCTCTATACATTTGTAGATATGAGTGGTAAAATCCAGTTATTTCAACATTTCACAATTAATGTTAGAACAATTATCTATCAATTAGTAATCATGCACTTTTTACAACGACTATCACAGGTAACAGAATCATGTGTAGGTACAGAAAAATAAAATTAGCAATGTTAAATTTTGGTGTCTCCAGTCAGTCCATAACTCCACTATCCTTTAGGTATCTAGCAAGACCCTGTCCCTTTTCTGCTCACCACTCCCATGGAGAAGAAGTTAAGTGCAAATTTGCATGTTTCTCCTCCCACAAGTGCCTCAATTCCCACAGAAAACAAAATGGATACCACCCAAGTTTAAGACTAACTAAATGCTAGGTAGAGAGGTTAAGATACAAAAGGAGTAGCAAATTCTTTTATTTTATTTTATTTATTTTTGCCTTCAAGGAGTTTAAATACAAATACATAGAGAAAACTAGAAATAAACATGATTCTAAAATTATTATTATTTTTTTTTTTATTATGTGTTTATTTTTTAAGCAGACAAGTATAAAACTAAGCAATTTCTCAGATGGCCAAGTCTGGAGCCAAAACACCTGGCACAGGAAAGTGAGAAAATAAAACGTAAGTCTTGAATAGAAAATGGCAATGGGTTAATTTCTGCTAGGGTTCAACATGTTATGCCATGGCAAACAAATAAGAATCTTGCTGGGTCTCAATTTATCAGATTCCTTTAATTTACTAAGACTGCATATGAAACTAAATTGTTAGCTGCTGGTTGGCTACAAAAACCTAGCTAAACTCCTGGGAGCTATTGTACATCCGCCTTCTTAAAACCTGTCCCAATGTGCACCAAATTGATGTTGAAAAAAAAAGATAACTCTTCCCAAAGTGCCTTATTTCAGCTATTCAAATTCATCTTCAGAAACCCAGGGGACGTTTCCCCTCAACACTGTATTCTGTACCGCTTAAAGTGAGGAAAGTTTCCTCCCAAAATTTCTTTGTGCTCCATTCACTCTGGTAGAATTCTTCATGAATTTCTTGGCCTATACCTGCCATATATTTGGCCATCCTTGCTCATAGAAGACCACTGTAAACCACGTCTGCAATCCCAGGCTTGGATCTTGAATCTTTTCTCTTTCTTGAAGTCTTCCAGTTTAACCGATATACTCATGCTACAGATTCCCTGTTATTATATGTCTAAATTGCATTCTGATCTCTTGCAACCAGAAGTAAAAAGGGATTTTTCTTAAAACAAGCAAGCAAGCAAGCAAGCAACAGCAAATGAGGTCACAGTCCAAGCCTGAGTAATAAATATTGGGAAATCTAAAACCTAAACATATTTTAAAGAATTAGACACAGATTTGCTCTTTTTTCTCCACCTCAAGAAGAAGTTTCCCTTCCTGCTAATAAAATTGCTTTATGTTATGAAATTTTGGTTCAGTTTGGCTCTGCCTCCTTCTTGCCCAGCTAAATAGATGGCTGATGGAAAACAAAAGTTTAGGGCCTGACTTTTCCCATTTGGCAACTTTCATTTCCTGATAATATTAGATAATTAACAAATTGTGTGTTCTAATGCTTTGTCACTTCAAGTGCATTTGGGGAAAATACTTCTTGTGCCTACTGAGTAATGGCTCAAATGAAAGAACACGATCAAAAGAATGCTTTATCACCACGCATAAAACACACTGAATATTTATGATTTTAATTGTTACACACCATGTGCATAGTCGTTTGGACAATTATATACACCTTTAAAGGTCAAGGGAAAAGGATGATTTGATGACTATGACTTTATCATTCATGATGAGCAAGTCCTTTAAAATTTCTATTAACTCAAAATGAAAATTTATAAAAATTCTTTGGAAAAAAAACACCTCAGTATTCTCTATATGGTAACTGATATTTTTGTGTACTTGTCAAATAACTAGATGCTTTTGGATAAAAAAAAAGAAAAAAGGAATATTGACTACTTCTTAGACTTCCTGCCTCTTTACTAAAAGGATAATTTGGAACTGGGAAATGCAGTTCCATTCCTAAATTTATTGTTTACAAAAACACATGCTAATGTAACAGCCTATGAGTATTTAAAGGAAAAATGCCAAACACGCCGTGACAGGCAAAATGTATTTAGCTGTTTGCTTCAACTATGCTACTCTCATTCTGCAGCCTACCCTCTCCAAGACCAAGTATTTTTGAGAGTGAGGCTAAAAATAGCCAGCCAAGCCTAACAACTAGCTTCTGATTGGCTCTGTGCAAAGACCATTCAGCCAATGAGAGCTTCTGGGAACAAAAGCAATTCTTTTGTGTGTGAGATGTTCAACCCACGTCAAAACAGCTTCAGGCTGTAGAAATGATTTTGGTTGAGATTTAACAAGGTAATAATGCATTTCAGCCCTCTGAAAGGTTTGAAGCAGAACAAAGGGGGTAGTGAAATCTACAAAACAAATGGAGCGCTCAGGCTTTCAGGGGATGAATCATCCGGGCTCTTGAGCTACATAACATTTGCAAACCCAGAAAAGTAAGAGCGCTAGGATTCTTTTTTTCTTTCTACCTGATACTTTAAATTACTTTCCAAGCGTTTTCTCTGACCAAGGAAAAAGCAAATCAAAGGCGTAGTGTTCTGACTATGCACAAATGTGTTATTACGCTGATTTGCTGATGAACAGAAAGCAACTCACCCACGATTCCCTTAAATCGCACAAAGAGAAGACAAAAATTTATGTGCCGTGGAGAGTAGGTAGTAAAGCTCCCGAAACTTTGGACTTGGGTTTCTGGGCATCAAAAAAATCTCTCGTTCTCAAAATAAAGGCAGTTCTGGATTAACGCTGTGATAGCTCGCCCGATAAACACAGTACAGCAGGACGTGATATGAGACAGAAGCATTGAGCTTTGGGAGGTTTTGGTCATCGTCAAGGCATTTCGCCTCTAGGGGTCGCTGTTGCACAGCTGACGAACCTCTTCAGTCTGCTTCCCCCTTTAATCTTACATGAAAGGAGAAAATGGGCTTGGTAGGTGCCTTCCAGGTAGGACAAAAGGGAGTGGGGAGTCAGTGTTTGAAACCCTTAAGCACGGTTTGCGGTGATCACCATGGGACAAAGCATCCCATAACAATACAGATTACTTCACATGGAACTGAAATGTTGTACAGGACAAAATGTTGCTATAGTAACCATTAGAAATGTTACATAACACATAGGCGCTCATAAGCCATTTCATGGTTTTAAACTGGCTTTATTGAGCAGGTGGTAATTGAAAGACAGTGTGACGCTTCGTAGGCTCCAAGCTGTAGGAAATACACGAGGATGCACACTTTAACCTCTTGTATAGAAAACCTGTACAGGTTACTGTTGACAAGGAAATACAGATTGCAAATGCATTATTTACATGTTCTCTTCCCAGAAAACTACAGGTTCAATGCATTTTGTCTTCAATATAGCTTTTCTGATAAATGATTATTGAATGAAGCCTTAATTAACTTTTATTCTTGGTGTGACATAAAAGACCTAAGTAAATCAAACATCTCAGCAAAATGGAATTATAATTTTATTATGTGACTAGGTATAATCAAAGAGCAATATTTATTTAAAAGTTATCTGTTTAAGGAAATGCATAATCAAAAAATACCGCATTTGCTAATTATTGGTCCCAACTGCATTTATGAGCCTTAATAGACCTTTTGCCATAAAACATGGATGGGAGAAAGGGGGTTTGCTGAGAGGAGCATCCTATTCTCCTAACAAGTAATACAAAAACTAGAGAGGTGATATACCTTTTTTTTTGCATTCACTTTAAAATAGTGTCCTATGGGGAAAAATCAACTTAGGAATTATATTCCTAAACAACTAAATCCTCAGAGGATTGTATATGTGTAGTTTTTAACATTCCATGTCTAGAAAGAATGTGGGTACTGTTCTCTTGAAGTACTTTTGTGAGTTTTATAGTTTTGGTTTTATCATGTTGGCCCAGAGCCAGTTAAAGGAATTCTTACCAACTGTGTAGTTACACTACCCATGAGGGAGTGTCCGGCGCTTAGTTTAGGATGGGTGGTTTCCGTGGAAGAGGCTGCGAGAGCTATCCGTGCCTTATCTCCTGGTGCCTTCAGCTGCTGAGTTGCTCAAGGCCCAGCCCTGACAGCTGTCCCTGTGCCATCATCACGGTGCTCTGTAAGAGGAGAATAGAGAAGAAGGAACTCAAAAATCTTCTCCTATCTGCCAGTGCAACTCTGAAGCTGGAGTCAAAAGCACAGAGTAAGCTCCTTTCCTCCTCTTCTTAGAGGCCAAAAGTATTCCTCACAGGAAATAAAGGTGCTTTCTTTCCTCAACTGGTCATCAGTATGAAGCCTTATATGAATGTCTGCATAAAATGTATGTTTTAAAGATATTATTTTCCCCATTTCCCCCTTGTTTCCTTTCTGTTTTGCACCCATGCTTTCCATTCTAAGGGGTAATAGATTCTGTGGCTCAGGTTCATCCCTTCAGAGACAAATGTGGTAAAGCAAAAAGCAGAAGAATGAAAGCCTGCCTGGCTTTGGTTTCCAGGCCTACACTAATAATTAAGGAGAGAGTCTTATTGACAGTGGGCCCCAGAGCAGTGGAACCAGAGCCCTGGTCCCCAGATGAATGCTGGAGAGGCAGGATGACTCCAGAGTTGAACACTAGATCTTGGAAGCCCAAAAGAGTGAGGTGGATACAGGGAAGGGTGACTACACCCAGGCTCCCACCTCTCCAAAGAGTCCCACCTGAGAATGTCAGACAAGCATGTGAGAGCTACCAGACCTCAAGGGGATCTCTTGGATAGTGAAAAAATCAGAAGTGACCATGTTAGCTGGGACATGATGGTCTCTTCCCTGTGTTCAGGAAGATTTAAATCTCCCAGTCTCTGATACCATTTTGGGAAGGCTACAGGAATTCCTGTCACTATGGTGGAATTGGGTCTGGGAGTTAAAAGTAGGTTAAGAAAAAGAATACAAAAGCCATTTCTTGCATACCTGAGATTTAAATCATACAAAAACCATACTTTATACTTTCTAACAACTATGTTATTCATTACTTCCTCTAATCTTCAGTACGATCCTATAAAGGAGTTAGGTGTTTATCATTTAGCATCAATAAAGCAAGCCATATTCATTTAAATGTTATTCTTCAAAACACTCACTAGGATTTGTCATTATTATAATCTCCATCTAATAAACATTTGAGGGATTTGGCAAAGACCATTCAGGCTGTGTCTTCTGTGCCAAAACAAAATTGATAATTGGGGTACTCTCCTGGGTAATTTTTATTTTCAAGTTCTCTTTTTTTTCAAAATTACCTGTATCACTCATGTTTTATTGTTCATTTTGGAAACAGAACCACAGTCTCTGGAAAGAGCACTGACTTGGAAGTTAGATTTTGAGATTAACTGCTACATAAGTACTTAGGATTTAGTCAGTTATAGGTGCCAGGGAGAAACTGGTCATAGCTGGGTAGCTAGGAGTTGAAGGCGAAAGGATACAAAAGACAAGAAACCATAGCTATGCACTGCATGGAGAGGTCTGGTCAAAGACCAAAAGCCTAGTAATTCTACAATTAGCAGAGTTACTTCTCTACAATTAGTAGAATTGCTGCTACAAAATTGTAGAAGTAACTCTACAAAAAAGTCCACAATGATGACATTATGGATAGACAAAGAATCTAGATCCTGAGAAACACAGCTAGAACTAGAAGCAGTAGGCAACAAATCTGAAGTCCAGAGAGTCACAGGTAGGGCTACAGGGTTAGCAGGACATCTTGGTTAACAGTGGATCAGACCATCCTTTTCTGTGAAGCCCAGAAGCAGCCCGAGAAGCCGTATCAATAGCGCCTTAAGAAACCATAGATAATCCATTGGAAATTACAATTTTAGGTCTATATAAAGCAAATACATCAATATATCGTATTGGAGAATGAGAATAATGGTTCTACAGGGTAGGGTAACTATACATCCCAGATTTCCCAGAATGGTCCTGGTTTACAACTCTTGTGGCAGTGTAATTATTAATATCACCCCATTCATTCTCAAAAGTGTTCCAGTATGAACTACAAATTATATGGTCCCTCTACTGGGCAAATATTGAAGCAGCTAAGCCCTATTTCTGACTGGTCGTGTAATCTTCAGGTTGTGTAAAATCTGTTAGTCAAGTCAGTGAAGAAAGCAGACCCCCTGAGTATTGGATACTATGGAGACAGCACTTGTCTTATGAATACCTATCGTGTCTGTATGGACTCTGAGCCTCAGATTCCCTTCTGAGGGAAATTAATACCTATATCCAACACCAAAATGGAGTAAGTAGTGACATAAGATGTACTCAGTGTGTTTTGTATCCTTTAAATCAGAGGCTCTGAGAGTTGGTAAAGCATATTTTATCTAAAATTGCTGGATAAATTCCAGGTGCTGTTACTGTTTGTTTTACTTATGTATTCATTCTCTGAACAGTTACAGAATGCCTAGGTAAAGAAGCGAATGTGAGGCACATGTACTGTCACTTCCAGCTTCCAGCTCCCGTGGCAGACATCACCAATTGATTATGGAATTCTTTTCCTCTTAGAACAGGCTCAACATCAGAATCCTCCTTCATAAGTGCTCCTGGCACCCACACGAGTAAAATAGAATTGATACTAGAGCTGAAACTAACTTTCTATCTATCCCTGGCCTCCTGTATGTTGGACACTGTATTAGGAAGCATAAGAATTTGTCACTGCTTTGAGGTTCCTCATCTACTGGTGGAGGAAACAAATAAACCATTCGTTGCAGTGATAGAAGGACTCAGCGATGCTTGTACAACAGATACCAATTACATCACTGTCTACTGTTAATGGACCTATATACAAAATCTAGAAGTATTATAGATGAAAACCTGGGACAGTCCAAGGAAAGCTTTGCAGTTAGAAGTTACTTAAATTGAAACTTGAAGGTTACCTAGGAATAATCAGACTAAGAAGAGGGAAGGGAGTTCAAAGCAGAAGAAACAGCGTGTGCAAAGTCATTGTAAATAGGATGAGTGGGACTAGAATGAGGTGGGACATGGAGGTGGTGAGAGAGAGGTTGGCATGCTGATACAGAAGTGTTTGGTTTTAAGGAGTTAGTGCAAAATAGAAGTTAGAGCTATGTCCACATTGAAAACAACTCATGAGGAATTTTAAAAATTCACCAATTAATTGATAGTTCTGAAACTGTTTTGATAGAATCTTTTTTTTTAACATCTTTACTGGAGTATAATTGCTTTACAATGGTGTGTTAGTTTCTGCTTTATAACAAAGTGAATCAGTTATACATATACATATGTTCCCATATCTCTTCCCTCTTGAGTCTCCCTCCCTCTCACCCTCCCTATCCCACCCCTCTAGGTGGTCACAAAGCACCGAGCTGATCTCCCTGTGCTATGCGGCTGCTTCCCACTAGCTATTTTACATTTGGTAGTGTATATATGTCCATGCCACTCTCTCACTTTGTCACAGCTTACCCTTCCCCCTCCCCATACCCTCAAGTCCATTCTCTAGTAGGTCTGTGTCTTTATTCCTGTCTTGCCCCTAGGTTCTTCATGACCTTTTTATTTTTTTTCTTAGATTCCATATATATGTGTTAGCATACGGTATTTGTTTTTCTCTTTCTGACTTACTTCACTCTGTATGACAGACTCTAGGTCCATCCACCTCACTACAAATAACTCAATTTCATTTCTTTTTATGGCTGTGTAATATTCCATTGTATATATGTGCCACATCTTCTTTACCCATAGAATCTTTTTTAAATGAATTAAACAATAAAGAATTTATTAAATCAACTGCTCCCTCCCACCATCACCACCACTTTGGCTTAATGTAGCCACAGATGCAGATTCCATCATTTCTTATTTGGTCTTTTGCTTCCTTCTCCTCAAACTCCCATCTTAAATAAAGAACAGACAGCACTGTCTTCCCTAATACATTAGTCAGAGTCATAATGTTTGTTTGTTGTTTATGGTTTTCAACCTAAGTTCAGGCCAACTTTAGCTATGATATCTGCATTTAAATCTAAAACATGTATTTGCTGAAGACAAAGTAAAAAATCATGGTGGTATTTTATTTTAGTATGTGGAAGGTTCAGTTAATGGACCATCAAATATTATTAGAGATGTAACTTGTAAATTTTCTTACCCATAAGCCCACAGGCCCTCCAGACCAATCTTCAGAGTATTTAATCAAGCTCCATTCTTTGGACTCTCTCTCTAGTTGTGCCTGCCTTACTCAGTAAAATTTATTTAGCTTTGTGCACTGGACCTCCACTAATTTTAAGCCATATTTGTCGTTATGTGTATCTATCTTACACAATTAGCTTTGGGTTCTAAGCTACACATTGCTCTAGTCTACCATTAGAATTATTCAGAATTATCTTCTAGAGCACCTGGAAAACCTCTCTTTATTTCCAATATCCCCAGTTCCATCTCAAGTACCCTGGAGTTTCCTCTGTTACTTAAAAATTGTGTCCTCTTCAGAAATTTTAAAAATTTTGTAGATTATAAATGTCCTGAAATAATTGAATGAATCCCTTTAAGGGGACTATTCATTATTCTGCCCAATTTTCACTGAAGCAAAATAATTTTTGAATCTATCCATACATGTGATATAGTTTGTAAATTTAGAGGTAGTTTTTCTCTCGAGATAAATATTAAAAGTAAATTATAGTTGGGTTTTTTGGTAGAAGGTTTTTTTCTTTTTTATAGTTCTCTGATGGTTATGACTGATATGAAAACCTCAAAATATTTTGGGTTTGGTTCAGATAAGCATCTGTGACTTTGAATGTTATTCCAAACTCTTGAGTCCATAAATTAAAAATGCATGAGCAAATGGCTTATGCCAGATTTTTACTCTCAGATAAAATCAGCTTCAGCAACAACGCATGAGAATGACAAGTGCAATATAAGTTGTACCTGATCTACAGGCAATCTCATGCTTATGAGCAGGTTCTTTCCCAACAGTTTATGTGTAAGTTGCTTAGAACCCAGAATCAGTTCCTCACTGAAACACTGCTACACAGTGGTGAGGTACGTAAGCCCGCCCATCAGAGCCTGGCATGGAGTGCTAAAGCTTCTGACTACCTTTAGTCTTGATTTCTGAGTTGGAGAAGAGTAATATCAATAATATAGTGAATTACTCAGCTGTACATGTATTAACTTCTTTAGCAACAACTCAGAGATAGGCATTACTTTCATCCAGAGTTTATGAGGACAAAGAGATCAAGTCACCTGCACACAGCACTCATCTGATAGAGGCATAATTTGGACCCAGGCATTCTGGCTTCAAGGCTAATGTTCTCAACCACCTCTTCCAGAAAGGGCTGGAAGAGGGGTGGGGTTGGATGGGGAGGGGTGGGCAGAAGAAGCTCTTAGATCAAATGTATAAGTGAGGGGAGAAGATAATGGGAATGTGGAGTTGAGAACAGCTAGCTGTTCAGGAAAGGGTACTCATCTTTAACAGGGTGGAATTTTTCCTTCATTCCTTCCTCCTATTACTAATTCCTTTTTAATCTTCTCTATTATTTTCATTCTCATATCCTCACTTATTTTTTCCTTCCTTTCCTTCTTACACCACCACAGATTTACTATTAAAGGTCAATTGGGTAAGAGGAAAAACAGGATTGGAGTTGGACTGGATAAGGGTGACCCACTGTTTTGATGTGCCCACGCCACAGAGGTTTCTGAAGATACCGGATTTTTGGATTTTTCGTTCTAAAACTAGGAAAGTCCCTGGCAAACTAGGACTAGTTTGGTGACTTACTGTGTGTACGACAGGAAGAAGACTCTATAGAGAGACAAGGAGAAGGAAAATAAGGACCAAAAAGAATTCCTCAGGAGCACTGACCATGGGAAATCTCTATGAGCTGAATTTCAAATAGCTGGGGTGGACTTTAAGCTTTAGATTCAAAGTACATTGGGAACATTAAGCAAAAGTTTTTGCTTGATAGTTTCTCCCCAGTTCTTAAATAGTATTTAGACATGTTAAATTTGGCCTCAGCTTAGGTCAAAAGATTTTGAAAGAGTATAGGGCAGAGTGGGAAGCAGCTTTAATCTGATGAAAGCAACTGGAAAAACAACTCTGTTAAAAGTTTCCTTGTCCCTAGAGGAAAGAAATATTCAGATTACTCAATGGTATTTTATGTTGTTTTTCTTATTTAGTGATTGAAGGAATAAGTAACATTGCTATTCACTTAAATTTCATACATAATGAATAGTTTCTGTGATGATTATTAAATTATATCTTATTAAGAAGTAGGTTGAAATACTCTATAAAACTCTATGCTATCTACTATATTTTGGTTTGCTCTAAAGTACAGATTTATTAGCTATCACTTGAATGACTGTCCTTATCTTCTTAAAATTATAATTGGTTGAGTTTATTTTTTTAGTATTTTAAAATATTAAATGAATAAAAAATTGTTTACCATTATTGACTTTAAATGAGTGTTTTCTTTCATGAAAATGAATTTTGAAGAGGATTACAATGAAAAACAAATTCCCAAGTCTGCAAAAATCACCTCTGAAATGCTTTATTGATTGTTCAAAGGCCCTTATTATATATTCTAAATTTGTTTTTAGAGATAGCATGTTTTAAATAGATAAACTTCCTAGAATACTCTTTATTAAATACTTTTCAAGTTAGAAATGGAATAGTAATGCAGTCTTTCTAGGTAAAACTATAAAAAGCAGCTAAATAGAAATTTTAAATGCCCATTATTCATGATTTTTATAATGAAAATTCTATATCATTATGAATATCAAAGGTGAACCTTCTATTAGTTTCTTCCTTCTGGCACTAAAAAGAAAAAACAGAAAAAGATTCTAAAAAATCCATACAACACCCTCAACTCAAACCTCGGTTAATATATCCGTCAATTCTGGGTGAAATAACCAACAACTCTAAAATATCAGTGGCTTATGACATAAACATTTAGATTTTGTTTATATTACATGAGGACTAGGGCTCAGCTGGATCTTGCTCCCCGTGTCTTCTCATTCTAGACCTAGACTAAGGAAGCAGCCGCTCTCCTCCGGGACTTGCTATTTTCATGGCAGAGAGGAGGAGCTCAAGTGTGAACTGAGTTTGATGCAAACACCTGGTATCACATATTATATCACCTGAACCCATGTAGAGAAAACCTGCACAAGTCCCGTGTCTCTCCTTTATTCTCACATTATTACCAAACTCATAACACTTTTGACACCAGATGGGTGGGGGTTTTTTACCCACCAAGCAATTCTGGGACACCAGTTGGGTGTTCTACAATTTAATTCAGTTCTGACAGTATCTACCTGTAGATAGTGTCAGATCCCACAGGTTAAGGGCTCAGTCTCACAAGACTGCCCCCGCCCCTTCAGATGTCAATTGCAAGTCCAGGTTGTCACCTGTGCTTCTGACTGATAGGCACTAAATCAGAGGCTCACATCACCCCCTTCTCAGATTCAATTAATTTACTAAAGCTGCTCACAGAACTCAGGAAAACAGTCTACTTACTGTTTGCCAGTTTATTATATAAGGACCTGGCAAAGCATGCAGATGAAAACCCAGATGGAAGGGATGCATAAGGCAAGGTATGGGGGGAGGGACAGTGAGTTCTCACAGCACCTTCCTGAAACTCTCCAAACCCTGTACAGTACTTTTGGGATTTTTATGGAGGCTTCATCACATAGGCATGATTGATCACTAACTCCATTTCTGACCCCTCTCCCCTCTGTGGAAAATGAGGAATGGGCTGAAAATGTCAAGCTTCTAATCATGGTTTGGACTTTCTGGTGACCAGCCCCCATTCAGGAGCCCCCAGTAGTCCTCTCATTAGAACAAAGGATACTCCTATCACTCAGGAAATTCCAAGGTATTTAGGAGCTCTATATTAGGAACGAGGGTCAAAGGCCAAATATTAAAACAAAAGATGCTCCTGTGTACGTTCTCATTACTTAGGAAATTAAAAGAATTTTAAGAGTTCTGTGCCAGGAACTGGGGGCAGAGACCAATATATATATATATTTTCTACTATCTCAAAGCCCACCTTTGACTCTGGCAGTTTTGAGGACGCTGACAGCATCACAACTCAAGCACTAGACATGCTACCCTCAGACTTTCTGCCTCTGGGCTTTCCCTGTGGCCTCGGGAGTCAGTTCAGCCTGCACACAGTCTTTGCACAGCACTGCCTCCAAGCTGGTGCTTCAGCTTCAGCCTTCAGCAGGTCACTCCAGTGCTCTGTCTTTCAGGCTGGCAGCATCTAGATGGTGTGGTATGCAATACAACCAGGGAACCCATTTTCATGGCTCACCTCTGTAGCCTTTTCACTGTGAAGTGGACTTTGACTGCAGAGTTTTGTGCATAATTCCAACTCAGTAGATCAGATACTCCTTAAGCCTCCTGATAGTAGTGCTAGCCAATGATCTGCAGCCAGGAGAGGCAAATCCACCTAGAATGGGTATCTCTTCCTAGAGTAACAAACCACTGTCTCTTCTAGGAAGGAAGGGTCCCAACCTAGTCAACTTTCAGCCAAGTGGCCAGTTGATCTTCTCAAGGAATAATGCTACGCAAAGGGCTCATTGTTGGCCTCTATTGCTGATATGTTGGCTATTTAGAGGTGGCAGTAGTTAGAATGGCTTTATTAAATAGGAATTCATACTGTGGAGCCCAGGCTTCGCATCCATGTTGGCCAATGTGGCAACTCTGTTGATGTGCCCATTGTGCCTGTTTTGGAGTGACCAGTGATGGAGACTGGCTAATATCAACTAACATAGCCATTTTTTTTTAACTTGGTTGTTCACTGCCTCTTCTGTATTGAATGCTTTCTAATAGAAATTAATATGGGATAAAATAAAGCTTACACTTTTGCCTGCTGCCATATATCCATCAACATCTTTCTACCTCACCTTTCCACATCTGTTATCATTTAACCTAATCTTTTGATCCTTTTCTATCTAGATCCCTCACCAGTTGGCCAGGCTACTGGCCCCTTTCCATGAATCCATATATCTTCTTACCTCAGGCTACTTCTCATCCCACACAAAGTATATGACCAAATGCACCATTTTAAGTTGACCTTAGCTGCATGGTGAGGGAAGGACACTGGTTCAACCAGATGGGATCACTTGGGAGCCTGGATTTCCTGTACATGAAGCTTATTCACACTTTCTAGCTGGCTAGATTCAAGATGTGTCATTTCCATTTTATGATGGACTGCTACTGGGTTCACTTGAATTGGGAAGCTAAGGGTTCATGGTCACTTGTTTGACTTGACGGTCAAATATTGCATCTCTACAAGTACCCCAGAGCACTCCAGGAGACGTTTCTTAAAAGGTTTATAACTCTCCATTATACATATTATGACCTTGATCCAGAAATCCCATAAGTCAATGTTCTGATTCTCTCACTGGCTCTTGGTATATACTTCAAACTGCACCTTTCTTCATAACTGACACCTCCAATAGTACAGGGTCGTCCAGATAGTATGCTCCAAGCAGCAGGGCTGGTTGCACTGTAGCCTAGACCTGCTACAGAGCCTTCTCCTACTCCAAACCCCACTCAAACCTGGCAGCCTTTTGTGTTACACAGTATACAGGCCAGACACTATTCTTAGGTGTAGAATGGGTTGTCCACAGAGCTCAAAGAGGACTATCAACTTTTGTGCCTCCTTCTTTGTGGTGGGGATACAAAACAAAAATACATCAATTTGTCTTTTACTTTGACAGGGATAACCCAGTACATTATAGACACAGGACACCTAAAATCTGACTACAAGTGGCAAGTCCTGACACTTTGTAGATTTTATCCCATTTTGGAGTCTGTATGTCTTACCAAGGCTTTGAGCTCATTAGCCACTGCTTTCTTAGTCTGTCTTGATCAACTTGAGTATAATGGAACAATGTAATGTCCTGTGAAATTTCCTGATGTTTCTGATATCTTTGGACTATATGATGACAGAGGGCAGGAGAGTTAACATAGTCAAAATTTAGAAAAAAATGTTCCTTATATTGCTGAGGGTTCCTTGTGAATGCAGACTGTTTCTAATCTTCTTTTCTGATGGCATATAAACTCTCTGCAGATGAAGGCTTTTTGGTTGCCCCTCCGACCTTGCTAGTTGTTATGGTCATTGCAGCCTCCTGATTACAGCAGTTAAGCACGGCCATCTGGACTCGGAGTCTTCAGGCCTCCCATCATCTCCATCGCTATTAACACACTAACCTACGTAACAGTTTCCCCACTGTCAGCCCTGATCCTCAGAAAAGAGCCATGATGGAGCAAATGAAAGATTCTCGTGTCTCACCAGCACATTCCCCATGGCTTTGGTGAATTATGTGCCCTATGGTTTCTTCTATGGAAAAAATTACTCTGACAGGTCTCTTGGCATGACATGATATTCCCATTCCAACATACCCCCTTCCCAGAGTCTTTTACCCATTTTACGCCTCCACCGTCTTGCGTGGCAATTCAGGAATTTCAATATTATTAAGACTTTCTCCAGATTTCTAAGACCCATTCTTCCGGCAAATTTTCTCCATGCCCTGGGATCCTTACCAGAACATTAAATCCCATATTTCAAGAAAATGCCCCCCACATCAATAAATTCTTACTTTTCTAGTCATAACTTCCAGGCCTGTTGACCACATACTCTGAAAATCCAATCCTACAGATACTTTCCTGACTCCTGATAATCCATGCTGGTTAATTCTTGAGGATTCATGGGGTGATTATCTCTTTTCTTGTTTATCAATCCCAGTATATTTTCATTCCATATCTGGGTTATGTTGGAATTTAACCATACTTTTCAGCCTAGAAGCCAGGGGAGAAGATAGAGGCAACTCCTGAGGGATGTCTCTTTTACATTGTGTGCGAGCAGCCTCTGAACTATCTTCCTGCAAGGGAAAATGTCTATCTCTTCAGAGAGGTGTTTGGGCCAACTCTGCAGGTGCTTAGGTTGTAGCTCTGTGGGGGAATTCACCCAGATGTACTCATCCTATGTTTCTATGCCCCAACTTTTCCTAAGCAGAGCTCTGACCTTATCATAAGAACACTCCTCAACTGAACATTTAATCATCTTTGCAGTTCAGTGGCCCTAAATGTCAGATTCTGAATTTTCTCTCCAACTATGTACACTCTCCTTTTGCAAAAGATAAGAAACTGTTTAAAAGCTACCCAAGAAGCCTTCCTGCTTTCATATTTACATTTAAGCTACTTCTTAACCATGTTCAGTTTCTCATTAACTCTCTTTAGGTCTACAGTATAACTTACTAATAATCAGCTAATTCCACTGTTTTTCTGTTGGTTCTTTGCTCCATATTTTTCAAATACCTGAATATTGTCCTAGCTAGGGAATTCACATTCAACAAGACATTCTCCAAAGTCGCCACTGATGAAATTTTTATCAGCTGGACTGCTGTTTTGTGCCAGAAACTATCCATGATCCATACACCACTTGGGAAGGGATCCTCATTGCTGGCAGGTGGCAAATGATCCAGTTGCCAAACTCCATCTTATTCGCTGATATCATAAACCACTTCCAGTGTCAATCATGTCAATTGGTTCTTTTGGGAAGCAGAAGCCATTGAGTTAAAAGTGCAAAAAAAACCAAACCAAACCAAAACAAGACAAAACCCCAGAAAATGTATTGGAAAAAAAAATAGCTGTGAAACATAAAAAGGTAAAGGGGGCAAGAACATCCAAGGAAAGCCTTCCAACTGTGATAAAGTTCTGGCTCCTGTGAAAGAGAGAAGGAAGGCCAGAGGATTGGGTAGGGTAAGCCTCACACAGCAGTGCAGCTCAGAAAATCTCAGCTGACCTCATGGGAAGCTTCATTGGAAAGACTGCTTTTTGAGGAGTCCTGTTCTGCCTCAAAACTGAGGCTCTTTTGCCACTGCCATACTCTCTGGCTGAGCACCGTGCAAGAAACATGAGGCCTTGGCTCATGTTCACGTTTGGCATAGTTTGAAGGCACCTGGACCTGGAGGCTGTGATTTAACTGTACTTCTTTTGACAGGTTTTCTTTTGAAAGCAAGTCTGTGCATCATACCTCCATGGCCGCCCTAAACACTTCTGACTAACACAAAGTCCTTTCGACAATTTATTCAAATAGCTAAAACTTTGATCACAACACAAAATAACTCCAAACATTACGATATTAAAGAAAACCACTAATACCTGCTTTACAATAAACTCCTTTGCACAGTTTGCTACCTTTTTCACTCTTCCTCTACTCATTATCTCTTAATATCCTCATTATCCCTGTTATGACAAAAATGTGCCTTCCATCTTTATATTTCCTTGAAATAAAACTTGTCATTATATTTCCTTTTTTCTCATAGCTGTGATACTGTTTTTATGTAAAATCTATGCTTTTTGTTCATCTTTCTAGGGAGCAAAACCTAATGGCCAATATGAAAGAAGGTTTAATACACACACACACACACACACACACACACACACAAACACACACATATACCTCTACCTTCTGCAAGGCATTGAATTATAGGAAATAAAAGAAACTTATTATTTGTTATCTTACTTCAAGAAGCTCACAGTTAGCTAATCAAAGGGCAGAATTAGGTTGTCTTTTCTCACCCTTGCTCCCTTCCATCTCTCATATCACAAAAATAACACTGCCCTTTGTGGAAGATAAAGACAGTATCCTCTTTCCAGTTCCTGCTAAGAGAGATTAATTTGCCAGGATGTGAAGATGTTGATCTTCATGAAAGCTAGTCTCTTGCCTAATTAGGAAAAGTTTTCTTATCCGTATTACTAGCTGGGTTCCTGCTTCTCTTTAATGATAAATAATTTTTTTTCTGGGTGAAATAAATTGCTCATTCAATTGTTACTAGGGTAAGCATTCCAGTCAGAAAATATAGAACATAATAAAGAATTTATCTTTTCTAAAGCCTTAACTGTATAGCCCATCTCAAAGTACAAAACTCAAATGACCACATCATAACATTTTAAAACACATTTAATCAGAATTTATTAAACATTTTCAAGAAAGTGATTCCAAGTGTGTGTGTTTTTAAAATTTTTAAATGAACACTCAAAAAATTCTTCTAGGTGTATGATGCTATTATAGGGGCCCCAACTTGCTTCCTAACAAAATGATGTTCTTATTCAAACATGAAATGGCTCCAAATCATGAAATACATTTATTTTTGTAATTATATATTTGTTTAGTTATTTATGCCAAACATGGGGCTAAATTCTCTGAAATTTATACATCAAAAATATAAACTGGATCTATGTCCCCACACTATGCACTAGATGCCACTCATTCATCCTTTCTAAGAGGAAAACAACACAACTAAACTAAAAACTGCTGATATTTTAGAATAAAAGTGAACAATTAATTTTGTACTATGTAGGTGGCTATTATATATGGCTGGTCATGAAAAATGCAAAAACCAAAGGACATGTTCCTCAGATGAAAACACATTCATTCACCTTGTTTCCACTTTGCCCCTTTGCTTTATGTATATCACATGGAACAAATTAGTGGTTCAACCACTCCACTTGTTTTTCTCGCCTACCCGAAACCTGGCTCTTCTTCTAAAATAGAACATGACTAATGTGCTTTAGTTGGGAACATGTGCAACTACATTGGTCCTCCTAGTTTGATTGCTGTCTAGAATGCTGCTTAATAAAAGACTATTCACAGTGAACTTGTCTTGCCTTTGAAATATGAAATAAACTTCTTCCATTAAAGTTCTGAAATGATCAATAAAGTCAGTAGAAATTTCATCAGAATCTCTTCCCTTTATGGGTGTTATTCTTTGGCCAATTTTGCATGTAACCAAAGCAAGAGATGACCCAGTGTGATGAATTGGGCGATTGGGATTGACATGTATACACTGATGTGTATAAAATTGATGACTAATAAGGACCTGCTGTATAAAAAAATAAATAAAATTAAATTAAAAAAAAAAAAAAGAGATGACCCAAAATTTAGGTCAAACCATGAGTGGAAATTGCAAGAAAAAGTAATAACATTAACATCTGTTTGGAATGTTAGCTTCTTGAGAACAAAGGAATTTTAAATGTGGTGAGGTGATATAGAACAGAAGTTAAGATGAAGGACCTTTGGGGTCATATTGACAGTGGGGCTTTGTATAGTTTACTTAACTCTCCTGAACTTCAACTTCCCAATCTGTTTAAAGTGTCAATAAAACCTTCAGTATGGAGTTGTTTTAAAGATCAAATTAAATTATGTCAGCACTTGACACACTGCTTTGCACACAGTAAGTGCTCAGTAAATTGTTATTAATTATTAATAGTATAACATACAGCTCCAGAATATTACATTTATTAACACAAAAATATTTGGCAAAAAGGGAACCCTTGCTTTTAATATCCTACCAAAATATATCAAATTCTATAAACGTTATTAAAAATAGATCACTACTACAAATATGCTCAAATATATATATGTTAGAATCCTAGGGCCTATTTGGTAACTTAAATAAAATGATAATTAAATAACATTAAGATCAGCCAAATGGAATAAAGGCATTTCTACATTATTGTATGGAGTGAAAGGAAATGAGAAGAAAACTCCCCAAAGTCCTGGAAACATGTGAATATCTTTTTATCTGTTTTTCTATGTGAAGATGTACATGAGAAGCTTTACAAGTTTGAAATTCATGGCACACATACTTTGCTTAAAATGTTTTGGAGTAGAGGCCAGTTAAAAGACACATATAGGGTTTGTGGGTGGGCTAGTCTGCTCACCCTAAACAGTGAATTCTTACTTGATAACATGGTTATTTACTTGGTACCAAGGGATCTCGTCTTTGGCCTAGAGAAGAACTTTGGGAGAGAATTAGGCCTTATTATCTAGATACAAAGTTTCTGTCCCTGGAGATCAGGATGATCCCTCAATGTACCTGGGTCACTTGTGGGATCAGTTTCAATTTTTATGACATGGCCTAAAGTTAATACTGGCTTATATGCACTTAAAATCCAGCAATCTGACCTGATTTGGAGTAAAAAAAAAATGTCTAACTATAGAAGCCTTATCCTTACACCCCCAAATGCTGACGACAGACTGTAAACTCAGAGTTCACAGACCATGTCTGTTCTGTAAAGGACTGTACGTACTCCCCTGTCTGCTGATGCCAAGGACAGAGTAGGTATTAAGACCAACTCAGTTGGATGCCAGTTGGCCCCTTTGCTTCTATTGATGGGGTTTTCAGAACATTGTAGAAACAAATTCACAGGTTTCTCTCTGGATCTAATCCTTGGCCCTTTCCCTTTAAGCCCTGGGCTGCATGATACTTCCAAGATAAATGGTTCCAATGTATAATTAGACCATTTCCTTTTGAGGTTAACAGCTCAACATAATTTCTTGACTCTTCTAATTTGTTATTCAAGAAGCACTCCTCTCCATCCCATCCCCTCTATCTGTACCATGGGAATGGCCTTTGTAGTTTTACAACTAAGAAACATTATAAACAAACTGCAAAAGCAGCAGAGAAAATTTATATCTTCCCAGAGCAAATACTGAATCAATCTTTATGCTTAGCTAAACCAAATAATTCCTGACTTTGCATGTTGCTACCACCAACATAAGACCATGAATAAAGACAACCAAAGATGGTAGCAGAAAGGGCTCACCTATAATTTAACATATGCCCACAGTTTAACTAATTCTGGTTCCAACGTGGAAGAGCCAATTCAAATTGCTAAATTAAATAATCCTTACTCAGTAACAATTTCCTTACAGGCTTTACTTTCTAAATTTATTATTATTTCATCACTATCATAATTATTATTTTCCTCTTCTGCTTATTTGTCTACCATGTATCTTCTTTGGAGACGAGTCTGTTCAAACCTTCTGCTGTTAAAAAAAAATCATATTGTTTGTTTCCTAATCATTGAATTTTGAAAGTTCTTTATATATTATGGATATAACTACTTTCTCATGTATGTGATTCACAAGTACTTTCTTCCAGTCTATGGCTTGTCTTTTCATTCTCTTAAGAGACTGGACCTCAATACCTTTGGTATCCTCTCCACAGAGGAAAGTCACCTCTGTGACTTTCACAGAGCAAAAGTTGTTTACTTATATTTTTTTAATTTTGGTAAAGTTCAATTTATGGTTTGTTTAAATTGATCATGCTTTTTGCATTGTATCTAAGAAATATTTACCTAAAAGAACTTTTATGGTTTTAGATTTTATTCTTAGGTCTATGATTCATTTGGTGTTAATTTTTGTGTAAGTGGCAAGGTATGGACAATGCTTTCTTTTGCATATGGATATCCATTGTTCCAGCACCATTTGTTGAAAAGATTATCCTTTCTCCACTGAACTGCTTTTGAACTTTGGTTCAAAATCAATTGAGAATATATGTGTGGATCCATTTCTAGACTCCATTCTATTATATTGATCTATGTGTCTACCTTTATGTAAATCCCACACTGTCTTGTTGACTACAGATTTATAAGTCTTGAAGTCATGTACTATACATTTTTCTAGCTTTTTACTATTTTATGAAGTTTTTTTAAACTATTTTTTTCATTTCTCTATGGATTTTAGAATTATTTCATCATGGGTATGTGTCATTAAGTATTCCTTCCTCTTCAATTGTCTGGAAGATTTTATGTTGAATTAGTATTTTTCATTTCTTCCCTAAATGTTTGGTAGAAATCATAAGTGAAACCATCTGGGCTTAGAGTTAACTTTGCATTTTGAGGGTGTTTGACCAAGAAGGGCAAGAATTCATTGACTTGGAGACACTCTCTGAGGACAAAGGGCATAAAACCTTGCCAATGACCCCTGGGGTAGGAAGCATGGAAAATGATGGCCAATCCACAGAGCAAAGTGGATTTCTTGATGCCTTGGCAGAGAGTAGAGGAAGGAATAAAGAGACTGAGGAAAGTGGGCCTGCTGGAATGGATATGTGTGGTCAGATGGCTCACCAGAAGATTATATTTTATGGGAGGCCCCAGAGGACACCATGCGCCATGACTATAAGAAATGTACTGGTGATTATAGCACCATCACGACTTATGAGGTCAATATAGGTCCTTCTCTGCAAACTAGCTCTGAGCATGTAATGTCACTGGGGACAATGGGACTGCAAAGAAATAGAGGCCAGGTGGTAGCTCTTAACCACCAGAAGCTTGGGGACCACAATGATCATTAATACCAGCAAGGTCAGAAGGGCAGTGAAGGGGGTATGACCTCCAGGGAGTTATGGAGATAGTTGAGCATGGTATCCCTAAGAGCAGAATACACAGGCAACCAAAAAGATGGCTGATTAATATCTACAACAAGAAATAGGCAAGAATGGAGGAATAGGAAGTTGAGGGCAGTCTTCCAGATAAAAAGTCACAATTCCCTGTTTAGTCGCTGAACTGATTTTCAGATCTGGAACCCACTGACTGAAAATATAACTAG
Source organism: Balaenoptera physalus (assembly GCF_965194825.1). NCBI lineage: Eukaryota > Metazoa > Chordata > Mammalia > Artiodactyla > Balaenopteridae > Balaenoptera > Balaenoptera physalus. The sequence continues at coordinate 29,315,928 of NC_138892.1, read as the reverse complement.
GTCTCTTGTATGAAGGACTCTGCAACACTGAAGCAAGTAAATAATGTAATGGTTGCCTCATTCCTCTCCTAAAGGGACTTATGGCCACCTACACACTGGGAAAGATAATTCAAGAAGTACTGGACACAGGGTCTGAGCTGACGCTGATAGCCAGAGATTCGAAGCATTCTCATGGCCCTTCTGTTAGAGTGGGGGCTTGTGGAAGCCAGGTAATAAATGAAGTCCTGACTAAAGCCCAGCTCACAGTGCACCACTGGGTCTGTGGACCAACACAGTCATCATTTCCTCAGATTCTGAGTATACAGTTGGAACTGATACAGTGGGTATCGGAGTAACCCCCATACTGGTTTCTTGGCTGGTATGGTAAGAGCTATTATTGTGGGAGAAGCTAATTGGAAACCTCTGAATCTGACTCCATTGGCCCAGATGGCAAATTAAAAACCATATCACATTGTGCAGTAGGGATAAGGTAGCAAAGATTAGTGCCATAAATAAAAAACTAGAATGATGATCATTATCATATTTCCTTTTCATTCACAGTCTGGCCCCAGCAGAAACAAGATGGATCCTAGAGATACCACAAGCTCAACCAATTACTAGTACTATCACAGCTGGTGCGTGGAATGTGGAAACATTGCTAGAGCAAATTAATAAAGCCTCAGGTCTATGGCACAGAGCCACTGATTTGGCAAATGCATTCTTTTCTATTCCCATTGGAAAAGAAGATGATGAACAGTTTGTTTTCACATGCAACAGTATTCATTTACAGTTTTGCAGCAGGGTTATATTAATCACACTCCCTCCCATGACATAATATAATGTGAAGAGCTCTGGACCATTGGGACAGCCCACAGAACATCACATGGATCCACTGTACTGACAGCATCATGCTGATTGGACAGGAAGAGTGAGATGTGGCTAGCATACTGGAAGTCTTGGCAAGACAACGTGTGCTTCAGAGAGTAGGAGATAAACCCTACAGAGAATCTCAGACCTGTCACTTCAGTATAGTTTTAGGGGTTTAGTGGTCATGGCTGTACTGGGATATTACCTCAAATTTGAAAGACAGATTGCTGCATTTTGTGTCTCCTACAACAAAGAAAACAGCACAGTGTCTGATAGGCCTGTTAGGGTTATAGTGCCAACACTATATTTAGAGAGAGAGAGAGAGAGATTTGTGCAGTGACCAATTACCTAGCCATCTGGTTAAGGGTCTGGAAGGAAAGGGTTTAGAAGATTGAAGTCAAGGAAGGCTGGCCCAGAAGCAGGTGGTTGGACATACTGGAGTGGAAATAAAATGTGAAGAGTTTTGTATCATACAGTAATAGCTATGAGAAAACATCCAACATGGAAAAGGCACTGAATTAACCATGTAAACAAAGTGACTCAGCCAGTTGACATTAGATGGCCTTCATCACTGGCTTCCCTGGAACTGGCACAATGGGCAAATGAATGGAACAGACATGGTGGGAGAGATGAAGACTATATATGGTCCCAAGGGCATGGACTTCAACTTACCAAGGCCATTCTACCTACTGTTACCTTTGTGTAGCCAGCAGAGACCAACACTGAGCACATGATCTGGCACTGTTCCTTGAAGAAACCAACCAGGGACTTAGCTGTAAGTTGACTACATCATACCTTTTCTATGGTTCATCCTGATAGGGATAGATACCTATTACAAGTATTGGTTTACATTTTGAGCTTCAGTCAGCTCAACTGTCCAGGGTTTATGGAATGCCTGATCCGCAAACATTAAATCCCAAACAATAAAAAAATCTAACCAATGGGCCCACTTCACAGCAGAGAAGGTGCAGCATCATATATCACAAGATCCAAAAGTAACTGGACTCAGAGAGCTGGAACATGCTTCTAAAGACCCAGCTGAAGCACCAGCTCAGCATAAACAGTCTGAAAGAATGGCATGCCATCCTTCATAATGTGATATTGACATTAAATCAGAGGTCTCTATACTGCTTTGTGTCCCAAATAGGAAGAATATATGGGATCTGAAATCCAGGGGATGGAAACAAGGGTGGCCCCACTTACCATCACTATTGGGTAGGGAAATACTGGCATCTACTGTGTAGAAGCCAGTAATGATGCTAAATATCCTACAAGGTGCAGGACAATCCTCCTGCCAAATGTCAATAGTGTTAAAGTTGAGAAACCCTGCCTTAAAGGATGCACATTTACCAGGGGAACAGCAAGGGTAGTATTGAACTACACACTGCTGCTGTTACCAGGGCACTTAGGATTCCTTGTGGCAAGAGAAAGAGTTGCCGTCATACCAGAGGAATTGACCCTCAACAGTAGAAGGAGTATGTGTGGAACCTGGTCACTTCCTCATACTCCCTTGTCCCACTCTAATTATGAATTGACAGGAGCAACAACTCCCGCTAAGAATGGTTGCCAAGGGCTCAGATCCATCAGCAATGAAGGTTTAGGCCCAACCATCAGGTAAGATAACTAGAACTGCTAGAATCTGGAATGGATAGTGGAGGAGAGACTGGATGAGCATCCGCTGCTGCCCCGAGACCAGCTGTGGCGATGGCGATTGCAGTTTACCCCATTAACCTCCTTCTAGCTTTTCTCTCAGGAAGAGAGGCCCATGGAGACCACTGAGGAGCTGCTTCCCAGCATACAGGGAGACGTGGCACAAGGTGAGGCTGTGATAGCTGTGAAAGTGCTCCTGTGAGACTTGCCCTCAAGAAAGAACTTGCCACAAGGGTGCAGTTAACTGACTGCCACTGGCTGCCATGTTGGAAGGATCTGCCTCAGCTGCTGGTTGCTGGCTTTGCTTTCTCTCTACTTAATATAAAGTGCTATGAATACATGTAAAGTTGGGAAAAAACAGGCTGATTTATTATTAACATGAATTATAATACATAATTGGTAGTGGCTTGTCAGATGTCTATGGTTCCTGTTAGCATACAGCTTCCTTGTTAACGTTTATTTTCCCCTCCACGAAAGGGTAATTCATTTGCATTTCATTTTATAGTTCTTTTTGTACACTCCATAATGGATAGGAAATGCATATTTAATTGTAACTTTCACCTGTAGAACTTCATTGGTTAACCAAGGGAGATGAAATTAATAAAAATAATAATTTCGGGAGATAAATTTCTGCATTTTGCTTACACTCCTCAGAGGCCTGACATACTCTGTCCCTTTGCACACTGGTTTTATTAGACTTCTATTTAATGTTGATCATTGACCATTTCGTAGTTGTTTCTTATTTTTAAATTACCGTGGCATCTTAGCAAACTTGATTTGTGATACACAGTTTATGCACTTGGATATCTATCTTTAAAATCTGGAATATCTCCTTTCCAAATGATTTATTGCTTTTATTTAAAATCTTTTTGTTATTTTTGTTGATCATGTTTCAACACATCTGTTTAAAGAATGATTTTCTTTTTTAATAGTTTTAAAATTTTTACTTATTTCCCTCCTTCCCTCCCTTCCTTCCTCCTTCCCTAACGATATTTATTTAGCTTCTGCCTAGAATGCTTACATTCTCTTTTACTTGATATATAGCTAGGTGGATCCTTACGGCTATTCATCTTAGGGCTTTATCTGCTTGCTCAGGTACAATTCTATAATTGTTTTTCTTTTGTTTTCTTTATTTAGTAAGTAAAAGTGAAATCCTAAGAAGTAGATCAGCAGCTGCATGAAAAAACCGGAATTACCCCCCAACTAATTTACCATGAAAAGGTAGAAAATTGAAAAAAATAATTAATAAATAAAAGGCATAGATATATCCAAACTGAAAAAGACTAGGGGACATTTAGCTTTGGCAAGTGATTTAGCCCAGTTGACACATTACAAGATAGTAAAATTCTAGTGCATAGGTGAATAAACAAACACTTGCACTTTATTAGAGGTGTTAACAAAGTTGCCACAAATTAAAAATCTTATACAAAGACTGCAGATACAGTTAATCAATGATAGTTAATTTGGTGGCCTGAGTAACATTGTTTAACCTAATAAATTTTTGAATTTTTCAATCTGCATACAACTCACCTGATTAGAGGATTAACATACGAAAGGGGGTCTTTAGAAAAGAAATAGTCTTGGGAATGAGAATAAGCACAAGTATAATCCATCACTGTCTGATTTCAGAATTGAACCCACCTACATCCCTGTAGCTTAATTATTAGGAATGAGAACTAAGCCCACCTGTGTCAACATGACTTAAGTGTTCCAGAAAAGTTCTCACCCAGGAAGATAAGAATATAACCAATAAATAATTTCACTCTTGGCTTTAGGAAATTTGTGCAAACCAATTTGGGCAAATAGTTTGCTCAACTAGGCAAACAGCTCTCCTATCAGGACAATAGATTGCTCACCTGGCCAACAGTTCACTTATCAAACAATATTTTACTTAACTAGAGCTGCTTCAAAACTCTTGCCTCACTGCGTCCACCAGTTTTATGCCACCAACTGTGTCTAATCTCAATCAGTTTTCCATCTTGAAAAAGCCACTTTAAACCAGTTGTGACCAGATCTCAACCCTGATAGATATCCCTCTCTGACTTTCCCTTCAGAGACCTAACTAAAACTGTCCAGGTAACGTTCCCTCTTACTGCAATAGGTCTGATGAACAGCTTTGCCTAATTGACATATATTTTGTGTTTTGAGGGGGAGTTGATGAGGATATCCATAGTACCCCCTCCCTCTCCCCTGCTGCTACCAACACCATTCACATACCACCATCAGCTCCATCAAACTTAACTGATTCCAGGTGAACTAATACAAACAAAACAAAACTGAAAGCCCACACACTAAAATTAAGAAAAATTCTCCTATAAGAGAATGAGGCTTATTTGAGCAAGGAGATGCTTAAAGTACAGACCTTGTTAATTCTACACTTACATGAATGTATTTGGATATGAACAAAACGTGGGCAATAACGATAACTGGACTGTGTGCCCGTGGGAAAATTATCTAACCTAAGTCTCATCTATAAAATAATGATAATTTTAAAAAATAATGAAAATTGGTAATACATATTTAGCCCTTACTACATCTGATGTGAAACTGAAATCAACACACTTTCCTGTTGTTGTGCTAAACAGTTCTGGGACTGGGCAAGAAATTAACAGCTACGTGGACCAGGAAATTGTTCCTAGAAGACACACTAACTAAAACAACGCATTTAGCAAGACTAACTGCTTCTGCATCAATACTCGAACCAAACCCCTTGCCTCACTGTGCCCACCAATCCATAACTCTCGCATCAAAAACGGCCTAATCAGTCACCTGCTCTGCAAGACTCCTCCCAAAATCATCAGTCCAAATTCTAATACCATATACAACACACATATAAACATATATATATACACACATAAAAATACATATATATGGTATTACATATACATATTTTTATATATTTTATATATATATATATATATATATATTTTTTTTCCTCTTGACTTCCCTCTTCTGAGACTCTCCTAAGACTATGGATTGGTACTCCCCTTTACCACAGTAGGTTTAATCAGTTGAGTTCTGCTGGCTCAACTGGCTTTTGGGGGCTCCTTATGGGGGTTGACAGATAACTTAGGCCTTCTCCTAAATATCATAAATGTGTTAAATTCTTTAATCTTCCAAATAGCTTTGTGAGGTAGGTAATATTATTATCCATATTTTACAAAAGAAGAAGAGTTTAAACAACTTAGGAAAGTGCTTTTGTGAGGATTAAATATAATAATGAAGGAAAAAAGCATAGCATAGGTGTTAGCACAAAGTAAGGTTTATGAAATATGACTATTATTTTTCTGTTATATTAATTATAGAAGGAAAAAAATTAATCACCTCACCAAATAGATCTCTACCATGAATACTTTGGTGCTGGGAGAATTGTATACATTTTTCAAATCCCCAAAATGTTTGGTCATAGAGAAGCTAGAAGTTGGGAAATTTTCAGCAAATATTCATTTCTGACTGTCATATGAAAAATAACTTATATTCATAACATATATTTGTTTTCTAATAATACCTTCTTTTTTAAAAAAATATCCTCCTAATCCTTGATCTAGAGAGAATATGACACTCAGAGAATTTCTGTATTATGGCCAGAGCTGAGAGGCTAAGGGTTATTAGCCATATATCATCTAGATCAGGAGTCAGCAATATTTTTCTGTAAAAATCCAGGTAGTAAATATTTTAGACTTTACCCTTCATATGGTCTCTGTCACAACTACTCAACTTTCACAGCACAAAAGCAACCATAGGTCATATACGGAGGAATGGGTGTGTTCTAATAAAATTTTATTTACAAAAGTGGCCGGCTCTTTTTCGTCTATGGGCTATAGCTTGTCTACAGCTCTTCTAGGTGCAACTTTGAAAGCATGTATGGAGTCCTGTGCTTTTCGATTTCCTTGATTTCCTACTCAGGTCTGACAATCCTGAAAGGCACTTATTCACAGATGCAGCATTGCTTATCCATTCACATACGCTATCACTAACTTTTCTGGGTTGTCATGACATTTAATATCGTACTTTGGTGGCTTCTGTGACAAAATAAAGATATCGTAAGTAAACCCTGGCTGGGAAACAACTCAGTTGGCTGCTGTTCTGTGTGAGAGCTGAAAGTCTGAATAGTACAATGCTGGCGTCACCTGGGCTGTGCTTTAGAGAAGGCAGTTTCTGTATGAGCTTAGACAACAACTTCACTAGGGATAAACGAACTATTTTGTTAAATTCAGCACCCAATCTGGTTTCATTATTTTAGAATATAAAAGTGCTTGGTGATTAGCTTTGTTTACACTTGGCAAAGTATTGCTTCCTTTTCTGAGGGAGGGAAAAAAGGCAAAAAAGCTCATAAAAATTTCAAAATGCTTTTCACTTCAAATAGTTCTTGCAAAACTGCATTTGGATGAGTTAAGTGTAAAGGAATCGAAACCATATGGATTGTACTTCTTTTAAAATAAACACTGATTTAAAAATTGCGGGAAAATTCTTGGAAATGTAGGCTTTAGTCTTCATAGACCCCAAATAGTCAAAAACAACGTTGAGAAATTTGATAACCCCAAAGCACAGCTGGGTTTACCCACTCTAATTACAGTGTTTTCACTGTATATCATGTAAAAATAAACAGCCTCATTCAGTTATTTTAGAAGAGTATGGGGATTTTCATATATCTCTAGAGTAACCTTTGCCTAAATCCTGGGTTTTAGGTAAATCACATTATAGCATTTGAAATGTTAAAATGTTAAGCACTTGTGACTCATCATATTTTATTTTCAAATGTCTTTGCTCTAAATCAGAATTAACAAAATTTTGAGAAAGACCTATACACAATTCTCATAAGGTGACTTACTCTGATTAAATCTATACACCTAGATATGTAGTCATCAAAAAATGAGAACCTGGTGCTCTTAACTAAATGACATTGCTGGATGGGAATTAATGCTCATCACAAATAATCAAAACCAAGTTTTCTCAACCACAGTCTTAATTCAAATGAAATCAATTTCAACTAACCATTAATTCATTCCCTACCATGTTGCAGGACCTTTGCTATGCACTGAAGGCTCAAAAACAAGAAGACATGGTATCTTAGAGGAACAAAAGGTGAAATGCAGTTAGGCAAATTATTACAATACAATGTAATGTTCTTTGTAACACATGTAAATATAAATCATTATGACTCCAGAGGAGAGCTGACCAGTTAACCAGAGGAAAAAGTAAAGACGTCTTAGGTGAAGGGACATTTAAATGAGCCCATAACAGGTCAATAGGAATTTGCCTGATGAAAAAAGGAAGTAAAGCATTCTGTGTAAAGGAAACAGCACATACAAAAAATAGGATACTTTGGGAGAACCTGGAGCATCTCTGCATGGCTGGAGTACAGGCATAGCTCAGAGATATTGTGGATTTGGTTCCAAACCACCACAATAGAGTGTGTATCACAATAAAGTCAGTCGCACAAATTGTTTTGGTTTCCCAGTGCATATAAGAGTTATGTTAACACTATATTGTAGTCTATCAAGTGTGTGATAACATTATGTCTAAAAAAAAATGTATATACCTGAATTAAAAATACTTTATTGCTAGAAATGCTAACCATCATCTGAGCCTTCAGCAAATTGTAATCGTTTTGCAACAGTTACATCAAAGATCACTAATCACAGGTCACCATAATAAATATAATAATGATGAAAAAGTTTGAAAGATTGTAAGAATTACCAAAATGTGACACAGAGACACAAAGTGAGCAAATACTGTTGGGAAAATGGTGGAAATAGACTTGCTTAATTCAGGGTTGGAACAAACCTCCAATTTGTAAGAAACACAGTATCTGTGAAGCACAATTAAGCAAACTGCTATAAAACAAGGTATACCTATATAAGGTGGGTGGGGAATAAAGAGAGATAAAGCTGGAATGTCAGGCTAAGCCACATAGAAAAACTCTGTGTGTCATGCTATGAAGTTTGGAGTTAATGAAGAGCTATGCATGGTTTTTAAGGTCAGATACAGTGAGAAAGACAATTCTGATAGCTGGAGGATAATTTTTGGGGTGTATGTATGTGTAAGTGTAGGGAGGGATGGGAGACTCTATTCAATAATAGGGAAGCTTGTTAGGGAGTCTCTAAACATGCATACTGGTTACTGCAACATAGCTAGTTTTGGCAAGTGCAACTGCTACCCTGTCACTTAATTAAAAGTAGGTTCTGTGAAGGCAGGGACCACATCTGGCCTACTTACTGCAAAATTCCTAGCTGCTAGCACAGTACCTGCCACATAAGAAATGAGCAGTAAGAACTTGTCCAATGAATAAGTGACAAATGGAAAGGCAGGGTGGTCACTTTCAGCACCCTGCTCACTTAGCAAGGAGAGGAAAAAGACCTGAGAAACTTTTGTGAAGTTCACAGTTCAGAAGCATAGACTCACTAAAAGACCGGGACTTAATCATAGGACTATAGAATTTTCCCCCATCCCCACACATCACCACATTACTAAAGACCTGTTTACATCATGTCCACCAACAAGAAAAAAATTACAAGTCATACCAAAAGTAAAATCAACAACAACAAAAAACAAACAACACCCCCCCCCCAAAAAGTTTGAAGAGACAGAGCAAGCATAGAATCAGGCATAGCAGGGATGTTGGAATTATTACACTAGGAATTTAAGACAATTATGGTTAATATGCTAAGGGCTCTAATGGATAAACAACATGCAAGAATTGATGGGGAATGTAAGCAGAGATGGAAATCCTAAGAAGGAGGCAAAAAAGAAATGCTAGAGATAAAAGGAACACTGTAAGAGAAGCAAAGAATTCCTTTGATGGACTTATTAGTAGGTTGAACACACCTGGGGAAAGAATCTCTGAGGACACATCAATAGAATCCTCAAAAGCTGAAAAACAAAGAGAACACACAGAATGAAAAAAAACCAGAACAGAATATTCAAGAACTGGGACAACTACAAAAGGTGTAACATGTATAATGCTAGTACCAGAAGGAGAAGAAAGATAGAAAGGAACAGAAGAAATATTTGAAAAAAGATATCACTGAGAATTTCCTCAAATTTCTTCAAACAACAGATCCAGAGAGCTCAGAGAACACCATGCAGATAAATATTTTTAAAAAGAAGAAAAAGAACTGTACCTAGTCATTCATTTTCAAATTACAAAAATCAAAGATAAAGAAAAAATTCTGAAAGAAGCCAGGGGTGAGGTGAGGAAGGAGACACCTTATCTATAGAGAAACAAAGATAAGAATTACATCTGACTTATCCTCAGAAATCATCCAAGCAAGAAGAGAGTGAAGTGAAATATTTAATGTGTTCAGTGGAAAAAAAACACCAACCTAGAATTCTGTACCCTGCAAAATTATCCTTCAAAGTGAGGAAGAGATAAAGACTTTTTCAAGCTAATAAAAACTGAGAGAACTTTTTGTCAGTAGGCCTGCACTGCAAGAAATGTTGAAAGAAATTTTTTGGCAAGATGGAAAATAATATAGGTCAGAACTCAGATCTACAAAGTAAGAAAGAGTAACAAAGAAAGACTAAGTGAAAGTAAAGTGAAACTTTTCTTTTTCTTAATTGATCCAACAGATACCAGTTTGTTAAAAATCAAAATACCAACAATGTATTTGATTATGAATGTTTATGTATATATCTTATATATAAATACACGCTTATATATGCTTATATATAAGTGAAATGAATAACAGCAATGATAAAAGGAACGGGAGGAAGAAACTAGAATAATTTTGTAATAATAAGGTACTCACACTACCCATAAAGTGGTATGGTGTTATTTTAAAGTGAACTTAGATTAGCTGTAAATGTCTAGTGCAAACTCTAGAGAAACCTCTAAAAACAATAAAATAACAGTAATAATGAGAAGAAGTATAAGTATAATTAATACACTAAGAAAGGACAAAATGGAATCATATAAAATGCTCAATTAAAACCACAAAAGTGGTTAGCATGCTTGGGGAACAGAGAGGGCTTTCTTTTACTATCCACCACATCTTTTTATGGTTTTGTGCTGAAAAGGCAAGCACTCACACCCAAACCTATTTAAAGACAGAGAGAGAGAAATGCCACCCTGCAAGCAAGCATCTAAAAGCAATCACTGAGACAGTTATAACTGGCAACAATTCCCTGGCCCCCTTACGCATCCACTCATCCCTGCCTTAAAAAAAATGAAAAAATAAAAAAAATAAAACCACAAAAGCAGAGAAAGTAGAAATAAGAACAAAAAATGAGGGCAACAAATAGAAAACAGCAACAAATATGGTGGATAGTAATCTATGTCAACAATCACTTTGAATGTCAATTGTCTAAATGTACCAATTAAATGACAGAAATTGTTAGAGTGGATTAAAAAACAACACAAAACTATATGTTGTCTATAAGAAACCCACTTCAAATAGAAATACAAGTATAGATTAAAAGTAAATGGATAGAAGAAAATATACCAGGTTAACACTAATCAAAAGAAAGCAGAAGTTACTATATTAATTTCAGTCAGAGCATCTGTAAATAGGTATTCACTATAAAATAATTTTGACTTTGCTGTATGAAAATTTTTATAATAAAATGTTAGAGAAAAGATTCAATAAATAATGTATTTAATAATATGAGAATATCAAAGAAATGAGAATGCAGACTGGATATTTGATGATATTAAGGAACTGTTATATTTATTTTGGTGGGTGATAATGGTATTGTGGTTATAGTCTTTAAAGAGATCTTATCTTTTAGAGATACATTCCAAAATATGAAAACCAGATTTTTGAGACCCTTGCCAAGTTTTTCTTTGTTTGTTCCCCAAAATCATATTTTTAATTCATGTAACTGACCTTACGGGCTTCCAAGTTCTCTTCTTTTTTCCTCTGGTTGTGACATATTGACCCTGAAAACAACATCTTTATTAAATCGTGGGGCAAAAATAGAGCAAACGAGTGATTGTTAGTGTAGGAATTTAAAAGGTAAAGCATATGAGCTCAAAAAGCACTGGGACCTAAGGGAAGAGAATCAATTAATATAATCTATCACATCAAAGGGCTAAAAAATGAAAAAATCACATGATCATATTAATAGATGCAGAAAAAGCATTTGACAAAATCCATTGCCCGTTCATGATTAAAAACTCTCAGTAAACTAGGAAGAAAAACTTCTTCAACTGAATAAAGAATATCTACAAAAAACCTACAGATAACATAATACTTAATGGGGAGAAACTTGAAGCTTTCCTACTACAGGTACAAGGCAAGGATGTTCCCTCTTAACACTCCTTTTCAACATTGTATGGAAATTCAAGTTTATGCAATAAGACAAGAAAAGGAAATATAAAGTATACACATTGGGAAAAAAGAAATAAAACTGTCTTTGTTTGCAGATGACATAATCATCTATGCAAAAGATATAAAATAATCAATTCTCAAAACTCAACAATAAGAGAACAAACTATCTGATTTTAAAAATGGGTCAAAGATGTTAACAGACATCTCACCAAAGAAGATATACAGATGTCAAATAAACATATGAAAACATGTTCCACATCACGTGTCATCAGGGAACTGCAAATTAAAGCAACAATGACATAGCACTACAGGCCTGTTAGAATGGCCAAAATCCAGAACACTGACAACACCAAAGGCTGACAAAGATGTGGAGCAACAGGAACTCTCATTCATTACTGATAGGATTGCAAAATGGTACAGCTACTTTGGAAGACAGTTTGTCAATTTCTTATAAAACGATATGATCTAGCAATTTCACTTCTTGGTATTTACCCAAAGGAATGAAAAGTTATGTCCACACAAAATCCAGTACACAGATGTTTACTGAAGCTTTATTCATAATTGCCAAAACTTGGAAGCAACCAAGATGTCATTCAGTAGCTGAATGGATAAACAGTAGTATATCCAAACAACCAAATATTATTCCGCATGAAAAAGAAATGAGCTATCAGGTTATGAAAATACATGGAGGAAACTTAAATTCATATTAGTAAGTGAAAGAAGCCAATCTGAAAAGGCTACACACTGTATACTTTTAACTATACAACATTCTGGGAAAGGCAAAGCAAAGGAGACAGTTAAATTGTCAGTGGCTACTATGGGTATGGAAGGGAGATGAAAATGTTAAGGCCTGTGAAAATTCTCTCTATGATACCATAATGATAGAGACAAGTCATTATGTGTTTATCCAAACGCATAGAATGTACAACACCAAGAGTGAACATTAATGTAAACGATGGACTTGGGGGGGATTATCAATGTGTCAGTGTAGTTTCATCAATTGTAACAAGTGTACCACTCTGGTGGGGAATGTTGATTACTGGGGAGGCTATGCGTGTGTGGGGTCAGGGGCTATACGGGGAATCTCTGTACCCTCCTCCTCTCAATTTTGCTGTGAACCTAAAACTGCTCTAAAAAATAAAGTTTTAAAAAAGAAAAAAGCAGCATGGAACAGAGAAATGGATACAACCTTTATTGACTTTGTAGTTGTGTGAGGTTCACTAAGCCTCAGTTTCTACAGTGGGAAAATGGATATAAAATTAATGGCTAATATAAAAATATTTATTTTCATATATATGAAATAAGTGTTAGTTCTCTTCTATACATTTTTTCTTTCCCATCCCATAGCCTGCTATTTGCCAGCTCATGTCTTCCTTTTAAAATAGAAGCGATGTATCTTCAGTTACAGGCATTTAAGTGGAAACCTAACCTCAGTGGTTCTCATTTAGAGGACTTTGTGTCTAATTGTGAAATAAATTTCTTTTATTTTTGTTGAAAAATAATTGTACCAAACATCACCCATCTCTCCCTAAAGTAAATAATACTTTTCAGGGAGACTATAGTCTAAAGCCCTAATTAGGACAAAAAGAAATCTTTAATTCTGTAGGGCACAGGCTAGCTTAAGTATGTAACTAAAGACTGTGACTCACAGACTCCAGCTATAGGCAGCACCACTGACCAAGGGTTCAGAATCTGTGCCACACCTCCCACAGGCCACACCCAGTCAATTACTGAGCATAATGGGGAGAACAAAGTCAGGCCATTCCTGGAGACAAGGAACTCCTGAGATAGTTTACTTCACTCAAAAACTCCTGACGGCCTTGCTGAACATTCCTGATATTGCTGGACAGTTAGGGATGCTTCTGCTGAATCTCCCCTCTCTCCCTCCTTCACTAGGGATCCAGTCAGCATCATCTTCAGACAGCTCTTCTAGTCTCTTCTAGCTCCCTCTCCATTTTATTTCACACAGTTGTGTTCCCTAATAAAATCCTTGCAAATTTAATTATATCTTGTTACTTGTTTCTTAGGGGACAGGAATAACACCCTAAAAGGGCCCAGTGAGAGATTCCTTCTACTCCGTAGTTATTAATGTCTCCACCACCAAAAATCAAACTTGCTAACAATCTTTAAATCACAGTTTACATTTTCAAAACGAAACAAACACACAAAGCATGACCTAGCATGGTTGTTACAACTACATACAGGATTAAGTCCAGCCTTCATGTCCATTTCACACGTGGTCTCCTATCTATTCCTGACACCACATACCTCCTACTCTAAAGTGACTTGAATTGTCACCACTCTTCATTCAACCTGCAACTGCTTGTGTCTTTGCCAATTTTGCCTCTTGTGTTTAAACTGATCTTCTTCACAGTTCCAACCCCACCACTCAAGGCCCATCTGAATGGCTTCCTTAGCTCTGAGGCCTCTTCCCAATCTCAAGCAGAAGCACCACCACAACAGTTGCTTCATCTGCAGGTATGCACGTGGCTAAGTAATAGAGCGAATTGTATATCTGATCACAGTGTGTAATTCCTTCTTGTGTTCTCCACAGTGCTTAATTGACAGCCTGATATACTGTAGATGCTAAGTTTAATAAAAAGCCAAATCAGTCAATGTTACATAAAGGAAATAATATAGATTTGGAAATAGAACAATTTGGGTTTATATCTCAGATCCCTCACTTACTAGTTGTGTGACTTGAGGTAAATCACTTAATTTCTCTGAGGTTTGTAAAATGGGCATAACAGACCTCACATTACAGAGACTTTATGAGGATTAAATGAGATAATTCATTTATTTTCATTCATCCAACAAAATGAGCACCTACTATGAGCCAGGCACTGTGTTGAGTCTAAAGGACACATTATTGGAAGAAATAGGGTGCCTTACCTCAGGAAATTTTATTTTAGTGTAGAAAGGCAGTTAAAAAAAATTAAACAATTTAAAAAATTGCAGATCATTATAACTTTTATGAGGAAAACAGGCATGATGCTGTGCTAAATAATGATGGGAAAGGGAGGGTATGAAACTTAGGATGACCAGGATATGCCTCTTTGGGGAACAGCTGGACAGTGCATAGTATGTGCTCTGTATCAATCAGGGTTCCACCAGAGGAACAGAACTGGTGGGACATACATACACACGCGCACGCGCACACACACACACGTACAATTATATTGTGCAATTAGTCCTCAACAAAAAAGAAATACATATAATTTACAATTAGACACAAAATCCTCTAACCGAAAACACACTTACATAGTGTGTGAGTGTGTGTTATGTATGCTTATATGAAAATATATATTTATATTCATATATAATCTATATGATTTATTGCAAGGATCTGGCTTATGGGATAGGCTAGCTTGGCAAGTCCAAAACCCATGTGGCAGGCTGGAAACTCTAGAGCAGAAGCTGAAGCTGCAGTCACGGGTGGAATTTCTTCTTTTTCAGTGAAATCTCAGGGGTTTTTGGGGGGGTACATTTTCAACTGATTGGATCAGGCCCACCCAAATTATCAAAGATAATCTCCTTTACTTAAAGGCAACTGATTGTAGAGTTAATCACATTTACCAAAAACCTTCACACCAACACCAAGATTAATATTTAATTGAATAGTTGGGTACCTTAGGCTATCTAAGTTGACATAACATTGACTATCACATGATCTAAGATGTTAATTTTGCCACAAATTGCTTAACTTAAAGTACACTTCGGAGAACCTGGATGTGCAATCACCTTTCCAATGAAAATCACTCTCCCAAGGCTTTTAGAACATCTCTCGTATCAAAACCACAGTAAATAAGGATTTTAAGAAAAAAAGATGTTTCATTTTCTGAAATGAAACAACACATTAGTCAATCTTCCCTGTTGTAAGATTCTATACCATGATAGCTGAACAGGCTGAATTCTAATCTGTTCATTATTCTTAAATATGAAAAAAATAGTAGAAAAGATTTCATTGCTCCAAAAGACCCAGCAGGCAGCACAACTATCAAATATCTTTAAGTGATTAATGGCAAAAACTATACTTCCTTCCTTGTGGTACTTCATATTTTTGATTCTAGATAAAAATGTTTTTAATATTCATTTAATATTGATCGAATACCCATGACTTCATATTAAAACAAAATTGAAAGCACATTTACTTTGCAAGTTAATATTAGATAACATGAGTCGGAAAATCCAAGTTAAAAATCAGTAGAGAAAGTCTGTTAAAATAAATCACATGTAAAATGAACTCAAAAATATATACCCTTATCCCTCTTCATTTATCAAGCATGAATGCTCTTGTGCTTTTTTTCTTTACATGAAAAAAATAATTTTAAATTAATGGATGCTTGTTTACCTTTTTTTCCCCTCCTTGGTTCTTAAATTCCAAAGAATATAGTCTAAGCTCTTGGTTTCATAAACGTGGACAGACCTTGGTACTTCTTGCCAACTTTTCCCCTGGAAGTCAGGGAACATCACTTTTTGCAGAGCTCCAGAAAGATGGCAGATACCATATTGACCAAAGAAGGTAAAATAGCCCCTAAACTCACTGCAGTTTATTACTGATAAGGCCATTCTGTCACATTGACTGGAAACTTATGCTTTTACTAGAGTTTGAAATCATTCTTCTTTCGGGTGTGAGGGAGCTTGGTTTAGTCCAACTGTTGAAACTTTTTTAAGTGCATATCTTCCTCCTAGTCTGACCACAGTGTTCTGTATTCTGATGCAGAGTACGTCTAGTCATCTTGAACATACTAGCTATAACCCATAATTGGTACTTTGAGATCCAGTTTTTCCCTCTGACCACAGAATGGAAGATTGGAATATTTCTATAATTCAGAGCTATGCTCTCCTCCAAGATGATTTTGTTTTTTCAACACCATTTCCACCCCTGTTCTCTCCCTCAAAATTATTTTTAAAATACATGTTAAACTAAAAGTAATTCTACTCGCTGCTAGGAGCAAGCTACCTCTCAAGTTAAGGAATATTGTGCTGAAATTTTAGGATCATTATAACTGTCATAATGATGAAAAGTTAAAGAAAAAATCATGAATTGATATTTTGAGTAATAAAATCTATGCTAAATTTCAAAGATGAGACTGGAAAATTGTACATGAATAAAACAGATGAGGAAACTAAGGAATGGGAAGATACCTGAATTACTCAGGTTCCCTTGCTAGGCATGGCAAGTTTTAACGCCCTATTACTTGCTCAGAGCTTATATCACGAGGCTTGCAGGTCTGGTTAATGCCATATGTTGTAACATCTTCCATGTGATACATGATGCGCATTAGCATATTAAAGGCTTCAAACTGAAGAACTCTAAACTTGTGTTGCCTAAACTTACGGATGTCCCTTGGTATCCGTGGGGGACTGGTTCCACCCTGCTGATGCCAAAATCTGTAGATGCTCAAGTCTCTTGTATAAAATGACGTAGTATTTGCATATAACCTATGCATACTCTCCCATATACTTTAAATAACTTCTAGATTACTTATAATACCTAAAACAAGGTAAATGCTATGTAAATAGTTGCCTGCAAGTGGCAAGTTCAAGTTTTGCTTTTTGAAACTTTCTGGAATTTTTAAAAAATATTTTCTACCTGTGGTTGTCTGAATCCACAGATGTGGAACCTGTGTATATGGAGGGCTGACTATATTTAATTATATTTCTTTTTGTTTCCTTTTTTTTGCTGATCAATATCCTGAGGAGCTGGTGCTTTCTGGAATATGTTTCAGAAAATATTACACTAGATCTAATAGCTGGTGTAAAGTATAGTCAAAGATTTGGGGATCAGAACCAGAAATATATAGTCCCTAGGATTCAATGAGGAAAGGGAGGTTACAGAGAGGAAAGGCAGTGGTGAAATACGCCAAAAGATCAGGAAGAAAAGGACTAAGAAAAGGAATATTAGTGTTTGATCAGGATGGGAACACTAGTGACTTAGTGGTGTGAAGTTGTAGGCCAAACTAGATCTCAGAAATGTTAGTGATGAAAATGTATTAACAGCAATTTGACTCCATTGATCTAGTTGTGAAAGAAAATAGAGAACTAGTGAGAAAAGATAACTGTGTTAAGTGAATTGAGTATTGTTTATTTTAGCAACAGTTGAAACTTTCTATGTTAGAAGTTAGAAGGGGAAGACTGATTGTGGAAAAAAAAATGAAAGATCATAAACAAAGCTTCCAGTAAAGAGATTAGATAAAAGCACATGAGTTTATCTTTTCTCTTACAAAATCCAGTATTATTAAGATTGGGATTGTAAGATTCATTATTGTTAAGATGTCAGTTCTTCTCATATTGATCTATAGATTCAATGCAATCCCCATCAAAATCTGAGCAGACATTTTTGTAAAAACTGGCAAGCTGATTTTAAAATTCATATGGAAATGCAGAGGACCTAGAATAGTCAAGAAAATTTTGAAAAAGGACAAAGTTGGAGGAATAACGCTACTGGATTTCTGGAGTTATTATACAAGTACAGTAATCAAGACAGTACCATGTTAGTATCATAATAGGCAAATAAGTCAATAAGTCAATATTCCAGAGATGGTAAAGAATTTGAATCTTTATATTGAGAAATATCCTTGAATATCCAGCATAATCCACATTTATGTAAAAATTGCAAAATTTTAGAATATTTCAACCCAAATTCCTAATAGCTGAGTACAACATCCAGATCCTAATTCCTATTTGACAATAATATCTGGGGGTTCTAAAATTTCCTATATTTTTTCTATAAATCCTTTCAGGAAGTAGGATTATTTAAAATAAGAACACAAGTGCAAAAATAATAAAAACTCTTTTTCTTTCAGGGTTGCAGAAAAAAATATAGGATTAATGATGTGTAGAGAAATGGGGATAAGCTAAGTGCTCCCTCTTTCCCTGCAAAAAGGGGAAGATTTAATAGAGGATTTCATGCTGGGTGATATCAATTTCAGTAGAAGAGTATAAGGTCCCTAGGTTCAAGTAAGAATGTTAAAATGGAAATTCAGAGAAAAGATGTCTCCTGGTACAGCCATCATGGGAAGAGAGTCAATTCAATTACTCCAAATACAAATAATCTTGGATTAGCCATAATGTGTTTCATTTGTGACACCCTATTTTGCTCAGCTGTTGTAGTATCTAAGTTAGATGAACACTGCATACCACCCTGTGAGGAAATGCAACCAAATAAATGGTTTGTTTTCAGGTCCTGGTTCCCTTGGGCTTTGCTTGGTGATATTGGCAGAGAGCAGTGAAACTGGGCAAGGAAGGATGGCAGTTCAGGGAAGTCCTGCATTTTGCTCTCTTGACAGCAAAAAATAGCCTAGAGAAAGGTCCTTGGCTCCAGGAAGAATGTGCCATAAAGAAATCAGGCTCAGCCCTGCATGAAAACAGGGCCTGGGTGGCTTCTTTGTCACTGGTTTTTAAGACATCATATGTTCTAAAAATTGTGTGCAATATTGAAGAAAGTCAATTTAGCACACGTGTTTGGTATTCTCATAATCCTTAATCGTTGACATTTACTACAACTTGGATCACTCTTCATCACCACTCTTTATCACATATCAGAGGATTTTTAGGAACTTGATTGTTGAGAAAGATCTGCAAATCTCATGAACACAGACGATGTTATTTTCACAGACATTGCATGATGTTTTGCCTCATCATAGCATAAGTTGGGTTCAAAATGAAAAATATTTATTTCTTCAGTTAAAAAAATCCATGGACTTCTGTATTATTGGAGTGGAGTTTTCTTATTAGGTATGTCATGAACTGACCCCTCCTCAAAAGAAATTTGTTAACGAAACCATGAAACATTCATCCATTTTTATTTAATCAAGGTACATTTACAGGGTACCAAAAATATGCTTGGCAATATGAGATGTTCTGGAAAGACTCAGAAAGATTAAGAAGAGATAGAAATATCACAGAATACTTAAAATGACATTGACAAAGTGCTATAACAGAAGGATGTAGAAAGTGTTATAAGAGCACTAAGGGAGATCGTTAGGAAGTTTCCCTCAGATGACATTTAAACTGCTTCCTGGGGGATAAATATGAGTTTGCTTTAGAAGGAGTGGAGTGTATCACAAACAAAAAGACAAGAATGTACAATGGTATAATACAAGATCAAGGTTTTGGTGTTTTTAGAACAGCATGGAGTTTGCTGAAGTTGAAGCACAGGTATACTTGGGGCAGGTGAGGAAGGAAGACACATGAAGTCAGAGAAGTAAATTCAGAATAATAGTAAAAAACATACAAAATAACTTTTCTTACACTAAAGGTAAAAGGGAACCAAAGGCGGTTTCTAAGAAAAAGACCAACATGATTAAACAGATGAATGGCTTAGACACATTACTATGATAGGGTGAGAGATAGCCTGAAAGGAGTGGTAAACAGTAGGGGGCAAACTAAAAATGTAAATCTCTGAATTAACATTTTCTCTCCTAAATATTTATAATTTCTAAAATATAAGAGCTTTGATGTTTGGAGGAAATTCATGAAGCATTCTCTAGATCCAGAGCTGATGATAAATGCATTTCTGGAATATTCACTTTCTAAAAGAATATGCCTGGCAGCTATGGGGTTTGGAGAGTGCTGGTAGCCCAGAACCAAGGAGAGTGGCATCTCTGCAGAGTCAGTCAAAAAACAGGGCAAGATAATGTTTTCACAAGTAAATGGTGAATATTCTAGATGCCTAATCTGTTTTGTGTTAAACCAAGAAAGACTTACTCTTTGAGATTCATTCCAAGGATTACTTTTTCTTGGTGGAACTGCATTATATATTATGATAACTTTTGGTATATTTCAGATCTGATACTGTTTGGACAAATACCCTCAAATGCTAATTAGAAAGGATTGCTGTGGTTTAATGACGATACGAGATAGGAAAAATGCCATAGTATTCTTTAGGAAAAATAATTAGATTTCAGCTGATGAGGTTTATATTTATAGTGAAACTTTGCAAACCTCTGTGCTAGAAGAATCCTGTATCCTGAACTGTCAATAAGCTCCTAGCATGCTCACTGTAAAGGTATGAGAAACACTTCTAACACATTTTATATTTGGCCGTTTAAACTCCTAAACTGGACTAACTCTGTGTTTGATCTGTAACTGACTGCATACAGCTTGGTCATTTAAATATTTGGGGGTCCTAATGCCTTGGGAAATGCAGATCTTGTTTCGTTTAGCCTTACTCAAACCAAAACCAAATTACAGCATCTGAGAAAACCCCATATTTTTGTTATTCAATTTATTTCCAAGTGACTGCTCACTGAACATTCCCCAGAGGGTGTTATTTTGGTTCTTCTTGATGGTGATATTTTGCTTAAATAATTCAATTAAAAAACTAATACTCATTATGAGTTAGACACCATGCTGGATACTAATTCAAGGATGATAAAGACCTGCCAAGAAATCATCTATAAATTCTGGTGGGAGTGTGAACTGGTGTGCCATCTTGGACAGCTATTAGGCAATAGAGGTGCATAATCGCTTAACTACATCTGAAATGCAGAAAACACCAAAAACAGGTTTTTTGGCAAGACTTGCTCTGAAATGATGGAAATGAGATTATTTATGTTCTTTATTCTATTTAATGGGAATATTCATACATTTTGCTGTGTAGATACTAACATGTTTAATTACTGGGCATTACCCCAGACAGACACTCCTAGTGATGTTACATGATATATGTCATATATCTTGTTATTACCTCATTAAATTATGAAAAATTCTCAATTCTGAAACACATCTGACTTTGAAAATTTTATATAAGGGATTATGGATCTATATTTCTCTCTTCCAATGTTATTAAACAGTTTGACATGTGAAATCAACTGTGTAAATAAAGCTATTAGCATTTACCCCAAATCTTTTGTTTTATAGACTACATTTAAACAGTAAAGACTCCTCAGACCTCCTACACAGTTTACTTCATAATGCTAAAAAAAAAAAAAAAAGACAGAAAAAAGAAAAGCCTCATTATGATGTTTTAAAATGTTTCTTTATTTTTTAATGTTACTTTTTCTATAGCCAGAGTCCTGTTTTTCACTGGTCTTTTTCCCTTTGTTACTTGTATTTGGTACTGTTATGCAGATGGCTGTGGAGGACTTTCATGGAACTCCAGGGAGCCAGAAGACCCACGTTGAAAACCACCATTTGAAAGGACTATTTTAGATGGTATATTAAATAGTACAAAAGCAACACAGAATGCTGCCCCTAACTTTTGTATATGGCACAGAACCAAGACCTTCCTTCATCCTTAACTGGGACCCAAGTTAAATTAGTTCCTTATGTGCCTGGTGTTTTTCAGTTCATCTTGTGCCGTCATAGAAATGAATAATAAAAGCTGCACTAAGTCTAACAAGAAAAAAAAACACAACAGGATTCAAAAGAAGATAATTAAATCCCTCAACTGCTGTAAGGCAAACATTAAAAAATATGAAGAAATTGGTCTTCCTTTTATATTTTAGCATGCCTCTTCTACCATCTGCACAAATGTAGCTTCTTAGCCAGAACAGGTACTTAATCAAATGGCAAAACGACTTAGAGGCTCGGTTCAAGGTCTTGGTCATAGTTTTGAATTTAAGCCACATGAGGAATAAAACAAACAAACAAACTTACAGGAAAATCTGCTTGCCACTGAATCTAAGTTTATGATTTTCAAGACTGGACCTCCTTTAAAATAACTAATTTGTATATGGATGAGTGTTGAAGATAATATCCCTAATTGAGCATTCTCTTCCACTAAGAAAACATATTCATGGAAAAATTAAAGGATTGACATCCTTGAGTACCATAACCAAGGATTAAAATAAACACCAATCTTAACCTCAGCATAGGTTTTATGTGTTGTTTTACTTTTAACTTTAACCATATTCTTTGTTTTATACAAATTGTCTGTTCCAAATGATATTCTTATCTTTGGTGTGGCCCATTATGAGCCATTGGCTTAGGACTTTCCGTTATTTCTCTACAACCCCAAGATCTAAATATATTTGATATGTGTCAAACAGATATCTTTAGGGTAGGTATTGGCTACAGATTGTTTAGAGAAGTGTGTGTGTGTGTGTGCGTGCGCTCGCGTGTGTACATGAGTGAGTGTGAGAGTGTGTTTTTGTGTATTTATCTTCCCTGATGCTTGCCAACTATCTGATGTGAAAATCTACAGCTTAGGCAGAGTTTAGAAAGGATTACAGTGCTCAAATAAAGGGGGTTAGTTGTGAACGTGCTGTTTTGAGAGGTGATTTTCACACTGTTTTCTATGGAACCTTAGTTCTTAAAGGTGTCTTGAAAGGTTTATTGATATTTGATTCCAATTTAAGATTTTAACTGTAATAAATTGTTAGGACACACATTCAAATGTGTTAAATACTACATTTTAACACACTGTAGTCCACCAGCATACTGACTTCTGCGGCCAGGTGAATTCATTTTTGTGCAGGCCCTAACTTAAAATCTTTCTTACCATCTCTGGGACTATATTTGAACTTTCAGACATGTGTCCTTGATTAAGATGGTTATAGCTGTACTGGGTTTTTTTGTAACTCATATCTGTGCATGCTTGTGTGTGCACACACACACACACACACACACACACATATATATACACACACAAATACAAGGACATACCCTCTTGCTGGTCTGTAAGAGTCAAGATGTTCTATTTCCTAAACAACCCAGTAAATTAGAAAAATAAATTGAATGCCAAGGCTGATGGGACTTCAGCAGTCACCTAAATTACTATCTGAAAGTATTGTGTTTGTCAAACAGAATTTTCACTTCTTTTCATGCTGTGCATTTTCAAGCTGTTTGAATGTTTACAATGTATACACATTATTATTGTCAAAAAGAAAAATAAATATTACATGACAAAATGCAGTCAATCTCTTTTGCATTAGATTTTTAAAAAAAAAGAATATTTCACTGCTAAAGTATTTGAAAACACTACTTTAGATGAACTGATTTTAAAACTGTATTTACAGTCATGCTAATTTGTAACTGATAAGTACTCAGGCAATTGATTTATATTGTTGTTCTATCTCCTTTATTAGCTTTGTGTACCTGGGTAAGAAAAAAGATTATTTCTAAGCTACTTCCTCAATAGTAAAATGTAGTTAATAATAGTTACCTCCGTGGTTGTTGTAGGGTTAAATTAGAACATGTAACACTGTTCCTAGCTCATAGTAAGTCTTCAATGTGTGGTGCCTTTATTATAAAATATTTTAAAAGAATTAAATGTGTCAAAATTATTTTTAAACACTATGCAATTGAAAATGCATAAAGTTTGGTCACTTGATACTGTAATGTGAAAAAAACACAAGCAAGCAGACAAAAAACTGTATTATTTGGGTTTTCCACAGCATTTATTCAAACAGATATAAAATGGTTAAGTGCTGGGTTCTACTGAAATATGCTAAGATCAATTATATTTCACATTTTCTCAACTTCTCTAAACTGAATTTCCCAGTTTGCAGATGGCATTAAGCTTTCTCTGAGTAGTGAAATGCCAGAGCGGGGGTGGGGAGGGGGGATGCCCAAAGTTACTGTGAGTGGGTGGAAAAGGGCTTGGATGAGTTCCAGGGGAAAAGGTAACCAGTTGAAAGAGGAAGAAAAATGTACCATAGGAGGTCCATGAAATGATTCTTCTAAGCAACCCTTCACAAAACAGGAGTGGAGAGGTTGCCGTTATGGGAGTGTCCCCTGTGAAATTAGCTCTCAGTGCTGCTGACAATTAAATGATAGGCGTCAACAAGTTTAATGGAAACCAAAGAATTTACTTTTACCTGTATTCAAAACCATGGTGTATCTACATCTAGGGCAGCATTTGCAAAACTGACCACTTCAATAAGGAAAAAACAAGCAAACAAATAAATCCAAGGAAGTGACGACTAAAATGATCACGTGCTTAAGGAGATATTTATTTGACTGTAAAATTGAAATTCTCTCCCATTTAAAATGGTGCATATATACTCACAATCATCACAAGAGCTATCTAGAGGCAAAATCATGATATAAACAGAATTCGTTTCAGGTTGACTTTCAGAGAAAACCTAGCAATGACCTACCATGAAGTAAAACAAGTGACATATGCCTAGCACGTGACTATTCACTATGCAATTGTTTATCTGTTACCTCATTTACTTGTCAAAAGAGTTGCTAGGAGCTCCTGGTGGGGTGGAAGACTGGCTGACAGGCAGGGTTCTGTGTGTTCTCAGCCATTTATAGTATGGAGCATCGTCAATAATGACAGCATTCTGAGGACAAACAGAGGCCTCTAAGACAAGAAAATATTTTTTATAGCTAGATCTTTGAGTTCTTTGAATCATTTTACAGGATTTTTTAAAAAAATATTTTTCTCCTAAGTCCATGTCATTGGGGGCTTCCTGCAGATATTTTAATTACTTTTAGTTCGTTAAATACAAACATAAATTAATTTCTTATTGTATATGATTACTTATTCTTTCAGCTATTTTTTGGGAGGGGATTGAAATTTGTATTTGGGAAACGAACATTGTTATCTCCCTCTCCAGTTTTAAGCTGAACAAATAAAATGCCATATATCTAAGGTCTTCCATTTCTTTATATTGTCAAAGATCATTCAGAATGGCCAGTAATAAGATTTTCCATTATATCCATTCATTTTGATATTTTGTTTTCGGTGATTCTGAGCGATGAGATCCAAACTTGAGATTAAAACCCATTAACCTTGAGTGCACTGTAATGCAAAACAGAACTTTCCAAGACTGGGCAGGTGGCCTGAACTTCTTGTTTACTTGGTTTTAAATGATCTCTGAACATTCTTTTTTATATCAGATTGGTATAGTACAGGTGGAACTAAATGGTCTGATTAAAAACATTTGATTTTTATTCAAAACTGTCATACTATGAGGACAAAAAATGGATATTCCTTGGCATAAAATAACTCCAGGAATGTTTTTATCAGGAGACAGGAATGCCTGGAGTATTAAACTATGTAAAGACGGGACTTAAATATACCCCTCTCTCTGGGGACTGCCTTTCAAAGTCCTCCTCTCAATTGTCAGAATTTTACCGGAATTGGCCCAGAAAGGCTCTTTGTTTTCCATTGGCTGATGCAGCAATTGCAACAAAACAATGCTTAGTGGTGGTTAAAAAGTGCCAGTAAGCACACAAACACACAAACATACCAAGAACGGTGACAACAAAATCCAGTTTAAGAATGTCAGATGCAACGTTTTTAAATCAAAGAAATTTACTTCCTTCTTTTGTTTTGCTTCTATTTTCCCTCAACTCATTTTTATGTGTGATTTATCATGCCTATTTTCAAAAATTGTGACCCAATTTTTCTGATTAGAAGTTCAACATATTTTATTCACTGTTCAAAGCATTTCAGATCACCAGCAAGCCATGAGAAATAGATTTCAAACAGAAGAATAAAAAAATTTATTATAAAGGTCAGAAAAAAGGAGACTCTGAGAACAGGCAACTGAAATGATATATTCTATACTGGGGATTTTGGAAGCATTGAATTTGATATTTTGATGATGAAGTGGCCTGTGGAATTAGGTAGCTCCCTAATGTTTTCAGCTCATGTTAAGCATATAAGGATGGAACCTAGTAAAGGAAAACCGAAACTAGTTCTGTGGTACTGAGAATATTTAATTCTTTTCATTCTTGAAATCAGGCCCAGCAATAAATAATGCACACACACTTTTGAACAAAGCACAAATTAATTAGGAAAAACGTGAATTTTGTGCCATTCTCTAAATGAGGAATATTCTATGTAATGTACATAGTATACATTATTAATTGCTCATTTGGGGATAAAATTAATTCCATTTGGAAAGTTTCCTTTTCCCCTCAAGTCAGCAGAAAGTATAATTATGCACATTTTAAATAAAGGTATATATTTTTTATTCATGCCCAGAGTATGTTAGGAATTATGAAATATTCACATAAAAGTAAGATGGATAACAGCATGAAAGTATGGATAAAAGTATTGAAAATGCCCTGCTTGAATAAGCAACCATTTATGAAAAGTGTGAATACAGAGATAGGAAATACCACCGAGGAGGAGGCTGGAGCTGAACCTGATCACAGGTGTAAAAACCTGGCTGAAATAGGCAAAAGGACTGTTTTAGGTTTGGAGATGGAAACAGAGATGAAATATGGAGAGAGTTGTGAATAAGAACTTTTATATAACTAACCTGCCTATTTCCCATTTTCTGAGCACTCCTCGTGTATCCCGCCTCTGCACCTTTGCTGGATACAAGCCAGTGAGCCTTGGATGCTTACCTATTATCTTCTAGAGATTTCCCATGTGGAAATTCTATGTAGATGTTAAAATCAAGCTTAAATGCCACATTCCCCACAAAGATTTTCTAATCCCTCAAGCTATGATCTCTACCATCTCTAAACTCTTCTAACACTTTATAAAACACCCCGCATTAGTTCGTCATTACCCTACACTAGGCAAGACCTTTACACATGTACATTACCTCACTGAATTTTTGCCCAAAGCCTTATACATCTATTATTCTCTCTTTAAAGATAGGGGAATATGCCTAGAAAATTTAATAACTTGTTGCAAGTTCCATAGTTAGGAAGTGGAGGATTTAGATTCAAATTAAGGTCAATTTTAAAAAAAATTTATTGAATCCTCTTTTATGTAACAATTTGTTGTGAATCCTGTAATTTTTTTTTTAACCAAGTAAAACATTTTGAGTTGCAAGTAACGGAAATCCTTTCCAAATTAAATCAAACTTAAGGTTGTTATGACAGTACCATATAGGGGGTTATATCACAGAATTTAAGGGCAGGGAGGGCAATGGAACTTCATGAGGGAGTGACATGAAAGCTGACCAATCATGAGATGGATTGGGACCTGTAGATCTGTGGTTGGCTCCTTGTATTTCTTCTGGCCCTGCCACAGTATGGTTTGGGTGGGATCAACATCAATCTCTGATTCAGGGTGCAGCGTGTTAGTCTAAGTCACCCAGAGTTCATTGCAACTGTAGGTCTCAGACAATCAGTGTTTGGCCTTTCCTGGCCACAGTGATGATTTCTGGCTTGAGCACGTGACTCAAGTGGGCCCAATGAAAATGAAACCCAAATCTTTTTTATAATGGTTGAAAAAAGAGAGTTCTCTTCTTTTGATGGATGATTTCTGGATATGAGACCGAGAATGATTATCAGTTTACTACCGTGAAGAACAATGATCTGAGGTCAAACCAGTAAATGAAGGAGGGTAGTCACTCAGGGAAATGGAGCTGAGCCCTGACCAAACTGCATCTGATATGCATTCTCAGTGGCAGGTTACATAATTATTTCAGAATATTCATTGCCTATCCCTCTAAGAATTATATTTATCCACCCCATTGACATCAGCCTTTGCCATGCAACCTGCTTTGTGAATTGGAAAAAGCATGTGATTTTTGAGAAGAAGCTTTAGAAGCCAATATATAATTCCACCATTTCTTTGTATTATTCCATGAGATATCCTAGGTAGGGGCTGCCCTTCAGCCCTGCTTACAAGGATAAAAGTAGACCTTTGTAGATCAGTAACCTGCTTCAAAGAAACATTTAATATAAGCTACTGCAATTTTGGAATTCTTTCTATAGCATAACCTTGTGAAAAGTGATTACTACTATCTATCATCTCTGATCTTTGCCATTGAAAAAGCCAATGCATGTCCTCCATTGCTGAAGCTGGTATGAGTTTTTTGTTATTTTGCATTGAAAATATCTTAACTGACAAACCCATTTTAGTCAATTGAATAATGTTGTTAACCCTCAGTGGTAGTAGGAAAGCCTTTGAACCTGCAAACTTCCCAAAGGTACGCTGCTATATAGTCTTGCATCTGTAACGCCCAATACTTAGTTTGGGGTGGTTGTGGCTACCAGGAGGGAGGATACCATCTCTGTGGACACCCACGTGAAACAGAAGGGGACTTTCCAGTTTCTTTAATGATCTTAATGAAATCATGTAGCTCGAACTTAATATAATGCATAGAATTTTACCATTTGTATTACCAAGATTTTTTTTTCTCCCATGCAAAATATGTTCTCCCTCACTAACAAATAAAATCAAAGCTGAAGCACATAAGTGAATCTCTTTGATGCTTATTTCAAAGCATTTCAGAAGAATTAATTACAGCAATACACTGAGAAATATTTAAGTGTTATTATTTCTCTTCCATACATGAAGAGGTGGAACCCCTGAAAGTTTAAATATCTTTCCTGGAGACCACACAGGAAGTCACTGGCAGAACTCAGTGTTCCTAACCTCATTGACCTCTACAATCTCAGTGTGGTCTGCAACCATTTTACATCAGAACATTCACAGGAAGAGGAGACATTTTACCAAAACACTCTACCAACAGTAACCACAGAACTTGTTTTAGTGCTTATTGCCATTTATAGCCTTTTTTGAGTCCACCCTTAGGATCAGCAAGATATTTGAATTAAGTTACTGCAAATTCTGCAAACCAGCCAATGCCTGTTCTAAATGCCTTTTGGGCATCAACATAAACAGGAAAATGCATTGTTCAAGTCTCCTTTGGATACATTCTCTCCCCTTCCTCTAATTCAATTGAATCGTCAGGGTAGAGTTTGGAGAATGAGAGAGAAAAAAAAAGACCCACTGAGAAAAAAAAAAATTTTTTTTTCCCAAAAGAATGTATTACCTCTACCAAAATAATAATAATGTTAATAATAAATTATTGCCATACCTGGTCAACATTACCGGAATTTTAGGAATTTTAATGACTATATCAGATATATTACTTAATTGTTCAAATAGACTATGGAAATAGTAGAGATTTAGTTATCAAAAAAAATGGATTCAATAGAACATGATGATTCACCAGCCATTTACAGAGATGCATCCTAAGCCTCAGGGTTGTAACTAAAACTTGCAAACTTTCACAGTGAGCTTTGAGCTCATCTTGCAAACTATATCATTTCTTTTAGACCATACAGCAAAACACAATGTAAATCTAAAAATACATACTATTTTGCTTTGGCAACTTTTCCCAAGACTATGGATACTCTATATAAGCATAATATATTTAATGCTTAGTTGTCATAATTGTACATGTATTTAAGCCAAAAGACTATTAGCTATAGTATTTTAAAATTTGAGATTTTAATCTTAACAGAGAAAATATGTTTATTGTTGTTTTAGTTTAATTTTTTAACTACCTAAAACATTCCAAAATTGTACTACTGAGTCTACTTTTAGCATGCTTCCCTCCTCTCACCCCCCAAAAAAAGGTACAGTTTTACTTAATTAATCAAGGAAAATGGAACAGTTCTTAGATCCTTAGATCTACTGAGGGAAGCTAGCACTCTGCCTCAACTCTCAGTAATTCCATGGAATATTTCATGCAACTTATTTGTGTCTTACTTTATTTTTCCCACTGTGCTAATTTTACAATAGCCTAAGTAAATTTTGTCAACATCATTATAGGAGCCACAGAGGTCTGCTAGAGATGCAAAATCAGAGAACCTACATATGTGTATATAAAAGTGGAAGCCCAAACTTTCAAAAAACAGTATAAATATCAATCTAAAGATAAACAGCTTAAATATCATTAATCTTTTTTGATGCCAACATCTGGTAAGCATAACAGGAATAGTGGACACAAATAATTACATTCTGCTGTTATTAAATGTCAGTTTTTATGATCTATATTTTAAAAATCAATCCATTCACATGTACAAACATTTTATACCATGAAAAATTGTCTGAATATAAGCTCTTGCCTTTAAAACTCTCTTTAAAAAGCTCTCTCTTTAAAAGCTCTTGCCTCTCACACTTTTGTGAGAGCTAGATATTACATAATACCTTGTTCACTTCAACTAACTCATCCATTATTTATCTTCTTTTAAATAAAATTCCAAGCAAAGAGCTCTAGCCTTGTGGAAGTGAGAACTAAGTAACAATGGTGAATTTTAGAAGAGATAGGAGGCCTGCTTTCTGTCCCACAGCGTTGTCAATAGATGCTTATCTTTGATTTTTGAGAATTTACAGTGTTATGAACTTAAGACTTTTGTTTACACATTCTGTGAACTGTATGAAATTGAGTAAATTATGAAATGGGTTTATGGTAAGAAGACAATGCCCTGACAGCAGAAGCCAGGAGAAAACACTGGCCTTTAAGTTGGAAAAAAAAATAATCTTGTGATATTTGTAAAAGACACTGCCAAAATTCCATGTGTATTTTGTCAAAATATAATAGTGGCTATGGCAATTGTGGATGCAGCTGGGGATAGCGTTCTTCCAGTTCATTTGAAATATTTACCACTGCAAAGAATGAAGATTTCTAACATTTACCTTTCACCATAGCTCTGACATGCTACTATTTATATTTGAAAACAAAGATCATAACATATTCTCTTGGAAAAAAATTCATGATGTGAAATGCAATTTCAAAATAATATCCTGTGAACACTGAGGAATTTAAAGAGAGCGGGGAGGGAGAGGGAGCAAGATTTTATATGCACACACACACACACACACACACACACTCCTGATTTTATTGAAGTTACTGATTCTTCCAAAGCCTAAACTGGAAATTATTTAACATTTTAAAGACCTTTTCCATAATGCTCTAGGAAAGATGAAGGTAGACAGGGATGATAATGATATATATTGTTCATTCATGCATTCATGCATTCATCAAACCTTAATTTAGCTCATGCTATGTGCTACGTTCTGAGGATACAAAATCAAGCTCACATGGTCCTTGCATTTTGGGAATTCATAATCCATTTGAGAGAGAGATAGATAACTCACTATAAAGATTACAGCATGAGAAGTGCTAACTCAGGGCTTTCTAAAGATTACTGAAAGAGACTAGAACAGGGACACTTTAATCAAATCTGAGTATTTGGGAAATATTCAAAGAAAGGTAATTTTTATGCTGTTTTTTCAAGGAGTTACCCATATGCATTAAAGAGGCCCAGGAGGATTAGCAGGAGGGCATTTCGGCCAGAGGGAATGGCATGTGGGAAGTGTGGAATAGCATGATATGGTTGGGGAGGTACAGTGTAACATTACCTGGAGTGGCTAGAGATTAGACTGAAAGACAGGTTGAAACCAGATGAAGGAAGCCACTGCATGCAAAGCTAAGGGGACTGAAGTCTATGGAGAGCACTGACAGACTGTCAGCCCTGTATTTCAGGTAAGATTTGCATTTTAGAAAGGTTATCCTGGGAGAAGAATAGGAGATATACCATGAGAGCATCAGTCAGCAGGCACTTCTGTTATTCTGATTCTTCTCCTGTCATATTAGGCAGCACACTCAGTTAATGACCTAATCTGCAAAGAAGATTTTCTTTTTATTTACTCAAATTCTGCCTTCTGTGGTATAAAAAACTACCTGTGTGCACAAAATAGCCAAGTCCCTCCTTTCTGAAATCCCCTTCATTAATGCCAATGGAGAAGGTTAATTCTAAGAACCTGAGTTAAGCTATCATGATATCTAGAAGAGCTATAAATGAATTATGAGCACATTTCTGGCCTTGCCAGATCTCAGAGATCTGAATGTGTAAGGAACAGAATTTGTAGTTCAGTTTTTAGTCCATTGGAGTTGCAAAGTGCTGAAGAGGGAGAGGTAGAAGAGAACAGTAGGGAAAGAAGAGAGTTAGGTATCATGAAGTCTCCCAAGTGATGGAGAAAGATAGAGGGCAGGGTAGAGAAACTCCAATGTGTGGGCCCTAAATGAAGAGTTGAGGCAGGCTCCAAAGGAATACTCAGGTGGTATGGTGGGAAAAGCTGGGAAACTTGAATTTTCATTCCAATTTGAGAGTTAATTTTCTTTTCTATGGGTAAAGCACTTAATTCTCCTGACCTATTTGTTTCGAAAGAAAAATAACATAAGAGGAGAGAATCTCTGAAATCTCTTCAAGATCTAATATTCTAATGTTCAACTACAGACAGTCCCTGACTTACGATGGTTCGACTTAGATTTTTTGATTTTATGGTGGTTTGAAAGCAATACGCATTCAGTAGAAATTGTATGTTTTGAATTTTGATCTTTTCCCAGGCTAGCCATATGTGGTACAATATTCTTTCATGTTGCTGGGCAGTGGCAGCGAGCTGCAGCTCCCAGTCAGCCATGCAATCACGAAGGTAAGCAACCTACACACTTACAACCATTTTGTTTTTCACTTTCAGTAAAGTATTCCATAAATTACATGAGATATTGAATGTTTTAATTATAAAACACACTTTGTGTTAGATGACTTTGCCAACTGTAGGCTAATGTAAGTGTTCTGAGCACATTTAAGGCAGGCTAGGCTAAGCGCTGATGTTCAGTGGTGAGGTGTATTAAATGCATTTCCTACTTAACAATATTTTCAATTCACAATAGTTTTATCAGGACATAACCCCCTCATAAGTGGAGGAAGATCTGTATTTCACAATTTCACCGAAGCCTACTCCTAACACATATATTCTATTCTTGGTTCTTTTTCCCCCCCAAACTTCTTTTACGCTCTTCCTGAAAAGTACAGTAATAGATAAAAAGCACCAAACTCACTTAGTGAATATTTCAGTGATGTATAAATTGAGTTTAGTTTAAAGGGAGGACTGTTGTATACTAAAGAACTTGTCTGGTCTTTGTCCCAGATTCCTGGGAGAAAGCTTCTAAGTCCTTGGAATTTCCTGAGTGATGGGAGTATCTTTGTTTTTCACTGTGGGCCCTTGGGGCCACACCTGAGTTTTTGTACATAAGATGACTCATGGTAGGTACCCAGGTAGTTTCAGAATGGGAGCTTGCCACATCAGAAAGATCAATCATGTGATTAAAAGGTTTGAGGTTTCAGCCGAATGATACTAGCCTGATTTCTTCTCTCCAGGGAGTGGGTAGGAGCTTAAGACTGAGTTCAATGATTCAACAATCAATTATGCCTATGTAATAAAACCCCAATAAAAACTCTGGACTCTGGTGCTCAGGTGAGCATCCCTGGTTGATAATCATCCATCCAAGGGCCAGGAGAGTGATGTGTCCTGAGGACAAGGAAGCTTCACATTTGGGACCCTCCCAGGCTTCACCCTATGTGTCTCTCTCTTTGGTTGGTTCAGATTTGTATCCATTTGCTATAATAAAAGTATAATCATATACAAAAATATTTCACATTTTCCTAAGTTCTGTGAGTTACTTCAGTGAATTATTGAATATGAGGGGATAGTGGAAACCCCCAAGTTGGTAGCCAGTTGATCAGAAGTATAAGTGGCCTGGGCACCCCTAAACTTGGAGCTGATGTCTGACATAAGGGGAGTTCTACTGGGGACTGTTTCTTTAGCCTGAGAATTCTGTGCTAGATTTGGGTAGTTAGCATCAAAATTGCATTGTAAGGGCTTATTGAATATTTTAGCAGATTTTTAAAATTAAATTTTTAAGAAAAATTTACTGACATTATTACAATTAAACTTTCTGGAGTGCCACTGGTTCATTACAATATCCATGAAAGAATTAAATGTGGATGCAACAGAAGTAGCCTCTTGAAAAGAAAGAAGTAACATTATTGAACTGCGACTAGATGTAAATATTACATGAAGAGAGGATCTTCTGCAACTATCAAATAAGAAAAAAGGACAGAGAATAATGTTTTTAAGCAAGGGATCAAACTTCTTACAATTTCTTTTAAAAAAGACACTCAGTGGTGTACAGTAAGAAAATAAATAAGAAAAGTCGATACCAGGATTCATCAGCATATTACATAAGGTCAAGTATGAGAGAATATGCATATTTGATATGCATGTTTGAAAAAAAAAAACTGGTCACAGCATGAATAAAAAAAAAGATCCACCTTGTTCCCACTAGATTTTGTAATTTAACATCATTTCATAATATCAATTGTACACACATGTGCTACAGCGCTTTTTTTTTTTTTTTTAAAGAATGGCACACCGAATCAGGACCACTGATCCAGCAGTCGTTTTGCATAAAACTAGATTCCAGCTTGACAGGCGCTATGCATCATCACACATCCTTAAGAAAAATTCTCTGCTGTGTTTACATGTGTCTTCCCAGCAGCTGATTTCTGAATTTGGGCTCTGATGCATGGCGTGTATTAGAGATTGGAATATACCTCCTATTGTGCAATCCAAATGAAGCCAACTGCATTTCCTACAAGATTATCCTGCCTTGTTTTCTTTTCTCATTTTACCATCTCTCCACTTTCTCTTCCCTATTTTCTTCTTTCCTTCTTTTCCCCCTCATCATTCCTTCCCTTAATATTTTCTTCCTTTGACCATATTTTTCCCTTTTCTACTAGTCTAGAAACTCCTTGAAAACAGCATTATGTATGTTTATACCTTCAGGGTCTGGCCATGAAAGGATGTCAATAAATATTTATGAAATAAACTGTTGATGCTATATTTCTAAGAGTTAAAAACATATTTATCTAAGATGATGGCATAATGCTAATGCATGGAAATTTTATCTTTGTCATTGCTGTCACCATCACCACTTGTCATCATCTTTGACATCATCATCATCATTACCATATTGAGTGCCTACTCTCCACACAGAGCACTATAAGCACTATTTCATTTTATTCTATTGTGGTGTCATTAGCATCTCATCTGTGAAATGGAGGTAATAATAGCACCTTCTCCATAGACTTCTTGTGAAGACTAAATGGAATGATATGCATAAAGTTCCTAATATATTACTTGAATAAGAAGTATTCTATAAATGTTAGCTATAGATATAATGATATTTTAATCCCCATCTTACAGCTGAAAAAATAGGAACAGAGAGGTTAGATGGTTCACCAAAGGTCACTCAGCTGCTAAGTGACAGAAACTGGAAACAAACTCCCGTTATGGCTCCAGAGACAAGGCCATACCAATACTGCCTTTCAGTCTCCATAGTTCTTGACAAGAGTGGCAATAAAAAGTCAAAAGAATGACTGTGACAAGTTAGACAAAGAAATACTTTTCTTTAAAAAAATGGTGAAGCTAAATGAAAATAAATAATGTCAAAAGGTTTTACGCTGACCATGAAAGTCTTTATCACAGTTTGGGAGGACAGTGCAATTATACTTACGTCAGAAATTTATCTATGAAGTTACTCTTTCTGCTAAAGCCATAATAATCCATTTGTATAATTTTTATATCTTGATATCAAACAAAGTTTTGAATAGTTGATAAATATCATTTCTATGGCAATGTCTAAGTAATGAAATCTGCCCTAAATGATTAAATTTTATTTTGTTACATAGGCAAAATACCTAGGTGACTATAGGTAAAACAACACATTTAAAGATTTAAGTGAATATTTACATGGGGAATGAGGGAATTAACACATTTTTTAAAATTGTAGTAAAATATTTGTTTAGAAGAAAATGAATTCACAAAAGGTAAATAGAAATGAGTTTAAAAACTAATTGTTAAAAATTATTATATATAAATGAACATTTATCAATGATCATATTTTAGTGAATCTCATACCATTGCTTATACGTTGCATCTTATTTTCTGTACAGCAAAGAAAGAAAAAAATTCAGCCAATCAAGTGACATAATGTCTTCTTATCACTTAGACTTTTTAACTTCAAATACTAAAAGAGCTATTTTAGACATTTAAACATTAATTTTCATCATATTCGTCTTATATCTACATATAATAAATCAGGAAATGATATTCATTAAGGTATTCCTAAAATGTCTTTCCATTCAGAATCTGTGTCTTCTGAAACATTTTTTGAGTCAGAGCCATTATTGTCCATGTTTTCCCACACGATATCATCTTCTATACAAAAGAATATTGGTGACGCAGCATTTCTTAACAGAGTCTATGTAGAAAATTAAAGCTATTCGTGCTTAGTTTCTAAGCCATATTGCAATTATGAAGGATTGCTCTGCTTCTGATTTCAATTTCAGAATGTTACTACACACTTCTGTTTTATCCCTCCCACTGCTCCCACCACATTATGTACTAAGTGTTTAAAAAATGTTCCACTAGTATATTGTTCCCAGGTTTGGGGTTTAGTTTTTTGTTTGTTTGTTTGTTTTTTCAAAATCACTGACATTGATTCTGAAGGTTTTCCTAACAGTACTTTTAATGCTTGACCATGCTCAGGCAATGATACTTACGTCTTTACTCAGGCAATAATAAAAAAGATTGCCTGACCAAACATGACTGAAAAAGGAGATTAGTTGTAAAACACAACTTAATTTCAGTGTTAAAATAAGCATTAAAAAATGGCTAAGAGTCAATTAAATAGACTAGTTAATAAATATATAGAAAAGATTCAACCTTTCTAGGAGGAATAAAAAACATACAAATAATAGTTAAACCAATGTTCTGCTTTCACTTAATATGTAAAAAAAAGTGTCCACTTCCCCTTGAAAATTAATCAACATCTT
Organism: Balaenoptera physalus; assembly: GCF_965194825.1. Classification (NCBI taxonomy): domain Eukaryota; kingdom Metazoa; phylum Chordata; class Mammalia; order Artiodactyla; family Balaenopteridae; genus Balaenoptera; species Balaenoptera physalus. The sequence continues at coordinate 29,278,813 of NC_138892.1, read as the reverse complement.
TCTAAGTAACACAAGGGACAAAGAAGTCTTAAGAGATATTTAAAAATCAAATGAAAACAAAACCAAAAAATTATCAAAATTTGTGGGATGCAGCAAAAGCAGTGTTTAAGGGAAATTTAGAACATAGAATTCACAGATTAGAAATGAAGAAAAATCTCAATGCAATAACCAAAGCCTCCACTTTAGTAAACTGGAAAGAGAAGAGTAAATTAAACTTAAGACAAGCAGAAGAAAGCTAATATTAAAGACAAAGACTTATTCAAACAAACAAAAGCTTACAGAGCTCATTGCCAGCATATCTATACTATGAAAAATGTTAAGGCATGCACTTCAGGCAGAATAAAATTAGAATACTATATGAAAATTTGAAATTACATAAAAAATTAACCCCAGAAATCATAAAAATTAAATTAAGTGTAAGGGTTTTTTCTTATTTTATTAGATTAACAAGATAAGTATCTGTTTATGTAAAAAATAGTAACAAAATATCATGGGATGTTTAACATATATAGTAGCAAAATGTAGCACAAAAATAGCAAAATGGATGGAAGTGAGGAAATGGAAGTAACTGGAAGTATACATTTGTAAAATGAAGTGAAGTGGAATAATATAATTTGCAGTCAGACAATATAATCTGAAGGTAGAATATATTATAAACCATAGAAAAATAACAAAAAAAGGGGGAAAAGTAACAGAACAGATGATACAAACAGAAAATAACAGCAAATTAGTAGATTTAAATTTATACATTTTAATAGTTATATTTAATATATATGGTCTAAACCCCTCAACCAAAGGCAGAGAGTGTCAGATTGGATAAAAAATTGAGATCAAATGCCTCCCACAAAAAAGCCCAGTTTAAATATAAAGATACTGGTAGGTTAAAAGTAAAAAATGGAAAAATATATGACAAGAAAATACTGATTGAAAGGAAGGGCAACTGGCTATATAAATACACAAAATAGAATATAGAAAGAGAAAGATCTCCAGGCATAAGAAGGGATATATTTGGGAAACAATTCTCCATGTGTCTGTAACATATCCTCACATTTTGTGATTTCATTTATTATGGATAATCCTTTTAAGAATGTGCAGTGAACAGCTAGAAAGATACTGTATCTTCCTTCATATCTAGGGCATAGGGTATATTTGTTTGCAGTCTGGGATAAAAATGTCCTCTAGAGAAAATGCTGGGCAGGCTTCCTAGCAGCTTTCTTCATAGGACTGGGGTTTACTAAGTTCAGGGTTTCTCAACTGGACATAAACTCACTGTGTGTACAGCATCTACCTGGGCTTACACTTTATTCTGCACTCACAAGAGTTAGGGGTAAGGAAGAGTTGATATAAACATGAAGTTCATGCTATTTTCTGTGCTGTGAGTAATAAAAGGCTTTCTCTCTGACCCAGGGGTCTTGTGTCTTCTTCCAGAATCTATGAAACTATGGCACTGTGCTGGTAAAGGAATGAATTCGTCAAGAAGATATAACAATACAAACCATATATTCACTTAACAGATTATCAAAATATATGAAACAGAAAATGACAGACCTAAAAGGAAGAGACAAATCAACCATTATACTTGGAGACTACAAAATTTCTTTATCAATAATGAGAGCAACACCCAGCTCTACCCACCACCAGTCCCTCCCATTAGGAAGCCTACACAAGCCTCTTAGATAGCCTCATCCACCACACAGCAGACAGCAGAAGCAAGAACTAAAGTCCTGCAGCCTGTGGAATGAAAATCACATTCACAGAGAGACAGACAAAATGAAAAGGCAGAGGACTATGTACCAGATGAAGAAACAAGATAAAACCACAGAAAAACAACTAAATGAAGTGGAGATAGGCAACATTCCAGAAAAAGAAATCAGAATAATGATGGGGAAGATGATCCAGGACCTCGGAAAAAGAATGGAGGCAAAGATTGAGACGATGCAAGAAATGTTTAAGAAAGACCTAGAAGAATTAAAGGACAAACATCTAGAAGAATTAAAGAACAAACAGAGATGAACAATACAATAACTGAAATGAAAAATACACCAGAAGGAATCAATAGCAGAATAACTGAGGCAGAAGAATGGATAAGTGACCTGGAAGACAGAATGGTGGAATTCACTGCCGTGGAACAGAATAAAGAAAAAAGAATGAAAAGAAGTGAAGACAGCCTAAGAGACCTCTGGGACCACATTAAACACACACCAACATTCATATTATAGGGGTCCCAGAAAGAGATTAGAGAGAGAAAGGACCTGATAAAACATTTGAAGAGATTAGAGTCAAAAACTTCCCTAACACGGGAAAGGGAATAGCCACCTAAGTCCAAGAAGTGCAGAGAGTCTCAGACAGGATAAACCCAAGGAGAAACACACTGAGACACATAGTAATCAAATTGACAAAAATTAAAGACAAAGAAAAATTATTAAAAGCAACAAGAGAAAAATGACAAATACCATACAAGGGAACTCCCATAAGGGTAACAGCTGATTTCTCAGCAGAAACTCTACAAGCCAGAAGAGAGTGGCATGATATATTTAAAGTGATGAAGGGGAAGAACCTACAACCAAGATTACTCTACGCAGCAAGGATCTCATTCAGATTCGATGGAGAAATCAAAAGTTTTACAGACAAGCAAAAGCTAAGAGAATTCAGCACCACAAAACCGGCTCTACAACAAATGCTAAAGGAACTTCTGTAAGTGGGAAACACAAGAGAAGAAAAGGGCCTACAAAAACAAAGCCAAAACAATTAAGAAAATGGTCATAGGAATATACATATCAATAATTACCTTAAATGTGAATGGATTAAATGCTCCAACCAAAAGACACAGGTTCACTGAATGGATGCAAAACAAGACCTGTATATATGCTGTGTACAAGAGACCCACTTCAGACCTAGGGACACATACAGACTGAAAGTGAGGGGATGGAAAAAATATTCCATGCAAATGGAAATGTAAACAAAGCTGGAGTAGCAATACTCATATCAGATAAAATGGACTTTAAAATAAAGAATGTTACAAGAGACAAGGAAGGACACTACATAATGATCAAGGGATCAATCCAAGAAGAGAATATAACAATTATAAATATATATGCACCCAACAAAGGAGCATCTCAATACATAAGGCAAATGTTAACAGCTATAAAAGAGGAAATCGACAGTAACACAATAATAGCGGGGGACTTTAACACCTCACTTACACCAATGGACAGATCATCCAGACAGAAAATTAATATGGAAACACAAGCTTTAAATGACACAATAGACCAGATAGATTTAATTGATATTTATAGGACATTCCATCCAAAAACAGCAGATTACACTTTCTTCTCAAGTGCACACGGAACATTCTCCAGGATAGACCACACCTTGGGTCACAAATCAAGCCTCGGTAAATTTAAGAAAATTGAAATTATATCAAGCATCTTTTCCGACCACAATGCTATGAGATTAGAAATCAATTACAGGGAAAAAAATGTAAAAAACACAAACCCATGGAGGCTAAACAATACATTACTAAATAACCAAGAGATCACTGAAGAAACTAAAAAGGAAATCAAAATATACCTAGAGACAAATGACAACCAAACCACAACGATCCAAAACCTATGGGATGCAGCAAAAGCAGTTCTAAGAGGGAAGTTTATGGCAATACAAGCCTACCTCAAGAAAGAAGAAAAATCTCAAATAAACAATCTAACCTTACACCTAAAGGAACTAGAGAAAGAAAAACAAACAAAACCAACGTTAGTAGAGGGAAAGAAATCATAAACATCAGAGCAGAAATAAATGAAATAGAGATAAAGAAAACAATAGCAAAGGTCAGTAAAACTAAATCTGGTTTTTTGAGAAGATAAACAAGATTGATAAATCTTTAGCTAGACTCATCAAGAAAAAGAGGGAGAGGACTCAAATCAATAAAATTAAAAATGAAAAAGGAGAAAGGACACCACAAAAATACAGAGCATCATAAGAGACTACTACAAGCCAATCTATGACAATAAAATGGACAACCTGGAAGAAATGGACAAATTCTTAGAAATGCACAACCTTCCAAGACTGAACCAGGAAGAAATAGAAAATATGAACAGACCAATCACAGGTAATGAAATTGAAACTGTGTTAAAAATCTTCCAACAAACAGAAGTCCAGGACCAGATGGCTTCAGAGGTGAATTCTATCAAACATTTAGAGAAGAGCTAACACCCATTCGTCTCAAACTCTTCCAAAAAATTGCAGAGGAGGGAACACTCCCAAACTCATTCTATGAGGCCACCATCACCCTGATGCCAAAACCAGACAAAGAAACTACAAAAAAAAGTAAATTACAGAGCAATATCACTGATGAATATAGATGCAAAAATCCTCAACAAAATACTAGCAAACAGAATCCAACAACACATTAAAAGGATCATATACCACGATCAAGTGGGATTTATCCCAGGGATGAAAGGATTCTTCAAGATATGCAAATCAAACAATGTGATACACCATATTAACAAACTGAAGAATAAAAACCATATGATCATCTCAATAGAAGCAGAAAAAGCTTTTGACAAAATTCAACACCCATTTATGATAAAAACTCTCCAGAGAGTGGGCATAGAGGGAACCTATCTCAACATAATAAAGGCCACATATGACAAACCCACAGCAAACATCATTCTCAATGGTGAAAAACTGAAAGCATTTCCTCTAAGATCAGGAACAAGAAAAGGATGTCCCCTCTCACTACTATTATTCAACATAGTTTTGGAAGTCCTAGCCACGGCAATCAGAGAAGAAAAAGAAATAAAAGGAATACAAATTGGACAAGAAGAAGGAAAATTGTCACTGTTTGCAGATGACATGATACTGTACACAAATAATCCTAAAGATGCAACCAGAAAACTACTAGAGCTAATCAGTGAATTTGGTAAAGTTGCAGGATACAAAATTAATGCACAGAAATCTCTTGCATTCCTATACATTAAGAACGAAAAATCAGAAAGAGAAATTAAGGAAACAATCCCATTCACCACTGCAACAAAAAGAATAAAATACCTAGGAATAAGTCTACTTAATGGGGTAAAAGACTTGTACTCAGAAAACTATAAGACACTGATGAAAGAAACCAAAGATGACACAAACAGATGGAGAGATATACCATGTTCTTCAATTGGAAGAATCAATATTGTGAATATGACTATTCTACCCAAAGCAATCTACAGATTCAATGCAATCCCTATCAAATTACCAATGGTATTTTTTACAGAGCTAGAACAAAAAATCTTAAAATTTGTATGGAGACACAAAAGACCCCGAATAGCCAAAGCAGTCTTGAGGGGAAAAAACAGAGCGGAAGGAATCAGACTCCCTGACTTCAGACTATACTACAAAGCTACAGTAACCAAGACAATATGGTACTGGCACAAAAACAGAAATATAGATCAATGCAACAGGATAGAAAGTCCAGGGATAAACCCACGTACCTACGGTCAACTAATCTATGACAAAGGAGGCAAGGATATACAATGGAGAAAAGACAGTCTCTTCAATAAGTGGTTCTGGAAAACCTGGACAGCTACATGGAAAAGAACGAAATTAGAACACTCCCTTAACACCATACACAAAATAAACTCAAAATGGCTAAAGACCTAAATGTAAGACTGGACACTATAAAACTCTTAGAAGAAAACACAGGAAGACACTCTTTGACATAAATCACAGCAAGATCTTTTTTGACCCACCTCCCAGAGTAATGGAAACAAAACAAATATAAAATAAAAACATAAATATACAAATGGGACCTAATGAAACTTAAAAGCTTTTGCACAGCAAAGGAAACTATAAACAAGATGAAAAGACAACGTCTTTCCTTCCAATACCACTATTTTTGAGTCAGCTAAATACTTCTCTAGAATTATATATATATGAACACATATACATAGGCATATATTTGCATGTGTGTGAGTGTATGAGTGTGTGTGTGCATGTGTGTGTGTGTATGTGTGTGAAAAGTATCCTATATAGAAATTCTAATGATTTCCATAAACTTGGTAGTGCCTTTCTGGCAGTATATAATAGAGATACTCATATCACTGAAGGGAGAACAGAGAAGCTCCTAATTGCCTATCACATTACTTTTGGAGCTAAATGGATGTTACATTATTCAGCATTAAGAGAGATATTTCCAAAGCACCAAGCAAGATGGATGCCTCAGAATCCCTCATTTGCTCCAAAAGCTCTTCATCGTTTGCCTTTTCATTGCTTTGTCATTGCCACGGTGAGGGACACCCTTGGTGCACAATGTTGTTTGCAGGACAATTTTTGCCACAAAAAAAAAAGATTAATTTTTTTCTGCCATTTTCCATTTTCATCACCAATTTCCAACTGTCATGAAAGTGAGCTCTGTTTTCACACGACATTCCATTCTTATTACCATCTTTGTCCCAAGAATGAAAGTCTGTAATGAGAGCAAAGCCATAGCTGGCATCGGAGGGCTGTTATAATTCACTCTCATGACAAAGATAGTAATGAGAAATGACAGTGGCACAAAATGAATCCCTTCCGATCCCAGCCCCTTGGATGATAATGAAAACAGAAGATGGCACCACCTTTATTCATCTTCATGACACCAATTGTGACAGGATTGAAAGCTGCAGCAACAAACCTATCCGAAGTTACAATTTCCCAGTCTTATTCCCATCATGTTTAAAAAACAACAACAAACAAACAAAACCAAACATAACAAACCTCCATACCACCATTTCTCCTGAGAATCCAGTTACAGGGTAGCTTTCAGAGGGTGCAGAATTTTCTTTACTATCTACAGCTGAAAGCATTTCAGAGACGATTAAATGATTCCATCTCCTAAAATTATGTTTTCTTTTTTTTATTACGAAATCATCCTAGCAATACCTCTGAAAGAAATGATGGGAAGGAGGAGGGAGAATATAAAGACAATTTTTGGAGTTCTAATTCCCTGACTCTCCTGAAAAAATACAAATTTAAGGTATAAAATATTTAGCTAATACAACTAATACAGAATCTTACTCTTCCACATCTTTCCCCTCCCCTCCCCTCCCCTCCTCTCTCCTCCCTTCCTCTCCTCTCTTCTCCTCTCTCTTTTTGAGCTATATTATAAAATCTAAAAGGGATTTTAGAGCTAAATTGATCCAAACTCTGCATTTTGTAAATGAGAAAAGGGAGGCTTAGGTAAATGAAGCAACTTATCCACATCACCTAGGTAGTGCCAGAATACCTATTCACAATTTTTCAGTCTGATTTTTCTAAGATGTAAGTTGAAAATGCCAAAGAGAAAAGTATCACAGAGTATTATGCTTGATTTCTTTGCAACCTCTCTAATAAAGGATGGTGGCATTCTCTCAAGGAATTTAAGGTTACTGGCTTTGTCACTTCCAACCTCTGTGCTTTTGGGTAAATTATCTTTCTGATTTTCAGTTTCCTCTACTGTAAAACAAATTTAGAAATGTATAAGTGGTGTACTAAACAGTCTATCTTAAATAGGGTAAATAATATGATCACCTTATTCTTTCTTCTCCCTACTGACTTCAAACAGAACTTTCTTTCACCTCCTCCTCACTCTGCTTCTAACTATTCTGTGGTCAGGAGCTAGGGAGGGGTGCACAGTAAAATGGCAAAGACTCTGATCCTTTGCTGGGTATCTCTGCACCACACGATTTCATGGCATTGGTAATAGACCCTTTGGATGACTTCTTACAACTTGCCTTCCATTCCTGGTGGCCGTAAAGCAAAATGGTCCATTTTTCCTCTTGGCAGACACCCGAGTCCTTTCAAAAATATTCAAGCCTGGCTACTTTTCTGTGTATCCAGGTGGTCCATGTGAAAATGCATACCACCTCGCCCTGACATGCTCCAGGAGTGAGGCCAATTCACTGCACGCTTTATTCTCATTCTGCAATGGGACCTGCTCTAGGCAACCTCCGGTATTTGGAATTCTTCAGGCAAGAGACAAGCACAAACTGCGTGCACAAACTCCAGCAAACACATGCCAAGCTGGAGATGTCTGTTCCATAACAGCATGAGCACACCTATGCATTTTTAGCGGCTAACAAGCATTTGGCAAGGATTTGGGAGTGTGTTAGTGTGTCTCTTTTGACAGACATTCCAATCTCTGAGTGGTTATTGGGAGGTACCCTTACTTGACTCAAGAGAAGAGGGAATGTGATAGTCTTATATATACCTATAAAATCCCTTCATTGATTTTGCTCTCCAGCAAATCTCTAAAATTCTCTTACACTAGCTATTGGGAATGATGATGGCTGGGCCAGTCTGGCCATGTGGGGATGAGTTTGTTGCTTCTTTTTAGATAAGTAACAAAACTTGCTCTTCATTGTCTCAGCTTTCAGACTTTAGATGAAATTCTGAGACCCAGCAAAAGTCTCACTGCATTCTCTACAGATTTCTCATGTTTGTTGTAATAAGCATAACTGTTTGATAGTGTGATAATTTATTTTGTATTTCTATGAAATGCTGATATAACTCCTAAGTTATGGGGCACCTGAAGTGTAGAGAGGGGAAGTGCCTTCTTCTGATGCAAAAAATTAGTGCTTTGGTTAAATCAAATATTTTAACTAATATAAAGTGAGAATGTATGTCACAACACACATTTTAAGCAATCAGAATGTCTAGGAGTCCTAGAGCTTTCCGTGCTTTATGATTTCTGTGACATAATAAAACTCATCTATAATCTACATTTTTGATCCTCTACACTGAGAATCCAACATGCCTTCAACCCTATCCAGAGTTGGCCAGAGCTCTTGTTCTTAGGAAATTACTTCCCTGTAAATACCTCTCTGAACAGAATGAAGCATTCATGGTTCCAGTAGCAGCTGGGTCCCACCAGACCTGTGCAGCAGTGGTACTTGAACTGAATATTTTGTCGTTCCCTCAGGATAATATGCTGAGATCTCTTCCATATTTTTTGTATATTCCTTGACCTACTCATAGACTTTTTGGGGTTGATTTTCATAATGAACATTTTCCTTTTACACTTTCCTTTGAACACTTCCAGACAAATGAAGAACTTTCAGAAAAATGAAAAAAAAAAAACACCAAAACACAAAACCTTTCTATTAAACAACAGTAATTTTGGTGGAAAAAATACTCCTGATTTTTAGGTCTGCCTCTTTCACTGACTAATATAACACCCACCGCGGTAACTTATATTTTGAGACCTAATGTGTGCAAGGCTTTGTGTTTTATAACCTCGGACAAGTAACTTCATTTCCTTAGGCTTTTGTTGACTTGTCTGTAACATGAGAGAGATTGGAATTAGACGTGTGGTTTGCCATCTGTCCTGAGGACCTCTTGTGTTCTGCTGGGATGCTCAGCAGCTCCCACATAGAAAGAAGGGATAAGACAAGTGAATTGTAAGGGCTCCACAGCAGCCTCTCACTCAGTGGAGGAGTTCTGCTTATATCATTCTATGTATTGGGTTTCTACACAGGATTGATATTTGAAAAAGGGGTTAAACTCTAAAGCCACTGGATTAGAATTTCCTTCTGACTCCACATGAAATAGTTTATGATTGTAAAAACCCAGAGCAGCAAAAGTTAATTCACGTTCCCTTCCACGGCATACGGTGAGGTTGGAGTCATATGAAATTGCTCTGATACTCAGCTTGACATCACCTGCTCAATTTTGTTTAGTGAAGTGTCACAAGATTTCTGACAGTGAGCAAATAATAGCATAAAACAGGAAGTTTGCTTGCCATAGTCATGCAGGCAAGAAAAGTCTTCATTTGAAATGTATATCATGGGGTTCAAAATCAACTTGGAAATTGTTATAAACTTGCCAAAAGGGCAAACAGACCTTACCACAGGAAGACATAGAAAGAAGTCAGCCATTATGTAACCATATAGCTATCGTGCTTTAATGGGAGCTATTTCCACAGTTCCTGATCTCAGCACCTTGAAGAAAGGGATGCTATTGTGTAATTTATTTCTAAATAAATTTATTTTAGTTTAAAGATAACTGTATTGTTTTTAGTAATGCAGGTAAAAATAAAAGTTATGCTAACTTAAAGTGCTATGGATATTTTCTATAGTCATTCAAACTAAATAGAGTTAATATTAGAGGACAATATTAGGAAAAACAAAGATTAAATGCATATAAAATCTTTAATTCTACGTATAGACCTATTCTGTAGTCAAATAAGACACGTGCAAGAAAAAGTACTTAGTTTTTAATTCTCATATTTTCATTTTCATATTTTTCCCTATTTGTAGCCTAGAAGATTTGTTAGAGAGTATGTAACATCTTCACATACTTTTGATAAATTAATCTTAATTTTGGCAGTTAAGGCATCTGGGAGGTTAAAAAGATGACTCGAAAATTCCATTCCTGATGACTTAGAGTGAAATTACAATTACCGCTGTGTCTTCTGCTTGGTTAAATGCAGTGTTCCCACTACACTTGGATTGCTATAATAAGTCAAGCTTAAGAAAAATGCATATATGAAAACTTGCTTGCAATTATTTTGCCTGACAGTGATGCAAAATGTAATTAAAAGGTTTAAATTGTACAGGTGCTAGAAAGAAGTGTATTACAAAATAAGCAAATCATAATGTTAAGAACTCCAGTTGGGTTATTAACATGTTATGATCTTAATTATGACATTCCAGTATTATAATCCCAGGTCTATTGCTAAAGAGAGGAGGTTATAAAAGTAGGTTGCCAAAATCTTTATCAGAGGAGTTATTTTAACATCATTTTTAAAGGAAATTTATTGTTTAATTATAAAAGTAATATAACTACAATCTAGGAAATATGTAAAATGGTAAAAAGAAAAATAATTGCCTATTATTCCTGTACTCAAACTACCATTATTATTATTTTGGTGGAGTTCCTTACAGGCTTTCTTCATATGCTTTTATTAATTTTTTTGTTTACAATTCTAATGTGTGCACGTAACATTTTGCACACTGTCTTTTCACTTTATTGTATATATTTAATAGAGTTTTGTATTTTCAAAATGAGTCTAGTTTGTATTTTAGGGAATTACTTGGTAAGAGAAAGTGGTCAGCATGGCACTGAGCCTCAGGTCTGGTCCAGAGGTAATTCCACTTTGCTGTGGGGCTTGCAATAACTAGGGCCTTTTCATTCCCTGGAACCATTTCATGAAAAACGCTTTGCTCTATGCTGAATACTAAATACAGGATAAAGTCTCCATCAATTAAGGCTTGGAATGAGGCCAGACCTAAATCACTGGGGTAGAATCTTTGCATCTCAGCTTCATAGGGATAACCGTATAAAGAGACCAGATGATACAAGACACCATAATTGCTGCCCATGGAAGCCAAGGGAGGGCATTTGAACCCATAGAGATGAAAGCACTTCTTTCAAGGACACCTGAAGGCATGTTATGAAACCAAGAACCGCAATAAAATCAAAATTACTTAGGAAAATAACTGTAATGTATAAACTATTCTATGAGTGAGTGTAACTCAAAATTTTTTAAAAACAACAATATGTAAGTAATGCAAACACTAAGAGCCCCTGCAGTTTTGTTATTTGAGATTGAAAACAGTGAATATTGGAAAACTGTAAAACCTATAAAACATCAACCTTATGTACATATGTGTAGGCAAAATTTGGCATAAATATGCATGGGAACACTATCTTAGTAATATCTAAATTATAAACTGTACTTTAATCCAAAAAGACTAAAGTTCACGAATAGTTTCAGAAGGGCTGAATCTCTCCAAAACTTCCAACAACTTCATTCATCATTCAGAAACCACAAGAGATTAAAGAGGTTTAATGATTCTACTACTTAGAATGCCAAAGTCATACCAAGATTTGTGATAGTATTGTCAAGGATGTGGGGAAAAGGTGCACAATTTCTAGAGAGTAGATTGAAAGTTCACAACAGAATCTTTAAAAAAATCTCAAAATTTTTGACTCCATAATTGCACTTCTTGAACTCCTCCCCCCCCGCCCGGCAACCTTTTAAGATTTCACTTTGTTTTTCTGTTTTTTCTTCCACTTTTATTGAGATATAATTGATATGTAGTGCTGTATAAGGTATACAACATAATAATCTGACTCACATAATTATGAAATGATTATCACAATAATTTTAATGAACATCCATCATCTCATATAGATACAAAATTAAAGAAATAGAAAAAAATTTGTGATGAGAACTCAGGATTTACTCTCAACAACTTTCCTATATAACATACAACAGTGTTAATTATATTTATCATGTTTTACATTACATCTCTAGTAATTACTGATCTTTAAACTGGAAGTTTGTACCTTTTCACTCTAAAGATTTCACTTTATCTTTGGTTTTCAGTAGTTTAACTAGGATGTCTCTAAGTGTAATTTTCTTTCTGTTTATACTCTGTGGGGTTTGTAGACCTTCTTGAGTTTGTGGCTTGGCATCTAGTCATGTCTAGGAAATTCTCAGCCACTATTTCTTCAACTATTGCCCCTCTGATTAGACATGTTAAACATTTTCCCTATGTCTTACATGTCTCATATGCTTTTTATTGTATATTTTTTTTCTCCCTGTACATTGCACTGAATACTCTCTACTGCTGATTTACTGATTCTTTTCTTTTTTTTTTTTTTGGCTATTTCTAATCTGCTAATAAACTACTCTGGTAAATTTTTCATCTTAGTCATTATATTCTTCAGATGTAGAATTTCCATTTGACAGGTTGTATGTGTGTGTGCGTTTGTACTCTAGGCATTTACTGAAGTTTCCCATTCTTTCCTCTATTTTCTTGAATTATATCAATCGTGTTATTTTAAAATCTCTGATAATTCCAATATCAGATTCACCCATAGGTCTATTTCAATTGTTTTTTTTTCTTTTTTCTTTCTTTCTTTCTTTATATATTTTTGGCTGTGTTGGGTCTTCATTGCTGCATGCAGGCTTTCTCTAGTTGCAGCGAGCAGGGGTTGCTCTTTGTTGCGGTGCATAGGCTTCTCACTGTGGTGGCTCCTCTTGTTGTGGAGCACAGGCTCTAGGCACGCAGGCTCAGTAGTTGTGGCTCGCAGGCTCTAGAGCACATGCTGAGTAGTTGTGGCTCGCAGGCTCTAGAGCGCAGGCTCCGTAATTGTGGAGCATGGGCTTAGTTGCTCCACGGCATGTGCGATCTTCTCGGACTAGGGCTCGAACCTGTGTCCCCTGCACTGGCAGGCAGATTCTTAACCGCTGTGCCACCAGGGAAGTCCCCTGTTTGGTTTTTTTCTTGGCTTTGTTCAATTGGTCGTATTTTTTAACATACCTTTAATTTTAATTTGATATTGGAAATGAAACATTAAAAAATTATATATTCTATGAATGATATATCTTCTTCCAAAGACAATTTCTCTCTTTTGTTTTCTTTTTGTGGAACACAGATAGAGTATCAGCTATCAGAGGATAACTTTAATCCTTTCATGAGTTGATCTTAGTTTGGTTTTTTTTTAAGATTATTTTGTTTCCATTTTGTCTTTGTTATTCTGTCATGGCTTTTGTGGAAACTCAGTGGAAAGCCCTGGGTATTTAGTAAGTTCTTCTGATTTGGTGGAACTTGAAGTTCAATCTTGTTCCTTAGAAGTAGGCAGATACTGAAATCTGCTCTGTTTTTTTTCCCTCCCAGCTGCTGCTTTCCTTTGGTTTTCTTGCCTGCATAATTAGGAGTCCATCAATATCTTGAAGAGAATCAGTAGAAGATTTTGGTACTCCTCTGAAGTCTCCAACCTGAGACACTTTGAGATATTGCCACTCTATTTGTACCCTCTCTCACAATCTTAAACTTTGATTTCTGTCTCCTTAGTCCTATAAGATTCTTGCTTCCTGCTTTGCCTCTATTGCCTCTCATAGCAGAAAATTTCTAATACCTTCAGAAGAGAAGCCAGCTAAATGTGGAACTCACCTTATGTTCTTTCCTTCTTAAAAGGACTGTAGTCCCTCCTGTCTCTAACTACTTTGGTTGTATTCCAGTGCCTTCAAACAGTTGTATTTTACAACTTGCTCAGCTTTAATAATTGTAACAACAGAAAAGTTAGCCAATTCAAGTCACTTATTCATAATTGGAATCAGAACTCCACTTCTAGAAAATAAATTAATTGAAGGAAATAATTATAAATGTGGCAAAGATTCAGCTACTTGGATAACCTATAACAACAATTTTTCTATCACTAAAAAATTGGAAACAATCTATAGGTCTGACAATATGAAATTATTTAAATCAATTATAATCTATCCACTGTAAAACAGAATTGCTCCCACCATCAGGGGCACAACTGAGGTGATAAATTCAAGTGTGACCAAGCAGTGCATGTGTATGTGTGTGTGTATCTTCTTCCAGTCACATTTACTCCACAGGTACAAGCATAAATAGGTGAAGAGTTGGACTTAACATGACCATACTTACTCCAGAACCCTAACCAAGGCCTATTTCTGTCTAATTTAAGAGAAACAGAATGGATTAAAGTGCGTAGATGGCTCACAGAACCCCGGGGGACAGAGGGGTAGGGATGGGGGATATACTGCTAGGAAGAGTTTCAAAAATCATATGTAGAATTGCTCCCATGAAGACACCACTGGTGACATCTCTCAGCAGAGATACTACTGCTGGTTCCTTTGATATCACTGATATTTGCCCTGGAAGTTATTGCTGGAAACATCATCAGTGCTGCTTTAGAAAACTAGAAATGGCTTTTTTTTTTCATTTATTTTTTATTTTTTTATTGGAGTATAGTTGCTTTACAATGTTGTGTTAGTTTCTACTGTACAGCAAAGTGCATCAGCTATATGTAAACATATATTCCCTCTTTTTTGGATTTCCTTCCCGTTTAAGTTACTGCAGAACATTCCTTGTGCTATACAGTAGGTTCTCATTAGTCATCTATTTTATACATAGTATCAGTAGTGTATATATGTCAATCCCCATCTCCCAACTGATCCCACCCCCCTTCCCCCTTGGTATCCATACGCTTGTTCTCTACATCTGTATGGTACATATATACAATGAAATATTAATCAGGCATTAAAAAGAACAAAACTGGGTCATTTGTAGAGACATGGATGGACCTAGAGACTGTCATACAGAGTGAAGTAAGTCAGAAAGAGAAAAACAAATATCGTATACTAACACATGTATGTGGAATCTAAAAAAATGGTACAGACGAACCAGTTTGCAAGGCAGAAACAGAGACACAGATGTAGAGAACAAACGTATGGACACCACGGGGGAAAGTGGCGGGTGGTGGTGGTGGTGGGATGAATTGGGAGATTGGGATTGACATATATACACTAATAAGTATAAAATAGATAATAAGAACCTGCTGTATAAAACATAAATAAATTAAATTAAAAAATTACCAAAATAAAAGGATGAAACTGCCCTCTTTGTTATTTTTAAAACCACACAAATAGCCAGTTAGTAAATGTTTATGGAACTGAACTAGTAGATATGTAATAATGATGTTAAATGCCGTCTGTAGGATAAGTCTAGGGGAAATCTCATTTATGTATCTAATAAAAAATTAATGTCATTGATTATTGAATAATCCATTTTGCTTTACTGGTACCCATCCTAAGGACGAAAAGGAAATGAATATCCAATACTCTGATTGTTACTAATCATTACAGAGATGCAAATCAAAACTACAATGAGGTATCACCTCACACCGGTCAGAATGACCATCATCAAAAAATCTAGAAACAGTAAATGCTGGAGAGGGTGTGGAGAAAAGGGAACCCTCTTGCACTGTTGGTAGGAATGTAAACTGATATAGCCACTATGGAGAACAGTATGGAGGTTCCTTCAAAAATTAAAAGTAGAACTACCGTATGACCCAGCAATCCCACTACTGGGCATATACCCTGAGAAAAGCAGAGCTCAAAAAGAGACATGTACCACAATGTTCATTGCAGCACTATTTACAGTAGCCAGGACATGGAAGCAACCTAAGTGTCCATCGACAGATGAATGGATAAAGAAGACATGTATACAATGTCCACATATATACAATGGAATATTGCTCAGCCATAAAAAGAAACAAAACTGAACTATTTGTAGTGAGGTGGATGGACCTAGAGTCTGTTATACAGAGTGAAGTAAGTCAGAAAGAGGAAAACAAATACTGTATGCTAACACATATATATGGAATCTAAAAAAAAAAAAAAAAGGTTCTCATGAACCTAGGGGCAGTACAGGAATAAAGACCCAGACGTAGAGAATGGACTTGAGGACACGAGGACACAGGGAGGGGGAAGGGTAAGCTGGGACGAAGTGAGAGAGTGGCATGGACATATATACACTACCAAATGTAAAATAGATAGCTAGTGGGAAGCAGCCGCATAGCACAGGGAGATCAGCTTGGTGCTTTGTGTCCACCTAGATGGGTGGGATAGGGAGGGTGGAAGGGAGATGCAACAGGGAGGGGATATGGGGATATATGTATACATATAGCTGATTCACTTTGTTATACAGCAGAAACTAACACACATTGTAAAGCAATTATACTCCGATAAAGATGTTAAAAAAAACTCTGTTGAACACTGCTGACTAATGAGATTGTAGGGATAAGAAGGTTAAGTCAAAATTTCTCTTCTCTACACAAATTGTATTTTGGGGACATGCTTTTCATCTAACTATATAACAACAAATTGTCCGACTAAAACCATTATGGAGCAATCTGGAAACTCTGCCTCTAGTTTTGTAAAGTCTAATAGGAGCCAGAAAGAAGCAAATGAACAAAAATAATCAAATAAACCTAGAGTTGTTCATAAGATAAGACTTGTACAGAATTTAGATGAAATCACAATCATGGTTATGCAATAAATATACTGTGTTAACAACTTGTCCATTAAAAAAGATGCCTGTTAGAAAACTATTGAAAGATCATGGCGTAGCCATTAGACTCAAAAACAAATTGGTATTTGGAGACAGTATCGTATTTGCCTTCAGCAAGAGGCAACAAAGAACAAATATCTTCAATTTATACTCCAAGTGGCTCTACTTTCATCAACATTTGGAATTGTCATATTTCAAATCTAGTCTTTGTGGTGAGTTTGTAGCAATATTTCATTATGGCTTTAATTTGCACTTCCTTGATTACTGAAGAAATTGAGGTCCTTTTTATCTGCTTATTTTACTATCTTCTCTCTTAAAGTATTTGTTTTAATACAAATACTTGCATATTTTTCCATTCGGGTATCTTTCTCCTCTTGATGTGTAGGAGTTCTTTATGATTCCCAAATACAAGATCTTTGAAAGCTAAATATTTTGCAGTATCTTCTTCTGCTCTTGAGTTTACTATTTCGCTTTCTAAATAATATCTTTACTAAGCTGAAACCCTTAATTTTGATGAACAATTGAAAATATTTTCTTTTGTTATTCTTTTTTATATCTGTAAAAACACACACACTATTGTTTTTCTTTACACTACACACAATACTCTGAACACTGCTGTATAGTACTCCCGTCACCACATATGTGTATGGGGGAGGGCAGGGGGTTCTCATACAAGACAATTCTACGACACCAACTGGGTGTCCTAGAATTTAACTCCATTCTGATTCTATCTAATCAGAAATTAGATAATAATGTGTGGAAATAGAGTCATATTCTGCACATTAAGGATTCAGTCCTACAAGACTGCCTCTGCTCCCACTTCAGATGCCAGCTGCAAATCCAGGTTGTTACCTGTGCTTCTGACCACTGGCTATAGATTCGCACAGCCCCCTCCTTGAGTTCAATTAATTTGCTACAGCAGCTCAAAGAATTCATGAAAACATTTTACTTACTAATTACTGGTTTATTATAAAAGGATGTAACTCGGGAACGGCCAGATGTAAAACGTGCGTGGGGCAAGGGACTTGGGAAGGGGTGCAGAGTTTCCATGCCATCTTTGGGTAGAGCACACAAAAAGCACCTCCACCAACTCAGAAGCTCATCACACCCCGCCCTTTGGGGTTTTTATGGAGGGTTCATTACATAGGTATGATTGAGTAAACCAATGACCACTGGTGATTAAATTCAGCCCCAGCCCCTCTCCACTTTTGGGAGGTGGGGGGAGGGGCGGGTAAAACTGAAAGTTCCAACTCTCTAATCGTGTTTGGTTCCCCTGGCAACCAGTCCACATCCTTAGAGGCTTTCCAAAAGTCACCTCAATAACCAACTCAGGTGTGGTGGAAAGGGAACTGTTAGGAATCACAAAAGATGCTCCTTTCAGCTTTATCTCTCTGAAGCCATTTTGGGAACTAAGAACAGAAATAAAATATTTTAAGGAACGACACCACTATTGCTCTAATCACTTAGGAAATTACAAGGGTTTGGGGATCTATGTGCCAGGGAGTGGAGGAAGACCAAATATATGTTTCTGATTATAAATCACAATATCACAGTATCCTGTTTAAGAATTTTTCTCTTCAAGGCCTTTAAAGTAGTGTCTTATGTCTTTTCTTCTAGACGCATTATTATTCTGCCTTTTATATTTAGAAATCTAAATATACCTGAAATAAATTTTTGTGAATGCTATAAGTGCTAATTTTTAAAAATACAGATATCTAAAGGCTTCAGCAGCGTTTATTGAAGAGACATGGTTAACGTTAGCTTTGTAACAAATCGGGTCTGAATATGTGTGGTTGTGTTTCTGGATTTTTTTTTTTTTTTTCTTCCTTTGGTCAGTTGTATTTTGGGCACCAGTATCATACTGTATTGATAAACTTTATAAATCTTGTTAAAAACCGTAGTCCCAAAATGGAGGTGCTTATGCTAAGTACCCCCGTCACCAAACTGAGACCTAATTACAGTTCCAGTGCTCCCAGAAATGGAACCTTAAACCAGTCAGTCAGAAACCCCCTGATCAGCACTAGTGGGGCCGTCTACCTGATAGGCCCCTGCCTCCCCCGAAGGAAAGTGACTTCGCATTAACCCACCGCTTCTCTCCCTGCTTTATTTTTCCTCGTTCCTGCTCCCTTCTGCCAGTAAAAGACTTTTAAGTCTTAAATTTCACACAGCTCCTCGAGCTCCTTTCTATCTACCAGACTGGATGCTGGCCAATTTGAAGCGAGTTTTGCTCAAATAAAATCTTAACAATTTTAACATAACCTCAGTTTATCTTTTAACAGTTCTGTTAGTAACAGTAAGAAGCGGGGCCCGAAGGAGACCCCCGACGGCCCCAGGAGCAACGAGCAACCAGACGTGGTACCTGCTGAGCCCTGAGCTCGCTGCCTCTTCCGCCTCAGGAGGTGCTGGGTCCGTCCCTCGTGGAGCCTCCGTGACTTCTGCCTGAGGGGCTTTCAGGCTTTATTTGAGCATTTCTTTTCCAGACCGCGTCCGACTTAGAAACCCTTCCGGGTCTAAGGTTGGACCGCGTCAGATTTAGAAGGCGGACCGGGTGGAGGGTCGGACAGCCAAAGAGTTAGAAACAGGACTGGTTCCGGGTCGGACTGGCTCTGAACTATTTAAGCCGGACCGGGCCTAGCATGAGGTGTCAGGTGAATACAATTTTCTTTTAAGGCCGAACAAGCAGGTTACTCTTACCCAAGATAATCCTGAATTACAGCGACCACAACAGAGAACTTTTAACGTAGATTAGTTTATCCATTTAGGAGGCGCCTCAAAGAAAAAGGGTCTCAGCCAGGCGCTCACTATAAAGCGTAGAGGGAAAACCATTTTCCCTCCTCTTCAGCTGCTCGTGACCAGCATGAGACCCGCTGGGACGCCGCGCGCGCTCCGGAGCCTGCAGAATCCTGGGGAAACTGGAAGAAGCCGGCAAAGGTAAGAATTCTTATCAAAGTCAGCTCTCCTAGGCCTCTATCTGTGGTGCCTGGTTGCGAGAGGAAGGGAAACCTTCACGTCGTCCTTTCCTTTCAGATTGGCAGGCAAAAAGCGTGTGTGAGAACTAAATCTTTGACTCAGGACTCCTGAATTTGCTTTCGGATACCCACTGGTTGTCGACCTTTTCTCTCCACCTATCAATAGCTGTTTAGTTCTTCTAAACCTTCACACAGATTATTTTGTTCATTTTTTTCTAGGTTTTCTAGTGCTTCCTCAATAGGAGGATTGTTTTGAATTATTCCGTAATTACTGGAAACAAACATTATTCTCAAGCACTTAAAAGATATTTTTCCAAACAAACCAAGTTTCTCCTTGAAAATAATTCTGTTGTTCTGAGTTCAGGTGTGAACAGATACTTCCACCTCATTAGTGAGAAAAAGTCCCTGATTGAGGGACACTAGTTTCTACTTCTGCCTCCTGCTAGCTTCTTTCTTAGGATTATGTGAGATGAGGAGTTATTATGTAAAAGTTCATGATGCCTTAAGCAGGGAAAATGGACAAAATTTGACTCTGTCTGTGGAACAGATAGGCGGCCTTGCAGAGGAGGTGGCAGAATGTAGGTCCTAGCAATGTTTGAGGTGACGGCATAGATCACACGATTCATAGGAAGATGTTGGGGCTTCAGACCAAGAATCAGGAGCAACTGTAACAACTTACTTAATATATTAAGATATAATATGTTCTGCCTTCTCAAGGGCAGAGGAGACTGCCCTTGCTGTGCCCCTGGGATGTTTTGTGGGGAGGATGGGAAGTGATGGTGAACTGTTGAGATGTAGCATCAAATTCTGCCTGTATTTTAGAACTGGGTGTGGTTAAGCTAATGGCTTTTCCCATTAGTTAGGAAACTTCGGCAGTTAGGAAAGCGCAGAGTCCTAACCACTGGACCGCCAGGGAATTCCCCAGGAAACTTATGTTTAAATACAGCGATAAATACAGTAATCTTCCCAAAGGTGTTTGCGTTTTAAGGCTGCTGATTCTGTCAGCAGTTGGGGGTTAGCTTACGAGAGAGGATCATAGGAGGTGGGAGGGCTCAGAAACTGGAGTAACAAAGAGCATTAGTGAGCCCTGTGGTCCTCTGTGGACGTCTAGAAGTAACTGGTGAGAATGGAAGGAACTATGGTGGGGAGGGGTCAGTCATACCTATTGATTTTGTTGCGGTAAAAGGGATACCCACATCTGCTCTATTATCCTTCGCTGAGCTAGTGGGCTGGGACAAACCTTTTAACAAAAATGCAAATGGATACATACTATAAAAGAAGTAAATGATAAGCTCCAATAAGGGAAGAAGGGTCATGCCTGACTTTGCTCACAAAGGAACTGTGCCATGCACCATGCCCGGTGTAGTAGGTACTAAAGAAAGAAGAAAGGAAGGAGGGAGAAAAGGAAAATTTGTTTGTGTGTTCAGGGGTTCCACTAAATTTAAAGCATCTGATCTAACATTTTTTTCTGGGAAAGGACAAAAGAAAAGAGAATCTGAACTGCAGGTCTTTATTCTTGCTAAAGTGTTCAGTTCAGTTAAACGCATTTTGCCTATTACTAATAAGAGATTTTTGTTTGTTTGTTTCAAAAACAGCTATTCTATTACTTCAGGGTTACTCTGTGGTAGTTTTCTGGTCATGGCAATAAATTACTAATTTGTATTCTTTCAAGTTATATGATAAAAGCAGTATTTCAGAACATAATTTTCTCTTCCATACTTTATAGCATGGAATGCTCAGGTATCTAATGAGTGTTTTATACAAACATTTGGGCAGACTTGAAGGTCCTATTTTACTCCCCCTTTCCTGCTTCCTCCTCAAATCCCTCCACCCTGCCCACACACAGACACATACCTATCTTCCTGTGTCCCACCATTATACTTTCTTGAAATTATATGGCTTTCTATCTGGGTGAGAAGGCAAAACAGGCTCCAAACATTCCAGAAGGTTTTATAAACTCTGCCGTCTGCACATCTGGTATGTAAGATACCCATAGTGCTCTTTAATCAGCAACACAGATATCTGTGCTTTGGGCATTTGTCAGAGAGTTACACCACAAATTGACTGCAAATAGCCAGGTCTTGTCAAAATTTACTTGAACTTGGGCAAGCTAACCAGCCAGTCTTACATATTTTCCAAGCTCTGACCTATGTTAAGAAATATAATCAGGACACAACATGGCTGAATAATGTCATTCATCTTCCTGAAGTTAAAATTGGAATATGTGTAATATAAGAGAAATTCAGCTCAACAAAGATTCTTTGTGGTTGTCCGTAGCTTCCCCATGTATATATAAGTTGTTTTGGATTCATAACAATTGAGGGTAAGGTACACAGATTCCCTGTGTACCTCCCCCGCCCCCCGCCCCACCATGCACAGCCTCCTGCGTTTTCAACATCCCCCACAAGAGTGGTCCATTTGTAATAATATGAAACCTTTTCAAACTGGCTTCTTGCACTTGGGTGTTTAAGGTTCCCCCATGTCCTTTTAGGGCTTTGTCATTTCTTTTTAGCATTGAATAATATCTCATTGTCTGGATGTACCATTTGATTTATCCATTCAGCTACTGGAGAACATCTTGGTTGCTTCCAAGTTTGGGCAATTCATAATAAATCTGCTATAAACATCCATGTGCAGGGTTTTGTGTGAACATAAGTTTTCAACTCCTTTGGGTAAATATCAAGAAGCACTGTTTTTGGATCATACAGTAAGAGTATATTTAGTTTTATAAGAAAACACCAAACTGTCTTCCAAAATGGCTGTACCATTTTGCGTTCCCACCAGCAATGAATGAGAGTTGCTGTCGCTCTAGCTCCTCACCAGCATTTGGTGCTTTCAGCATTCTGGATTTTGACCATTCTAATAGGTGTGTAGTGGTGTGTGCTTTGATTTGAATTTCTTTGCTGACATATGATATGGAACATCTTAATTTTTACGTATTTGCCACCTGTATATCTTCTTTGGTGAGGTGTTTGTTAAGATCTTTGGCTCATTCTTCAATCAGGTTGCTTTCTTACAGTTGAGTTTTAAGAGTTCTTTATATATTTTGGATAATAGTCTTTTATCAAATGGGTCTATTGTAAATATTTTCTCTCAGTCTGTGTTTTGTTTTCTTATTCTCTTAACACTGTCTTTAGCAGAGCAGAAGTTTTTAATTTTAATGAAGTCCAGCTTATCAATTATTTCTTTCATGGATCGTGCCTTTGGTGTTGTATCTAAAAAGTCATCACCATACACATGGTCATCTAGCTTTTCTCCTATGTTATCTTTTTAGGAGTTTTATAGTTTTTCATTTTACATTTAGGTCTGTGATTCATTTTAAGTTTTGTGAAGAGTATAAGGTCTGTGTCTAGATTCATTTTTTTACTTGTGGATGTCTAGTTTTAACAAAGATTTTTTAATCTTTTGGAGAACTGTTTTCACTTATTGTCCACTTACCATGTAAATAACTTAATATTATGATCTATGAGATACATTTATCCTAGAGATCAGAATAAAATATATAGTTATTCCAAATGACTTTACCTTGCTTTATTTAATGGACAGCTAAATTATTTAATTCTGTTTTTCCCCTCAGTTGTCAGGAAACTTAGAGAATAATTTTGTATTATATTTCCATTTAGTACAACTTAACTAATAGATAATGAACAACAAAAAAGAGAAGAAACTATACTGGGTGTTTCAGAGGAGACAGAGTAAATGGCCCAATCCATGTTTTAGCCAGGATTACTGCCCAGCATACTTGTCAGCAGGAAAAGAGAAGCTAAGACAAGTGAACAAATAAGGTTGAGTAGGATGATATTACTGGTGGTTCCTAAAGACTGACTTAGAGGAGGCCAAGGAGGAAAAGAAAATATTTAGATCAGGGACTCTGCAGTCTGTATGGAGAAGATTAGCATTTGCCTTGGCTTTTATTGAAGGTTTGGAGAAGAGGAAAAAGTATTTCAGGTAGAAAAAATGTAAATGAGCTATATAGGAATTATTAAGAAATCTTATTTGATTGGAGCAAATGATGCTTGATATTACAAAATGTGAACGAAACATGGAAAGATAGTTTTTTTTTAATGGAGTATGGCTATGAAAGCTACGGTGAAGAAGTTCAGTTATTAATTCATATCATTCATTTTCTTGTCTTTCGAGTGAGATGTATTCCATATGTTAATTTAAATTTTTTTTCATAATTGTGTTTCCTGTTTTTAATAATTTAAGTTGCCTCAAATTCATTTTGATGGTAGCAAAACATAAACAACACGATGTACATATGTTGGTAAGGAAAAAAGACTCCAATAACATTAATTTTTAAAAATATAATTTAAAACATCTGATGTAGAATAGAATGGGAACGAAATAACAACTAAATTTGTCTAGAGCCTCTATGAGCAAGGCTCTACACAGAGTATTTTTCTATATTTTATTTATTCATCATGGAAATTTGGTTATTTGGCATTTTTATCTCAGTTTTATAAGAGATATTCTAAAGCCCAAATAAATTAAATGAGTTTCCCAGAGACCCACAGCTCATAGGTGCTCAAAATCAGATTGAAAGGCTGAACTCTAACACTTATTTTCTTCCCATGACACTGTGCCATAACCAATATAACCTAGTGATTAATTCACCTAATTTTCACATTTAAGCTGAATGTCTGACACAAAGTTGATGCACTTTCATATAAATGTAACTTAATTAATACATATTCAGATTTTAAATAAATACATAAAACTAACAGAAGAATCTAGAACAGCAGTCCATTTTTGTTTTATCCACAAGAGTGTTTAATATAGATATAATTTGTCAACAAATTCAGCTGGTACAAAATGGAAACTTGGATGATGGTTGTATTTACTATTTCATTTTTTGAAAATTTTTGAGACAATTCATTTTGAGAATAGAAGTTGCATAGGTACACTTTCTGTACCTATTGAGGTTGTTCTGTGATTGTTCTCTGCAGATGTTGATTGACTACAGTCATCCTGGAAGTAGCCAAACAGCCTGATCTTGTTGCCTAAGACATCCTAGCATTTAGCAAATTCCAGACTTCAGGGACACATAACTAGAAAGATGTGGGAATTTCAGGTTCTCTGGACTGTAGAGAACCTCAAATTCCCTGCAGAGTCAATTCTGCAGAGTCAATTCTCTGCTTGACTCTCTTTCTAAAGCTCCATTCTGTTCACCAAGACAAAGTAGGATCATTGACATTAGTTCTTCCCAGGGCACATACCTATGACTCGAAGAAAAGGGTAGTGTCTCTCAGTGTAGTATATTCATAATGACTGAAATGCTCAATTCCTTCTCCTGTGCATTTATTTACATTTCAATGTGGAATGAAACAAGACATATTCTCTAAGAAGTGGTAGATGGAAGGAAACCAGCCCTCCTCCATCATCTTCCCGTTCAACACCTTCAAGAGTTAGCAATTACTGCAGAATAAAGCTCAACTCCTTACCTTGACATTTACCATTTTCCATGTTCTGTCTCCATCTGTTCATTCTAATATTATCCCCACTGCAATTTTCCATGTATCTAGTGTACACCTAAATGGAAATATTTATTTCCCAAAACATCCCTGTATCTTCTGGGTATGTGGTTATAAACAAGAATGTCTGGGACCTTGCTCTTTCGGAACTTACCTTTAATCTTCTGGGTATATAAAGCAGTTCTTACAAGGCTTCACAGCCTGTGCATATAAAAGGGACCACACTAGTAGCAGTAATAATCACATCACCCATTCCTCTAACGAGCAGACTGTTGTGATCCCTTCAGTCTTCCCTAGTTCTATCTGAGGAGTTCCAAAAGTTTCTCACTTGAACTCACAAATTGTCATTTTCACTATCATATGGCACTGACCATATTCTGTTTCGGATCCATTGTTGACTCCTCCGAAGCTGTAAATCATTCATGTGCCAAAACAGCACTGATTTCCCCAAATCATTCGTGGTCCAAACAGAAGCAGGATAATGTCCCTATTCCCCAGGTCACACTTTTCCACATAGGCACAAAAGTAGGTGGCTTGCCAACACACCTCATAGAACCTCTCATAAAATACAGCTTCTTCCTTTCCTGCTTATAGCTCCTTGTCTCCATATAGCTGAAGTGATTACCTTTTAACAGTAAGTAATGAAGATATTTTCACAAGAAACCTACATTTCTGATTCTGTTTGAACAATATTAAATGGAGATATTTTCTTTAAAGTTATTCTGTACTTTGGTTACAAGTGGTCTGTTTATCTTTTAAATCTAGTATGTTCATGTGTCAGGCAAATTATTTCATTTTTCTTACCTAATTTGAGAACAACTGTAGAAGAACCTAAACCAGAAAGACTTCCCTGTATTGAGAGGATTTAGTAGAATGCATATGAAATCATTTGAATATACTAGGCTCTTAATAAAGTAAAATGGTCACTTACTCGATTTTTTCTTAAAGTCCATGGGGCCAGTCTGGGAGACAAATCTTTGAAATAGAGTCCAGGCTGCTCTTCCCAGCCCATCCTCCTTCATCTCCACCTAATACAATGTGAGAACCTATGTTGGTTCCTTCCTGCCCCTTTGATCCCAATCCCTCAAGGCAAATGGTGCAAAATAAGTTATGTTGATTCATTCTAACTGTGGAAGGAAGTCCGAAACACATCAGTAAGCAGAGACTAGGCCATAGCTGGTACCCTTACTTTGTTTTTTTACATACGTAACTTTTTATTCTTTCTAGCTTTATATTCTTTAGAAAAAAGAACTTGGTTTTATTCATCACTGTATCTCCAAGGATTCCTTGCACATAGAACACACTTGAAAAATGATTGTTGAATTGACTCCTTTTGGCCATATTATGCTCACTAAACCCAATTATCTTAAATTAATTGTTACCATGTATATTTTATACCTAGCCTCAAATTACTTAGGAAGGTATATAAACTCATACATGATTCCAAAACATAAAACTGGTTAGTTTTTGTTTTATAATAATTTTCCTACTCTTTAATCAAATGTATGATGTTGTGTAGACACTGCCTTAAAAGCAGCTACTGAAAGCACTAGTATTATATTACAAGGCCATCTGATAGAAAAACAATTATATTAGTGTAACTCACATGATATTGGACAAGGAATGATTAAGCCATCAATTCCCTGGAGCTACTTCTGAGCTACTGCTGCTATAGGGATACAAAGGAAATATTATGGTGGCTGTATTTTGCACAATGGGGGGATTCATTTTTGGAGGGAACTCTTCCAGGCAAAGTAGATTTAAAATAGCATTCTCATCAGAAGTAATAAACCTACAAGAGAATGCAGCCAGCAAAGGAAATGGACTCAGAATTCTCAGAGAAACAGAAAGCTGAAGCCTAACAGTCTTTGCAACATTTTGCAGAATATATTGGAAGGAAGTGAAACTTACAGCAGACAACAAAACATACAACTTTTGCATTTAAAGTAGGTACTTTGAGACTAGGCAAAAAAAAAATTAGACTTGGTAAGAGATACCCTGAAACAGCAAGTAGACATCCCAAGAAAAATTAAGTTGGGACAAAGTAAGCTTCATTCACAGGCAGATTTTCCCAACTTAAATGAAAATATCCATAGCCAATCTGGTCACATGTTATCCTCCTCTATTTATTGAAGAGGAATTGGAGAATGGTCTCAGAAAACCAGACATGTATTTTAGAGCATTCCATATTGTAAACTACATATATTCCTCATTACAGCGTACAAGTTCATTTTTCTTAATGAATCCTTTTGTTGCCTGCATAAAGCCCTAAGGCAATGAATACCTTTGGTTATTATTATAAATATATAACAGACTGAATGGAACTATGGAAATTTCTAGTCAATATTAGTATGGGTGGAGTTAAACAGTGCCCCTTAAAGAATTCTGTCTGAATGAGGCTTCTTTCTCTCTGAATATGTCATATTTTAAATGAATATAGGTCAGAAAAAAACTGTTTTGCAAAGAGTCTAAAGAAGCAGCAAATATAAAATTATTCTATAAAGCCAAAAAGAAAAGTTATATAAGGTATTACACAGAGGGAGTGCTCTGTGGAGAAAGAAAATCTGCGAGGAAGGCAAAAATGAGTTCTAGTCTTGGCTTATCTCTAACTAGTTCTTTGGCCTTGGTTAAATTCCTAAACCCAGAGTGAATCCTCGTTTACCCTTTATAAGTCAGAGCAGACCAGTACTACAAGCTTATAAAGCCCTCTTTTCACCTTAAAAGCCACACTGTAGACTGTTTTCGTCGTCATTTGCATCTGGGGACCAATTCTTCCCCATTGTGCACAGATGACCCACACACTGCTGTCAGAGCTGAGCTAATTCAGTGCGCTGCTCTTGACTATTACCATCCTACCTCAGTCCTCCACTGAGCAACACCCCATATGAGGGAAAACAAGGTAAGATGCACTTTTAAAAGTAAAACATTATTGTTTTCGTATAGCACCTTTGAGTCTTTAGCTGGTCTCCTGATGACTCATTTGAAATTGTTAAAAAGCATTTCAGGTAGAAACGCACTGGTGACACTTTGAAAAGGACACTGTTGAAATGATGATTCATAATTCTAAGAATATGGAATTAGTAGTGGTTCCAAAATGGGTAAACAAGTATTATCTTAAAAATTTTTTGCTTGCACATTAAAATGCATTCAGCTGTGTGCTATGTAAAAACAATTTTTGTTTTTCTAAAATAAAGACTTGTTTTTTTCCCCAAGTAGACCCTGGATAACAACATATTTGGATATATTTTATCTATAAAACTAAAAGTTAGATATCTGGATATTTTAAAACATCTGTTTATAAATATTTAAATTTTAGGCTCTCAATAAAAAATTAAAAGCTTTTGACATAGATATATAGACTCAATAGTGCATATCTGAGGAAGAAGGGACTAAAAGATGATCTTATAGATATTTGATCTTAAAAATGAGAAAACACAGATGAGAAAAAAATATTCTGATGTCCTCCCTGAAAGTTTTTTATCCTAAATACCTAAAAAGTGTTGGTCTTTTGACTTACCAAACATTTTTTTTTCAGTTTAACATAATAATTGCAGTTATTTCAAAGAACATTTGTTGTGTAAGCTCAACTAACTGAAACAGAATTGAGAATTGGTAATTTAAAACCTGGAGTCAAAAGGTACAAACTCCCAATTATAAAATAAGTCAGTCCTGGGACTGTAATGTAAGAATGATGACTACAGTTTATAATACTGTATTCATACTTGAAAGTTACTAAATGAGTAGATCTTAAAAATTCTCATCACAAGAAGAAAAATTGTAACTATGAATGGTGGCTGATGTTAATTAGACTTACTAGTGATCATTTGGCAATATATACAAATATTGATCATTATGATTTACACCTGAAACAAATATAATGTTATATGTCAACTATACCTCAATAAAAAAGTAGAGCAAAGGATCCTTAATGAACCAAAATGAGCTCATTAAATACTGACATTAAACTTCTTCACTTTATCCATAGGTGATCCCTCAGTCATTCCCTCAAGAAATATTTACCATTGTTTCAGGCCATTACAATAATCTCACTTCTCATATTTTGCAATCATATCCAATTCAAAACAACAAATACAAAAATATTAATTAAACATATACTATAAGAAAGTCATGCAGTGAGTGTGTGGAGGTGATTTTTTTTTTTTTTAAAGCTATTGCTTCTGCTTTTATGGAGGAATTGAGAACATCTGAAAGAGCAAGGACACTAACAGGATGTAGAGTACCTGCAGAATGACAGGATGAATGAGAAAAGAAAACTGTAGAAAAGTAGATGCATGATCCCAAGTAGCATCATTTTCTGGGCTCTTTTAGTTGAATTTAACACTGCCCTGTACGTTTCAGGAGTTCCTGAGCACATTTTCCAATACAATGTTTTGTAGTATTTGACGTTGTAAATGATGGACTTGGCCATCAAGAAAATACACAATAAACTCTATCCTCTGAAAAGGCAGAAAAATGTGGGCATGTGGTAGACATCTCTAACAGGGATCTCATCTTGAGCCAGGTCTGAGTCTAAATATAGAGGTTCAAGGATACTTGATTATGTCTGGGGAATGCTAGAGGGATCCCACAGTGTCAACCCACTAAAAGATCTCATGTAAGGGAGCTCTAAACAAAGGAAGATGTAGCCAAGTACAACACATTGACTCAATAATAAGCCTCACATGGCCACTCAGGTACCAACTCTCATGTCACTTCTGTGCATATTCCATTGCTCGATGCAAGTCACATAGCTACATCTAACTTGAAGTGGTATGAAAGTACAACACTACCTTATGTCCAGAAAGAGGAGAATAAGAGATATTGGTGAACATCTGTACTTTGCCAGATAATTCCAAGTGTTAGCATAGTGCAGATGTAGAGAGAAATCCTCATGTGGTGGCGTGAATGTAGACTGGTGCTGCTATTCTAGAGGACAACCTGGAAACACTTACTTAAATTCAGTGTTTATATTGTCCAGCAGTTCTTCTTCTAGGTATGTGGCTCAAACAAATCCTCACACAGGACCACAAGGGGATATGATCCCTCCTGTAAATTGCAGCATTAGTTGAGATGGTGATGAGTTGGCTACGATCTGGGTATCTATCACTGGAACTGGATAGGCAAAATGCTATGGTTGCACATGCTGGGGTACCATGCAACAGTCAGAAACAACAGACTAGATGTACATATAGCAAACTTGAAAGCATAGTAACGAGAGAAAAAAATAGCTGTAATATATGGTCCAAAATGACATTTGTTCAAAAAAATATATATATTTCAAAAGCATAGTTTAAGATCAAAAAGATGTTTATTAAATACATTAGAGTTATTGACTATGAAGACAAGAGGGAATGGAAGTGAGTAATGGAGATAAAGGAGTATATATAGAAATGAATAAATTTGAGAGGGACTTTGTGATGGAAGTGATTAAATCAATGACCTGGAATTAAGATGTAACAAAACATCTTAACAAAGCAAAATAAACAGCAATACAAACAAATAAAACTTGAGGAAGTTATTTCAACTAAACCATGTACAAATCTCAACCCAAATATCATTGTTTTAGGGTTTCCCTCTCTATTGTAGGATAACCTGGGGCTTTGGCACAATGAATACTCAGGCAGCTATCAATGAGCCCCTGGAAGAGCAGCATTAAAGATTTTAATACTCAAAAAAACAGAATGGAATAACCAGCGGGACCCTCAGAACCTAGTGGAGTGGCAATATCTAGCAGGGGCTGGGGCTAAGGAGAGGGGAGAAGGCAAAGCCCCTTTTTGTGCTGTAGGGACAATGGCATAGTGGTGTCGCCATCTGGCAAAAATGTTGGAGCCCAGTGGAGCAGGGTCAGGGGCCGTGCATCCAGGGACAGGAGAAATGGGACTTTCCAATAGAGTTCAAGGGAGAATGCAGCGTCCACTGGAGCAGTATGAAAACTATGTTAAATGTCTCTGGAGATACCTAGAAATAATTGGCAAAAACTAAGGGAGTGGAGGTTAGAACTACAGGACATCAGCAGAAGGGGATAAAGGAGTCTGTAAAACTCAGGTATCTCATTGTCTTGGGGAAATTTTGGTTACAAATAGTTAAAACAAAAATGTTGGTGTTAAAAAGAATATACTTAAGGTAACCAGAAAATCCCCTTACGTAAAATGTCTCATTTTATGACGATGTTCTGAGGATAAATGCAATTGGTTAAATGTTTCAATTAATTCATCCTGACTTTTCCAATGAGATGGGAAAGTGCGGCCATTACAAGAGAAACTCTAACAGTCAGCTTGTTGGAGATTACACTAATGGGAGAGGAAGGGATGTGTCTTTTCCTGAGAACATAAATATATGCAAGCTGGGTATCTGTCTGCAGATTAGCACTTCGGAAAGGTAAGAGGGAGAGACAGCATCAGACAACTCTGTAAAAAAAAAAAAAAGAAAAGATTGGATTAATCCATTCTGTATGTCAAAGGGAATTAAGAAAGGATCTCAAAATCACACTGAGGCTGACATCTTCAGTGACAGGAAGAATAGGTCCATTATTAATACTAAGATGGAACAAAGAAGAAAGGATGCTTGGAGAAAAATAATATAATTTCAGCTTTTGAAAAAAAATCATGAGTATTGAGACTTAAAACATCCATAAGTCGAGGAGATAATTGAAAACACAGGGAGGGATGTCAAAGGGAAAAGGTATTACTTTGAAATGATGAGCTCGATTCCTTGGATACTTTTTGCTGCCACAGATCCTGATACTAGAAAGTTGGGGAAAAATGTCTCCAATTGCCAAATATGTAATTACACATGTAATTAAATATATAGCACACTCCTCTACAAATTCAGTATAACAGGCTCTAGTGTATATATGAAGAGTAGTGGAGTGATGGAAGGAAAATAAGAAATGGAACAGAAGACAAAGATTTCACTATAGGTCAACTATCGGATGTCCTTTGGCAAAGAACTTTGCCTCTGACCGTTAATATCTTGGGCTATAAAATGGAAATAATGACACTATATCTGACAAGAGTTGTTAACTACTCAAATGAAATCACATATTTAAAAAGTTTTTTCTCAGTCTTAATGTGAGATAAAACATTAATTATTGATATTATTCTAAAATGTTCTTATAGTATTTCTTTTCCTATAAACTGTATTTAGTGAGACTAGCAAATTCTAGGATTGTCCACTGCAAAGCCCAGAGAACATTCAATAAGCTTAATCTTAGATAATATACTATAACTGATGTTTCCTGTAACAGTTACAAACATTGTTCCTGTTAAAGAGATCGCTAGAAAGAAGAGAAAGGTAAAGTTAGGAAAAGTATTTACACCAGGCATCCATAGGCAAATCAAAGATGAAATGTCTCGATTCTTGAGCCAAAATATAATCATCAAAGGGAGCTATCAATACATTTTTTAAAATCTGAGATGTATTTAATTTTTGACTTTTCACACGAAACTTTAAAATCATATTAACACTTAAAGTTACATTTACATTTCAACTTTTACATTTCAATAGATTTTTGTATATTTTAGATATGAAGGAAAGCATCATATTTTAAAAATGTATATGTTTGCCAAAGTTGCACTTTTTTTTAACCAGACCGTATCTTAGATAATCACTATGTCCCAAGATGAAAATAAGTAGAACAAGTGGTCTTGACAACCACAAACAACAGAATTAACTGCAAGGACAATCTGGCAGATTATAGAGAAATTTATAATAATAATAATAATAGTAATAAGAACAACAATGACAGCAATTTAATTAAAGCTAGTTGAATTGGTTGGCATATTAATTACATATTTCAAAGAAAACAATATGTGATTGAAACACCTTGACCCACAGCATTAACCCATTGCATTCCACCTATGTAAAATTCTCATTATGACCCACAAGATCCCACTGGGTCTAATCTCTGTACTTGCCCAATTGTCATCACACATCAATGTCACCTTTTCTCTCTTAATTACAGCCACAAGGGCCTACACTCAGTCTCTTTGTGTACTGTACTTTTTTGTTTTCCAGAGACTTTGAGCACTCTGTCTACCATGTTCTTCCTCCTATGCTTTACCTTCCTCTGACTTACTCTCATTTTATCCCAAAGTCACTTCTTCATTGAAACTGTCCCTATCCCTCCAAACTTGGCTGGATTCTCCTCTTCTCTCATGGTGTTCCATATGTTTCTTGCTAGCACTTATTTTTATGCTTATTAATGCCTGTTTCTCCTACAAAATAATAAATTCCTTAAGAGTAAGTCCACATATATTTTTCTCATTCTTTTATCCCTAATACCTATTGATATGCTTGCATATAATAGGCAATGTATACATACCTATTAAGTGAAGGACTAAATATTTAGTGTCTAAATGGTAGAGACCCCATTTGATTCTCAACTCACAAGTAAATTAATTCATCCATTCCTTCTGGTAAATCCAAATACTAAAAATTATTACATAATATTTATTTTGTTGGTTGTGTTGAACTAGTTATATGAAATCCATGGTAGAAGGGAAATGACTAGGTTTATGTTCAAGGGAACACTTTCACTCAATGTGTGGAGCACATAAGGACAGGCTGCTCTATTTTCTGTTTATATTTACTCCCCATTTTTTTACCTGTGGTGGGAGAGTATTCTTGTACATAAGCTGAGGATAAAGTTGTCCAAGTGTTTCAGCTTTTATATTTTTGTTTGTGTATGGTGTATGTGCATGCACATGTATATATGTGTGTGAGAGAGACATCTGATAGATTGATCAATCAATAGATAGATAAATCATCTGTAAAAGCTCTTGCAACGATTTCCAAAAAAGCAATTTGTACTTTCATTTGTGTGAAACTCAGAAATTCCCATAGCAGTCAGCACATAAGAACTAATCAATACCTGGCTTCCCTCCCAAGATCTGCTCCTGAGTTTTATTATACTGTGGAACCATTGTGCTCAGACTAAAGATGCCCATTTTAAGGGTGCGCTCTAGATTTCAGGCCACACCAGCCACGCTGGCATAAGATCTCCTTCAGAGAAAGGAGTGATAATAATACAGCTCCAGCACCATGTTTCATCATGATTAATCATTAGAAGTGTTTAGATCTATGGAGTTTTTAAAAACATCATGAATGAAGCAAAGTTGAGAAACTCTTCAACTGAGCCCCCTCCTTTATGGTTTGAAAATAAATAAGGGAAAGCAGCATGGTGAAGTAGGATTTACTTAAGAGTCAAGATCTAATTGAATCCCAATGTCAACTTCTTAATGGCTGCATGACTTCAAGTACATTTTTGACCTCTCTGAGCTTTACTTACTTATATGTGTTAAATGGAAAATACAGAAATGACCTCATGGGGTTCTACTTAAAACAAAAAACAAAAAAACTTACTAGTGCCTACCATTTGTTAAATCCTATGCTGTATACACTTACCTGTAGTTTTCATCTAAACTTCCTGTAAAGTTGTATTAACATCCCCAGCTTACAGTGAGGTTCAAAGATGTCAAAGCCACACAACTACTAACTGTCAGAGTGAATGGTATTGAATGAGATCTTTAGGGGCCTTTATCAAAACTATGAGACTGTTTTGCTGTTGCACAGCTCTTGAAGCTTCAGACCAACTCGCAGCAACCCTGGACCAAGAAATGATTCTTGGTGGTCTTTGACCTTGACCAGCAGCACTGCTTGCCTTAATTGATGCAGCATTAGGTTGTTTGTCATGGGAAATGCCCTATGATTCCTTATCTACCAATTCCAAGTTCAGTTTCTCCAAACATGAGGTAAATTGAGCAGGGACTTTCTCTGAATATGGATGTCATAATAGTCATCATAATTACCCTTATACCTGTATCTTGTCATGGAGAAATTGTATAATTGACTTTTAATATTTGCATAAAAGGCATTTATGTCTTTTGGATTTTGAGAGGCTGAGTTTATCATATTTAAAAGTGCTCGAGGTCGAGGCACACCCTCTTCACAATGCCTGGTTGCCTGAATATTCGTTCACTCTGGCCTAGCAAAGACACCATATGCAACAGGAGTAGGACAGAGTGGGAGAACAGTAAGTCAAATTACCTCTGTGGGAAAATAAAATTGTATTGTAAAATTCTGAACCCCAAAACTTTTATATAGAAAATATTCAGAGCATGTGTATCAAACATTTAAGTAATATTTGTAGAAGGAAAGCCAGCATTTGGGGGCAGGTGGCCTGGGTGTTTGAACACCTACTTGTAAGTCTTGGTTCCACCATGTATTAGTTGTGTCATTTTGTCCAGTTACGAAACATCAGCCTGCTTCCTTACTGTGAAATGTCCATAATGATACCTTCCTAGTCCATCCTCCTGAGTGTAGTAAAATTCAAATGAAATAGCATGAGACAGTGGGGCAAGGATATGATTCCATATTATTGTTTTGATTTTATGTAGTAAATTCTTTCTTTATAGGCAGTATTTTCCAAAACATGTTCAGCAGAACACAAAAAAAGTAATAAAGCAATGGAAGTTACTCTTATAAGGGGTTTTGTGTTCAAATATGTTGGGAAAATTCTCGGTTAAACGAAGTTAACGCCTTATCTCAAAACTTCTCAGAGCCTCTAATGGGCTAAAAGAAATCTCCAGAAGGGGAGAATTTGATTCAGTACTTTTTCAAGTTTATTTAACCTCATACCTTTTATCTTCCAGAATTAATATTATGCAGAACACATTTTTGGGAAACTTAGCTCTAATGGATAAATACTGTGTTGAGGTTTGGATTTTCATATGAAACCTTTTCTGTGCACTATAATAACAGCTGCCACATATTGAGTATTTTCTATGTGCCAAGAACTGAGCTAAATGTTTTAAACCTTGTAACATGATTTTAACTGCTTAGAATCATTTGAATTGCATGTCTTATCCCCATCTTAAAAGTGAGTGAAGTGAAGCTTAGAGAGGTTAAATAACTTAGCCAAACTAATGAATCACAAGGCCAAGATTCAAATCCAAACCAAAGTCCATGGTTTTGTTCACTGCTGAGCATTTGTTTAAATGACTGGATGGATAAGCCATGTGATCATATGTGAGATGTATTTTTTCCTAGTTTTATTGAGATATAATTGACATACATCACTGTATAAGTTTAAGGTGTACAACATGATGGTTTGACTTATATGTATTATGAAATTATTACTGCAATATGTTATATGTTATCATCCATCAACTCATATAGACACAACGAAGAGAAAAAGCAAAAAAATATTATTTTTCTTGGGATGAGAACTCTTAGGATATACTTTCTTAACAACCTTCTTATGTAACATATATCAGTGTTAACTATAGTCATCATGTTGTACATTACATTCCTAGTACTTATTTATCTTACAACTGGAAGTTTAAAAAGCACCTTTCTCCAATTCCCAAGGCATATTTTAAATAGCACAAAGCAATTCTGTGAAAATTGACAGATTCTGACTTTTTCTCTGGAAGTCAGCCCCTCTAAGCTTCCACCAAGAGAAGTCCAGCTCATTGATCAGAGTCATGGACAGCCCCTGAGCCCACTCAGGACCGCTTCTGTGGCATTTTCTGCTCTACAAGTGCCAGACCTCAAGCCAGGCTTAGCCTTCCTTTTGTTCATATTCTTTGCTTGTCAATGTGATAAGCAGGCCTGCCTAGGTCTTTCTCTTTCTGTCCCATCATTTATACACTTGTAATTAGGGTAGGCAGTTGGCTGCTATCTGTACCACCCAGGAGCAGGGCAAAGGACAGGAGAAACTCAAGAGAGTCCTTAAGCCTATGCTAAGTGTTCCAATACAGTTCTTACCAGAGTGCAGAACTGTAGAACTGTGTTTGGCTTTTAATTTCAATATTCTTCTTCAGTAGGGAATTCCAAGGAACAAAGTAAAAAATAGAACCTTGTTGGATGAGTAACCATGAGGTCATCAAAGTACAATAAAAAAGAGCAAAACCTCGAACAGAGAACATTGAGATAAAGATTAATCCTTCAAGAATATATATGTAACTCAACTCAACAATATCTTGAACCAGAATTTTAGGATTTCAGCATTTTTGACCCTATTTTTTTTAACCTATTAGATATAAAATGATCTAATTTTATTTCATGCAAACCAGGTTAATCATTTCCATAGTAAATTGTTTAAGGAAATTGACGTGACCCATAAAACAAGATGAGTTAATATTATCAAATTTACTAAAACTTAACTCAAGAGTTTATAATTCAGTCATGTAAGAAAAACATTGAATATAGAATTATTCCATTGCCAAGGTTGATACACTCTTGTCAGATAGCTCTGATCGGCAGTTTTCATATTTTTAAAAATAAAAAAAGAAACTTTGTTCAAGTAGTTTTTTTTACAAACAGCCCAATATTTTAGGCATAAAGAAACAGAACCTGTCTGTGAGAAGCAAGAGAAGTCTAGAAAAGCTTTCTGCTCAGAGCTTCCCTCCACCAAAGTCTGCAGACCCTGAGGTCTAGATTCCTAGAATCCCTAGGAATTTATAGAGCACTGCCTATGAAACTCTGATCCAGATAATGCTCCAGACAAAATCTGGGGGAAGGTGATTTTTCTCTGTTATTTAAGTTGACAGGTAATACTAAGCATATGCATAAGACCATGAAATAAAAAAAGAGAAATTAATTTTATAGCTGGAAGGAACCTTGATAATCATAAAGTCTAACGTCCACCAATTTTATGAATGAGGAAACAGGCACAGAGAACTTAACTAACACAACATCACACAGCTTATTAGTGGCAGGGTCAGTAATAAAAATCCTGCCTCCTGACACAGCCTGGTACTCTCCTAATACACTACATGGCCCTGCATAAATCAGTTGGAGGTAGCATATTTTTTTTCTAAAATGCTTTAGCATGAGAGAGAATGTATAAAATATATTAAGAATTTATCTGACTGTTCCTTCAATTTGAGACATAAGGATAATGTCTTCAGTGAACCAATGCAATAATCAATGTGTATTATATATCCTGAGGTTTCCTCCTGGTACTCTGCACAGAAAAGCTTTGAGACGGTATCTACATATTAGTAACCCTGCCTCTTCTCTAGTGGAAAAGCCACTGCCTAGCTGAAGACTTTTGTCATTGGTCCTTTCACCATCCAGGACACATGCTGAATAACAGTTGCCCAGCAGATGATCCCGTAGAAGTTCCCAAGGTTTAGGTTTTTCATAATCGAAGTATTCCAAAAATTCAAGGATCATAACAATTTAAAGTTCTTAGCCTATTCTGGAATGTTCCAAGTAATTAGAAAATGTTTCTGACAATAATGACATTTTTAATGAGAACATTTTTTCATATATCATATTTTTAAAGTACTCAAATTGATATGAACATACACATGTCCCTTCACATTTCCTCTCCTACTCCTGTTCCAGGAGTACTTTGTTACAGCAGTCCTAGAAAACTAATACAATGACCCTGTCAAGATTTGTTTGATTAGGTGGATCCATATTAAAAGCCCTTTTTTAAATCAAAGCTAGTCAAATAATGACAATTTCATATGACTAGCCTATACACATTAGTTATATACTAGACATTTCTATGGCTTGTTATCTACAAAAGAGGTTTCACAACTCGAGGAGAGAGAGAAATTAGCAAACTTTAAATCATAATATCAATACTGTAGTCCTTCTTACATGAGGGCACGTTGAGAATGTAAAAACATGTTCTACTATCTGACTTGTTCGGCACCACAGAAATGCATCTATAACTTTGTATTACTTACAGATTTATTTCTGAGATACTTGCTTGACCAATTCCATATGAGGTAAACAGTCTTTGCACTTTTCTGGATCTGACCTCATAATTCATTTTTCTGATCATTGATCTTACTCCTTTACCCTCTGAACCCGAAATTCTCATAGTCTTTTTTTTTAAATCTGGAAATATCTTCATTTATGGGTATCTAGTATACTGAGTTGTTTAACTATTTAGAACTGTGTAGTATACAAAATGACATCACATAGTACACTGAGTGGTAGATATGTAATTTTCTAAGGATAAAGCGTTCAAGATGTAACTACCATAGAAGAGTTTCTATGTGAGAGTAAGACTGATAATACAAAATCGATTGTAACTTTCAAAGGTAGAATGAGCAAGGTTTATACAGACCATATTGTTATGGTTCCAAACATGTTACTGCTCCCAGTAGTGATGCAATGACAGTTTGTAGTAGCATTCACATTAACTGGGTGCAAATTAAAGTGGGCTTTGAATAAATGAAAGTAATTGGGGCATTCATTCATCAATATTTATTATTTCCTGATGAAATGAGGAATATCTAGGCCATTTTCCCAAGATTTGCTGGAATACTGTTCAAAAAGTGACACATCCTTTAAAACCTATTACAAAGACTAACCAAACTTAACGTTAAAGATGTTTTCTTTGTCTCATCTAATTCCCTCCAGCTATTTAAGCTTCTTTTAGTCAGCCTGTTCTTTCTCATATTTTAATTGGTTCTCACAAAGGATATTCTTGACATGGATTTTCAAGGAACTAAAGTTCCACTTAAGAAAGTTTGGAGGCCTGAATGTTAAAGGAGAACTCGAAAACAACAGTAAAAACAGCAAGATTGCATTTGTGTTACAAGATGATCAGAAAGAAGAACAAATAATCATAAACATCTGATGGGAGAATCATAACATTCCTTTTGAACTCTGCATAAAATGTTTTCTATTTTTCTCCATGATATCTTAGCAAAGGGAACAATTTAAAATTTTGTGTCTATGGATAAAATCTGAAAAGTGCTGAGCTTCCAAATACAAAAATACAGTGTTTTTTTTTTTTTTTTTAAAAGGCTCTTTGAAAGCAGAAGTGATTGAGATTCTACAGCTTGCCAGGGAAGGATTTACCTTTCTGGTGTCTTCAGCATTCTTAAGATTTGTGGGGTTTTTTTGTGTGTCTCATATTGTGCTTCCTAAATCTAGTTGGAACTTGGACAAGTACTGAAATCTTCAGAGACCAAGGAATTAAACAGAACAGGAATTAAGGGTTTTGATCATACAACAGGCAAAATTAACCTACTGTCTTTAAGAATGTTTCAGGAATTAGAATTTTTGAAGAACAAATGTTTCTAAATTTTTTAGTCTATGCAATAATAAACATAATTTTCCTTAAAGGCTTCCTCAATGTTTTATCATGAAAAATCGTGCTCTTGTTACCTCATAAAAATTGTCTCATATACAAAATCACTATTGTGAATACTTATTATGTCTGAGAAATATATACATGGATTTTTTTAATCTTACCCTTCAAATAGCTCTGGGAAGTAGGTATTCTCTTATTCATTTAAAGGATGAGAAATTGCAGGATCATAGAAATTAAGTAACTTGATGATGGTTATAAAGACAATGAGTGACCAAACCACAATTCAAATCCCAATGAATTTATCTCACTCCCACTCTATGAGAGCAAGCATACTTTGAATTAGGTGTCCAGAAATAATCTTCTGATATTTATAAACATAATTAAAATAATTAGCCTGTGGATAGGAACATATTAGTCTTGTCCCTTGAATCCTTTATTAAGGGGTTCTGTTTTACAATAAATGAGAGTATTTTCACTGTCAATATTCCAAAACTTTAATTTAATTCACATTATACTAATTTACATAGCAATTTTATTCCAATTTCTATTTTGCTTATTTGACAAAAAAT
This sequence comes from Balaenoptera physalus, assembly GCF_965194825.1. NCBI lineage: Eukaryota > Metazoa > Chordata > Mammalia > Artiodactyla > Balaenopteridae > Balaenoptera > Balaenoptera physalus. The sequence goes on along the minus strand of NC_138892.1, from coordinate 29,237,902 downwards.
TCTAGTAACTAGTAAAGTTTACTTTAGAATTCATCTAGGAATACAACTCACCCTATTGATAGCCTTAGGCATCCACTGATATGTTAAAGCATAGCTTTAAACAAATATTAGATATAAAATCTAGGATGTAGATCATAGTGAAGGATGGTAAGAAGCTTTGTTCATGTATTGATAGGAAACATCAGTTGTGTTGCGGAGGCTAAATATTAGAAGGGAAAATAAGAGTGATCTAGTAACTTGAATAAATAAGCCCCCAAAATTATTCTTATTAGAGCATGTGTGTGTTTGCACGCATGTACATGTGCACATAAGATGAAAATAATCATCTCTGGTAAGGGAATAGTAAGATGAATATTTTAAATACTGTCAATGAGAATAATCATTGCTTCAGTGTCAATAAGAATGTACGTTGCTTCACTATATATACGTGCACTTAAAACTATTTGCCAATTGTCTTAAAATATTTAAAATTTTGACCACATAATTGAATTTCTAGAAATCTCTTAGAATAAAAATAATCAAAGGTGCAGAAAAAACTGTGTACAATTTTTGATCATGGTATTATTTTATATAGCAAAATGTTGGAAACAATTCTATATCCCACAATAAGATAATGGCTAAAAATTATGCTAGCTTCCTATTGTGGATAATTATAGAAAAATTGAAAATTATATTTTCAAAAATGTTTGATGGTATGATTAAGAGTAAATCATAAGAGTACCTACAGTATGAACCCATATGTACACTTGCTCATAGAGAAAATGGAAAAAAATTCCAAAATATTAATAGTGCTCATCTCTGATAACGTTTATTTTCTTCTTTATTTGTCTGTTTTTATTTCAAAGAAATTGGGGGATTATGTATTGTATTTTTAACAAAAATAAATTATCTTTAAAAATAGATAATTTCTTGGGAGGAGGTGCCCTTAAGGGTTAGAATGGAGACCTCAATAGGGTGATTCCAAAAAAAACCCGACACCCACCATAAATGCACATCTCCATGTGGATATAGCTGCTCACATCCACATTCAGTGGCATTGCTTTATGCCATTCAGGTAGTGCCTGAGCACTTTGCACACGCCTGTTTGGAGAACTTCTAAAGGAAATGATGCTACAGAAAGTGTGATGATTATTTTTTTTCTGATTTATCTGACAACAGTTTTAGATGTAAGTATTGTATCTCAGTAGAGCTAATGCACTGGGCAGAGTGGTTCTAAGAGAACCTTTCCTGAGTTTCTAGTTTGAGAGAAATATCTTACATACATTATTCTTTTAAGCAGCACAATAACTCATTTTACGGATTAGGAAGCTGAAGCTCTTAGAGACTATGTAATTTGCCTGTATAAACATGGTGAGTGAGAGGCAGAATTAGAAGTCTGTATTCTTTCTACTAATATACTGCGGTACTGCCTTAACAGAATTTTCCATAGCATTTAAGCTGTGTTTGTACTTGATATCAGAAATATAATTGTCCTGGTGTATAAGTTTAGAGAGAAACTGAACTGACAGACTCACCTATGAAGTAAAATTGGGCCAACCTATGCTTTTCTAAGATAGTCCTCACACTCTACATGGAGAACATAGCATGTGTCATTAAATTTGCATATATAATAGAAAAGATTCTGAACTAACTCATTCTTGAATGAATACAGGCAGGCTCACACTGCATTTTCTTTTGTTTCATACACGAAAATAAAAGTAAAATATATTTAGACTTAAATCCATAATTACTCAAACCCATTGCATTTTACCTCTGTAAATCCAGATAGCCCTTAATATAAAACTATATACAGATATTGTTTATTTTTATTTATTTATGCCCACAAATTTATGATAAAAATACAGATAAATTCTATGCCACTAGATTCAAAGAGAAATGAAACACAAGATTGACAGCAAAGGGGAAGATTTTATTCCATCTGTTAGAAATATGCTTTGAAGAGATCTGCCTATTTTTCAATACACAGTGGGACTCTTTCAAGGTAGCAATTCAAAGCTGTATTTATCATTTTGGAAAAATCACAGCAAAATCCCTGCTTGCTGATTTGTTGTTGTTGGAAACTCAGTTCATTTTTTTTTTTTTTTTTTTGGTACCAAATACTTGAATATACAGCACATTAAAGAGCTGCTAGGTCTAAATCCACTGTTTTAATTAATGCTGAATAGCAGCACTGAACTGTCAACTATTGATATAGTTGACATCCTTCTCCAACTACTCCAGAATGTTATTTTAAAGGCCTCAGGAATTAAAATGAAAACAAATGCCATAAGGCTTTTCAAAGCTCTGGCCCAGAAAATAAAAGCCACGTGCTTGCTCTTCAGAGCATTACGGAGAGATGCATTGGCTGAGATGGAGAATATATTTCTTTAATGTGAGCGGCTAGAAAAGCTACGATTGAACTATGCTAAATAACCCTGCTCTGAAGACTGAAAAACAAATTTTAGGGTTATTTAATCATCAAAACCTATTCTAAAACAGAAAATGACGCTTTTAGATTTAAAATCATTATGCATTACTTTAAAATATAATTTGGCACAAATAGCATTATGAATAAGTAAAATTAAGTCTCCAGTTCTCCTTTAATACTCTTTTATTAGAACAAAACAAAGCAAAACATAACCCATCTCAACTAGCTTCTTTTTCCAAAGCTATAGTTTAGAAAGGAAAGCTGTAGAAAGGTTGCTTCCCTTTGATGGAATTCTGGACACTTAGGTCAGTACAAGTGATGATATTTTGGTATTTAAGGAGTAACATAACTGAAATTTTAAATGCTCAGTATAAATCAAAGATGAGTTACCTTAATGTTCTCAGATATTTTTTCCAATTTTGTACTTCAATAACATTTTTAAAAATTAGATTTAAAATACGTTCATTTGAGAACTGACTGTAAAGTTTTGAGTAATTGTGATAACTTTTCCCAATAAATTATTATTGAGTGGAAATGATTTGGATTAGGAAATCCAAAATGGATTATCCTAGTCTAACCCAATGCTTTAGAGATGGTTAAACTGAGGCTCCATTATTGACAATTCTGAGAATGTGACACCAAGGTCCTACCTCTCCACCTAGTACTCTTTCCCCTCTCCCACATTGCCTCCACCTACACAATAAATACTAAAGAAAATATTATTTATTTAACTTGACTCCCTTTTTTTTAAAGTAAATGCTCTAAAACTTCAAAAGGGTGAGCTTTTTGTTTGTTTCCTTAACACCTCCCTCCTTGCCCAATAGGTATGAGCCAAAAAGAAAATTTCGTAATGCATGTTCATTAGAGAGGCATGTTATAGACCAAAAGTGAGTAAAATATGCATTGTTTCTTTTCAGGATTTGAGCTCAAGACAAAACTCAATAAGGCACCAATCTGCTTTTAACTCTTTATTCATTACAATGATACACTGAAATAATAGAGGTCAAAATGGTAACATTTCCATAAAAAGCTCCTCGATGGGGTACATTAAATTGATATTTCAAGGCTAGAAAATATGAAGTTTTTCTTGTTCATATAGGGAGCTATAATATTTCAACAATGTTTTTAGGAAACTCTAGATAGGAAATAAGTCAAGGTAACCAACTTAATAGAGGACCTAGGAAATTACTTAGTGGTCATAACTATTCCATTATAATTAGTGAGACTTTTCTATTGCAGTTAGACATTTGTCAGTGGTTGTCATGCCAATACAAATATTACCCTATATCCTCTGCTGTATTACCTATCTGATCAAGGAACAATGGCTTAGCTACACATAAAGCTTTCAGAGAGAGAGATATGGGATATTACTTGTTTTTATATTTCACTCTCAAAGAATAAAATGGAAAATTAACTGTGTTTTTGTTTGGAGAGGACTAACAGAGAATGATTGGAGCCCTTAACAGATGAAGCTCCATTTGACTTTTTTACTTTCTTCTAATTTTTTCATGAATTGGGGATAATTGTAGGAAGTTGAAAATAGTGGCACAGAACTTCAGAGATTTCTGATTTTTAAATGCATTTTAAGCTGTCGAACTTTTTTCCCAAAGAAAATCTTACGCAGAGCTCCGATATATAACAAAGGTAAGTGTTGAGCGTTTATCTCTGAAGTGGATTGGGAGAGCTCAGAGTCCAGGAAAAGCTAACCCCTTGTCTCTGTCCGACATTGGCATCTTTGCAGAATCCCAGGGCTCTGCAGAATGCAGCTTTAAAAGTGTGGTTTAGAATCATACAAAAGACTAAGAAAACAAGTGAAGGACTTAGTCTACAAGTGTCATTTCTTTGTGAGGCTAATAAAGGTTATTTATGGTAGAGAAACAAGTCCTCAGGAAATCTGATGCATAGGGATAGAAATTTGAGCTCAAATGGCCTAGAGCTTTTGACTAAACCTAGAAATGAAAATGAACTTACAACAAACATTCTAAATGAAGTAGTACATATCATAGCTGGATTAAGTTTAGAAAGAATGATTAATGAGAATAGGAATCACTAGCTACTTTAATAGTTGTTCCTCTAGTAATCAAATAATATACATCCTTTTAAAAATTATTTATGTGTTTGGAAATTTCTGTGTCTGAAAATAATTGTACAGGCCAAAAAGAAATAAAAGCCTAAGCTCTTAATATTGGCCAGTACTTTGTGTCTGTAGACCAATAAAAAGACCAAGCTATAAAACTAAAAATAATATGTGTCAATGAAGAATCAATCTTAACATCCATATTAAATCATTGATGGGCATATGAAGTCCTTCCTAAAGTCTTTTCCACATTAGGAATGAGTTATATTAATGGAAATTATTAATATACTTAGTAGATTTGGTCAGGGTATTGGCATATTATTAGCCCATATATTTAGGTCTTAAGAAGATCTTTATTATGTTTCTTTTCTCCAAAAAAGAAAATGGTGGAAGAGAAGCTGTGTTCCATAGTATCCATTCTCCTTTTTTCTAAGTTTTTTTTTTCTTTTTAATTTAATTTGGTGACCAGGACACATGGCCATTTAGCTAGAGACTGTATTTTCTATTCTCTCTTGCAGTCAGTGACTGTGTTTGGGCCAGTGGGGAACTGCAAAAATATGTGCAACTTCTAGATTATTGCCTTGAAGAGAAAGCTGCTCTCCCAATACATCCTTGTTTCTCTTATTCTTGGCCAAGAACAGCAGCTAGAGCAGATCTTAGACCCGAAGATGGAAGCCACATTTTGATGATGATATAGCCACCTGACCAATCAGAGTTCTTATGGATCACACTCTTATCACAAGAGAGAATATTCTTCTATCTAATTCAAGACCTTGTATTTTGAGGTTTCTTTGTAATAAATCTTCAGCCTATGCCTTAGCTAATAAAGAACTTGGTGTCATAAGAGGTGTGCTGCCATAAAAAATATGTGGCATTGTTTTAGCCATTGAGTTGTAGGCTACAACTTATACAAATACTGCAGTTTGGAAAGCTAATGACCTTTCTTATGGCATGGCAACCTATTTAGTAAAACTGTCAATTGTAAAGAAAAAAAGGTCATACCTACAAATTTGGTTATAGTAAGTGAGATTAAGAAAAGGCTAAATATTTGTCTATGTTAGCTGCCTCTTGATACTTTTAGCCAAATACAAGAGAGAAAAGCTTGTGTAAGGATTGCCAGTGTTCATGTAGAGATAAAAAGGAATAGACCTTGCTAAGAGAGTCTCTGACCAAAGTCTAAACATTAACTCGACCATACATCGGTATCTTTTATAAAAGGGAAATCCCTTGCTTGTATGTCCCAATTAGCAGAAGATAAGACTTTGCTATAGACTGAATGTTCGTGTCCTTCCGAAATCCATATGTTGAAACCTAATCCTCAATGTGATGGTATTATGAGGGAGGAGGAGGGTCTTTGGGAAGTGATTAGATCATGAGGGTGGAGCCCTAGACAGTGAAAAGAGAGACCCCCAGAGAGCTCCCTCGCTTCTTCCATCATGTGATGACTCAGTGAGAAGATGGCTGTCTATGAACCAATAAGCTCTCACCAGACACCGAATCTGCTGGTGCCTTGATCTTGGACTTCCTACCTTCCAGAACTGTGAGAAATAGTTGTTTTTTGTTTAAGCCACCTAATCTATGGCATTTTTGTTATGGTAGCCTGAGCAGGCTAAAACTTGCTCAGAGCCCTTCTCAAAAACCTCCCATTTGTATTCTACAGTCGGACAGCAGCAGCTCTGCCCACTTACAAAGATCAGATAAAATCACAGTAACTTCTCACCAAAACCTATAGTCTCAGAAAGACAGCCCTTAGAACAGAAACCGGAAAATAGAAGTGAGGAATCTTCAGGTCTAAGAACTATTTAAGAGAGATCATCAAGTATGAGAATTTTTATATGGAATCTGATTGGAAAGCAAATAGAAGCTTCACTAAATTTTTGAGGGGATGAATATGGCTTAAAAATATAAAAGCCACAAGTCTGGCCAACAGGCAAGACCTTAGGTTTCCAAATGTGTATCAGCCAGAAGTGAAAATTATATAGCCTCCAAAGAAAGCATACCCTTCAAAACTCACTTTGGTTTTGGCCACAAGGTATAATATTCAAGTGAAAACTTCAGAGGAATCCAGATGTTATGAAAGAAAATGGCCAGGAGAATGATCCAAAGGAACAAAAGCAGGGAGAGCTAAGCAAGGAATGGGATATTTCAAAGTTCCTACACACCAGGATCTAGCAGTTATAGACCACTAAGTGCTTTATGTTTTCTGTTTTTATCTCCTTGAATGAATTATTTTTTACTCCATTATTGTGTATTAGATGATGGGCCTGAGTGAGGCTTGTCTCTTAGTTTATAGATGAGGGATCACAAGAAGAGAATGGCACATTAGTAAGAGATTGTGGGCTTCAAACTGGACACAGAAAATGCCATGGGTGACTCCACTGAGGATGATGAACATGTTCTGTGTGTCCAGAAAAAGGGGCAGACTTTTGTCAACAACCCCCCAATATCTATTCTGCTTTTATCTCCTTTAGCAGTTCATGTATGTTTAAGGCACAGGGGCAGACAGAAGGATACCCAGAAAGAGATTATGTTTCCTAACAGTGTTAGCAACTAAGGTAGCCATGTGATTAAGTTTGCGCCAATGGAATATGAATGAATATTAGATATGAATGAATGAATGAACATTGAAAACTTCCCCTAAATACAGAGGGGAAATGCTAAAACTAAAAAAGAAAAGTGTATGAATTAGAATTATGATATAATGAGAAGAATCACAGTTCCCCACTTAAGATTTGAATTATACCATAAAATTCTCTCTAAAATGTCATCACATCTCCCCAGTGAACTAACAATCGGTTGATAATTTAGATTAGTTCATATAATTTGAGTTATTCCTGATTTCTAACTTTAATCCAATTAGAAGGAAAAGTATTTTATTTGGAATTAAACATTTTTATTCTTTTTGTTTCTTCATGCTTTGCAAATTGAGCATAAATTAGAAAAAAGGCATGCTAACAATTTGGTAGCAGACCCAAATTAGTTTTTGCTAGTTCAAATTTTGAACATATACTCTAGGTATTAAATTCTTTGTTTTTACTGATATTTAGAACTTATCAATATAATTTTCATTCTACGTGACATGGTTTATTTAATTATATGTTTCAGCATTTTAAATTGCAAGATTTTCTCAGTATGTTCTTTTTAAATTTCATAGAAAAGCACAGGTGCAGATGGTCCATTAATAGAAATAAAAAGGCAAATTAAAATTATGCAGAACCCTTTGGAAAGCAGTTCATTCCACAGCTATCTCAAGGAAAGTGTGTTTAAAATCTAATGTAATAAGACTTCCTACTGATATGACATCACCCTAAAAGAAGTGTTGTATCATCTGAATTATCTGCTTTTGGCAAGAAGGACAGACTACCTAATTGATTTTAATAAACAATAGCTATGAATAGTATTTCAATCTGTCATGGTTAAATTTTAATTCCTTATATGATTTGATAGACAATGACATTCAAAACCACAAGTTTCTGAATCCTCTGTCTACTATCTACTAATGTCTCCCTACTGATATGATAGAATTTTTCTATTATCTAGGATTATTATGCCCATTAATATTTCTGTAGGAGTAGTGGTTTAAGAAGCTTTTGGTTGAATCAGGCACTGTGATGCAATGGATACCAATAAACTTTGGAACCAAAATACACAAGGGTTCAAATCTCTCCTTTACTCTTTGTTATTTTTGTCTGTTTGGGTATATCTCAATCTTATTTTTTACATATAAAATGAAAATAATTCATAATAAGCCTTTAAAGCATTGTAAAGATTGTAATTATAGATGTGAAAATAATTCAAATATTTTAAAGTCCAAGCAAATATTAATTAGTATGATATATCCAGATTGGGACAAGAGGAGGCAAGGTAAACTAAAAGGCTTAAGGTTAGAATCTGACCCAAGTGACTGTCTTTGAGTTAATTTTCTTAGAGGTATGAGGAATGATATGAAGAAGAGCTTATGTCAATGGCAGAAAGGAAGAAAAATGCCAACAAATTTCTGTAAGAGGAATAGAAGAGATGAATGGAGAAGCAAATTGGAGAAAGAACCAGTGAAGCAAGAATGGAGGAGCATGCTTAAGGAAAGATATTTGAGCAAATGAATAAAGCCTTTTCCACTGATGCCTTGTCAGAATATTAACACGGGAGAGGAAAGACTGTGGCACAGTAAAGAATCCTGATAGATTACTCTCCAGCAGAAATTTATTCTGTCAATACCCCCAGCTGTGACCTTATCTACATGAGTAAAAGGATTAGGTTAAAACTATACAAGACAAATCCCATTCTTAAAGTAATTAGCCAGTAGATGTGGAAATGTCATACTTCAATGAGAATTTATTTTTGGAGATGGAGGACCAGAGATACTTCAAGCAAGGAGCATAATCAGATTATATCTGATCAACAAAGAAGATAGCAGTGTACCTTCAAGTTTCTGGAGCAGGTGTGCAGTAATTATAACATAATTAATTTCCATTGTGTGTGTGTGTGTGTGTGTGCATGCATGTGTGTGTGTGTGTGTGTGTGTGCACTCAGGATTTTTTCTTCATTTTATTCAACAATTTAAAAGAACCTTAATTTCCTGGAAGTTGTTTAGAGTTTATTATACACCAGGAGGCTGAGAGCTGTTTAGAGTAACTTCCTTTGTTGTTTCTTATAATGCTGCAGTTGAATTGCATTCCTTGTACAAAATGTATTTACATTTTTCCTAAAAATAAGGGAAAACCAGTCTGTATTCATAGCACAAAAGGAGCTGTATAGTGAGCAGTCTCATTTCTGATATGACTATAGAATTCTGATATGAAGTCAATCCAAAGAAGGGTGTTTTTCCTAGGGCCCATTTTCTCTTAGCTTATCACTTAAAACCCTTTGAAAGATTTCACAGGGATTAATGGGCAGCACCCAGGGAGGAACTGGGTCTGTTTCAGCACTTCTGAGCTTGGCTTACACAGACTTCATTCTTCAGTGTTCTGGGGTACCAAGCACACATTTTTAGCCTTCATCACCATCCTAAAGAGATGAAAGCCCCTTGAAGTCAGTGGGAGATTCATTTTAAAATTAGTTCTGTAGGAAGCAGAGTAATTTGAGAAACTAGGCTGCAGATAGTATTTGAATTAGGCAGACACACACAATGCCAACTTTGTTGTTTGAATTCTAGTTTTGGTGTGGGTGGCTGTGTGTGTGTACAGGAGACATTGTGGGAAATGTGCTTTTGAGCTATTATGTTGCCTCAGAAACTTCAATAATTCAGTAAGCCTCTCAGCATTTGTTTATACAATACCTGTATGCACATAATTTTGCATAAATATCAAACCTGATGATGCCCATCAAGAACAGACTGAGAGTAAGCTCTCTGTATGCTTGTGTGTATTTTTATCCTCAAATTATGGTTTATTTATGTTAGTTTATGGCGTGGTTCTCATTGGAAGCAACTGATATATCAAAAGAAGATTTTCAAGACAAGATTTTAAGAACCTAAAATGAAGCAAAAATAAGGAATACCATGTATTAGGAAGAAACCAGGACATGTTGTTCATCTCATACCTCAAACTTCCAGCAGTAGCTAAGTTGAGAGAAGATATTAAGAGTCCACACAATGTAATTCTCCTTTTACTACATGGCAGGAAGGAAAAAGAAAAACAATTTTTGAAACTCCCCCAGTAATTGACATGTCATAGAAAAGATGGGAACACATTATTTCAGTCTTGTATTCCACATTGGATCAGTCGACTTTCACAAAAGTGTGTAACCCTTCCTGTCCTTTTCCTTCTTGGAACCAGTTTCGTAATTGCAGTGGAACAGCTCCAAAGGGTAAGTTATTGAGGGAGCTGTAATCAGCAAGACAGACTCTGGGAAAGAATTGTAGAAGAGACATTTTCATAGATGCCTACTAACAGAGCTAACAAAGGCAGTTATGAGGAGGAAAATGTGTATGTCTTCACTAATCAGATTAGAAAACTGAAGATCGAAGATAAACAAAATTGATAAACATGTAACCAAACTCATCAGAAAAAAGGGAGAGGATTCAAATTAATAAAATTAGAAATGAAAAAGGAGAAAGTGCAACTGACACCACAGAAATACAAAGGATCATAAGACACTACTACAAGCAACTATATGCCAATAAAATGGACAACCTGGAAGTAATGGACAAATTCTTAGAAAGGTACAACTTCCCAAGACTGAACCAGGAAGAATCAGAAAATATAAACAGACCAATCACAAGTAATTGAAAAATCTTCCAGCAAATAAAAGTCCAGGACCAGATGGCTTCACAGGCGAATGCTATCAAACATTTAGAGAAGAGGTAACACATGTCCTTCTCACACTCTTCCAAAAAATTGCAGAGGGAGGAACACTGCCAAACTCATTCTATGAGGCCACCATCACCCTGATACCAAAACCAGACAAAGATATCACAAAAAAAGAAAATTACAGACCAATATCACTGATGAACACAGACGCAAAAATCCTCAAAAAAATTCTAGCAAACAGAATCCAGCAACACATTGAAAGATTCATACACCATAATCAAGTGGGATTTATCCCAGGGATGCAAGGATTCTTCAATATATGCAAATCAAACAATGTGATACACCATATTAACAAATTAAAGAATAAAAACCATATGATCATCTTAATAGATGCAAAAACCATTTTTAGCAAAATTCAACACCCATTTATGATAAAACCTCTCCAGAAAGTGGGCATAGAGGGAAGCTACCTCAACATAATAAAGGCCATATATGACAAACCCACAGCAAACATCATTCTCAATGGTGAAAAACTGAAAGCATTTCCTCTTAAGATCAGGAACAAGACAAGGAAGTCCACTCTCACCACGATTATTCAACATAGTTATGGAAGTCCTAGCCATGGCAATCAGAGAAGAAAAAGAAATAAAAGGAATACAAATTGGAGAAGAAGATGTAAAACTGTCACTGTTTGCAGATGACATGATACTATACGTAGAAAATCCTAAAGATGCCACCAGAAAACTACTAGAGCTCATCAGTGAATTTGGTAAAGTTTCAGGATACAAAATTAATGCACAGAAATCTCTTGCATTCCTATACACTAACAACGAAAGATCAGAAAGAGAAATTAAAGAAACAATCCCATTCACCGTTGCAACAAAAAGAATAAAATACCTAGGAATAAACCTACCTAAGGAGACAAAAGACCTGTACTCGGTAAACTATAAAACACTGATGAAAGAAATTAAAGATGATACAAACAGATGGAGAGATATACCATGTTCTTGGATTGGAAGAATCAATATTGTGAAAATGACTATACTACCCAAAGCCATCTACAGATTCAATGCAATCCCTATCAAACTATCAATGGCATTTTTTAAAGAATTAGAACAAAATAATTTACAATTTGTATGGAAACACAAAAGATCCTGAATAGCCAAAGCAATCTTGAGAAAGAACGGAGCTGGAGAAGTCAGGCGCCCTGACTTCAGACTATACTACAAAGCTACAGTAATCAAGACAATATGGTACATGCACAAAAACAGAAATATAGATCAATGGTACAGGATAGAAAGCCCAGAGATAAACCCATGCACCCATGGTCACCTAATCTATGACAAAGGAGGCAAGAATATACAATAGAGAAAAGACAGTCTCTTCAATAAGTGATGCTGGGAAAACTGAACAGCTACATGTTAAAGAATGAAATTAGACCACTCCCTAACACCATACACAAAAATAAACTCAAAATGGATTAAAGACCTAAATGTAAGACCAGACACTATAAAACTCTTAGAGGAAAACATAGGAAAAACACTCTTTGACATAAACCACAGCAAGATCTTCTTTGACCCACCTCCTAGAGTAATGAAAATAAAAACAAAAATAAATAAATGGGACTTAAAAGCTTTTCAACAGCAAAGGAAACCATAACCAAGATGACAAGACAACCCTCAGAATGGGAGAAAATATTTGCAAATGAAGCAACTGGCAAAGGATTAATCTCCAAAGTATACAAACAGCTCATGCAGCTCAATATCAACAAAAAACAACCCAATCCAAAAATGGGCAGAAGACCTAAATAGACATTTCTCCAAAGAAGACATACAGATGGCCAAGAGGCACATGAAAAGATGCTCAACATCACTAATTACTAGAGAAATGCAAATCAAATCTACAATGTGGTATCACCTCACACCGGTCAGAATGGCCATCATCAAAAAATCTACAAACAACAAATGCTGGAGAGGGTGTGGAGAAAAGGAAGCCCTCTTGCACTGTTGGTGGGAATGTAAATTGATACAGCCACTATGGAGAACATTATGGAAGTTCCTTAAAAAACTAAAAATAGAACTACCATATGACCCAGCAATCTCACTACTGGGTATATACCCTGAGAAAACCATAATTCAAAAAGACACATGTACCCCAGTTTTCACTGCAGCACTATTTACAATAGCCAAGACATGGAAACAACCTAAATGTCCATTGACAGATGAATGGATAAAGATGTGGTATATATATTCAATGGAATATTATTCAGCCATTAAAAGGAATGAAATTGGGTCATTTTTAGAGATGTGGATGGATCTAGAGTCTGTCATACAGAGTGAAGTAAGTCAGAAAGAGAAAAACAAATATTGTTTATTAATGCATATATGTGGAATCTAGAAAAATGGTACAGATGAACCAGTTTGCAGGGCAGGAATAGAGACGCAGACGTAGAGAACAGACATGTAGACACGGAGGGGACATACTGGAATTTGAATGCAGTGGTCAGGAGAAGGTGTGACGAATTGGGAGATTAGGATTGACATATATACACTACCATGTGTAAAATAGATAGCTAGTGGGAACCTGCTGTATAGCACAGGGAGCTCAGCTCGGTGCTCTGTGATGACCTAGATGGGTGGGATTGGGGGGAGGGGTGGGAGGGAGTTCCAAGAGGGAAGGAATATATGTATACATGTAGCTGATTCACTTTGTTGTACAGCAGAAACTAACCCAACATTGTAAAGCAACTGTACTCCAATTAAAAAAAAAAAATCTAACCCAACATCTCTGGGTACGACTAGCTCGCTCTGAAGAGAGGAACAAAATAAAACTCAAGGACTTATGTGACTGTGTCAGTATATTTCCTCAGCTAGGCTTCTTGGAGGGTTTGAGTCCAAGGAGGAGTATTAAAGGATAGGAGAGAGTTACTCTGAGAGGAATGGGTCATTGTGAAGGGCTTTGGAGTTAGAGTGAATAGTATGTGTGTCACCGAGGCAGGAAATAGAGCAACAAGCAGTTCAGTGTTACTGCCTGGGTGTGGCAAGAGATTAAACTGGAGAGTCAGAAGTCAGATTAGCTATCATATGTATATTTATAAAAATGCATGGTTACATGTCTATACATATGAGAGACTCACATATGTGTGCATATACAAGTAAACATAGCTCCCATAAACCTTTATTTTTGTTTTCACTTTCCCTTGCATCCACGTCTCTCCAAGCACAAGAGCTGCGTGATTTACTTACTCTTTGGCATTTCTTTCAAGCTCTTTGCATAATGTTTTGCCCACAGTGGGCTCTCCATCAAGATATGTTTACTCACCCTGTGACCAACGTGTTTCCAATATTTTGGATTTCAACTTTGAGGACAACAATGCAGTTGACATTCAGAGGCACAACAAATTGTTAAAGACAAATCAGAGTTCTTGACCACTCCAATCAGACACACTTACAGTTAGCCAAGACTCCTACAAGGGGTCAAGGACATGGGTGGGTGCTCGCATCATCCTCACATTTCCTATTCATTAGTTCATTATTTGGAGTACCACCTAACTTGTTTGTAGAAGCAAATGAATACATTTAGGAAAATAGGTAGAGAACCTACCTTAAGGGAAAAAAAAAAAAGGTATGAAATCTTGCTTCGAGGAGTGATCCAGGTTTGGAGGGAGCAGAGTGTGAATACAGCATGAATATATGTTTAGTAGAAGTAAATGTGTGTTACCACCTCAGTCAATCTAGTTTTCTCTAATGGGGTGCTGTGCACTGAGACCACTGAATTACATATATCAGTGTAATCAAAACCTTTGAGAAAAATTATATTATGATAATATTTCTGTCATGTTAGGTATGCCTTGCCCTGGAGAAGTTAATTCCCAAAACATCTTCATTGATTTACTCTTTAAGTAAAGGTGGCAAGATAAATAAGATTGTAATGTTAACAGCTGGCTCAGAGTTCCGCTTAGGGAGAAAACTATCTTTGTTTAGGAAAACACCTTGATATTCTGCTTTAGATGTGTAGGCCCTAAGGGCATGTTCTGGAAGGATCCCAGAAGAAAAAAAAGATAAATTTCTGTGTCTAAAAATTTAATAGAATTTTAGAAGAAAACAAGAAATAGGGGAAGGCAGAAAAGCAGACCTTATTCCTCTGAAGGAGAGAGAGAGAGAGAGTGAGTGAGAGAGTGAGCGAGAGAAACAAAGTTACATGGTAGGAAGCTAGAGATATTGAAACTCTGTTATTACTAAGAAATCCCTTATACCTACCTTTGCGCTGGTAGCCCAGATGAAAAAATAAGGCTATCTAATATTCAGTATTAAACAGTTTGGGAATTTTTGCTACTATGCAACCCTCTTCTATTGCCCTAATTCTTGGTAAAATCTGCTGAACCTACAAATGTCTTGTGTGGATGGCCTTTTGGAGAAATTAGAGATGGATATTCCAGCTTTAGGTTAGCATGGGCAGAGTCATGAACAAATAGAAGATGTGAGACACTCACAAGAATAACAGTTCAGTGGGAAGAGGAATTCAACACTAGAAGTAACCATGAGAATGTCAGTCATTGAAATCTTGTTGAGAACCTCAGACTTACCATCTAGAGAGATTGAGGCAATTTTAAGAAAACTCAGAACTATTGGACACAATAATTTGAATTCAAACAATTGCTTGTTATTGAAGAGGTTACTTAACTTCCCTGAGCTTCAGTTTCCTCATCTCTATAATAATATTTGTTTCTCAGGGTGCCTTGAAGAATAAATGAGATTATTCCTGGCGTATAGTAATGCTCAGTGCATGTCAGCTATTATTAGTTCTAAGACAAAGATTTGCCTTCAAGAATGGGGTTCAGTGGGATCAGACATCCAGCCAGGTTCAGAAGAGCCCAGTTGTGGGCTCTTAGACAAAAGTATGAAGGCATAGTGGTAAACCCACTGCTGATCCTACAAGAGCAATTCAGAGGGTAGACCTGCTAATGGGGTACTCTGCCTCCCCCTAAGCATCTAGCAAAAGAGATATATTTGCTGTTAACATTGGAAGGGCCAGACAATTATCAGATGGGTTTACAATGGTCTGAAGTAAAGATGTGAAACATACGATGATTATTTGTCTTGGGCATATGTACACTGATGTGAAAAACTTGGGGGGAGGGCGGTGGGAGGGATCAGAAACAGTTTAATTTACTGCCTTTCATCCATTTCTAATTTTTAATAAAATTTTTAGAATTTTCCATTTTGCTTTTCTTATGCTTTCACATTTTTAGATTTTTTTTCTTGGGAATATAGTTATTTATCTGAAATCTTAATATTTATTCTTGGATGATTCATCTAACAAATATGTGTTAAATGCTTCTTACATTCCCGTCTCTATGTTAGATGTGGAAATACATCAGTATTTCCACAATAAGAAAGATGTGGTTCTTGTCATCTGGGAATTTTTACTTTAGTTAGGAAAACAGAGGAATGAATAGGAAATTATTATGCAGTGTTATATGTATTGCAAAAGGGGAACTATATGTTGCTATTGAAGTGCAAAGAAAAGGCATATGACTCCAACATGGATATCAGGGAAAGTGTAACCCACGTGAAAGCTAAAGGATGAGTAAGAGCAAGCAAAGAGAAGCTATTGGATATGGTGAAAAGGAAATGTACAAAAAGAATCCACCAGAGGCAAGGTGGCATAGCACATCTGACATGTAGGTGAAGAAGAGACATCTCTGTGGCCCAAGAAACAATTGCAGAGATTCCTGAAGGCTAAATCACAAGAAGCCTTATAAACCTTATCATGAAGCCCCGTCTTTATCAGGACCTCCTAATGGATTTTGAGCAGGTAAATATATCTTTAAGTAATCACTCTGCGGGGTGGAGAATGGTTTGGAGGAGAAGCAAAAGAGAAACCTGGGAATTGGGAGCTCTGCTAAGAATCTGCCTCGGGATCTAAGTGAGGGACCTATACCAGGGCTCCCTTTAAGGCATTGAGTGGAGACACGGAAAGGTGGATGGATTAGTGAGTTATTTATAATGTAGACACCATAGAACTTGTTGCTTAATTAGATGTGAGGCATAACAGAGATAGAAAAAATCAAATTTCAGGCTTGAGCAACTATACAAATAGTGACATTATTTCATGAGATACTGAATATAGAAACAACAGAGGAGAAATGGGTGTCCAAGATACGATGACTAATTTATTTTTGAATCTGAGGACATCCAAGTGTAGGTGTCCTGCATGCAATTGATTACAGTGGTCTGGCTTTCAGGAATAGATTTGGCCCCAAGAAGTGGAAAACATTTACTCAGTTATCCAGATGTTTTCTTCTGATGATCATTTATTTTAAAATTGGCATTAGGGAGTCCCAATATCTGGATATTCAAAGGAACTTTTTCTCTTCTTGCATGAGTTGTGTAATTCAAAGCCTGTGGACCTCACTTCTAAACACAGCCTCCAAATCAGATTTTCAGCTGACAAGTGGTGATAGTTTACCTTATCTTTTATTTAACCTGTGTATTTCTCTCAGAACCAGAATATATATGGAGATTTTTCAAAGTAATCAAAAAAAAAAACTTGGTTCCTTATTTTTAAATTCTTAAATGTGACTCATTTTAAATAATGGGCGAATGAATTGTTTGAGCAAGTTGATTCTCAGTTGGCAAAACTTCTTGTTCATCACTGTTAATCATCTAGTATTTGAACCAATTTGGAGTAACATTATAGACAATGCAGATGTAAGGTCAGCAATCCTACCTAAAAGATATGAGGGGTGTAGTTCAATA
Organism: Balaenoptera physalus; assembly: GCF_965194825.1. Lineage (NCBI taxonomy): Eukaryota > Metazoa > Chordata > Mammalia > Artiodactyla > Balaenopteridae > Balaenoptera > Balaenoptera physalus. The sequence continues at coordinate 29,220,409 of NC_138892.1, read as the reverse complement.
ACCGAAGCTTTGCTATAATCAAGCTGTCAGTTTGTTTTTCACGATGAGATCATTATGCAAAGGCAAACTGCAGGTGAAGAAAATTGGCTGCCTAAGACATTTCTGTAGCACAGAGACACATTTCATGAGTGAGGAAAATAAAGTTCATTCCTTGTGTTTAAAATGAATTATTTACAAAAAAATTACAAAGAGTAACATCTAAGTAGAGGTGAAATGAGAAGCTTCTAGGATGATTTAGAGAGGGAGAAGAGAATTCACACATGTTCATGGTTAGAAGTCAGTGTCATAGCAAGGAGCCTTGGACAACAAAGTTACATAGCTGTTTCAATGCCTCTGCCAGTTTTTAAAACACTTGAAGAAGAAAAAGTAACATATATTGGATTAGCAGATATAGAAATTTAGATGTACAGCCTTTGATTTTAATTCCTGGGAGAATTTTGTTCTGCCCTCATGCAGTTATCAATATCATTGAACTGGTTCTATCAGTGAGCCCCCTGGAAAAGTCTAAGAGTGACATTTGGAAAAGTGCCTTATGTCAAAGCCTATCTTATTTGATTTAGCAGGTACAGCAAGTATGAGAACTTAGAATGTCATTCTCACAAATGATTAATCACAATTCTCCCCTTGAAATTTCACCTAAAGTAAATTTCCAGAGTTCTTTTAGATGAAAGCTATTTAAATAATGGGCTGTTTACAACTAAAGAAATATTTATGATCCTAGACTTTAGGAAAGAAACAGAAAAAAATAGAGAAGGTGAAAGAGGGATTAAGAAAGTGGTGATGTCAGTGAAATGAAATAGATTTATGAGACATGCATTCGTTGAGGCTTGGCTTACCTTTCTAAAAATATCAAGGATGCTCCAGATAATGTCAGAACTCTTTTATGAGCTGTAGGCCAAGAAATTAAACACCTTCAAATACTGTATTGAAGTCCTTGTCTAGGAAAATGGAACTCATGATCAAAATAAAATGTGTAATTGTGCACTCACCAGCTCTGTAATTGTAGGCAAAATACCTAACTTCTCTGAATCAATTTCCTCACCTTAAAAATGGAAGTAGTAATGCCTGCATCACAGGGTTATTGCCAGTATTAATTTAATCATTTTGTCTACACTTCCTTTTTTTTAATTAATTTTTATTGGAGTATAGTTGCTTTACAATATTGTGTTAGTTTCTGCTGTACAGCAAAGTGAATCAGTTATGCATATACATATATTCACTTTTTTTAAGATTCTTTTCCAATACAGGTCATTACAGAGTATTGAGTAGAGTTCCCTTTGCTATATAGTAGGTTCTTATTAGTTATCTATTTTATATATAATAGTGTGTATATGTCAATTCCAATCTCCCAATTTATCCCTCCCTCTCCCTTTCCCCCTTGGTAACCATAAGTTTGTTTCTATATCTGTGACTCTATTTCTGTTTTGTAAATAAGTTCATTTGTACCATTTTTTTAAGATTCCACATATAACGGATATCTTATGATAATTGTCTTTCTCTGTTTGACTTACTTCACTCAGTATGACAATCTCTAGGTCCATCCATGTTGCTGCAAATGGCATTATTTCATTCTTTTTTATGGCTGAGTAATAATCCATTGTATATATCCATCTGTCTATATATATCTATATAGATATCTATGTGTGCGTGTATGTGTGTGTGTGTATATATATATATACACACTTCTTAAAGTATGGTAGTGGGCTATGTATTTGGCACTACTTACAGCCACCAAATAAACATGGCACATTATTCAATGGTAAATAATTTGAAACACATTTGAAGCATGTATAGTTGGAGTAATATTCAAGATAAAGCCTGCGAGTATAAAGATATTAGGCTTGCAGTGGTCTTGTCAGGCTACACATAACCCCTTCCCAAATCTTTAGGGATGTAGAATAAGTATTCTTTCTTATTAAGGTAATTTTAGGAGGAAAAAATGAGGAGTATTGTTTTATGTGCACCTCGTACACAGTAGACTTTCCATAAACTTTTAAAATAATAGTAAAAGCTCAATTATTAAAAGGTAAATATTCAGTACATAATAAGGACATGTAAGTATACTTAATTGTGTATGGGTTATCTCATCGAGCTTTTGTAACAACCCATGAGGTAGGTACAATTATCATCACTACTTGATAGATAAAGACATTGAGAGGGAAAAAAGGGTAAAATAATGTGTCTAAGTCCAGATAGCTAATGAGTAGAAAAAGCAGGATTCAAACTCAGGCCATTTGACCCCTAAGTTTATGCACTTAGCAACCGTGTTGTACTAAAAAGTAAAATCATGGGTCCACAAACTCCTAGAAATCAGGGATTCATGTAATGGACTGAACACCTGCAGGAACAATTAAGCCTAGGAAACAACACAGTGACTTTCATAACCCAGAAAATGTCCTGTGAGAATGACCTACAAGACCAAGATCACTGCTAGGACTCCTTTCTGCCTCACTCAAGGCAATTTCTAGGAATATTTTAAAGCCTTCTCTACATTTCTGTATTTAATGTATTGAGTCCTTGGAAGACATATTATGATTATCTGAGCCTGAGTTACACATCTGATTCTTGGCTTTCTCAGGCTTTCAGAAAGTTTTTCATCATTTTGGATTCAGTCATGGGAAGCTGAATCCTACCTTGTATTGAATAATTTGTGTTATTTCTCTAAAAGAGGAAGGAGCATTTGATGCTGAGAAGTTAAAAACAATCTGCAATTTTTCCACCTAACATGATGAAAATATTCTTTGTATAGCTAAATAGAGACCCACTGGTTTCTCAAGGGAGATAATCCAAGTCTTTAAGTCAATATTCCCACATAATATATGTTTGTCCTTTAGTCTTTCACATCTCCTCTGAATATTCTGAAACCTCTAGACCTGCCTTTTCCAATATGGTAACCACTAGTCCCATGAGGCTAGCTCTTAAGCATTTGAAATGGGCCTAGTGTGTATTGAGATGAGCTGTAAACATAAAATATACAATGGAGTTTGAATTCATGTACATTAAAATGGCAATATTTTAAATATATTTAATTTTAATTAAGTAAAGTATATTATTTATTGTAATTCTGCCTGTTACTTTTAACTTTTCTAATGTGAGTACTTGAAATTTTTTAATTTTTAAATTCCATATGTGATTCATATATTAAATAACAAATGATTAATCACAATTAATTGGGCAAAATGTCTATTGGGCAGCGCTACTCCAGACTAAATGAAATAGTTAATACAAGCACTAATGCCAACATGTCCTGCACACTGTATTTGGAGAGGCAATTACTTAAAATGTATTAGTGTATATGATACATCTACCAGTGACCATGGTGAAGTGTCTAGTTTAAACTAACATACCCACAGAGAATGACTATGTATGTTAGATTAAACCCTTAATAGAACAGATTGAAAGCATCAGTGAAACTAAAATTGCAGGGATTTGAAAAGCCAAGATCTTAGAGGGAAGTAAAATGCACTGAGATAAACTCAATATTCTCCTGGGCAATTTTCCCTCAGGTCTTGGCTCTTAAGTTGCAAATGTGCAGAGTGAGACACTGAGGAAAAAAACAGAAAGCAGCTGCTAAGACGCTAAGAAGACAAGCAGAAGATATAGAGGTGTTTTTTAAGTTGCCTCCTGAGGCTGGAGACATTTGACTCACCATGCTGTATATTAATTAGATCCCCAGAACTTATTCATCTGATACCTGGAAGTTTGTACCCTTTAATCAATATCTCCCCATTTCTCCCACACCCCAACCCCTGCCAACCACCAATCATCTGCATTTTGATTTTGTGAGTTTGGCTTTATTTAGAGTCTACATATAAGTGAGATTATACAGAATTTGTCCTTCTCTGTTTGACTTATTTCACTTAGCACAATGCCTTCAAGTTTCATCCATGTTCTCACAAATAGTAGGATTTCCTTTTTTTAATGGCTGAATAATATTCCATTGAATACACATCTTCCATATTTTCTCTATCCATTCATCTATCACGGAACCATCTGTTGTTTCCACCTCTTGGCTATTGTAAATAATGCTACAATGAATATAAGGATGCAGATGTCTTTGAGATAGTGATTTCATTTAAAGGCTTTCCTTTTAATATTTTCTTGTAGTTCAGATCTTCTAGTATTGAATTCTTTCAGCTTTCGCATGTCTGAAAAACTCTTCATTTCACTTTTATGTTTGAAAGTAATTTTTTTCCGAGTTAAGAATTCTAGCTTGATACTTCCTATCTTTCAGTACTTTAGAGTACATTCAGTTGCTCTTCTGTATTCTAGCTTGCATATTTCCAAAAGAAATATTCAGTACTCTTTACCTTTGTTCCTCCACGTAATGTCTTTTTTCCTCTGTCTTTTTAAAGATTTTCTCTTTCTTACTATTATAAACAATTAGATTATTTTATGCTTTGATGTTTTCTTCATATTTCTTGTGCTTCTAGTAACTGTGGCTTTATAGTTTTCACCATTTCGGGGAAATTTTCATCTATTGTCTTTTCACAAATTTTTTCTCTTAGACTCCCCCAACCCCAACCCCTGTCACCACAAAAAAAGGCAAGAATTTGTGTTTTTTTATTTTTTGCAATTTGAATAAAATAAAATTTTAAACCAAAGTGAAGAACGAAGAAAATATGACCCTTCCCTCCTCAGTTCTTTCTTGGAAACTGGATAACCTCCAGTTCCTTCCATCCCATCCCCCTAACCAAGGGACCCAGGAAGCTGGGCTGGTATAGCAACCTGGTAAGAATTTAAAAGACTTAGGTTCTTATTTTGTACTTAAAAGCAGTGATTTAACTTCCCTGAACTTCTACCTCTAAAAGAGAGATTTGGGCAAGTTGATGTTTCCCATCTCTAGCCCAAAAGTAAAGTTCAATCCTGAAATCAATTTATCTAAACTGGAAACAATAATCATTTTTAAAAATCATCAATTAACACCCTTAGGAATCCCCTCTGTCAGTGGATCCCAGTGGTTATAATGTATTTATAGTTATTGTTTTAGTCTGGAGCCAATGTCTAACGATCCCCCAAGGTCTGTGTGGATCTCCTTTCCTAGAGAGCAGTTTCCTAAATAAGTACTTGCACATTCTTTGGGAAAGGCCACTTCCCAGACATACTTGTGATGTTATTTCAAAGGCCCTTCATGAAGGATGCCCATTCATACCTCAATTTGAGACTCAGGTCTTAGATTTGGGGAAGGGCCATGATTCTCTAAAATTGTGACACAAACAAGCCTCTCTTCAAGTCAGGGTGGTTGTCCATTTTACATGTCAAGCAGGACCTTAGCAGGCTGCCTACATATTCATCTCCTGGGAATGTCATAATCACTAATCATCAACAAATCTCTCTGAGGACTATATTCAGACTACCGCATAGGCTGTGTTGATTATTATAGGAAACATGCCCAATTTGCTTCAGTCAGCTAAATGCCATAACATGGTCTTAGCCATCTCAGAATCCTCCTAGCTCCAGTAGAATTTTACTTGTAGAGTCTCCCACCTCCTACCTGCATGGCAGCGCTTCCCTTACCAATGTAGATCTCAAGGTTATGGTGAAGAGAGTGAGCTGGACTCCCTAAGAAAACATAAGTGCATGATGGTCAAGCATGATAAATCCTTGTATTTCATCTGGCATATCATTCTAGAAGAATTTCTTTAATTTTAACTTCATGTAGGTTGGGTCACCAATGAATCACAGTTTTTATCATTTAGAATCTCAAAATCAAATTCAGAATCTCTGATAAATTCATCAGTTATCAGTAAATTTAGCCAGATCCTTGGCTGAGAATCCTAGAAATCCATTCCCACATCCATTACTGAAATTTTTACCAGTAAAATTTAGTGAACTCAAAGTCCTATGTATATATGCCTTCTTTTTCTGGGTTTAAATTTGTCATTTGTCTTTCAGGTCATGCTGATATTTTCCTCCAACTAAAATATAAGCCACATAAAAATAGGACCTTTGTCCTATTCATTGCGGAGCAAAGATGGTACTTAATATTTAATGAATGAAATAATAGATGAATATTTTCATTCACAGATCTGGAAGTAATGACAGGTGGTAGAATAAGAGGAAAGTTGACTCCTCCTCCAGCACACTTAGGGAAGAGACACTGCAAGCTGTTAGCACTTTGTAGAATTCATATGCTGAATTCTTTCTGTGTTGAATCCTAGTTGTCGCCCAGAATATGTGTAATATAGCTTTTCTTATTAGTCGAGGTTGCTCAGCCATTATATTCGTTAGTTTTACTCCCCATGGCTTTTGTTCTCTGTGAGAAGTAGATTAAGCAATAATTTTCTTTAAAAATGTAGCATTCTAAGTATCTAAATAAATGCAATATTGGCATTCAGAGCAATAGATCTAAAAATTAGAATGACATATTCTCAAGCAAGAGCCTTTCTGTTGAGAGTGTCCTTAAACAAGTTTTCTGATGCACACTCCAAGATGTAAGTAGCATACATTGAACAACTTCTTTGGATTATATATGAAGATGCTCCTTTTAGCTCCTTTTGCTCCCTGTAAGATGCTGCAATTTTTCCCAAAGCTAAGATCTGCAGAAAGTAAACCTTGACCTCATTTAGTCAGTTGCTATACATTTTAACTTGGAACTGCTTAGATATAAGAAGTTGCAAAGCTTCTATTTTTCCACGTAGCTCTTTTACTAAATTAAATTGAAACTGAACTATAAAGAATAATACTTTCACTGCTCCCTTTTCTACAAAATAGACACATACACTATGAACTGGGAGAAGGCTAACCAACCAACCAGACTTAGGTCAGTCTCTTATAACATTTCTTGGAAGGTTGCCTGGGCTTGTCCTAGCTATTTAGTGATAAAGGGGAATTAATCTTTCATTTCACTTCATCTGAAACCAATAAAGCAAAGCACTCTAGTTCCCTATACTAGCGTTCCTTTTTTATATCAAATAAATATGAAAACGCTTATTGTAAATTAAGCAGTGTTTTCCCCTGAAGCCTCTTTATGGAAACTCCCCTGTTTAGAAGATAATAGATAGTATCTTCAAAAGCATCATACTTCATGAAATTCCTTTTCTAATCTGGAAAATCTTCCTTGTGATTTCTCGTTGCCTAAATTGCTTTTAATTACATTCCTGTTTGCTTTTTGTCTCATCTTCTGAATTAAATTTAGCATTAATGTGATGTGTCCCAGCAAGCTATGTAGCTTTATTACTTTTGCAATCTGGATTTTTTTTTTAACAGAAATTTTCATGGCCCATATTTCATCCCCATCAATGAACATTTCAAACCTGGATTGAATATGTAAAAGAGAATAGTGTATGAGCATTCAGAAAAGTTTCCCACATTAGCTAAAAGTTAAAACATTTTAAACTGGTATTAAAATAAAAAATACTCCTCAAAATTGATGCTACCCAAAAAATAGAAAAAGATGATTTTTAACTTACAAAACAAGTAGTTAATTTAGAATATTCAGTGCTAATTAGCTCAAGCTTTTTTTTTTGGAGGAAAAGGGGTATATTAGTTTTCTATTGCTGTGTAATAAAGTACTGCAAATTTAGCAGTGTAAAACAACAGCTCTGTAGGTCAGAAATATGACATGATATAGCTAGTTCTATTTTCAGAGTATCATAAAGCTAAACTCATGATGATGTTACAGGGCTGATTTCTTGTGTAGATGCTCTCTAGGAAAATCTGCTTTCAAGTTCATTCTTGGTGTTGGCGTAATTCAGTTTCTTCAATTTCTAAGGCTGAGGTCCATGTTTCCCTGCTGGCTGTCATCCAAGTGCTGCTTTCAGATCATAGAGGCCTCCCACATTCATTCTTTGGTATGTGGTCCCCTCTGTCTTCAAATCAGCAATTATATGTTGAATTCTTCTTGTGCTTTAAATCTCTGACTTCCTCCATCTCTGTCCTTGAGACCCAGATTTAAAAGGCTAATGTGATCAGATAAGGTCTACCAGGATAATCTTGCTATCTTAAGATCAACTGATTTGGAAACTTAATTACATCTGCAGAATCCCATTTGACATATAATGTAAAATAACTATGGGAATTATATCTGCTAATAACCACAGGTTCCACGCACACTCAAGGAGAGATTATACAAGATCTAGTGTCATTGGAAGTCATCTTAGAATTCTGCCTACCATAGGGGGCATTGTATTAATTTGACGAAGCCTGCTGATATTTTCCCCTTTCAACTAGATTTTTTAGGCAATGCCAAAGTGATTATTTAATACAAAGCATTATTGGATAATACAGAAATTTACATGGCTATTGAAAACTAAAGTGAAATTTTAGTTTTATTTCATTATGTAATTGAAGTAAAAATCAAATTCACAAAAATATTCATAGATGTGTTGCCAAAATGGATCTCAAGAAGCAGCTTATTTTTGTTTTATTATCTATTTATTTAATTTTTTTCTTGTATGATTCCATTTACATAAAATATACAGAAGAGACAGAAAGCAGATTATTGGGATGTCAGAGGCTGGGAGGAAGGCATATGGAAGTGACTGCTAATGGGTATGGAATTTCTTTTTTTTAAATTGAAACGTAGTTTATATACAAATATTACATTGGTTTTAGGTGTATTACATAATGATTTGACATTTGCATACAATATAAAATGATTACCACAATAAGTCTAGCAACTATCTGTTCCCATGAAAAGTTATTACAGTATTATTGACCATATTCCTTATGCTTTATATTACATCCCTATGACTTAGTTAATATATAACTGGAGGTTTGTACCTCTTAATCCCCTTCACCTATATCACCCACGTCCCAGACTCCTCCCTTTGGGTAAACCCATTTATTGTGTGTATCTAGGAGTGTATTTTCATTTTCTTTTGTCTTGTTTTTTAGATTCCACATATAAGTGAGATCATATGGTATTTGTCTTTCTCTGTCTGACTTATTTCGCTTAGCATAATACACTCTGGATTCATCCATGTTGTTGCAAGTAGATGGGTTTTCTTTTTTTTAATGTCTCAGTGATATTTCATTGTGTGTGTGTGTATATATATATATATATGTGTGTGTGTGTATTTATATACCACATCTTTATCCATTCGTCTATTGATAAACACTTAAGTTGCTTCCATATTTTGGCTACTGTAAATAAAGCTACAAAAAACACTGGAGTTCATATATCTTTTTGAATTAGTGTTTTTGTTTTCTTCAGGTAAATACCCAGAATAGAAATTGCTGGATGGTATGGTAGTTGTATTTTTAATATTTTGAGAAACCACCATACTGTTTTTTATAGTGGTTGCACCAATTTACAATCCAACCAGTAGTGCACTTGTTATTTGTTGTCTTCTTGATGATAGCCATTCTGAGAGATGTGAGGTGGTGTCTCACTGTGGTTTGATTTGTATTCCCCAGATGATTAGTGATGTTGAGCATCTTTTCATGTCTGTTAGCCATCTGTATGTCTTTGGAAGAATGACTATTCAGGTCCTCTGCCCATTTTTTGGTTGGGTTGTTTTTGATGTTGAGTTATATGTGCTCTTTGTATAATTTGCATATTAACCCCTTACCTGATAAATCATTTGCAAATATCTTGTCCCATTCAGTAGGCTGCCTTTTCATTTTGTTGATAGCTTCCTTCATTTGTGCAAAAACCTTTCAGTTTAATTAAGTCCCATTTGTTTATTTTTGCTTTTGTTTCCCTTGTCTGAGGAGGTGTATCCAAAAAAATATTGCTAAGATTGACGGCAAAGAGTGTACTGCCTGTGTTTTCTTCTTGGAGTTTTATGGTTTCAGGTCTTACATTTAATTTTGTAATCACTTGGGCTTATTTTGGTATATGGTGGGGGAAAGTAGTCCAATTTGATTCTTTTGTGAGTATAGCTGTCCAGTTTTTCCAACACTATTTATTTAAGAAACTGTCTTTTCCTCATTGTGTATTCTTGCCTCCTTTGTTGTAGATTAATTGAACATATAAATGTGGGTTCATTTGTGGGTTCTCTCTTCTGTGCCATTGACTTACATGTCTGTTTTTGTGCCAGTACCATACTGTTTTGATTGCTGTAGCTTTGTAGTATAGTTTGAAATCAGGGAGCATGATAACTCCAGCCTTGTTCTTTCTCAGCATTGTTTTGGCTAACTCCAGCTTTGTTCTTTCTCAACATTGTTTTGGCTATTTGGGGTCTTTTGTGTTTCCATACAGATTTTAGAATGATTTGTTCTAGTTCTGTGAAAAAAGGCATTAGTATTTTAATAGGGATTGCACTGAATCTGTAGATTGCTTGGGTAGTATGGTCATTTTAGCAAAATTAATTCTCCCACAGTATAGCTTTCCATTTGTGTCATGTTCAGTTTCTTTCATCAATGTCTTATACTTTTCCAAGCACACATCTTTTACCCCTTGGTTAGATTTATTCCTAGGTATTTTACTCTTTTTGATGCAGTTGCAAGTGGGATTGTTTTCTTAATTTCTCTTTCTGATGGTTCGTTGTTATGTGTAGAAATGCAACAGATTTATATATGTTAAATTTGTATTCTGCAACTTTACTGAATTCCTTAATGAGTTTTAATAGTTTTTTTGTGTCATCTTTAAGATTTTCTATATATAGTATCATGTAATCTACAAACAGTGACAGTTCTACTTCTTCCTTTCTAGTTTGAATTCCTTTTATTTCTTTTTCTTGACTTATTACTGTGGCCAGGACTTCCAATGCTGTGTTGAATGAAAGTGGTCAGTGTGGGCATCCTTGTCTTATTCCTGATTTTAGAAAATATGCTTTCAGCTTTTCACAGTTGAGTATGATGTTGGTTGTAGGTTTGTCATATATGGCTTTTATTATGTTGAGGAATGTTGCCTCTATATCCACTTTGTTGAGAGTTTTTATAATAAATGGATGTTGAATTTTGTCAAAAGCTTTTTTGCATCTATTGAGATGATAATATGGTTCTTATTATTCAATTTGTCAATATAGTGTATCACATTGATTGAGTTGTGGATATCAAACCATGCTTGCATCACTGGGATACATCCCACTTGATCATGATATATGATCCTTTTAAGGTATTGTAGAACTCACTTTACTAATATTTTGTTGAACATTTTGCATCTATGCTCATCAGTGATATTAGCCTGTAATTTTCTTTTTTGTAGTGGCTTGGTTTGGTTTTGGTATAAAGATGATGCTGGCCTCGTAGAAAGAAGGCATCCCTTGCTACACAAATTTTTGGAATAGTTTGAGAAGCATAGGTGTTAACTCTTCTTTAAAAGTTTGGTAGAATTCACCAGTGATGCTGTCTGGTTATGGACTTTTGTTTGTTGGGAGTTTTTTGATTACTAATTCAGTTTCATTGCTGGTAATTGGTCTGTTTGTATATTTCTATTTCTTCCTAATTCAGTTTTGGGAGATTGTGCTTTTCTAGGAGTTGATCCATTTCTTCTAGGTTGTCCATTTTATTGGCATATAGTTGTTCATAGTAATCCCTTATGATCCTTTGTATTTCTCTGGTGTCAGTTGTAACTTCTGTTTTTTTTCTGATTTTATGTGGGCCCTCTCTTTTTTATTCTTGGCTAAAGGTTTATTAATTTGTATTATCTTTTCAAAAAACCAGCTCTTAGTTTCATCAATCTTTTCTACTATAGTTTTACTCTCTATTTCATTTATTTCTGCTTTGATCTTTATTATTTATTTTCTTCTACTAACTGTCAGTTTTGATTGTTCTTCTTGTTTTAGTTCTTTTAGGTGTAAGGTTAGATTGGTTTTTTTTTTTTTTTTAAAGATTTTTCTTATTTCCTGAGGTAGGCCTGTATCTCTATAAACATTGCTCTTAAACTGACTTTGCTGCATCCCATAGATTTTGGAATATTGTATTTTCCTTTTCATTTATCTCCAGGTATTTTTTATTTCCTCTTTGATTTCTTCAGTGACCCATTGGTTGTTTAGTGGCATATGGTTTAGCATCCATGTGTTTGTGATTTTTGCACTTTCTTTTTCTTGTAGTTGATTTAGTCTCATACCTTTGTGGTCAGAAAAGATTTTTGGTATGATTTCAGTGTTTTTAAATTTATGGAGACTTGTCTTGTGGCCTAGAATGTGATCTGTTCTGGAGAATGTTTCATATGCACTCGAAAAGAATGTGTGTTCTCCTGCTTATGGATGGAATGTTTTACATGTATCCATTAAGTCCATCTGGTCCAATATGTCATTTATAGCTAGTGTTTCCTTATTGATTTTCTGTCTGGATAATCTGTCAATAGATGTAAGTGGGGTGTTAACATTCTCTGCTATTATTGTGTTACTGGCAATTTCTCGCTTTATGTTTGTTAATATTTTCTTTTTGTACTTAGGTGCTCCTATGTTGGGTACATATATATTTAGAATTGCTATATCTTCTTCTCAAATTCATCCTTTGATCATTATGTAATGCCATTCTTTTTCTCTTGTTACAGTCTTTGTTTTAAAGTCTATTTTGTCTGATATAAGTATTACTCCCTTAGCTTTCTTTTTGTTTCCATTTGCATGGAATATCTTTTTCCATCCCCTCACTTTCAGTCTGTGTGTGTCTTTAGATCTGAAGTGATTCTCTTGTAGGCAGCATATGTATGGGTCTTGTTGTTGTTGTTTTTAATCCATTCAGCCACTCTGTGTCTTTTGATTGGAGCATTTAGTCCATTTACATTTAAATTATTGATAGGTATGAACTTATTGCCATTTTGTTCATTCTTTTTAAGCTTTATTGGTAGCTATTTTTTGTTCCGTTTTTCTTCTTTTTTCTCTCTTTCCTTGTAATTTGATGACTATCTTAAGTGTTATGTTTGTATTCCTTTCTCTTTTGTATGTGTGTATCTATTATAGGTTTTTGGTTTGTGGTTACAGTGAGGTTCATATATAACATCATGAATATATATATGTCTATATATATATATGTCTCTCTCTATATATGATCATTTTAAGTTGATGATCTTTTAAGTTTGAAAGCATTCTAACAACCCTACATTTTTACCCCCGCCATGTTCAATGTTTTTGATATTATATTTTACATCCTTTGTTTTGTGGATATAGATGATTTTGTCTTTTAACCTTCCTACCAGCTTTATAAGTGGTTGTTCTACTACCTTCACTGCATGTTTGCCTTTACCAATGAGATATTTCCTTTTGTAATTTTCATATTTTTATAGTCGTTTCCGCTTAGAGATATCCTTTTAATATTTCTGGTAAAGCCGATTCAGTGGTGCTGAACTCTTCTGGGTTTTGCTTTGTAAAACCCTTTATCTCTCCTTCAAATATGAATGATAGCCTTGCTGGGTAGAGTATTATTGGATGTAGGGTTTTTTTCCTTTTATCATTTTGAATATATCATGCCACCCCACTTCTGTTCTATAAAGTTTCTGCTGAAAAGTCAGCTTATTGCCTTATGGGAGTTCCCTTGTATGTAACTAGTTGCTTTTCACTTGCTGCTTTTAAGACTCTCTCTATCTTTAATTTGCCATTTTAATTATAATATGTCTTGGTGTGGACCTCTGGGTTCATCTTGTTTAGGACTCTCTGTGCTTCCTGAACCTAGATGTCTGTTTCCTTTCCCAGGGTAGGGAAGTTTCAGCTATCATTTTTCAAATAAGTTCTCTGCTCCTTTTTCTCTGTCTTCTACTTCTGGGACCCCCTATAATGTGAATGTTAGTATTCTTGATGTTGTCCCAGAGGTCTCTTAAACTATCCTATTTTTTTTCCTGTTCAGCTTCAGTGATTTCTACTACTCTGTCTTCCAGTTTGTTGATCTATTCCTCTGTATCATCCAATCAGCTGTTGATTCTTTGTAGTGTGTTTTTATTTCAGTTATTGTATTCTTCAGCTCTGTTTGGTTCTTCTTTATGTTTTCTAACTCTTTATTAAACTTCTCATTGGTTTCTATATTCTTCTCCTGAGTTTGTTGAGCATCTTTAAGATCACTACCTTGAACTATTTATCAGTAGGTTGCTTATTTCCCCTTCACTTAGCTCTTCTTCTGGGGATTTATCTTGTTTTTTCATTTGGAACATATTCCTCTGTCCCCTCATTTTGCTAATTCTCTGTGTTTATATGTATTAGGTAGGTTGGTTAGTTACATTTCCCAAACTTGGAGAAGTAGCCTTTTGTAGAGGACATCCTATGGGGCCTAGCAGAACACTCCCCTTTGGACCCCAGACCTGTATGCTCTAGGAGTCCCCTACATGGGTTGCTTGGGGTTCTGTTGTGGTGGGGCTGAGTACTGTGGGTGCACTGGTATGCCAGGCTGGCCCCCTGACCAGTTGGCTGCCAGGCCCTGTCATGTGCAGTGACTGCCAGCCCACTGGTGGATGGAGCCAGGTCCTGGTGTACTGGCTGTGCAGCAGGGGGTGGGGGCAAGGCTGATTCTAGCCCACTGGTGGGACTAAATCCCAGGGTAGCTACCTGCAGTATCCAGGGGGAACCAGGGCTGGTGTCAGCCTACTGGAAGAATCAACTTCTTTTTGATTTTTGTTTATAAAATGTTTTCAACATATTTAAATCATACTAGCTTTAGCAGTCTCATATAAAGACCTTGACAGCTAAAGAGCTAATTCATGCAACAGAATTTTCAGCACCTTGTCATTTGCTGCCATCTCTGCCACCACCTCTGCACACCAGGGAAGTAGCTATTTGAAGAAGGGTCAAAGGGCCTGAAATGGTGTTGGAGCTTGCATGTGAAATGACACCATTTTGACTCAATGTTAAATGTGCTGGAAAAGAGCAAATAGCCAGAAGTAACTGGCAGTTCAAAATAATAAATTTGAAAAAAAGCAATATGTGATAAGTGCAATTATGTTAATAAAGATGCAAGAACATATTACTCTAGCACTGTAAGATTGCCTTGAAAGAATAAGAAAATTTCAGACACATTAGAAATACTTCCATGTAAATTTCTAATTTTACTTCATAAAAATTATTATCCCAACTACATTTTATTTTTTTCATTTTGGTAATTTAGTGAGAAGATATTTGAGTCCTTTTAAATCACATTTTCTGTGTGGATATTTTGAACTCTCTCTCCTATTTCCAAATTTATTATAATTACTATGTCATGAGAATCTGATATCAAACTGAAATTTCTCATTTGACTAAAATAGTATAGACATCTCAACAAGCAAGTGCTACTATGGAAATAAAGCTAAAATAAATAATATTCTCTATACATCTTTTACATTTCTTAGGGTGTATCTGTAAAGAGTTGCTACTGCAAGAATTTTTGTAGTACAAACTGTTAAAAACATATTCTCCTTTACATCAGAAATTGGATTCTTTCCTCCTTGGACTCTGAGGAAACTGCTCAGTAGCCTGGGGCTGTTGGTACTTAGTTCTTGGTCCAGGTACTATAATAGTAGCTGCTACTGAATGACTGTTATTCTGTACCACGGATGGTGCTCAAAGTTTTCCTCTCCAAAACCATAAAAGTATTATCATTCTGATGTAACAAATGAAAAACAGATTAGAAACATTAGACAATTTGCCCAAAGTAGTAAGTGGCAGAGTAGAAATTATCTGAATTCAGAACTCGTTAAATTCTTAACAATAACCAATTATATAGAAAACATGAAGGCCTAAAACAGAAGAAAAAATAAAATCAACTCATCTTTCTCAATATGGCAGTAATCATGCATGTTTTTTTAATGAAAACATTTTAGGCTTCTCAATCACCACTCAATGTGTACCACAGTTTTTATTTTTCAAAACATTTGTTTTATAGCTACTGTCTTACTAAGTAGAGTATATTTCAGATCTTAGAACAGAAAACTCTCTAGAGTAATCAACATTTTTTTAAATGAATTAATTTATTTTTAAATATTAAACCCATTGCCTTTTTTAATTGAAGTATAGTTGATGTACAATATTATGTTAGTTTCAGGTGTACAACATAGTGGTTTTTTTTGTTTTGTTTTTTTTTGCTGATAAATTATCGTTATTTTATTGACCAGTAGCCTCATGTGAAGAAGGAAGCAAAATGGCAACAAGTTCTCATAAATACCACAATGTTTATATCAATCAACAAAACTGATTAGTTTTGCTCACCAGTATAACTGAACTTCTTTTTTTTTTTTTTACACACACACACACTGTATTTTATTTTTAGAAGAGATAAATAGACTGACACCAAGCATTGTAAATGGATGACCACAACAAAAGCAACAATGATTGCAACTACCAAACACGAAACACACTCATGCTATGTCATAATATTGACATTCAATCCAGTAATCCTCCACTGTAACAGCTCCTTTACTTTACAGTGAAAATTGATTTGTATTTTCTTTGCCTCTGAGTCCTTGTGGGATTTTTTTTTTTTTAATTCAAACAGAAAGTCACAAAAATTATAATCATCCTCACCAGTTCACTCAGTCCCATGTAATTAATTTTTTTTTTCATCTTGATCTTTTGTTAGCACTTTTATGAGTTCATCAGTTTTTCATTAGAGTTCTGAAAATGCTTATTCATTCAGTTCAGCAGTACAGTCAGTTACCAGAAACCTGTACTTGTCAGAGTCTTTTCCATGAATTCCTTGAAGATGAAACCCTTTTATAGGAACATATTTGCAAAAGCATCAGAGTACACCCAGAACTGTCTGTAAATGACAAAAGACTTAAAAATGACCACGGTTAAAGATTTGATGAAAGTTCATAATAATGCAATTGACAAGGAAATTTAGTTATTTCTGAGATATACATTTTAAAGTAATAACTAGAATTACAACATAGTGATTTGACATTTAAATACATTACAAAATGACACCACGATAAGTCTGGTAACCATCTGTCACCATACAAAGTTAGTACAGTGTTATTGACTATATTTTTTATGCTGTATATTACATCTTCATGACATTCATTTTATAAGAGAAAGTTTATACCCCTTAATCCCCTTCACCTATTTTTAACTTTTTATACAATTTTAAAGGTTACACTCCAATTACAGTTATTACAAAATATTGGCTATATTCCCCATGTTGTACAATACACCCTTGTAACCTATCTTACACCCAATAGTTTGTACCTCCCACTCACCCATCCCTATAGAGTAATCAACATTTGAGAATTGTTCCTTAAAATAAGATTAGAGCGCTCTACAAGCAAGAGGCACAACAGTTAGTCTCTACGGCAGCTGGTTATTAGGCAAAGAGAATGGTGAATATGAAGGAGGATTTGAGAAGAGGTAGAAACAATCTGTGAAAATTGTGAAGAGTCCTAGAAGAGAACCAGATTGCACTTGGGGTCTCTTTGGGGGCAAGGAGAGATTAATGAAGATGCAGATAATGAGGATTCTACTTAGCAGTAAAATGTTTGTAAAAATAAGGTCATAGTGGAAAACCTGCAAAGGAGGGTTATTAAACCCATGAAGGTCATTGAAGGGAAACTTCAGATTTGGAAATTTTGAACAGTTTAATCCAAGAGCAAATTATTTAAAATAACTTTCAATATAAAAAAAGGAAGTCAATACATTGACAAATTGATGTTGAATAAAAGTTTTTGAATGAATAGTATGTGTTTCCCATTTCTACAGTAAGTTAGTATTTTGACTGTGGCTATTCGAATAGCACCAAATAGCTAACTACAACAATCATTGAGAATCATTATTTGACTTCATGAGTCATGATTAGTATAAACCATCTTTCCTGTTGTAAAGGAAACATATGGCCTCCTTCTACTAAGAATACTTGTATCTTTCATGAAACTCTTGTTAATGAATTTTCATATGTATAATTGTCTTTCAAATTCTTATATTTTAAATGTAGTTTTAGCTACATTAGCTTGCTCATGTACAACCCAGTAATGAAAAAAAATGGGAAACTTAAGTAATAGGAAAAATAATCATAAATGGTAAAACTCTTTTATATAAATCTATAATTACCTTGTACCATGTGTCATTTAGAAGTTCAGAATTCCAATTATACTGGCCTAAAGTATCTGTTAGATTTTGGCCTCCTGCTTCAGTCATGGGCTGATGATGATCAGGATCATGATTAATATTATTTTACCATTTTATTCCAGGGCAGATTTAGGTAACTCCCTCAGGTTAACAAATTATTATATTTTATGATGGTAATATCTACATGACTTTGTCTTCTACATGACTTTGCTTCTCTAACTTTCTGTGGACATTAGCATGCAGTTATACAGAATATGATAGATTTAACAAGGAGGTAAAATCATGGAGCTTAAGTGATCTTCTTTTTTACATTGGTTTTTGTTTCCAAATACAATAAAATATTGTTAAGGTTGGTTTATTGTTTTAAGTAAAAACCCACTTGTAGAAAAAAGTGTAACTTTTATATTACTCAACAGCATGTATAGAAGTAGCATTCATAGTAACAGCTCTTTCCAGAGGAGGCAAATCTGTATCTCTACTCCTATTCCCATCTGAATCAGCAAACTTTTCTTGTAAGACTTGATTAATCAAGAAGCTGTACATAAATTCACAGCGTGATGATGATTTTCTATGCAAAATAAGGACTTTTTAGAACAATAAAATATTCCTTTTCAAGTTAAATTTTAGTACAAAACAAATATGTGGGTATATAGTTATTTTTTAGCATATTCTATGTGTTATAATTTGGAAGAAGGCATAGATCTCTGTGTAGTAGTGGAGTCTTTGTCTGTAATTATATCTAATATTAGAGGCAGAATTGTTAGCAAAATATTTTTAATTGCCATTTGCCCTGCCTTTGCTCACCTGATTTCAATGAATAACATAGAAATGTTAACTAGAAAGTTAAGAAAATAGCACATGGGCAATTCTTTCAAATAGCATATGGGCAGTACTATATTTCTTTCCTCAGATTAGGTAAAATTTTTAAGATTTGTAAAACTCAGTCTTGGCAATGTTGTGGGGAAATGAAAAGTGACGTCATATATTGGAAGAAATATTTTTTTCAATTTAACAACGTTTAAAACATTAAAAGGATGTATGGGTTTTACTCCAACAATTTTATCCTAGCGAACTGTTTGCACTTCTGATATAATACATGTAAAGGTGATCATTACAACATTGTTTGTAATTTATAAAAAGCTGTTAGGTAAAAACTTATCAAAAGAGCAAATATTTAAAAAGTTATCATGTATCTGTATGAGTAAATGCCTTGCAATCATAAAGACTTAAATACTTTGCAATCATTATAAGGGAAAAGGAACATCTATTAGTACTGACATGAAAAGTTTTTCAAGTACATGTTATGTGAATCAAAGCAAGATACAGAAAAGAATGCATAGCATGATCTCATGTACTTAAAATTTTGCAACTGCATTTATTTGCAAATGTAGAGAATAAAAACAGGAAGAATCACTCTAAGCAGGAAACAGTGGTCATATCCCATGTGGGACTTCGGAAGGAGAGGAAGGAAAATGAGGAATTTCACTTTTCAAATTATACACTCCAATACTGTTTGACTTTTTACAGCTAGAATGTATGCCTTTTGTAATTTAAAATATGTATTTAATAATTATGCATATAGTTTCTAATTGTAAATGGTAAAGTTTATAGATTTAATAGGGTCATGTGATTGATTTCATCTGGCTTTGTAATTAAGTACTGATGTCTCAACATAAGTAATGTCCCTGAGATATTTTACTCTCCTCCCTCAGCCACAATTTATATGAAAAACTAATTTGTCTGGTCAATTATGCAATTTTTCTTTTTTCAAGTGAAGTGGTTGATGTTGATTGATAGTCCTCAAAAATCAACTAAAAGCCATATTTACAGTTTGTCTGTTTTCAGGTAGCTATAGGTGTTTCAAATTTTTAAATTATAAGTACAAATAATACTTTTGAATATTATCAAATTTATAATTGCTTAGATAGGATTTTAAAAAACATTATGAAATTGTCCTTTAATGTAAGATCAAGCAATTATTTAGTGAAATAATCAAACCACATGGGTTCAGGCTTTAGTTTTATCTTATAAAATATTTGCATTAAGTTCTTTATAACAGATGTTTCATGATATATTCACTGGCATTTACCCAGAAGAAAGCACAGTACCAGGCACATTGTAGACTCTGAATAAATATTTCTTGATTTATTCATTTTTATTGACCATCAATAGGAAACTGCCTTTTGACATCTTTGTATTAATAAAAACCTACTTCATTAGAGAAAAAAAAGAATTATGTTCAAAATAATAAAAATAGAAACCTCTGCTTGTGTTAAGACACAAGATTATGGAACTGATTTAGATTTATTCTGTCCTCACCTAATCTCTCGTAACTATTACATAGAACTCAAAAAACATTAAATGAGTAGTATATCAGGACTTTATATCATCAATGTCTCATATCTCTTTTCTGCTTATAATTTCTAAATTTTCATTGACTTCCTCCTGTCATCCATAAAGGTCAAAATCCTTGGCCTATTAACCAGAATAGATTCATGGTGTGGACTTGCCAAACCCTTGGACTCACTTCACATCCACATCATGCTAGCTGCCTTCTACCCTGCTGATTTGCTGTATTATTCCCCTAGGAATTAGGGTCCCAGAAAAATAAATCAAGCCTACCCCATCCCATTCCACATCCCCCAAATGATAAAAGATGAGTTTGGGTAAATATATCCAGAATTTTGCCATCAGAAAATCTAGAAAGAAGCTATTTTAATCTCAGCATGCATGCATATCTTGTGTCATTTTTAAAAATAGCATTTTATTTTTAATTTCTTTCTAAAAGTCTTCGTCTAGGCCTGTCCCACCAGTTTCACTTGTGTTTTTCTCTCTTCTTAAAGTCCATTTTCTTGATCTATCTCACCATATCTCAGCCTACCCAGGCTATTCTTCATTTTACCCTTTGCCTGGCTGACTCTAATTTATTCACCAAGATATAGCTGCTGGCATCATCTCTGCCAGAGAGACTTTCCTGATATCAGCCCCTTGGGTTAGGTGTCCTTTCTTTATGCTCCCTTGTGTGCATCATAAGCTTATATCTATTATTACATGTACTCATTCTATTATAATCATCTATGTGCCTCTCTTCACTAAACATGAGATGGTTTATTGAATAAATGAATGAATGAATAAGTGAGTAGAAGAATATTTATTTCAACTTTTTGCATATTTCAAATTCTTAAAATGATTCAGTTCTCAAATCTTTGCATGTATATAATATATACTGTTCATACAATAAAACACTAGTTGGTGAACTACAGAACCAGATAGAATAAATTATGTTCACCCATCTGGTAGAAGGCTATTAATTTATCTTTTTGGCCATTGATAAGGCCAAAAATGCCAAAAGGAAGAGTGGCATTGAACAATGCTCACCACTAAGCCGTCTTTATTTAATTGGCATTTTAGGCATTTTCAAAAGATGCTTGGTCAAAGAGATGTATAGTAGCCTTATGCTGAGCACTATTTAATTATTCCAGTCCTCATCTGTCACATTAGCACTCTCCTGTCTCATTTCCAGTGCCCCCAAAGCAATGCAGTTGATGGATTATGGAAAATAAATCTAGTGTGGAAATACTGATAATTTGCTCAAGGTCAAAAAAAAAAAAAAAACCAGGCAAGAGTAATTTGCAACTACTAAACTGCTAGATGTAGTGCTTTGGCTTGCTGCTCTGTAAAAGGTGGGAGGGAGAGTTGACAAGAGTCAAGACTCTTTAGAGAAATATGCAAATCAAAAATTTACCACCTTTCTAAATCCTTTTAATCCATCACTTAATCTCAAAAATGACCTAGTTTTCAGAACATTGAATATGCTTGGCTACCTAATCACATTATCTCACTTCCCTTCTGCAAACTTTGTAGTGGGAAAGATATAATGTATAAATGAACACATTGATAAAGCATAGCTGCCTGTCATATTTCCAATCTTCTCAGAAAAACTGATTTATAGCATGATGAGATCAAATCTTCCTCCATGGCATGCTAATGGCTATATTTTAAAACTCAGTTAGCAGAACTCATGCAATAGGCCAGACTGATGACATTAACATCAGATCTTTGAACAAATCTAGTTAATATGAAAGAGGAAGAGAAAGATGATCTCATTTTGGAAACAACAATAACAATGATGCTGTTCGGTGAGAAATTGAGACCATGACAGTTTAGTGTTATATCTTTGAGCTTGTCTTTTATTAGCCAACTTTCCATTATAAAATACATTTAAAATTTATTTAGAAGGAATATAGCTCAGAACTGTCATAATTGGGTACTTTGCTGAGAGAAGATCATCACATGGTTAGCTTGTTTCTGTCTTTATATCCAGAAGTGTTTATTGAAGGCCTACTGTGTTCATCGTATAATGCAAGGGGTTATAAAAAGACTACAAAGATAAGGAAGAACATAGCTTGCCTGCCAGGATTGGTAAGTGGGAAATACAAGATATATAAACATATCTTGCTTAACGTACATGTATGTTAAATATAAACATATACCTATTATTTAATAATCTGATATTGAATGTCTTAGTTCAGGTTCCCTAGAAGCAGAAGCTAATACATGGATTTTTATTCAGTTAATTTATTGGGAACCTCTCTCAGGAGAAAGGTGATAGAAGCAGCATAGAGCAGGGGGAAAACAAAGCAAGGATACAGTCTCAGATGGAGACTAGTTTCAGTCTGATCACAGGGGCAAGTTTTG
Organism: Balaenoptera physalus; assembly: GCF_965194825.1. Classification (NCBI taxonomy): domain Eukaryota; kingdom Metazoa; phylum Chordata; class Mammalia; order Artiodactyla; family Balaenopteridae; genus Balaenoptera; species Balaenoptera physalus. The sequence goes on along the minus strand of NC_138892.1, from coordinate 29,197,856 downwards.
GAAAAAGATTGCACTACAGAATTGTTCCCACTTTGAGAGAAGGGGGTCAATTTTTTGTATTCCATGCCAGTCAGTCATAGGCCAAGCTCTGAATTCAGGGATGTAGAAGTGGGCAGCAGTGCCTCCTGGACAAGGTATCTTCATTTGGCTGAAGGCAAATCTGTAGCAAAGGGGAGAGCTGTGAGTTGTCATCAATCAATTCAACAATAGGGAATAGTGTACAGGCTGTTAATGGGGGATCAGAATGGGGCACCAACAGCATCAATTCTAGTTCACCACTTCCACCACTCAGATTTACTGCTTTTCACAGTAAGTTCTCTCCATCCAGGCTCAGCTTCTTTGAGCTATTTTTTGGTCACAATTCTAGGAAGTTTTTCAAGAGAAGACTTACTGGGACAAATTCCAAACTGTACTGCTACAGTTGATCCTTAGGCCATAACGGATACTACTCATTATATCCCTCCTTTATTACCCATTCTAGATTGCCCTCCTCCTCATCTAGGACTTCTGTTGGTCTGGATATCTTGCCTATTGAGTTTACTCATATCCTCATCCCTGAGAGTCCTGACTTCCTACTTACTGCACCCCAAAACACCATGGTTGATGTGCTTATACATTTCAAATTGTTACTGGGCCAGGGAATACCATGAACCCACCAGTGTATCAGCTAAGTGCTATAGATACTTGTCTTTGCCCTCTTTATGAAGAACGCTTCCATTGCTCCATCATGATCATGGTCAATTACCTATGCCAATGCAGCAGCTATTTTCTTTGCTTCCTGGTCTGCTGGCACAAAGATCCTGAAGTAATCAGGTAATAGTCAAAAATTTTTATTTACTGTGACTCTTTCTGTGTCACCTGGTGGAATCCTATTTTCTTTGTGATCCAAAAGTTCTAGACCCACAGAACTTAGAGTAACAGAAGTGAAAGTGAATGTTGGCACTCCCTTGCCCCCAGACCCTTATATTCTGTCTGTTGGTGACACAGCAATACAGTGTTGGTTAAGATGTGTACTGCTCTATGAAGGATAGAGCTCCATCTCTGTACTACCTCATCTCCAAAACGAAGCTTCAGCTGCTCCTTCAGGGGTCATTTCATCACTCTATCAGGCCAGTAGCTTCTGCTTCTGGATAGTGCAACGTGTGGTAGGATGAATGGATCCTGTGTTTATATGCCCACTCTCACAATTCTTTGGCTGTAAGGTGGCTACCTTAATTTGAAACGATGTTGGAAAGAATCCCATGTCAATGGCTAAGATATTCTGAGGCCTTGGATAGTTGTGCTGTGTGAAGTGTTGTAAACAAGCAAGGCAAAGCCATATATAGATTATATGTCAATCCCATTGTGACAGCTACCCTCATCTAAAGATGTCCGTGTCCTACTCTCTAGAACCTGTTGTGATGGTTAATTTTATTTATTAACTTGACTGACCATGGGATGTTTAGATTAGACATTATTTCTAGGTGTGTCTGTGAGGGTGTTTCCAGAAGAGAAATATATCCTGTCCATAAAGCCCACCAGAAGCAGTTTGCTTTCAGCTGGCGAGGCCAGTAATATACCTTCACTGTCCTACCTCAGGGGTGTATCAACTCTCCAGTCATACATCATAATCTACCTTGCAGGGATATTGATCACCTTTCCCTTCCACAAGATATAACACTGGTCCAGTACATTGATGGCACTATGCTAACTGGACCTAATGAGCAAGAACTAACAGCTACTCTAGATTTGTTGGGAAGGCATTTGTGTGTCAGAGAAGAGAAATGCATCTGACTAAAATTCAGGGGCTTCTACTGCAGTGTAATTTCTAGTGGTCCATGGTGGGGGGGGCATGTTGATATTCCTTCTGAGGTGAAGGACAAGATATTGTGTCTGGCCCCTCCTACAACCCAGAAAGAGGCACAATGCCTAGTGAGCCTCTTTGGATTTTAGAGTCAACACATTCGCCATTTAGGTGCGTTACTTCAGCCTATTTACCAAGTGACCCAAAAAGCTGCTGGGTTTGTGTGGGGCCCAGAAAAAGAGAAGCCTCTGCACCAGGTTCATATTGCTGTGCAGGATGCTCTGCCACTTGGGCCGTGTGATCCAACAGATCCAATGATGCTTGCAGTGGCAGTGGCAGGCAGGGATGGTGGTTAGACCCTTTGGTAGGCCCCTACACATGAATCACACCACGCAGGCCTTTAGAATTTTGGAGCAAGGCCCTGCCATCATCTGCAGATAACTACTTTCTTCTTAAGAAATAGTCTTGGCCTACTGCTGTGCCTTAGTGGAGACCAAATGCTTAACCATGTGCCACCAAGTTACCATGCAGCCTGAGCTGCCATCATGAACTGGTTATTATCTGACCCACCAAACTGTAAAGTTGGGTGTGCATGGCAATGCTCCACCATCAAATGGAAGTGGCCTGAGCAGGCCCTGAAGGCACAATAAGTTATATGAAGGTGTGGCCCAAATGCCCATGGTCCCCACTCCTGCTTCACTACCTTCTCTTTCTCGGCCTGCAACTATGGCCTCACGTAATCAGTTGGCAGAGGAAGAGAAGTCTCGAATCTGGTTTACAGATGGTCTGGTACATTATGCAGGCAGTACCCAGGAGTGGACAGCTGCAGCACTACAGCCCCTCTCGGGGGCCCCTGGTGGACGGTAGTGAAGGGGAATCCTCCCAGTGCGCAGAGTATCTGCTCGTTCACTTTGCGTAGGAGAAATGGTCAGAGATGCAATTATATAATGACTGGATGAAATTGGATAGAAGAACCAAACCCAACTATGTGCTGCTTACCAGAGACACATTTGAAATATAACATACATGTAAGTTGAAATGGAAATGATAACAACAATAAGCACAAGAAAGCTAGTGTAACTAAATTAATATTGGACAAAAAATATGGCAAGGAATATTGCCAGAGATAAAAAGGGATATTTCGTAATGATAAAAGAGTAATAGTCTAGAAGTTACAAAAAACCTCAATGTGTATGCACCTAATAAAAGAGCTTCAAAATATATGGAGCATGATAGTTGGAGATTTTAGTAACCCTTTATAAGTAGTTTTTAGAAAAAATATCAGCAAAAATATTTAAAAACTGGCCTAATAGACGTTTTGAGAACACAACACTTAACTGAAGAATACATGATTGCAAGTAATAAATGTGGAAGAAAACCCTAAAATGGGGAAAGTCTTAAGAGACTGAACATATAGTTTACATCAAGATAAAGTACTTGTATTTAACCCAAAGGACAATGAGAAGACATTGAAGAATTTTAGCAGGGATGTGAATGAAATAAACTATATATTGTCTGTTCACTCACATCCACCCCAAACATCCTCATGTGAGTGTTAAGCAAAACATTTAAACAGGTTTGGGCCATAAAGAAGAGGATTTGAAAAACAAAATGAAACAAAAAGTATGTTATCAACACCAAATCATTTTTAACATGTAAAAATGAAATTCATAGAATGAAGGAGATTTTTGATAATGCTTAGGTATCCATTAAGCCCAAGAATGAATGAGCAATAAGGAAAGAGATTCAAGCTTAGTGTCACTCCCAAAACACATGTGTACAGGCATGCTTGTGCATGCACACACACACACAGCTGAGTCAGCAGGAAGAACTTGTCCTGCCTCAGAATCTTCTAAGATATTCTTGTAGGATAGATGAAGTTTCCTATTTTTTTTGGTCTCCCTTGACCACAAACTCCACAATTCAGTCTCATGATTTTGTGAAATTTTAGTCATCTTGAGAGTAAAGAAATGTAGAGACAGTGTATTTCAGGCATTACATGTGCTTTGAGATTTCTCTTTTTAAGAACTCAATGTTTCTAGGCCACCAGTCAGATGGATAACCTCGCAGGCCACTACCTAACCTAGAGGCACATATTTGGACCAAGTACAGTTAGAAAATAAGGGCTGAACACAGAGATTTAACAATGACAAGTTCAAGTGAATTTTATTATCCTTTTGGTCTCATAAGTTTAAGGGCAGACTCAGATCCCACAAAACATTACTCCTTCCCTATTATTTTTTTTCTCTATTTGGGTCTCACAGTTTCATGGGGCTACCTAGAAGGATCCATTTTTTGGCTGGCTTACCCCATGCCTGCAATACTTTTAACCTTTAGATTTCCAGGCCAAAGAAATTGACGAAGCAAGATCTAACCTGACTTGAAATGTAAATGTTGACCCAGTTTCCTCTTTCATGTTGCTCCCTCAGTACTGATTTGTGTGAAATAAGAACAGATGGCAATGTGTTACTTGTGGGGGAAAAAAATCTTTACTTCTAAAATGCTCCCCTTCACTCAATAACATATTGCTGTCGATAAAATGTTTCATTTGCTTCATTTAATTACTCTGGCCCAGATTCCTTTGGCCACACAAGTCTAATAAAAACTCATAGATGATATTCTTCTGGAAGGAAAGTAGAAATACAATGATAATATAAACCATTTTGATAGAGAAATATTAGAGATTAAAATCTTTGTGTCTCACACTGAAGGGCAGTTGAAGAGATGGTCTCAGGGGCAAGTTTCAAAATAAGCTGTGGAATTAATAACATACAACTCTGTATGTTCAGCAGCCAGCACAAAGCAGGCTTGAAGCAAACCAAGGAATGAAGTACACAAGAGAGCTTCAGTAGACTGAAAGTGTGCAAATGTTGGCTGACCAACACAGACCTCAGAGTGGAAATAAGCATACAAAATAATTCATTGAAAAACAAACCCCAACATTTCAAATTCTCAAATAGAATTGAAAAACAATATTGAACTGAAAAATGCGAGAGTTCTTTTGGAATAAGGGAAGAGTTCCTACAGGGATGGACTGAAGGTAATACTCAGCTGCTTCTATTTAAAATCTCCCTTGTGTGTATGCTTTTCCCTCAAGAGGAAGGGCATGGAGAAATGTTTTAAAAACTTCAGTTCCCCAGTGGTCACAGCAGGGTAGGAAATTGGTTCTCTTCCTTTTATTTTTCCTTTCTTCCCTTCCCACCTTTTTTTCCTTCTTTCCTGCCTTCCTTCCTTCTTTGCTTCCTTTCTTCCTTCCTCCCTTCCTCAACACCTTTGAGGCTAAAAAATAACTCCCTTGACTAGAGGCATCACATTACAAAACAGTATTTCTCCCTGTGCTTTTGGACCTCATGGACAAAAGTTCTAGATGACTGATACATTGGTGTCAGTCCAGATCATGGTGGAAACAGATGGTTCAAATGAAGGGAATTTACAGAAAAGACTACTCTTAAAAGTTCCCAAAATTGAATTTCCTGATCATGGTCCCAAGATTCAACTTCTAAAACTTGGGTGGCTATATAATGACCTGAAAGTGTGGCAGGTCAGTTGTACCAATCAGATCATTGTCAACCCAATACTCTCCTGGCATCAATTTGAATACTTTTTCTCACATGTTTTGCTGATCTGATTTAGGCTGCTCTGGGCGAATTATGACAAAGGACACTGGTGGCATAAAGGATAGGATGATATTTGGGATATGAGAAGACCTAGGCTTGTTTCCTCTCCTTAGAAAAGTCATTTAAACTTCTCTGGGCCTCGATTTATTTATTTATAAAATAGTGATAACAACAGTCCATCCAGAAAAATAGTCTGAGTATCAAATGAGATAAAATCTGTGAAAGTGCTATGAAAGGAACAAGACCCTTTGCCTATATTAAGTATTGTTACTATTTGTCAAATAGGGCTAGAATAAAAGTATTGATTTTAATTTAATGTTCGTAAGGCAGCCTTTAGATGCTCACTACCTGGTCTTTTTGAATTCTGACTTTACCACTTACTAACTATAATCTTTGACACGTTATTTAACCTTCCTACTCTTAGTTTCCTCATCCATCAATGGAGGTTTTTGTGAGAAATTAATAATACATTTGAAAGTTTTTAGAATAGTGCCTAGCACATATTTAATCTATAGAAAATTCATATATAGAAATCTATATAAAAATGAGTCCTGCAAACGTGAAGATACAAACTCAATATGCATGTTTAGATTTCCATTTTAACTGTTCACAACTGTTCATAAGTTTAAATTCCTTTGCTGCAAAATATTTACTAACAAATTCTGTTGCAAAATGCTCAGAGTATCTCAAAAATTTTATGCTTGAGAATTGAAATTACGCTGGCACAGTGCAAGGTCTGGTTGTATACATCTAGTTCAGCTGGTGTGGAGGTGGATGTTATGTATTTATGTGTTGTGTGTGAATTCTTCATTTTCCAGACTTCATAGCTAACAAATTCTCTCTTATAGTTTTCATGTTTTCTTTTATTTATAGACTCAGAACTTTTTTCTTTTTAAGTTTTGTTTTTCCTATATTTCACATATTTCTGAGAATTTGATGCTATGCTTTATTTTTTCGAATGCTAATTTTAATTCTGCTGCTTTAAAAGTCCTTATAACGTTTCCTTACCTCACAAAACTTTAAGATTTTTGTTAGAGTCTGCCAATTTTTCAGCTAATATTTTTCAACTGACTCCTTTTATATTATCTCATTTTAACTCTTCTATTATAATTCATTATCTTAGAACTTAATTGAGAGCATATGGCAATTGTTTTCAACTTTGCTAAGAGCTCAGACTCTGGAATCAGACTACCTGAGTTTGAACCCCAGCTTTGCCTTTTACAAAGCCACATGGCTGTGAGCATGTTACCAACCTTTTGTAAAATGGGAATGATATCATAATTTTTATGTGAATTGTAAGAGGCAATATACATTAAATATTTAGAACTCTGTTGAACAATAACTCTCAATAAGTAACTATCATTTTTTAAATTGGTTCATTTCTCCATAGTAAGTATCTATATTTATATGGGAAAATACACATATACATACATATTTATGTACCTATGTATATATGTGCACACACATATATAGTTTTTCTTCTGCATTATCGAGTGTTATATTTTCAGTATTTTTTATGTTGTAGATTTAAAAAATTTTTTTCTGTATTCTCCTCCTTAAAAGTCTATTCAGTTCTGATGTTTGCCCATAAACACAGTGTGTGGATTCTCCTTGGTTGCCTTCATGGGCCACCTGCCACTATGAGAACACTTCTCTCTATCATAACTTGGGTGCTGTTTGATTTCCAGGCACCAGACACTCTCTGATATTTCAGGCTTTGATGTGCGGTATATTTGTTGGCCTAAAAGGGGTTCTCCTGATGTTGCTGTTTGCTTGTCTTACTAGAAAGAATAGTATTTACCCCTGGTTACTATATAGGATTTCCCACATAAATAAGAGTAAATTAAAAATTTAAACCTGTCACCTGGAAGAGTACAGGTCACTATCATTATGAGCATCTCCTGCTCAGCTCATTTCTACTGCTGCATCCCCACCCCCACCTTTTCTGATTTAGGACTTTAATTTGGCTTTTGATAGAGAAAATGTCTATTGATATCTTGAAGATGGTTGACTATTTGTGACTACTAGTGCTTTTCAAGATACTACAATGTCCTAGACATTTTTCTAGGTTTGTGAATACAAAGCTTAAAAATAAAGACAGTTCCTGGCTCCCAGATGTTGATAATTAAAAAAAAAAATTTATGGTGATAAAATACACGTAACATAAAATTTACTATTTTAGCCATTTTTAAGTGTATAGTTCATTTTTAAGTAACATAAAATTTACCATCTTAACCATTTTTAACTGTACATTTTTAAGTGTACAGGTATTAAATACATTCACATTGTTGAGCAACCATCACCACCACCCATTCCTGTAACTGTTCATCTTATAAAAATGAAACCCTATACCCATTAATAATTCCCCATTCTTCCCTCTCCCCAACCTCCGGTAACTACCATTCTACTTTCTGTCTTTATGATTCTGACTGCTCTAAGTACCTCGTATAAGTAGAATCATACAGCATTTGTCTTTTTGTGACTGTCTTATTTCACTTAGCATAACGTCCTCAATGTTCATCCATGTTGTAGCATGGGTCAGAATTTCCTTCCTTTTTAAGGCTGAGTAATATTCCATTGTATGCATATACCACATTTTCCTTAACCATTCATCCATTGATGGACACTTAGGTTGTTTTCATGAATAATGCTGCTATAAACATGGGTGTACAAATATCTCTTCAAGACCCTACTTTCAATCTTTTAGGTATATACCCAGAAGTGGAATTGCTAGATCATATGGTAATTCTGTTTTTAATTTTTTGAGGAATACAGTCGAACTTTACATAGGATAGGGAGCTATGTGAAAATATGAAGAACAATTTTATGCTAATAAATTCAATACCTAAGTGAAATGGTCAAAAATTTTAAAAGACACAAACTACCAAAACTCATTTAAAAATGATAACCTAAATATCCCTGTATTTATTTAAGAAATTGAGTCTATAGTTTAAAACTTACCCAAAGATATTACAAAAATACTGCAGATAGATTTCCCTCATGAAAATATGTGATGCATTTTTATAAAATATGCAAATAAAACCCATATATGTATTTTATACATATATATATATTTGTATAGCTTTGTATGAGGGATAGAGAAGAGAGTAAAACAATATTGTTAACTTGGTTAATGTGGAGAGATTACCATGGTGAGGAAATTGTTGAGTTTTCATCTCTGTATTGCTTAAATTTTATAGTTTACACTAGTCTGTTTTTTTTTTAAATTTAAAAATGTAACTTTTTTGACAGGTGTAAGATATATAAAGTACTCAGAACAAGGCTTGGTACATAGTTTTGCTTTATTAACTGTTAGTTATTACCTTTGGTATTAATATAAACCATCTCCTCTGCAAGCTCTTTATAAATAAATAATAACATTTAAAGCAAAGAAAAAGAAATGTAACTTTTTAAAAAAGAAACCCTCAAGGTACTCCACTTTGTTATTTATGGCAAAAGGGAAATTTGAAATCAACACATCTATTTAACGCCTACTAGGTCCTAGCCCCCATGTATGGTACCGGCAACCCAACAATGAAAAAAGTAAAATACAAACACGGTATCAGTCTCAGTGATCCTTAATATAATAGAGTGAGAAGGACAGTAAGGAATTAAGTTCATGTCTAAACTACACATATAACTAGTTTTCGTTGTCATTGAGAACATGAATCTCCTCCCTCAGCATGACAGCACCTAGCACAGTGTCTGGCACATAATAAATGTTATTTAATAAGTGTTCAATGAGAAAAATGAATGAATGATTTGTGTGGTACAGTAGGGCACACAAAGAAAGTGAACAATTCTAGCTGGAGTGGGAGAGGAGAAAGTAAGGGATACATACAAGAGATGTTTTAGTTAGCCTTTCTGGGTTGCAAGACTGCTAAGGAATAGAGGTAGGAAGTTGCAGACAAAGCAAGATGCATATGAAAAGGTGGGAAACACATGACATAATTAAGGAATGGATGTTACTCAGCACAACTGCTGCCCACAGTAAAAAGAGATGGTTGGGTTTGGAAATAAAGCAGGAAGAGTTATAAGAAATAGCGTCATTTGCCATGATAAAGAATTTAGATTGGAGTTAAGGAGGTCAGAGAGAGCACAGGAGGAGGGGCCTCAGAGACAAAAGAGTATTTCTCTGATTGTGTACATGGGGACTAAAATTGTTGGTCACACTTTTTCTATGAAATAGTGAAATAGAAGATAGGAGGAGGGACCTCTACCAATGAATAAATGTGGGGATAGCATAAGTTAGGATGCTTGAAGAGAATAGAGAGGATTTGTTATTACTATATTCATTATATGATTCTCTTGGGTCTTCAAGAGGTGATACCAAAAAAGTCAACCCCAAATATCCTTATCATGTTGTCTCATCGTGAAGGGAGTGATACAGCTACTGCCTGACAAAGCAATGTCATGACTCGCTCTCTGAACTTCAGGCTTGTATTATAAACAGCCTCACCCTTTCCATTGAATTGGAAACTGTTTCCTACAGACCACTCTCATGAGTCAACATGAACTTGCAAATAGTAGTATCCAGAATTCATTTTTATTTATCTTAGAAACTTTCACCTAACTCCAAACCGGGACATATTTTGACACTGATAATCTAGGGCTAAATTCTATTGACTTTAGAGTTTCAGGTTGAGAGATGAGAAACTTAGTGAATGGTGTTGAATTATTTCTCTCTTTTTATTTCAAAGTAAACTGTTGGTTCAACTACCTCCTCATTCCTTATATTTGTTTAGAGGTATTAAGATTCAACAGTGGAATTTCTGAAACAAGTATGAATTTCAGTCCATAAATACAATTGTCTAAGTAACAAATTGTGGCTTCTTTTCTATAATTTGACTTAATTTCTTACACAGAACCCACATTACACCACCGATGGGAACCTTAACCTCCTAAACTTTTAGGATTTCTCCCTTGGTCATATTACAACTTTAGGTCCAGGATATCACACAGGTCAGGTAGAGGGAAGGGTGGAAAATGCAGTTGGGGGAGGGAAGCAATCTGTTTTTCAGTCACTTGTCCACATTGATTTTCACTGAAACATTCGTTATCCCCATCTGCCTGGTTCCCTTGAGATCCAGGGATACTCTGCTGTTCTGAGCCATGATTCTGGCATGGAATTTTTTTTTCCAGACTGCATATGGGGCTGTCTGTCTTGTGTGCCCCATAGCTATTTCTTTCTTGGGTCTTGTGGCCTTCCCAGCAGCACTACAGTGTATAGTTTCCCTCTGCTTTGGGAACACATAGACCTCTCTATTTAGCTTACCCTTTCTCCCCCACCATTAACTCAGAGGTCTTTTAATAAGGATATTTGGTGGGGGTTATTTTTTGTGTGCTAGTTTATTGCAAAATAATCCATCTATGCTTTAAAATTCCTTCTTGCATTAGACATTTTGTAAACCAAAACCCAGAAAGACTTGTGGGAAGTTATAGGAAGAGAAAAAGATAGTATCTCAAAATGTTTACCCACCATGTTTTTATATATCGTAGCCATTCCTTCTGTTAGACAACAGTAAAATTGGCAAAGTTGGGCTTTGTCATCCATAAATATCCTTTTGGTAGGGGAGGAAAAAAAATCATATACACCTATGGACTCAAGTTCAGTTTTATTTAACCAATGTTTACTGCACATTTGCTGTTTGTAAGGTACTTTGCATAACACGAAGTTGAAGAAAAACAAGATTCCTGTCCTAGAGGAATTTGCAGTCTAGTGAAGAAGGAAGACTAGAACATAAATAACAGTAATGCAAAACCTAAAATGGTTAATCTGCCTGCATGAGTCATAAACAAAGAGCTTTGGGAGTACTGAGAAGACGATTAATTTTAATCAGGGGATTGGAGAAAACTTCAGACCTAGCACTGACTCATAGCCTACCAGTAAACAGAATGTTAACAACTCTCTGGGCAATTTGGGGTGGAGGTGCAGAGGATTACTCACTGCTTCTTCAGCCCCTGGACAGGCTCATTTGTGTGTCTTGGAGGGTCCAGAACTTTTTGCTAAGGGATTCTTCACACCCATCCTCACTCAGTGCTAGAGCCGTCTCTCTGCCTCTACTTTTCTAAAGTTTATGCATTCTGGGTCAGTCATTCTCTGGCCTCCTTGTCTTTTGGTTGTGGTGGCGACGGTGGTAGTGTTTGTGAGTTTTCTCTGTCTTTTTGTAATATTTCCTTTCTCTTTTATTTTCACTTGAGAAGTTGATTTCAAATTCTGAACTACTTTGTGCTTGGCATTTTCTAACTAGCTAAACTAGAAGAATCAGAAGCTTTAGGAAAATGAAGTGATCAATATGGCAGAAGAGAGAAATGCTAAAAATTTAAAAAGCATGTTACTAAGTGAAAGAAGCCAATCTGGAAACTCTACATATTATACGATTCCAACAGTATGACATTATGGAAAAGGCAAAACTATGGAGACAGTAAAGAGATCAGTGGTTGCTAGAGGTTGGGAGGGTGGTGGGAGGGATGAAGAGGCAGAACACAGAGGATTTTTAGAACAGTGAAAATACCCTGTATGGTACTACTGTGGTGGATATAAGTCATTATACATTTGTCCAAACCCACTGAGTGTACAACACCGAGAGTGAACACTAATATATGGACTTTCGGGGATAAGGACGTGTCAGTGTAAGTTCATCAATTATTATAAAAATATCACTCTGGTAGGGGATATTGGTAGTGGGGGAGTCTCTGCATTTGTGGGGCCAGGGGGTACATAGGAATTCTCTGTACTTTCTACTCATTTTTGTTCTGAACCTAAAACTGCTCTAAAAAATAAAGTCCGTTAAAAAAAAATAGTATGCCTGTCCCGCTCCTAGGTTCTTCAGAACCATTTTTTTTTTTTTTTTTTTTTTTAGATTCCATATATATGTGTTAGCATATGGTATTTGTTTTTCTCTTTCTGACTTACTTCACTCTGTATGACAAACTCTAGGTCCATCCACAGGAATAAAGACACAGATGTAGAGAATGGACTTGAGGACACGAGGAGGGGGAAGGGTAAGCTGGGATGAAGTGAGAGAGTGGCATGGACTTATATATACTACCAAATGTATAATAAATAGCTAGTGGGAAGCAGCCGCATAGCACAGGGAGGTCGGCTCCGTGCTTTGTGACCACCTAGAGGGGTGGGATAGGGAGGGAGGGAGGGAGGGAGATGCAAGAGGGAGGAGATATGGAGATATATGTATATGTATAGCTGATTCACTTTGTTATAAAGCAGAAACTAACACACCATTGTAAAGCAATTATACTCCAATAAAGATGTTAAAAAAAATAGTATGTATTGTTTCCTCTGTCCCACCAATTAGGGACTGCTCTTATGTTCATTGAGCCACAGAAGTGTCTTCTGATTGTCTGTACTAGTCTCATTGTTTGTCAGCCTTGGTGAGTGAAACTGTCTTTCAGCTTAACAGAACATAAGTCGTAGGTGAATCTTTCACTATCCCCGTCCATATTTTTTTTTTTTCTTTTTAAGATTCACTGTATCTTTGCTTCCTGTAATAAGCATGGGGCCTTGATGTATACTTCAAAGAGATATGGCACAGATAAGAAAGGACAAAAAGAAAGGAAAAAAATCAATATGGGGAAATATCATTTATGATTGCTGTGAACAGTTTCAATGTACCCTATTTGTTTTATCGCTCAAAGAAAAACTGATGGTATACAAGGATACAAGGCTTATTTAGCGCCATACAAAATGTGTTTTTGATGCTGAGAGAAGATAGTCTGTCCTGGCCAGTCACCATGGTAACCTCTAAAAGCAAAGATTATGTCTGATTAGGTCGCCCTTCTCAGGAAGAATGACCAGAAAAAAATCTTTTGAAAAGTTTAAAATGGAGGGTAGGAGGATACTGGTACTAATTTTGCACAGCTGCTCTCCGCCCTGCCTCTCCTAATAAGAGTGACTCAGACTATTTTCTAGAACCTTTTCCCAGTCCCATAGAAAGCTTCCAGTGACGTCTTCCCCTCGTTAAAAATGTACCTCAGCTCAGTTCTTTGTGGTTATTGTCTTCACAGCCCATAATCGGAATTCCAGATATCTTTGTGAGTGCTTGCAAAGAAATGAATGAATGTTCTTAAAAAAAAGTAAATAAATACGAAAGTGAAACATACTCTGCTCTAACGAAGTTGTAAGAGGAAGCAAAAATCCAATCATGTTTGTCCTATAATGACTTGGGAGGCAGACAGCAGTAAGGTGGAAACACTGAGGAAGCCAGAAGACCACTTTATGTTAGAATTATTTTTTTGGAAGCTCTTAATGCTCTCTGCCTTGGAAAAAAATCCGTTTAAAGAAGATTTGATATTTTTTTCTAAGTTTCTGCTGCCAGTACTCGTGCCTGTAAAGCACAATGTGTATGTGTATCAATTATTCTGATTTTCCTATTTCATTTCCTAAATAATGTAATAATCAAGTGACTTTATTGGAGGCTGACTAATGTAAAGAGGAGCATCAAGTAGAGGAAATGATAGTATTATTCCTACTTAACTGAGAGGGTAAAATCTTATTGGGGTGATAAGATACTCTGTATTGGTGGGCTTGGAGAGAATTCATATAATCTGCAAAATATTTGCAAACCTGTTAGTGCTTTGTAAACCTAAACATTGGGTGGCATAAAATGTCATTCTAATGTCACTTATACTGACATAGTAAACAATAAAGGGATCATTTATTCAACCTAATGTAGGAAAAAATTTTTTTACTTTGCATCTGAGCAAAAGGTAAGAACTAAGAGTCATTATTTTCTCTCTCTTTATGGAAAGGAAATATCTTTTTCCCTCCTGGCTATACATGATTATTATAACAAGTCCTGGAGAGAAATGTGGTAATATACATCAAAATTAAAAATGCACAATTCCTTTGCCTAGAGATAGATTTCCACATATGCACGTGGAATTGCATTCCAAGATTCTTAGTGAAGCAAAAGATAGGAAGTTATCTAAAAGTATTCTGTGGGCAGGAGGTTAAAAAATGATGGTATAGCCATGCAATATATTACTATTTTGTTTTTAAACAGAATGAGGGTACACTGTATGGGCCGATAAGGAATAATCCCCCCAATATACTCTTAAACGATGACAGAGCAAATAGGCATGTCATATTAACTTATCTGATCCTCACAGCTACCACCTTACGTAGGACCCCTTATAATTCCCATATTATAGATTAGCTTAACAGAGGCACAGAAAGGTTAGGTAACCTGCTCAAGGTCACACAGCTAGTAAAACTTAATGTCAGGATTTGATCCCAGACAGTCTAACTTCAGGGTCTGTGCTATTAAATACTGAGCAATACTGCAAAGAAATGTTCAGAAAAACATATGTAATATATTGCTAGTGTGTGATAAAGGAGATATATGCATATATCCATATATGTGCATAGACAGCACACAGACACAGATAACAGTCAATCCTCATTATTTGTAGATTTGTCTACTTGCTAAAATTTGTTTATAACCCCAAACTCAATACTCACAGAACTTCCTAGATTAAACAAGACAATGCTCTGCCTTCTTGTTTCTGCTCCCATACTGTAAAAAAAAAATGTCTCTTTTGTGGTCTGTTTAATGCCTGGTTTTTCTCATTTTTGTGCCTTTTGTTGGTGATTTTGCTGTTTAAAATGGCCCCAAGCATAATGCTGAAATTCTGTCTAGTATTCCTAAGCAGAAAAATGCTGTGATGTGCTTTACAGAGAAAATATGTGTGTTAGATAACTTTTGTTCAGGCATGAGTTATAGTGCTGTTGGCTGTAAGTTCGAATAAGTAAGATGTCTTCAAATAGAAACACACATAAGGCAAAGTTACATATTGATCGACTGATGACAACATTGTGACCAGAGGCTCACAGGAACCTAACTCTGTACTTCCCCTAGGAGTAATGATACAGTAGTTGCTAATTCAATATGCACAGAGAGCTATGGAACATGACTACTGTGAATAACAATCAATTATATGCATATATATGTGCATATGTGTGCTACTTTATGTATCATGCATGGAAAAAAACCTTTAAAAGATGATAAAATAAACTGTGTACAGGGGTTGTTTGGGGGAGTGAAACTAAGATGCTGGAGTTCAGAAGTGGGAGAAAGACTTACTTATCTCCTTATGGAATTTTACCACGTATATTATCTATTGAAATATTTTCATGCATGCAGTACAGAAGGGAACATAAAAAGGTTCCCAAAGTTCTGCATAATCCCACTTTCCTGCAAACAGTTTCATAGATAATTTTCTAGGCTTTTAAAATGCAAATATAATATACATGATCATATTCTACTGTAGCTTGCTTTTTTAAACTTTATGTGCTGAACTTCTTTCTAGGGCAGAACATACGGAGCTACCTGTTCCTCCTTTTGCTTCTATGTTCCACCACAAACACAGCCCCATATGAAACACATACATCACAGATTTCTGTCTTTCCAGACTGCCCTCGCATGACTGGCATTTCTGCAAGAACACGGCAGCAACATTTTGAAGACAAAATCATGCCATTACTCTGAAATTTAAAGTCAGAGCATAGAGGAGGGTATATCAAAAAATGAAGAAACTCTCCTAAAAAGTTTTACAATTTTTATGTTTTTACTTCACAGAGTCAGAGAATTTTTATTAAAAAAAAATGGAAGAGAAAAGGAATTTTCTCTGAGTCAGTCACATACTAGGCAATGAACATGTATTGTTTGATCCTCACACTACTGGAGATAGATATAATTATTCCCAGTTTACAGACAGAAAAAATAGGTTTCCCCAAATCAAGCTATTCATGTCTCTAGAAAGAAGAGAAAGGAGCCCTTTTCTATACTCATCTTCAGTTGAAAGACGGATATTTTTGTCCAAATCCTAATAGTTTACCGTCCTATATTCAGGGTACCGGGCCACTTTTAATTGTTATATTCAATTTATACAACTGCCATTAAATGGCAGCCAGTGCCCTCAAAGATGTAATGTGAATCCCAGAACACAATAATCAGACTGATGGAATCACAAATGCACAACACTCGTTGTATCAGACACTGAAATTCTAACATTTACAGTACATCCACCTTTCCTAATGAAACTACTCTTGACCAGGGTTAAGATTTTGGTTTTGCTATTAAAAAGCAAAAAAACAAACCCCAATCAAAAAACCTTAAGATACTGACACTCTGCCTTAAAGAAAAAGATGCTGAAGACTTAGAGCTACTTAAAATAATGACTTCTAGGACTAAGTTAAATATAAATGAAATCAAGGAATTATTCTTATAATTGTGTTTCATTTAAACCTGCTGCTATATTAGATTTTAAAGCTTGAATTGTAATACCACTAATTTCCTCTAGAGGGAGAATGAAACAAGAATAGACAGTATTAAAAAGTGGATAACGTAGAATGAACCTGAAGATTGCCCCTTAACAGAGAAAAGACATTTTGCTAAAGCTGTCATAGCAAAACCAGAGTGGTTGGTTTCATTGTGGTGTATTTTCTAAGTTTAGCTGAATCAACCTCTAAAATAAAATGGATCATGTTTTTAGTTTCCTTTTAATTTTGAATTAATAGAAAAAACTGCATGCACACACACACATACACATAATTTCAATCACTGAGCTCTTTATAAATTGCAACAATATCTGTATTATAAAAGAGATGATGAGCTGCTTAAAATACATTTTTCAAACTGTACATCTCTTAGTATTCATGAAATAAATACAAATTCATCTACTTAAATATTACAAAGCAAAGCAGTTTGAGAAAGAAGGCATTCTGCAAAGCAAATTACCCAGTGCTATAAAAAATACAGCATAAAATTAAATATCGAGATGTTTATCCCTCCTCCTCTGACAATTTCCTTAGGATGTCAATGTTTTGCTAAAATGATCCAATCTTTTAAAGTTTGGAGACCCATAGAAAAAGTACTGAAATAAGTGTTTATGTGCATTGTACAAGAACTGAAATCCAGGTAGCTTCACTGTTATTACAGAATCTGAAGAAATAAACATCAAAGGGAAATGAGATCACTATCTTCAGAAATAAAGGTTTCCACAAGAGAAACAACTGTGGAAGAAAATTATCCTCTTTGCGAACAATATGGTGATCAGCCTTTCCTGCTTTCTCCTGATGATGAGGTGATGTCACTGGTCAGAAGTGCTGGCCTATTTTCTGTTCTGCCTATGGTGGGTTGGATTGGATGAAAATAAACATCTTACATAACAGGCCGGCTGTGCACTTCTTCTTTTTTTTCCCAAGGAGATTTTCCCAGCGTGAATTCTGCATGTACAATTAACACTGGCAAAATTTCAGCTAAAAAATCTGTTAAATTTATAAGCAGATTAACAAATACAGTCCATGTATGCTGCCTCCCACTCCCCCTCACCCACCCTACCTCTTTTATACACACACACACACCCCATCACCATCACCATCACCTTCTCTATCACCACCTCCACCACCACCATCACCATTGTCTCCATCACCTCCACCCCTCCTGTAATCAAAACAGCTTTGTACTGAGAGAGGAGGGAAAACAGGCAAGTTAAAATTGAAATTAGTCTTCAAATAGTTGTAACAAAATAGAAGATTGCAGATTAGAGCTATTGTCTTATTCCAGTGATGGAAAACAGACCCCCTTCAGGGCTTGCTTTCTCAAAATTGAAGATGAATCAAAGATTATGAGCCTAATGAACAAGATGAATCCCTACATTAGTGGCCTTTATACTCATAAAAGAGCAAACACAGCAGAAAGAATTTTCAATTGTAATTTTTAATAATTTACAAAAATTCTGGAGTTTTCTGTCACATTTCCTGTTTTGTAGGGAGGGGTTTATGAATCTGTAAGCTCTGGCATTTACTGTGGAGGCTACTTATGGAGTGAATATATTAAACTGAGCATTCAACTTGATTTTCCTAATTCCTGAAGGTACAATAAAATTAGAGATGCCAAAGAGCTGAAGGAAACATGTACTTGAACAGCCTGGGTGAAAGCTCATTTGAAATCAGCAGTATAATTCACAGTGATTTATAGGGGCCCCATCAACTGACCTAGTGGTCTTAGTTTCAGAAAAAATAATCACATAGTTTTTGCTCAGTAAAGTAAATATTTGAATATCTATCATATGCTTATCACAGGACAAATATTGAATAACAGAAACAGTATAGAGTTGAATTTAGACTATGAGTTTTTTTTCTGTATTGCTAAGGAATAAATGTAAACGTAGTTCAAGAGAGGAAAATCGTTTAAAGAGAAGGTGAAAGAGTAAATAATGAATTAAGATTAGCTGATTCTTCCTGTCATAAGAATAATCACCATTTTTCTGTCCTAAGGACAAGCCATGTTGGAAAGGGCCAAAATGAAACTCTCTTTTACTCACTGCTGATATCTAATGTCAAATCAAGAAAGCAAGCCTGTGTGGTCATTACTGTGTAACCATTTAGAGGTCCTTACCTATGCTTGGAGGCTACTCTGTCTTATATAATATGCACTAGCCTAGTATATACACAATATACACTAGTAATACTTGCTTGTTTGAATGGAGAATATGTATGTAATAAGTCAACTGTGTTACTTTGGAAAGATAATTGAATTTGTATTCTAAAGGTTTGCATTTAAATATCAACTTTGATTTTTACTGCCAGTAAGACCTTAGACAATTAGTTATGCTTTTCTAATCCTCAGCTTTCTCATCTAAGATGTGAAGACATTGATGCTTTTAAGGGGTATTGTAAGGAATAAGAAAGAAAAATGTACTGAAATATCCAAAACAGTGCATAGCAAATAATTGGATATACATATGTATGTATCTTTGAATGTATATGAATGATCAAAGTCAGAGGTATTCATTCAGTATTTTCACAAAGAAACAAGATAAAATTATTTCATATTTACCAAGAAATGAAAAAATAAGATTTTTGACTGCTTAGAAAAATTATTTATTTACTTGACTTAAAGAATGATAATGGTTCATACTTTTGGGGTAAGTATGCACAGCAATTTACATTGAATGAGTAGTATTTAAGTTAATTTATAATTGTTGAACCAATCAAATGTATTTTGAATATTTTATGTTTAATAATAGAAGGGAGTAACGATAAATTTTTTCGGTAGTTTATTGTCTTTCTGGAGATTTCAAAATTCTTGGGGAGATGATAAATTAAAGGAACAATTAGAATACATTAAGTAATTGTTATATTACATAAGATATAAGTGCTCTAGAAGCTAAGTGGATATTTTAGTGAATTAAAAACAGTTATTGCATTCATATGTATTTCCAAGATGGCAAAATATCTTTACACGTGGAAGAAAATTCTTCACAAGGGTTTAATACAGAATTATGATCTCTTCAAATATTTCCACGAATTTTTGGAGAAAAAATATTTCTTGAAGTAGTGTTTTTGGCCAGTGTGAAAGAATTCAAATCTAGGAAGGTTTACTGCCGATAATACTTTAAAATTTAAAAAAAAATGAACATCTCAGATAAATATAATTGTAACAAATGTATATCTTTTAAAAATACATATACAAAATAAGAATTTTGAGGTTTATTGAAATATTGTCATGTTATAGCTATGTAAGAGAATTTTTTAAAAACTATGGAATTGTGGTCCTTCTGTATAAGCTTTAAATCATGAATGTAAAAATTGTTGGTGAAGGCTTATTGACTTTACAGTTTAGGGTTTATTTTGCTGTTTCTGAGGAGATTTTAACTGAAGAAAATTTAGGTTTCATAGGCTCTGGAAAAGGAGGAGGAAACCCAGCTTTTTCCTTTGTGTAGAATCTCAAGTCCAGATGCTGGCTTTTTTCTTCATGAAAATTCATAATGTATCTATTATAGCTTCCTAATTAAAGTCACACATGTATGAATAATGTTTTGAAAATCAGTTACTATCCACTTTACATATGTTAACATATATTATGTTTTAGAGTCATTTTCTGCCAAATAGCTCAGTGTGCTACATAACTTACAATGAAGTGGTAGTACCATTATTTTTTTACCCATTGACTGGGTTCAGGGATTTTATAATGTTGAAAAGTGAAAAATGCTAGACTAACTTATTTTCCAAAACTCAAACTTGGTGACTAAAAAAGTGTGTTTTGTTTTATTTTCTTATGCTTCCAAAGAGATGTAACTTTTAATTCATTCAACACATAATTTTTTAAACATTTACTTAATGCCAGTCACTCTGAAAAGCATCTGGAATATATCTGTGAACAAAGCAGAAAAGATCTCTCTACTATAGCTCATATTCTGAATCAACAGTAAACTAAAATAAAACAATTACATCTAATTCTATACCATAGTAGATGGTAATAAGTGCTGTGGAAAGCAATAGAACAGGGGTTGTTCAGAGAAGGAAGTGTGGTTTTGAATGAAGTGGTCAGGGTTAGCCGTATTGAGAAATTGTCATTTGAACAAAGATGTGAAGGAGATGAGGGAGTGAGAATTCAGTGCCTTACTGTCATAGAACAGAGCATAGTACCAAGTATCAGGAATCTGGCTCTGTCAATTATTTAACTTCGTGTTCATGGCCAAGTATCTTGCTTCTTTACCTACAAAGTAAAAATAGGGAAAATATCTACACAGGATTGTGGTGAGGAAAAAAGTAAGACCATTTATTTCACAAATACATTGTTCAGTGCCAACTGGGAGGTAGGCACTCGAAATGAACAGCACGTAATCTTGAGCCCTGGAGGAACCTGCATTCTAATAATGATTACATTCTAGCAATGAACAGTGACAGTGTATTTCAAAGCTTTTTGGAGATTGCCATGTATTCTGTAATTGAATAGAAACTGAAAAACAGAATTGCCTTTCTCATGTCATCCTCTTAGACCTCTGCATCATCCATCTTGCTGAAGCCTCTCCTTTGCTGTCTCTGACTCTCTACCCTCCTGTAGCTTCTCACACCTCTCAATCGCTCATTCTCCATTTAATTAACTGACTCCTTTTCTTTTTTCAGATTCTTTATAAATAATATGTTTTTAAGAATTCTTTCTCAGTCCTCTTTGTTTTTGTCTATTCGTTCTTTTCATGGGCAATTTAAGTATTACTGATTTTAAATATCACTTCTAAAGAAACATTTCCCTCTCTGCCTTACCCAAATTCTGAGTTGAGATATAAGACAGGAGTCTGCAGAAGGAGAACAAAAGAACTTTTTTATGGCTTAAGGCTAAGAAAAAAGATGCAGCTTTACATGGGAACCCAGTGGGCTGGCTAACTGAACCTCATAATTCCTTGCCAGTAGGCAAGGCAAAACTTTACTTCTACCCTCTTAGGATCTCTGCTGGTCCTGAAAATTAAAATTGACATCAATATATTAATAGGAGAAAAGCATACAGATTTTTACATGTACATGTGGGGGGTCCCGATAGGAAAATGAAAACCCAAAGAAGCGGCAGAAACCTAAATGCTTATATACTAAGTTGAACAAAGAGAGACAGTTATGGAAAATAACTTAAATAAATGGGGAGACTAAAGGAAAATGAGTTATTTTAACAATCTGTGTGAACAGCATTCTCTTGGCCTGACGCCGCACCTCTGGTGATAAGACCATTTCTTCCTTCCTGGTGTAAGGAGAGCATCTTTCACTTGGGAGTTTTATCTCCTGATTTCAGGAAGAAAAGGGGAGGTCAGATAATCAATCCTTCTTGCACCTGCTATTTCTCAAGTGCCTTTAGCCCAAAATAATCCTTATGCCACTCTTCACAGCTGTAGACCATGGAAACGCTCCTCACTTTGAGTATCTTCCTGGGACTTTTGTAGGCCGTGTAAAGTTTGATCAGAAGGTTCTGTAGGTAAAACTGAAATTTTCTCCCTATTCCTCTTCCATCCTAAATTATGTCCAGCTATATTGTCTAACATTGTATGGCAGAGGTTCTCCAATAAAATTAAAATACAACATTAGAATACTCATATAATAAAGATTCTCCAGTTTTAAAAAAATCACAATACATAGATGTCCCAAATGTGAATATAAACTCCCCAACATTATCAAATTTCCAGATAAAAGTTAAAAATTATATGGACTTTCAAGTTGAATTCTAACAATCAATGGCATTGAATTCAAAATAAAATTCCACATGAATTACAAGTTTGCAGAAAAAAGAGTCAAAAATTCATTTTCAGCATTTCCTTACCTTCTCAGCATTGGCTAGAGAAGTTCTCGATACCTGGGCAGAGTTGAGGCTCCTTCAGCAGCTCAAACCTAACCTGTTGTTTGCTAGAATGTTTATAGTTCTTTCAAAGCTCAGAACTTTATGCCTCATTTTTTAAAGCAGGGGTTTTTTAATTTATTATTTATGCTTTTATTGAGGCATAATTGACAAATAGTGAAATGTACAAATCTTCAGCATACAATTCAATTAGTTTTGGTATACACCATACCTCTATCAAGAAATGGAATGTTTGTTGTCACTCCAGGAAGTGCCCTTGTGCAACTTCCCAGTAAATTCCTGTCCCTCAAGAACCAATCATACTGATTTCTCTCATCGTACATCAGTTTTGCCTGATCTACAGGTGCATATACAAAGAATCATAAAGTATGTACTCTCTAGTGTCTGGCTTCTTTCACTCAGCATATTTTTGAAATTCACCTGTGTTGTGTATCAATAGTACATTCCTTTTTATTACTGTGGGAGAGGGTGTGTTAAATGTAGGAATATGCCACGTTTTTTTTTTTAAGTCTGTTTTCCTATTGATGGATACATGAGCTATTTCCAGCTTTTGGGATGTTATGAATGAAGCCACCATGGACATTATTACACAAAGAGTTTTGTGGATATATCTTCATTTTTCTTGGATAACTACCTAGGAGAATTCCTAGGCTGTAGGTTAGAAGAATATTTAATTTTATAAGAAACTACCAGTTTTTTTCCAAAGTAGATATATCATTTTATAATTCCATGGCAAAATTTGAGAGTTCTGGTTGCTCCACATCCCTGCCAACATTAGACAGTCTTTTTTCATTTTATCCATTTTTAGGTGTTTTATTGTGGTTTTAATTTTTTGCCTCACAGTAATGGAGTCCAGACATCCAAGATTATTACAGAACTGGCCTCACACCAATGTTTTTCTTCAGATAATTCAGTCCACAGCTCCAGTTTTTTTCCTAGGCAAAATTATAAACCCAGTGTTCAGCAATATTTAAAAAAAAATAGCATAAACTTTTTGGTATTTGAGTGGAGGAAAAGGTAGATGCAGAAATTCTGCTTGTTTTTAACCTCATTAGGATGCCAGTCTAATCTACCCATAACCCATAAACTATCGATTTAATCTCAACTGGAAGAAATCTATCAGCAAGAAGTTAAATTAAATCCTGAGCATTTATTGTTTCTGGAGATGCAAGATCTACACATATGTTACATCTTAATTTTAATTTTACTCTTTAGTCCCGTCATCTTCACCAGGTGGTTTCCAAGGTTTCTTGTTCATCTGGCCAAGCTGAGGAAGGTAAATAAAGCAGAGAGGATGATATGAGGAAGGTTTACAAGAGGCAAGCCTAAAAATGGTACACCATCATTTCCACTCATATTCTGTTGGCTAAAACTCAATCACACAGGCATAATGAACTACAAGGAAGACTGGAAAATGAGATCTAGTTGTTCTCTGGAAGAAGAGAAAATGGGTTGAGACTCAGTAGCATCTCTGCACCCCTAAGTCTAGCCTGCAATGCCAGGTTATCCGGTGCTGGGTAGCAATCTGCAGTGGCTCACACACTGAAACTGCTTGTGACTCTGAAAACAGCCAGCAGTTTGCCAGAGTCTGCTTGGCTGGAGTCCTCTGACACTGTCTAAAACGTCCTCTGACCTTTACTGAGCCTCCTGTATACACCTTCACTACCAAAGCACTTCTGCCAGGACCCAAGTGCCTTTGCTGTGGTGTGAATGCCTTTTTTTTTTTTTTAAAGCCCATGCTTTCTTAGATCCCTGCCTCTATGGAAGCACTCTATAGAAACATGCCTGTGGACAAAGCCAACATAGTCTGAGGTCACACACCAATGTCAAAATACCTTTGACCTAAAGATTTAAGCTTTTGTTCAAATCTGGCTCAATATAAGCTTCCAAAAGTGACCGAGGTTAAAACATTTAACTCACACATAAAATTCAAAGCCTAGAACCATATGCCCTGGCAACATCAGACACTCCATCACTTCACATGTGTATTTTGCTCCGCTGAATTTCTCTTGTTTTATTTTCTAGTGTTCCCAGACAACATGAAAAAAAATGCAGGATCTTGATGATGTTCCTTCAAAAGCTATAGTTCCCAATCCCTGCCCTGTAGCAACAGAGGCTACCCCAGCACAAGTACCAGTATATGGGAAAATAATGGAAAGCATATACTGATTTCCAAGGATGAAAAAGGGCAAAACACAGCCATGTTTCTTCCTTTCACATTTAACAATCAGATAAACTACTCACATCCCTTGGTGTACTGAGTGAGTGAAAGGGTGGCAGAGCCTAAGAGTTACAGTATTTCAGCTCCCATCATATGGAAGGAAACAACATTTAAGAATAAGAAGTGGTTCCCCGCCCTTTAAAACAATAGCAGTGTCTATTTCCCTAGTCCTTACCCCTTCTCCTAACCTCAAGAAACTAATTTCCAACTACTTGGTGGATATCTTCATTTGAACATCCCAAGAGCATCTCAAAAATGTTCAAAATTTCTGTTCCTGGTTCCCCCATTCTCATAGTCACCCAAGCTTGGAAACTTAGAGCCAACTATGATCTTTCCCATTTTAAAAGTTTGATGTAGATACTGTAGCCCAAATTGTTTCTCATGTATGTCATGTTTTTTCTACTTCCAGTTCTCTAGTCCTGACACTACTGCCTCATTAAAACTTTGCAAAAGCCTCCTATCAGGTTTCTCCTGCACGCCCATTAACCTACATATGATTGCCAAAATTTATTTTCCTAAAATATAGCTCTTAATCGTGGGTCTCTTTTGCTCACAAATTTTATTGACTTCTACAAAATTGAATATAGCCCTTTTAATGGACATTTACATCCTTTTGGTTATCCAAGAACTTCGGATGCTTTCTTTGTATCTGAGGAATTTCCCATCTTAAAAATTCATGTTTCCCTAAGATATGTGACCAATCAGACACACCCCTGGAGATTTTAATTTAGAAAGCAGTGACATAAGGAAGGAAGATTCATTCTGAAGAGAAAGAAGAACAAGGGAGGCAGGCACCCTCATTTCAGAGGCAGCTCCTGTTGAAGTCTTACTAACAGTATCCTGTAGCCAGCACAAGTGATGAAGTCTGAGGCCCCTTTTCCTAGCAGCAAGGGTGGCAGTAGGGTCTGTAATGGAGTGACCCTGTAGCCCCTGGCTGTGTATCCTAATTCCCTTATCCTAATCTTTTTCTATAATTTCACTTTCTCTTTAAACTACTTCATACCTTTTATTCAATTTTGCTGTTAAAATTTAGTTTTATCTTTATAGAAATTTTTCTATTTAAACTATACCTGCCCCGGGACCTTTGAACATGCTAATTCCTGTCTGGCACAACCACTGTGTCCCCCATTCTCCTCTGTCCAACTTTCCAAATTCTCTTTACTCAGTTAATGTCTGCATATCTTTCAGGCCTCAGCTTAAATGTTAACTTTCTCAGAAACATCTTCTTTGACTCCTTAAAAGACGCCAGGCTTCTCTGTTATACACTTAAACATCATTTTTATTTTCCTAAAGGAACATATCACAACTAAAACTAACCACTTGTATGATTTATTTGTTTACTGTTTCTTTTCCACTAAAATATAAGCTTCATGATGGTAGAGAATTGATCTGTTTTATTCATTCGCTGTTTCCCTCACAACTCAAGAGAATACCCAGTATTTAGTAGATGTTCGCCAAATACTTGTTGAATGAATGTACCTAACCTTCAAGATTCCCCACAGTATGACCCCCAACCTACATTACCAGCTTAGTATTTCAAAAGACTAGTTAAGTTTTCGCGAACCCACTTCACAGTTCTACTATAATAATGTGACTCATAATTAATCTAGTCCTTGGAATATCCTTGACATTTTGTCTAGGTCTGAAAGTGCTCTAACTATCCTTGTATGTCAACTTATGAAATTATCATTTTATCCAAAAATCCATTTCTGATGTCCTTCATGAATGGTCATGTCTCCCTTCTTCCTTTAAACTCAAACAGGACAACGTAGTTCAATACATTCTTTATTGTAGTGCAGTGATTTGTGTTCCTGCCTTGATCCTCAGTAAGCCTAGATTTCTTTAGGGCAGAGGAAGCTGCCACAGTACCTAGGACAAAGCTATTGTTCAACCAATGCTACCTGAATTTAACACCGCAGGAAATAAAGATAAATATCACTCAGTCAAGACTTCAAAACTAATTAATGAGACCAAGATAGAAAGCCATTAGCCTCAAGATTGGATTTATATCATTCCATTGACTGCGAGCTGAGCCCCCTGCCCCAATTCTTTTGTAAAGTCTCTTCTTTCCTTTCTTCTTCCTTATTTTTTCTCCTCATATTCTTTAGAATATAGACAATGATGGTGCAATTAAACAAGCACTTTACTTGAAGTAAGGAAAGTCTGTATTGGATGTTAACTTTGTTCCTGACCAGGAGCTGACAGTTCCAACTAGATACTTTAAATTCAATATCTTGCATTTCTAAAGCACTCTAGAGGTGATACACTCTTCTCATTGACATTTAATGAATTCTTTCCTACATCCTATGAGGATGCTTTAAAAAGATCAAATTGTCTTTACCTCAAAACCAGCTGCCTGTACTTATTAACCTATTTTCTTTTTCAATTATTTCATTGTCTCTCAGGCACTAAAGAAGAAAAACTGGTGTCTCACAGCTAATGAGTACTCAAGTCCTAGAAACTGCTTCTTCATAATTTCTCTTATTTCCACTTTTACTGCCACCCCTCCTGTTTGAGGTCTTTGTGCATTCAAATCTGAATTGATATGAACAATCTCAACCAAACTGTTCTCTATGTCTCCTGGGAGAAAATTCTAGTGCAGTCACTATAATATCCTAAAACACAATCTTCATTTGACCACTCCAAATGGAAAAGTATTTAGTGACTATCCTCTGAGAATAATCTACAACCTGTGCTATCTAATATGGAAGCCATTGGTCACAGGTGATTATTTAAATTTAAATTAATTAAAATTAAGTACAATTAATTCAGTTCCTCAGTTGCACTAGTAACCACATTTCAAGTGCACCATAGTCACGTGTGACTAATGGCTACCATATTACACAGTGCGATATAGAATATTTCTGTCATGGTAGAAAATTCTATTGGACAGTGATTATTTTCTCATCTCTGAACAGCTTTAGAATGTATGATTGTCTTTTCAGGCACTTGATAACCTTGACCTTGTACTGTTATTTGATCAGTTGTGTGATGTCATGGAGAAAAACATACAGTCTTCATTCAGAAAATATGCTTTTGCATCTTGGCTCTACCACTTCCTAACCACATGGCCTTGGGAAAATCACTCTGGTTTCCACATCTGTAAGAGGGAATTAAAAGAAGCACCAAAACTATTCATTTCAATGAGTTTTTCTAAAGTTTAAATGCATATGTCTGTGAATGTTGTAACACCCAGTACAAATAGTGGTGGTAATAGAAATCATAAATGTCGCTATTGTTCCCAGTATGATATCATTCGCTTCTTATCATTTTCAGTAAGACCATGTCGAATTGTGCATTCTACCTCCAGCAGCACCATGCAGAAAGCAATCTTTTAATACCATGAATATTTGTCGAATTTGAATATTACAGTGTTTCTATGCAGAGTATATTAAATATGTATATCTATGTGTGCAAACATATTAGTACATACTACATGTATATTTACCCTTTTTTCTTCAGCTAAAATAAAAAATGTAAATATTTTAAGTGTAAACTATTGAGAAGCAAATTGTAATTTAGAGTAAATGATTAGTGAACTATGAGTTTTTTATCTCTGTGATGATTAAAAAATGTAAAAATAACTTATCTAGATAATTCTATCAGTTCTCCCCCACTCTGTCCTTATTGCAAAATTTCTAAACTAACCAGATGTGAGGAAAAACTGAACCCAAAATAGTTTGGGGAGGAGTTAGCCAAATATTCAATACCAGGTATCTTTCTGTTCATTTAGATGCATTCTATTCGTTAATCTGAAATGGTCATGATTACTGCAATTTTTCCTTCCTTTTCTGAATTTTGAAAGGTTAGACTTAAAGCTGATGGTTAAAAACACTACAGCTTCCTTACCAGCTGTTCTTTTTTGGTTGCAGGGACTTAGGAAAGTGTTAAAACCACCTCCCATAGGGTCAGAGCCAAAGGGCATATTGTGTTGTGCAGGTGCTCAAGGAAACATGTGGTCTGCTTCAGCAACCTGACTCGACTTTATGGGACTCTTCTGGCAAGCAGGAGAGCCCACGCACACACAACAAGCCAGGGAGGAATTTGAGAGTTGAGAGTAATTTTCAGATTAAGTAAAAATCATCTCCTGTGAAAGATGAGGATTGAAATCAACTCTGAGAGAGCCCTCATGGGACTTGGCAGAAGTTTGCCTTATACTTCCTCTTTGACTCACAGAGCTGGGGAAAACAAAAGGAGGAAGATGTATCTCTATGCTCCAGAAGGGGGAGAATGACCTGGTTGGTGCCTTTTACTTCAAAGTACTGTACATTGGCTCAGCATCAAGCATCAGGCCCCTATCCTTTTCCTTAGCAGAAAACAAAATTTTGAGAACCAGAGGGGGTAAAGATTCTAAGGGTAACTGAGTAGGCTAAAAAAGACTCCTAGGGCAGTAAAATTACAAAACCTCATCTTTTTGTCTTTTGACATAAACTCCTTTTTGATGAATATTTATTTGGCAACATGATTTCATGATTGAGGGGTAAGTAATGACCAGAAAAAGGAAAAGAGGCCCTCAAGAAATCCCTAATCTGTTGGCTCCAAGGCAGCCAACTGAGCTCACAGAGAGCTATAAATTGCTGCCTTTGTGAAGTGAGTGAAGTCTCGTTGTGTCTGGTATTACAGCTCCTCCTCAAAGGAAGCTTCCTGTAAAAATGGAGGTCTGGGAATCAGTTTTGAAGGTGAGGGAAGTGCAGTTCAATAGCTCTATAGATTTATGAAAAGAGATAAGTAAGTATAATTCTTCCCAGAAGTGGAGGGAAGAAATGAAACTATCTTTCCTTGTCTCTGGGGAAAATGTTCTTTTTAATTCTTGGGAGTAAGTGACACAAAAGCTGAAACAGAGTTTGGTTTGTCCTAAGTGGTGATCCCAAAAATATCTCAGAATTGCTTGACATGTTGGTAAATGAATGATTGAGAAGCAAATTATCTAGAGCTTGTAGATATGTCTGGTAGATTCTTAACAATGTGTTTAGCTCCAGGTAAACAAAATGTTCTGAGATGAAGTTAAGAGAGTGATCTAGCCAAGCAATGGTTTGCAAATGCTCCCTATATGGAAAGGAAACACCAAACATTTTCCTCCAGTAATTGTCCCATAATTTGATTTCTTTGGCTACATAGACACATACATAAAGGACATAGATACACTTATATATGTTTGTGCATCTATACACATGTATATACACGTAGTATGTATGTATATATGTACATTTGTGTTTGTATTTGTTACGTACTTGAGTGTATACCTTTTTGTAGATATTTTAAACACAGATCATGTAAACAATACAATGCTGCTATATCTGGTGATGATTTCTTAGAGTGGGTAAAAAAAGAATTTAACATGTGATGTATCTGAGTTATAACAACAAACTAAAATTTAGTCTCTTGCCTGAGAAATGTACAAGTCTTACACTGGAGAAACAGAAGATGAATTAATCACTTAAATAAGCCATAGATATTATTCATGTTTCTATGTTTACATATAATATACATGTGTACATATAATGTATGCATGTATACATATAACACATATATAAGACTGGATATATGTGTGTGTCTATGTGTTTATACACACACAGAGGCATATTATTAGTAAAAGCAATTTTAACAACCATGGCAAACAAAACTTCTATCCTTGGAATTTCAATTTAGTGCATCAAGAACATTTTTTTCCCCAAAGAATTTGCTCTACTTACCAACCCCCCATCACCACTTGCTTGATTTTTTTTTTTTTTTTGTCCTGTTTGGCATCTATTTCCCCTCTTCTGATGGAAATGCCCCCCATTCAGCACATGTGATTTGGACTGAGCCGACCCTGATCCTAACGTCTGGGAAGATAATACGACATAAGGCATAGTCTGTGTCCTTAGCAACAGTGATTGGCTCAAAGATGGGCCTAGAATCCCACTTGGTTGGACAAAGAATTTCAAGCCCAAGATTTAGGTCAAAGTATTGATATCAGAGAATGCCTCTTTGTGCTTGTCTTTAACTATGAAAATACAAACCTGGATCTTCCTGAAGCCATTTTGCCTCCACAAAGAAAGAAACTGGAAATGGCATCAGTGTAGAGGAAAGCCGAGCCAAGGGCTGGAGAGATCCAAGGTGCCAGTGCATAGACTTTAGAGTGGGTGCCCACAGATAAGTGAGGGGAGAAGTCACAATCTGGAATGGAAGGTTATCAAACCAATACAATGCAAATAATATGGACCATTTACATGCCATTGGTAAGAGGTGGTTTAGAACTGTATCATTGACTGGGTTGGAGTCAATATATATCTTAATGCCTCAGTGCATATCGGGTGTGACATAATGATGAGGTGACTGATTTTTTTAAGGGACTGGGAAATAATTGAATAGTATTGTCTCTATCCTTTTATACCTAAACCTTCCTCCACAGGCAAGACCCCCTTTAATGCCATATAATGAAACTGTCAAAGAAATAAAAAAGCTTGGAAGGGATAATACAGTTTCACCATCTTTCTTCCTGTCTAAGCTGTAGCAGAGCCTGAAGGAGCTGAACCTCCCAGGAGGAAAGAGGTAGGGAGTGGTTATAAAAGCCCTTCTTGCCCTAGGACCTCTGCAATTGTGGGCAATATTAAAGAGGCAGCATTATCAAATCTGCCATTTGGGGTATGGAACCTTCTCCTTGGGAGGGACATGGTCTTTGAGACACAATAGGGGCCAGGGTATCATGGAACTGGGGTTTAGGATTTACTGTAGACCTGGGGCTTTAAAGGGAGACAGTAAAAAGGAAAGGTGGTTGCCTTTCTGTTGTTTGGTTCCACACAGCAGGATAGGAAACTATATCAAGAATCAGTTGATGCATTATTTTAGATGTATTTGTTTGCAAGTAATTAAAAGATGATGACTAACTTAAACCACGAAAAGGAATATATTGGAAGCAATTTTAGATAGCCCATGGAATTTAAACAAATACTGAACTAAATCACTGGGAGAGTATAAACTAATATAGTTGAAGAGGTCTCAGTAATGGAAGGTTGTGAAACTTCCCTCTAGGGAGCTGGCATTAAGACAGATTAGTTGTTGCTTTTCCATTCAAGATTCTAAATTCTTGGGAGAAAGAACTTCCTTTGCCTTACAGCCGTAGATGGAAGTCACAGTCACTTTGGACCTACCTTTGGGCATCAGGGATGTTTGCATAGGTGAGAAATTGTAAACAGGGCCAAAATGGCTTAGATTCCAAGGGACAAGATTTGATTTAAAAAAAAAATAAAGAACATACAGTTGGCCAGAACAATCCTATGTTATATCTGGGAAGCCTGAGCAAAGTGGTAGATAGCTGGATGGGTTGCAAAACCAGTTAGAAAGGAACAGCACCCTGCCACCCTCTGCTTTCCCACTGAAAGGGAAAATTAAAATGCTCATGTGCTGGTCTTCATGTCACAAATGAATAGAGACATCCTGGGTTGATCATAACTTACTCCATAGGCATTCTTGAGTGGAGAAAGTATACAGACGATAGAAAAGTGTTTAAAGAGGAAAAGAAAACAACCTTAGTCTTTGAGTGTAGGCAGAGGTAAAAGAAAGGCACAAGATGTATCAGAGGCTTTGAATCAATCTAGGATTTAATAAATTGAAAGTTTCTGATTTAATTATGCTTATGTGGACAACAGCTTAAGACATAGAGCAAGCCACAGGGATTTTACAGACATCTTGGTTGCATCATCCCTCATGATCATCTGGATCTCTTTGTTGTATTCCTATGTAGACCTCAAAACATCAAATGGCTAGTTTTCTCTCTCTTGCAGAATAGAGACAAGGGCCTTTTAACACAAACCAGCTGAATTCTGCTCTGCATTGTATTAATTGCTTGAGGATTCAATGAGATAACAAATGCAGAAATTCTGGAAACAGAGCAGGTTCTCAGCATGTAAAATTTTCTTTTCCTTGACTCTCCCCTGGTACTGTGAAAGAGATGCCAGGAGAACAGATATTAGTATTCTGTATCTGGAAAGGTACATGGTCTATTGTATACTAGCAAATTTGGAGGTAAGTTTATAGGGAAATCTTTCCAGAATTTGCTTACTGTGGGTCAGTCTTGCAGAATATCTGAGCAATTAATTTCTTTTTTAAAAATTTTTATTGGAGTACAGTTGATTTACAGTGTTGTGTTAGTTTCAGGTGTACAGTAAAGTGAATCAGTTATACATATACATATATACACTCTTTTTTAGATACTTTTCCCATATAGGTCATTACAGAGTATTGAGTAGAGTTCCCTGTGCTATACAGTAGGTCCTTATTAGTTATCTATTTTATATATAGTAGTGTGTATATGTCAATCCCAATCTCCCAATTTATCCCTCCCCCATGCTTTCCCCCTGGTAACCATAAGTTTGTTTTCTACATTTGTGACTCTATTTCTGTTTTGTAAATAAGTTCATTTGTATCATTTTTTTTTAGATTCCACATATAAGCCATATCATATGGTATTTGTCTTTGTCTGACTTACTTCACTCAGTATGACAATGTCTAGGTCCATCCATGTTGCTGCAAATGGCATTATTTTTTTCCTTTTTATGGCTAAATAATATTGCATTGTATATACATATATATATATATATACCTCCATACTGTTCTCCATAATGGTTGTACCAATTTACATTCCCACCAGCAGTGTAAGAGGGTTCCCTTTTCTCCACACCCTCTCCAGCATTTATTGTTTGTAGATTTTTTGATAATGGTGATTCTGACTGGTGTGTGGTGATACCTCATTATAGTTTTGATTTGTATTTCTCTAATAATTAATGATGTTGAGCATTTTTTTCATATTTTTGTTGGCCATCTGTGTGTCTTCTTTGGAGAAATGTCTATTTAGATCTTCCACCCATTTTTTGATTGGGTTGTTTGGTTTTTGGTGGTTTTTTTTTTTTGATATTGATCTGTATGAGCTGTTTGTATATTTTGGAGATTAATCCCTTGTTGGTTGCTTCATTTGCAAATATTTTCTCCCATTCTGTGGGTTGTCTTTTCATTTTGTTTATAGTTTCCTCTGCTGTGCAGAAGCTTTTAAGTTTAATTAGGTCCCATTTGTTTATTTTTGTTTTTATTGTCATTACTCTAAGAGGTGGATCAAAAAAGATATTGCTGCAATTTATGTCAGAGAGTGTTCTGCCTATGTTTTCCTCTAAGAGTTTTATAGTGTCCAGACTTACATTTAGGTCTTTAATCCGTTTTGAGTTTATTTTTGTGTATGGTGTTAGACAGTGTTCTAATTTCATTCATTTACAGGTAGCTGTCCAGATTTCCTAGCATCACTTATTGAAGAGACTGTCTTTTCTCCATTTTATATTCTTGCCTCCTTTGTCATAGATTAGTTGACCATAAGTGTGTGGGTTTATCTCTGGAGTTTCTATCCTGTTCCATCGATCTATATTTCTGTTTTTGTGCCAATACCAAACTGTTTTGATTACTGTAGCTTTGCAGTATAGTCTGAGCAATTAATTTCTGGATGCTTAGCACAACTAAGATCATCCCTCATCTTTCATGGTTGCAGAAAGGTATTGCTGATAAAACAAGCAGCAAGGTACTACCCTTCTTTAAACACCTTTTAATATGACACTGTCCATGTATCAAGAGGCATTCCCACTCCTGGATCATTTGTTCATTTCAACCATTGATGAGATCACTTGAAAGTTAAGGAAGGTAGCTCTTTAGTATGTATTCTGATTGTTCTTAGCTCAAGTCAAAGTAACTTGACTTCTTTCAAATAGTTAGCTGTAAGCAATGTTGCAGGGATTCCTAAGTACTAGAGGTACCCAAATATGCATATGTGTGTACACACAGTACACAGCTGATGTGTACTTAAATTTTTGTTAGTAAAATTGTGTTGGGGAGGTGCAGGCGATAAATCAACTCTTTTAAAATGCACTGGGGAAGTTTGTCATTTGAAGCCACCCACAAAAATATCCCTTTGTCAAATGATGCTTGTAAATATTGATTTTTTTAAATATTGGGTTTGCCAAAATACATAATTCATGCTATATGTGAATCTATAAAACCTAATATTAGAGGGAGAGGGGCTCTCTAGTGACCATCAGTATGTGTGCACACGCACACATACACACACACACACACACACACACACACACACTCATTCGCTCTCCCAAAATACCCATATATAATTAGCCTAATGAATGAATTTAAAGCTCAGGCAGTTTGTGTGGCCACTGGTGAAGAAGCTCATTCTGCTACTTCAAATAAACACAACTAAATGCCTGCCAGGGACTGTAGCAGACAAACAATAGCAACACTGTCTCTTGACTATAGACACTGCCAGGCCTTGAGACTTTAAGAGCCAAGCAGAAGGAATTCTTCACCAAGCCATGGCTCAGCCCCCAGAAAGCATCTTTGTTATGACAAATGGCAGCTTGTATTCATTTATCCCCACTACTGGTGGGAAGGGAAACAGATCGTCCTCACCACTGGAAAAATTAAAAATTAAAACTGGAAAGAATTCTATAGATTGTCCACCCAGTGCTTTTCAGACCTTTGAATTTCATGAACCAGCAACATTTAAAAATATAAATAAATTTTTTAGAAAACAAAATAACTAGGGAGAAAGAGGGTGGATACTGACATAGGATTTTTATATAGTGAAAAAACATTTTAAAAAATACCACTGCCAGTTTGAAAATGACAGCTTAAATTAGCATCTCCCTCTTTTTTGTTAAAACTCATTGAAAGCAGAAAGGAGACCAGGAAACGACAGCACAAAATATGCTTTCAGTGAAACCAGGAGACAGCTGGAACCCCAAATTTTGGAGTAGATGAGGAGTTTCCAAGAACAGTGGCAATGGAACAGGGGTGTGACAGAGAACACAGAAGCTACACCTCTCGGAATATCAGAGTACTTTTATGGAGCCACTTTCTGAAGTAAACTTCTGTTTGCAGCATCAGAAGTGGGTGTACATAACAACAGTACTAGCTCACATGATCTAAGTTTTGTTTTAAGAAGTAGAGGGAGGCTAAATGATAATGCTATAGTTGAAAGAAATAGTCTGTATCCTGGAAACAAAAGAGAAAAAAATATGTATATATATAGAGAAAGAGAGAGAGAGAGAGAAGTACCACAGTTATCATCCCCATTGGGTCAAGTATAGAGTAAACAAACTTTCACCCAAAATCCTGAGTCTTAGAAAAATTTAGGCAAATTCCAGTTTCTCATCATGAACCCCTAAAAATAAATGGTACAGAAAATACACAATAACTTCAAAGTTAAGTACTCACAATATAACCCAGAAATGATTGATAAAAATATGCTACAAAAATCAAAAAAAGTAACAGAAAAACAGGTTAAACTCTCACAAGAAAATTGTTTTCATGGAATATATTAAAATTGAGACTAGGAAGGATAAATTAGGAGGCTGGGATTAACATATACACACTACTATATATAAAATAGATAACCAGCACAGCAAAGGAAAACATAAACAAGACAAAAAGACAACCCTCAGAATGGGAAAAAATATTTGCAAATGAAGCAACTGACAAAGGATTAATCTCCAAAATTTACAAGCAGCTCATGCAGCTCAATATCAAACAACCCCATCCAAAAATGGGCAGAAGACCTAAATAGCCATTTCTCCAAAGAAGATTATACAGATTGCCAACAAACACATGAAACAATGCTCAACATCACTGATCATTAGAGAAATGCAAATCAATACTACAGTGAGGTATCATCTCACACCAGTCAGAATGGCCATCATCAAAAAATCTACAAACAATAAATGCTGGAGAGGGTGTGGAGAAAAGGGAACCCTCTTGCACTGTTGGTGGGAATGTAAATTGATACAGCCACTGTGGAGAAGAGTATGGAGGTTCCTTAAAAAACTAGAAGTAGAACTACCATACGACCCAGCAATCCCATTACTGGGCATATACCCTGAGAAAACCATAATTCAAAAGGAGTCATGTACCACAATGTTCATTGCAGCTCTGTTTACAATAGCCAGGACATGAAAGCCATTGACAGATGAATGGATAAAGAAGATGTGGCACATATATACAATGGAATATTACTCAGCCATAAAAAGAAATGAAATTGAGTTATTCGTAGTGAGGTGGAAGGACCTAGAGACTGTCATACAGAGTGAAGTAAGTCAGAAAGAGAAAAAAAAATACCGTATGCTAACATATATATATGGAATCTAAAAAAAAAAAAAAAAAGCTCCTGAAGAACCTCGGGGCAGGACAGGAATAAAGACGCAGATGTAGAGAATGGACTTGAGGACACAGGGAAGGGAAAGGGTAAGCTGGGACAGAGTGAGAGAGTGGCATGGACATATATACACTACCAAATGTAAAATAGATAGCTAGTGGGAAGCAGCTGCATAGCACAGGGTGATCAGGTCGGTGCTTTGTGACCACCTAGAGGGGTGGGATAGGGAGGATGGGAGGGAGACGCAAAAGGGAAGAGTTAGGATATATGTATATGTAAAGCTGATTCACTTTGTTATAAAGCAGAACCTAACACACCATTGTAAAGCAATTATACTCCAATACAGATGTTAAAAAAAAAAGATAATCAACAAGGACCTACTGTATAGCACAGGGAACTATACTCAATATTATGTAATAAGCTGCATGGGAAAAGAATCTGAAAAAGATTCTGAAAAAGATTTTATATGTGTGTGTGTGTGTATGTATATATATAACTGAATCGCAGTGCTGTACACCTGAAACTTGCATGATATTGTAAATCAACTGTACTTCAATAAAAAAAAAATTTTAATTGAGACTAGGTATTTTGCCATCGTTAAAAAAGACACTGAAGTATTTTTTTTTTTTTGCAAAATAAGAATACAAAGAAGAGATGTAATAGCTTAAGGAGAATATGCCAATAAAAGAAGAGGATGTAAAATATGAGTTAGTAGAACTTCAGAAAGAAGTGAAATAAAAAAAGATAGAAACAAAAATAAAGATGCATTTGGAAGATGGGATACATACATGGTGGAAGCAGTGAAGAAAATATAGTTGTAGACAGAACAAGTATGAAAAATAATTTTTAATCTGGCACATGAAAAAGTACCCAGAATCATTAGTTAGCAGGAGAATAAAAGTTCAAATCTCAACCAGATACCACTACACACACATTAGGATGGCTAAAATTTGAAGACGGAGAACTCCAAGTACTGGGAGGATGGAGCATCCTGACTCTCATACATTGCTGGTGTGAATGTAAATGATCCAACCACTTTGGAAAAAAGTTTGGTAGTTTCCTATAAAGATAAACATACATGTTCCTTAGACACAGAAATTCTACTTCTGGATACTTATCCAATAGAAATTAAAGCAAATGTCCATTAAAATGGTATTTGTAGAAGAATATTTATACCAGCTTTATTCATGATAACCAGAAGCTGGAAACAATTCAAATATACATTCACAGAAAAAACGGATATACAAAGAATATTTATTCTGTGAAATGATACTAAGCCATCAAAAGGAACACATTACTAGCATGTCTATTATTGTAGATGAGATATCCAGATAACATGCTGAGTGAAAGAAGCTGGATATAAGGTAACATGTACTGTATGATTTGATGTATGTGAAGTTCTAGAACAGGCAAACCTAACTATATGTTTTTTAAAATTGAAATAGTGGTTGTCTATGGGGGTTGGGGGGATATGGATTTAAAAAGGCATAGAACTTTCTGGAATGATAGAAATATTTTATATCTTGATGTGATGTGAGTTAAAAAAGTGCATCCATTTGTCAAAATTATATAGTCAAGATTTGTGAATTTAAATGTAATACATGTATTAACTAAAAAAATACAATAAATAATAATGAAATGGGATTTGGGGAGTGGATATAAGGACAAATAAAATAAAAAGGAGAGATGTTGATAATTGTTGAAGCTGAGAGATGGCTGCAAGGAAATTCATTTAGTCATTCTGCTTTCTTCATAGAGATTTTAATTCTTCCCAAATAGTTGAAATTCTGAAATGAGTCGACTTTATTCTACATATAAAATTGGCATAATGCTCCAAAGAAAGCTGCTTTTTATGGCCTGAATTCTATTTTATCTGTTATTAACATCATGACTCATGTTTTCTTTGTACTTATATTTGCCTGTTATTTCTTTGCCAGTTCTTTTCACTTTAACCATCTAAATTTCTTTAAGTGTATTTCTTTACATAGTCTTGAGTTGGATTTTGCTTTGTTAGCCAAACTAAAAAAAATTTTTCTTGTAATATGTGTAATAAGCTCACATTACTGATGTGACTGATGGATTTAGTCTTAGTTCTGCAATATTGTTTCATGTTTTTTTAATTTAATTTTTATTTTATATTGGAGTATAATTGTTATTTTTTTAATGTCTTTTACTTTGCCATTTCATTCTCTATGTTTTTTTTCATTT
Source organism: Balaenoptera physalus (assembly GCF_965194825.1). Classification (NCBI taxonomy): domain Eukaryota; kingdom Metazoa; phylum Chordata; class Mammalia; order Artiodactyla; family Balaenopteridae; genus Balaenoptera; species Balaenoptera physalus. Next base: position 29,158,699 of record NC_138892.1, on the reverse strand, counting down.
CTGTTGATATTTAGAAGGTATATATTTTTGCTCCAGTAGTTACCTTTATACTAATAATTTATATAATACCTTTAGTCACCTATTTCTTTGGAAACTTAGTTTTTACTATGAGTAATATTGAAATTAGACAATACCTGCTTCTTTCCCCATTTCTCTTTCTTCTTTCCTCTTTCTCATTCTTCAATTTTAATCACTGGTATAATTTTAGTTTTGATGTTTTTATCTCTAAGTGTGCTTAACTTCTACTTGATTTGTGATTTTCAAGTTATACTATTATACTCCCTATTAATAGTTATGAAAATATCAGGGACCTACTTCTACTTTCTATTAATTCCCTCCCTTCTCATATTTTTGTTAGTTGTGGAATATCTCTTTTCTTAGAGTGTGTTACATTTACATACTATTCTGTCAAGATTTTTTTTTTCTTTTTGTCTTGGTTCTACAGTTAAGTATATTCAGTTTGCACCCCCATGAACTTTATGATGGAATATCTCTAGTCCTAGTCATTTTATAGTGGAAGAAAATTATTCTCTAGTAGATTCCTGAGGAAGAGCTCATGGGAATGATATTCCCACATGTCTAGCTTGTTCATAACTTCAGTTGATTGGTTGTCAATGGCCTTACCTTTGAAGGATATAAAAATCTGTCTCATATTTCTTTCCTTGAGTGTCATAAAAAATATTCTATCACTTTCTAAACCTAAACATATATTTTTCCCTGTTTTGTTTTTACTGAGGTAAAATTTACTTACATTAAATTTCACTCTTTTTAGTGTATGGTTCTGAAGCTTCCAAATGCATTCAGGTAGTTGTCAGAGTTTAGCTCCTTGTGGATGTAGAACCAAGGTCCTCATTTCCTTGCTGGCTGTGAGCTAAGGGTTTTTCTCAGCTTCTAAATTCCATCTATATTACTTGACTCATGCCCTCTTTCTCCATCTCCAAGGCCAGTAATGGTGGGTTGAGTCTTTCTTGTGCTTTGATTCTCTCTGACCTCCTCTTCTGCTTCATTTATCCTGCCTCTTTGGCTGCATTTCTCTGGAGGATTCTTCTGTCTTCCTCTTCCTTTTTCAAGGACTTGTGTGACTAAATTGGGCCCACCCAGATAATCCAGGACAGTCTCCCTTTTTTAAAGTCCATTGATTAGTAACTTTAATTATATCTGCAAAGTCTATCCACAAAAGTAAGGTTATCTTTATGACAGGAATGAGAATTTTAGGGAGACATCTTTAGAATTCTACCTAACACATACATACATGAAAATAAAATCACTCGATTTCACTCATAAGGGAAATATAAATTAAGCATATACTGAGACAATTTTTCACTACTACATAGGCAAAGGTCAAATAGTATAACATACTAATGAAGAAGAAGGGTAACAGGAACTTGGATATATTGCTAGAAGGAGTTATAATTGATATGACACCTGCAGAGGTAACATGGCAAAAATCTATCAAAGTTACATGCATTGGTGTCTATTTATTCAGAAATTCTACTTCTAGAAAATGTTTCTATAAATATCACATATGTATAAAATGACCTATGTACAAGGTTGGTTACTGCATATTGATTTTTGTAGCAAAATATTGGAAGACACCTAAAGACCCAGAGGACTTAATAAGTTACTGTAACTTGATATCAATAGAATGCAATACATAGAATACAACAGAATACATACAAACAATGATGAACCTCTTCGTATACTGTTATGAAATGACAAGCAGGATATATTATTTTAAAGAGAAGTTCTAGAACAGTGGATATTGTTTGCAACCAGCTGTGCAAAAACAGGAGAAGCAGAATTATACATACCTATATGGATGCCTTCAGGAAAGAGAGTTTGGTGGCAACTGGTGTCAAGGATGTGACCTTTTGGAACTGTGTGAATCTTGGATCATATGAGTGTATGGTCTCTTCAATAGGTAAATGAATAAACTGTACAAAGTTCTTTCTACTACCACTATCATTTCTTAAAAGGAAATATTTTTACTGGAGAAGCAGGCATTTAATGAGCACTTACTATGTACCAAACAGTCTGCAGAGCACTTTTCGGGCATCATCTCTTTCCATCCTTAGAACAGCCTATATGGTTAGTATTATTCTCCTCATTTTACAGTTGAGAATACTGAGGCTCAAAATGTATAGTTGTCCAAGACTGCACAGATCCTAGGACATCTGGCCAGGGTTTAACCCAGGGAAATTTTATATCACAATTTTAACCACCAAATAATAATAATACTATACAACTAAAAAAGAAAGAAAAATATAATCTTAAAGAATATCCTTTTAAAGAAAATATTTATTTTTACATAAAATTAAATGCATTGCCTTTCTAGTTTCCGTTTTGGATACACAGTGGCATGAATCCTAAATTAGAGGTTAAAAATTACTGACAGAGCCCAGTCTTCAGTCAGATGCTGAAGTCTCCTATATTACACCTCCCACAGAGAGACTCCTTGAAAAACTTTACTGACAATGAACATTTCCATGAAGTGACTTTCTCACAAAGCAGTCCACTCATGTATTAAGGCAAGTTACAGTGCTAGAAAGTTGGTCTGAAATATGCTCTCCTTATACCCTCCATGCCTTTGTCCTGAGTTTGCCCTGTGGAACCACCATGAAAGTTCTAATTGATCCCTCTTGCTTATGACAGCTCTTCAAACATTCAAAGTATTTCCCTTTCAATGTCAAACTCTCCAAGATTCTCTCTTTCTCATACAAGATTTCATTTTTTTCATCTGCATGACAGATAATTCTCCTCAGGTTGCCCCAGTTTGTCCATGTTTTTGGAAGAATATTTTACCAGGGAAGATTGACTAGCAGAAAGTAGACAGGGATTATCACCTCCCATTGCTGAATATCATCCTAATAACACAGAAGAAAATAGATTATCTTTATGACAAGAGGATCGGCCTGCTAACTTGTATTGAGCAGACAAGCATATATAACCTTTAATTATTTTTCACATTTGCAACTCATAGGTTTCCCATGAGTTGAAAGACTGAGAGAGAGACAGAGACAGAGAGTGATAGAGACACAGAGAGAAACAGAGAAGAGAATGAAGATTCCTTGCCTTATGGACAAGACTTTAATATTATACCTATTCCATTTAATTTCTTTTAGAGTCACCTTGTTAAAAAAAAAAAAAAACAGAGTCTAAATTCAGAAGGGTATAGTGGAGAAAGTAGGGAGAAGTTAAAAATGAAAAAAGAAACGTTAGAAAAAGCTAAAAATATGCACCAGTGTGAATTAAGGTATTTGTTTTCATTAATGAAATATCCAGTGAAGCTTCAGGATTTTCATACTAAATATCTGAAATACTTTATTAGTGCCTAGATTTCAGACCATTAATAAAATTACATCAGTAAATTATATAAATAGCTAACATTTATAGAAGCTTATGGTATACCAGTAGCTATTAATAGGGCCTTTAGTGAAATACATTCTTTTGTTTCATAAAAACCTTGTAATATAGATACTATATTATCTCCATTTTTGAAGGTGAGGAAACTGAGGCCTGGAGGAGTTAACTAATTTGCCCAAGATCACAGAACAAATGATCAATGAAGCTGGTATTCAAAATCAAGAAGTTCAGTTCTGAAATAAATGACATATGGATAATTATATAGTCATTCTTTACAGGGCCAAGCTTGCTTGAGTTTCTTCTCAAAATAGGTAAAAATATTGAATTTCAGAAATATGTAGAGTAATTCAATAATAACTATAGACCAGGGAAAAGTTACATTAGAAATAGAAATAGATACCAAGCAGGACCCTGTGGGGCTCTGGGGAACAAAGCCTTTCTGTGTCCCCCATTTCTTTGATTACAGGAAATAGCCTTCATTCAGCTGCCATGACCTTCCCTGAGTTCCAACGGGCAGATTCAGGCAGTTGTTAATTAGGGAAGGGAGGGGATGCCAGACCAGGGAGAAACAGTCAAGATAAACAATAGTGTGGCCTTGGGGCAAGGTCCTGGTTCCCCATCAACTGATACACACAACAGTATCTTTGAGCTGTTTTGCAGATACTGAAACCCCTTCCAGGTGGGAGAAGTTAATGATTAACGAGGGTATGTTGCCACAAGCACAGTAGACCCCAGACCAGTTGGAACCTGAAGGTTGATGATGCTGACTCCTACTCACCTCACCATCAACATATCAGAAGAATGTCCAGGAGTTGATCATGCCCCCTTTGAACCATTGCTATAAAACTTCTCACTGTCCTCTCCAAGGGGGGACACATAGTTTTTTGAGGCAGGAGCCCACTGTGTCCCGCTTTGCCTGGCAAAGTAATAAAGCTATCCTTTTCTGCTTCAAAAAAAAAAAAAAGAAGAAAAAGAAAAAAGAAATAGAAATTCAATCATAGAAAGGAAGCAATAGGTGCAGTGGTTGCGTGTACATGCTTTCAAATCCCACAGACTAGGTTTAAATTCAACGCTGCTACTCACCAGGTGTGAGGATGTGAGCAAAGGACCTAACCTGGGTGAACCCCAGTGTCCTCATCTACGAAATGAAGGTAATAATATCTCCTTCAAAGGGCTCTTACCAAGAACAAATGCGATAATATATGCAAATCACTTCCCAGGGCTGGACACATAGTATGCACTTAATAAATGATGGCTATTATATTATTATTATAGTCAAGTTTGAGTCATGACACCGGAGGGAGATTATGCCTGGTAAATTCAATTTTCTCCCTCAGTGAAGTTGCTCGTGTCTCTAACCTCCAGTAGTGTCTAATTCAGGAATGTGTGCTCAATAATTAATCATATATTATATTTTATTGCATTAGCTAATGTTGCTTTCCACTTTTAGCTGTTTCAAAACTTCATGGGGAATTTGTCATTTTTTTTCATTAACTGAAAGAAACTGTAAAATAAGAAATCTAGAGAATACTTTTTTTCTACTATTTCTAAATTAAAGGGTACTTTTCCTTCCATGGTAGAACATTTATCTTTTATTATAAAGTCCATCAAAATGTCTCTAACAATGGTAGCTTCTGTGACTGGAGAGCAGATATAGTTTAGGATAAAAATTTAACAGAGTATGTAGCTGAGAGCCTGGGACAGTCACAGGACTTTTATCAATGCAGAATCATTATACGTGGAAGGGAAATAATTTTGTTCAAAATAGAGTTATTTACTTAGATTTTAGTGCTCACTTATTTTTCACACTATTTGCAGCATTGTTAATTGTTAACATTTTTAGGCACAATCCTCAGAATCTTTTCAGGTTTCCAAGGACTTATCTTCTCCAAGGAAAAGTCCTTCCAGGCACAAATGACCAAGGACCCTAGAAACGATCAATTCATAGCCAGTTTCACTTCTCTTCAAGTAGAAGATGGATACAATTATAGTTAATATTTTTAAAGTTATAACACAACTCAATTTTACCAGTGGAAACTATATCACTGGATAGTGAAGTCAAAATTAAAAACCAGATCCTGTGACTTTTCTACATTAAACTGGATTATCTTCCATCAAATTTAGAATATGATCCACACTTCTTACCAAAATCTTTAAGTCCCTCTGTAGGCTTGTCCTTGCCTAGCTCTAAGACCAGCTGTCTTATGCACCCTCCCCTTGCATACTCTCCTCTGGCCACACTAGCATTCTTCATGGTTCTGAACGTCCCTGTCTTTCTGTGTTTGCCAGAACTTCTGTAAACCCCTCCTCTCCCCATACCTTTACTTGTAGACCCTTCTTGTCATTCCAGTCTCAGCTCAGAGGCCTTCATCTCAGAGATCCCTACCTTGATCATCCAATCTAAAAAACTCAATACCCTGCTCCAATCACACACTGGAAAAACTCTATTTTATTTATAAAGATTAATATCCGAAATTATATTTACTTGTTTATGAGTTTATCGTCTGCTCTCCCTGCTAGAATATAAACAACATGAGGGCAGTAAAAGTGTCTCTTTTGATCACTGCTGAATCCTCAGGGCCTGTAGGACTACCTGGTTCATAGTATATACTCAAAATATATTTGTGCAATTGATAAATTACGGAGGATTTAAGTTGTGGTTTTCTATGTGTTCAAATTAGCACAACATCATGGTGGCTCCACCTACTCTGGAATTAGGCTGTCTAGGTAGGTTTTGAAACTCTAGCTCTGCCACTTAAACTGCTCTTTATTATGTTCATCTGCCAAACAGTACCTATCTCACGGGGTCATTGAAAGGATTTCCTGCAATTATGAATGTTAAGTACTCAGTACAGTAAGCTAGCAATAAATATCATCTATGATTATGTATTTCTCTTGTATCACAAAGTCTAGTTGTTTTAAAGATTTTATCACAAACAAATCTTAAATAGAATTGTTAAGATTCTCCTGGCTAATGAACATGTTTCCTACTATTATCAATTCATATTTGCTTATTGAATATTGAATATTGCATATTCTAGGTTTAGCAACCTCTTTTCTCTTTGCAGTAGTCATATTCTAGAGGGGCTCATCCACTCCCTGGATGTAACTTTCATTTTTTTGCCAGTGATTCTTGCTGCCCCATTCATATACCAAATATGTAAATTTTTCTATGGAATAGTATTGTGCTAGAAACTAGAGATATGATCCCAAGCTATTTAGAAGAGTAGATAAATATTAAACACATTAAGAAATTATATAATTACAATCTAAGGTTAAGTTCTATGAAGGAAATATAAAGGGGCTATGAAAGTATATCATAACAAGACTCAATTTAGTTTGGGAGGTGGGGAACTGTGAGGGAAGGCATTCTGAAAGAACTGATATTTGAACCAAAGTTAAAGGCAAAGTACATGTTAGCTGAACAGAAACTGGACGGGACTGTGTTCTGCAGAAAGGAAATGAAATTTGCATAGTTCCTAAGAAGTAAAGCAGTTGAAAATTTAAAGGAAAAGAAAAATATTTGATGTAGTGTAATGAGTGGGGAGCAGAGGGTTAGAGATGAGATCGTAGAGAAGATTGAGGGCAAATTCTGAGTATTTTGTGGACAATGTTAGGCATTGGGAATTTGTCTTTTAAGCAATGGAAATCCGGGAAGATTTTATAGAGATGAGTATCCAGATCATATGTGCTTATTTGGAAGGTCACTTTGGCTGTATTGTTGAAGGTGAATAGGAAGGAAGGCAGAGGAGGTTAGCTCATTAGTCTCTGGGAGAAAGAGAGTGGCTTAGGGCAGGGAAGAGGTGATGTAAGAAAGAAGTGAATGGATTCAAGAAATATTCAAGACACTTTCAGTCTTGACATATCAGAAGTCAGCATGAAACCTGTTGAGTGTCAACGGCCTTTAATTGAATAACTATAATACTGAAAAATCACCAAGCTAAAATCACTAACTAGTCAATCCACAAATAGTTATTATAGTAATTGACTGTTAGGTGTGAACTAGACAATGGCAACCCTCATTAACGCCAGTTAAAACAAATGTGGGAAAGTCACATTAAGTAGCTGACCTCTTTGAAAGTGTTTTAACTTAAATTTAAAATATGTGTTCTGATTGGTACTTTTTCCTAGATAGGAAATACGCTTATTATGTTTGAAAACTATTTCTTTCCAATTTATATATAAATTGCCATCACTGTTACATAAATTGAATGTGTATTCTCTAGCTATAAGAAATAGGATGACAGTTCATTTCAACAAAGACTGCATCAACACTGCCTATATGCCAGCCACTGTGATATGTAGTAGCAATACAAGGATCAAAAGACAGATCTCTACTAAGGAATGCAGCAGATGTGCCTTCATCCTGGTACTTGTAATTTATTATCTTAAACTCATTTTAAGGAATAGTTAACTCTGCTGGCTATTGCCAGAATGACATTTTGATAGCAACTGTGCTAACAATAAAACTCATATTTGTTGAATATTCTCCAAAACTCATGTGAACAAAATAAAAGATATATATGTATTCAGATCAAATACTGTGAGTTCCTTGAGAGTAGGTGCTGTGTCCATTTTATTCAATACTGCATTCTCAAAATTTAGCTCATGTCTAGGACATAGTACTTATCTGGTAAATTAATGAATGGTAGAATAAATGAATACCTGAATTCTTCTCTGTGAGTAGAATTTGAAACCCCTACTTCTGAAAGGGGCCATTAGGATACCTACGTATTTGAAATCATATCTTTCACAGGAATTAATTGGTAAGAGTTTCCCTTTCCTTTTTTCCAGAGAAAATTCCCTTTCTATTCTTTTCAGGCCAAACTTCTAGGTTCTTAACTGGGAGTTCATTGAAATTATCAGCAAATACAAAAAAAAAAAAGAGTCAATTATCCTGCTCATTGGTTCTGCAAAGGCCCACTTCTATCTAGGAATTAACTTTCTATCTGGGAAAGGCTTAAGTCAGACCTGAGCTTTAACAAAACTGCCCCTCTCCCAGGTCTAGTTTTTAAGTCAACTCAGTGGCAAAAGTATATTAGCTACTCTGATTGCTGGAAAACAAAAATGAATAAAATGTAGACTGAACTCAAATATGTCACAATTTATGTGGGGGAGAATGAGAAGTAAACAAACAATTATAATGCAGTTGGCTAAAGGTTATGATACAGTAGAAGAAAGGATGCCATCAGAGCCCTGGAAAGGCATATGTTAGTCAACTCAAACTGCTGTGAACAAAATACTATAGACTGGATGGATTAAACAACAGAAATTAAGTTTCTCACAGCTCTAGAGGCTAGAAAATCCAAGATCAAGTTTCTGGCAGGGTTCAGATCCTCTTCCTGACTTGCAGACAGCTGCCTTCTTGCCATGTCCTCACATGGTAGAGAGAGAGAGAGACCTCTGGTCTTTCTTCCTCTTCTTATAAGCACTACAATTCTATTGGATTAGGGCCTCACCCCCTATGACTTTGTTACCTCCTTTAAACCCTATCTCCAAATATAGTCCTATTGCAAGATAGGGTTTCAACAAAAGAATTTTAAGGGGACAGAATTCAGACCATAGCAAGACATCTAAGGCAAAAGGAGGCTGAAAGGCACTGTGGAGAAAACAGCCAGGGAACAGTCCTATACATTAGTCAGGGAAATTGTTAGGACCTTTCAGGTAGAGGGGACAGTGCAAGCACATATGGGAGCAAGAAATTAAATGATGAGAGTGGGGAACTTCAAGATGGCAGAGGAGTAAGACATGGAGATCACCTTTCTCCCCACAAATACATCAAAAATATGTCTACATGTGGAACAGCTCCCACAGAACACCTACTGAACGCTGGCAGAAGACCTCAGACTTCCCAGAAGGCAAGAAAATCCCCACATACCTGGGTAGGGCAAAAGAAAAAAGGAAAAACAGAGACAAAAGAATAGGGATGGGACCTGCACCTCTGGGAGGGAGCTGTGAAGGAGGAAAAGTTTCCAAACACTAGGAAGCCCCTTCACTGGAGGAGACGGGGGGTGGCCAGGGGGGAAGCTTCAGAGCCATGGAGGAGAGCGCAGCAACAGGGGTGCAGAGGGCAAAGTGGAGAGATTCCCTCACAGAGGATCGGTGTTGAACAGCACTCACCAGCCTGAGAGGCTTGTCTGCTCACCTGCCGGGGCGGGTGGGGGCTCGGAGCTGAGGCTCAGGCTTTGGGGGTCACATCCCAGGGATAGGACTGGGGTTGGCTGCGTGAACACAGCCTGAAGGGGGCTAGTGCGCCACAGCTAGCCAGGAGGGAGTCTGGGAAAAAGCCTGGAACTGTCTAAGAGGCAAGAGACCATTGTTTCAGGGTGCATGAAGACAGAGGATTCCTTCCTTGTCTGCCCACAGAAGGCAGAGCACCACCTAAATGAGCTCCAGAGATGGGTGCGAGCCACGGCTATCGGCTCGGACACCAGAGACAGGCATGAAACGCTAACACTGCTGCTGCAGCCCCCAGGAATCCTGTGTGCAAGCACAGGTCATTATCCACATGGCCCCCCTTCCCTCCCACCAGGAGCCTGTGCAGCCCGCCACTGCCAGGGTCCTGTGATCCAGGGACAACTTCCCTGGGAGAACACACCTCAGGCTGTTGCAATGTCATGCTGGCCTCCACCGCCGCAGGCTCGCCCCGCATTCCGTACCCCTCCCACCCCCTGGCGTGAGTGAGCCAGAGACCCTTAATCAACTGCTGCTTTAACCCCGTCCTGTCTGGGCAGGAACAGAAGCCTGAGGGCAACCTACATGCAGAGGTGGGGCCAAAACCTCAGGTGATGCATGAACAAAGAAGAGAAAGGGAAATTTCTCTGTGCAGCCTCGGGAGCAGCAGATTAAATCCCCACAATCAACTTGAGGTACCCTGAATCTGTGGAATACCTGAATAGTCAACGAATCAACCCAAAATTGAGGCAGTGGACTTTGGGAGCAACTGTAGACTTGGGGTTTGCTGTCTGCAACTGACTTGTTTCTGATTTTTATGTTTATCTTAGTATAGTTTTTAGTGCTTGTTATAATTGGTGGATTTCTTTATTGGTTTAGTTGCTCTTTTTTTTTGTTCTTTTTTTTCTATTACTTTTTAATTTTTTTATTTTAATAATTTTTTTTAATTTTAGTTATTTTATTATTTTATTTAAAAAATTTTTTTTCTTTCTTTTTTTCTCCCTTTTCTTCTGAGCCGTGTGGCTGACAAGGTCTTGGTGCTCCAACCTGGTGTCAGGCCTGAGCCTCTGAGGTGGGAGAGCTGAGTTCAGGACATTGGACCACCAGAGACCTCCCGGCCCCACGTAATATCAATCAGTGAGAGATCTCCCAGAGATCTCCACCTCAATGCTAAGACCCAGCTCCACCCAACGGCCAGTGAGCTCCAGTGCTGGATGCCCCATGCCAAAAAACTAGGAAGACAGGAACACAACCCCACTGATTAGCAGAAAGGCTGCCTAAAGTCATACTAAGTTCACAGACACCCCAAAACACACCACTGGACCCGGCCCTGCCCAAAAGAAGGACAAGATCCAACCCCACCCACCAGAACACAGGCACCAGTCCCCTCCACCAGGAAGCCTACACAAGCCACTGAAACAACCTTACCCACTGGGGGTAGACACCAAAAACTATGGGAACTACAAACCTGCAGCCTGCGAAAAGGAGACCCCAAACACACTAAGTTAAGCAAAATGGGAAGACAGAAATATGCAACAGATGAAGAAGCAAGGTAAAAACCCACCGAAACAAAGAAATGAAGAGGAAACAGGCAGTCTACCTGAAAAAGAATTCAGAGTAATGATGGTAAAGATGTTCCAAAATCTTGGAAATAGAATGGAGAAAATACAAGAAACATTTAATAAGGATCTAGAAGAACTAAAGAGCAAACAAACAATGATGAACACACAATAAATGAAATTAAAATTTTTCTAGAAGGAATCAATAGCAGAATAATGGAGACAGAAGAATGGATAAGTGACCTGGAAGATAAAATAGTGGAAATAACTACTGCAGAGCAGAATAAAGAAAAAAGAATGAAAAGAATTGAAGACACTCTCAGAGACCTCTGGACAACATTAAATGCACCAACATTTGAATTACAGGGGTCCCAGAAGAAGAGAAAAAGAAAGGGTCTGAGAAAATATTTGACAAGATTATAGTTGAAAACGTCCCTAATATGGGAAAGGAAATAGTTAATCAAGTCCAGGAAGCACAGAGAGTCCCATACAGGATAAATCCAAGGAGAAACACACCAAGACACATATTAATCAAACTATCAAAAATTAAATACAAATAAAAAATATTAAAACCAGCAACAAGTAACACACAAGGGAATCCCCAAATGGTTAACAGCTGATCTTTCAGCAGAAGCTCTGCAAACCAGAAGGGAGTGGCAGGACATATTTAAAGTGATGAAAGGGAGAGAACTACAATCAAGACTACTCTACTCAGCAAGGATCTGATTCAGATTCGGCATAGAAATTAAAACCTTTACAAACAAGCAAAAGTTAAGAGAATTCAGCACCACCAAACCAGCTTTACAGCAAATGCTAAAGGAACTTCTCTAGGCAGGAAACACAAGAGAAGGAAAAGACCTACAAAAACAAACCCAGAACAATTAAGAAAATGGTAATAGGAACATACACATTGATAATTACCTTAAAAGTGAATGGATTAAATGCTCCAACAAAAAGACATAGACTGGCTGAATGGATGCAAAAACAAGACCCATATATATGCTGTCTACAAGAGACCCACTTCAGACCTAGGGACACATACAGACTGAAAGTGAGGGGATGGAAAAAGATATTCCATGCAAATGGAAATCAAAAGAAAGCTGGAGTAGCAATTCTCGTATCAGACAAAATGGACTTTAAAATAAAGACTATTACAAGACAGAAAGAAGGACACTACATAACGATCAAGGGATCAATCCAAGAAGAAGATATAACACTTGTAAATATTTATGCACCCAACATAGGAGCACCTCAATACATAAGGCAAATGCTAACAGCCATAAAAGGGGAAATCGACAGTAACACAATCATAGTAGGGGACTTTAACACCCCACTTTCACCAATGGACAGATCATCCAAAATGAAAATAAATAAGGAAACACAAGCTCTAAATGGCACATGTAAACAAGATGGACTTAATTGATATTTATAGGACATTCCATCCAAAAACAACAGAATGCACTTTCTTCTCAAGTGCTCATGGAACATTCTCCAGGGTAGATCATATCTTGAGTAATAAATCAAGCCTTGGTAAATTAAAGAAAATTGAAACTGTACCAAGTATCTTTTCTGACCACCATGCTATGAGACTAGATACCAATTACAGGAATAAATCTGTAAAACATACAAACACATGGAGGCTAAACAATACACCACTAAATAACCAAGAGATCACTGAAGAAATCAAACAGGAAATCAAAAAATACCTAGAAACAAATGACAGTGAAAACACGACCACCCAAAATCTATGGGATGAATCAAAAGCAGTTCTAAGGGGAAAGTATATAGCAATACAATCCTACCTCAAGAAACAAGAAACATCTCAAACAACCTAACCTTACATCTAAAGCAATTAAAGAAAGAACAACCAAAAAACCCCAAAGTTAGCAGAAGGAAAGAAATCATAAAGATCAGATCAGAAATAATGAAAAAGAAATGAAGGAAACAATAGCAAAGATCAATAAAAGTAAAAGCTGGTTCTTTGAGAAGATAAACAAAATTGATAAACCACTAGCCAGACTCATCCAAAAAAAAAGGGAGAAGACTTAAATCAACAGAATTAGAAATAAAAAAGGAGTAGTAACAGCTGATCCTGCAGAAATACAAAGAATCATGAGGGATTACTACAAGCAACTATATGCCAATAAAATAGACAATTTGGATATAATGGACAAATTCTTAGAAAAGCACTACCTTCTGAGACTGAAGCAGGAAGAAATAGAAAATATAAACAGACCAATCACAAGCACTGAAATTGAAACTGTGATTAAAAATCTTCCAACAAACAAAAGCCCAGTACCAGATGGCTTCACAGGTGAATTCTATCAAACATTTAGAGAAGAGCTAACAACTGTCCTTTCAAACCATACCAAAATATAGCAGAGGGAGGAACACTCCCAAACTCATTCTATGAGGCCACCATCACCCTGATACCAAACCAAAGATGTCACAAAAAAAGAAAACTACAGACCAATATCACTGGTGAACATAGATGCAGAAATCCTCAACAAAATCCTAGCAAACAGGATCCAACAGCACATTAAGAGGATCATACACCATGATCAAGTGTGGTTTATTCAGGAATGCAAGGATTCTTCAATATATGCAAATCAATCAATGTGATGCACCATATTAACAAACTAAAGGATAAAAACCATATGATCATCTCAATAGATGCAGAAAAAGCTTTCGACAAAATTCAACACCCATTTATGATAAAAGCTCTCCAGAAAGCAGGCATAGAGGGAGCCTGCCTCAACATTATAAAGGCCATATATGACAAACCCACAGCCAGCGTCATTCTCAATGGTGAAAAACTGAAACCATTTCCTCTAAAATCAGGAAGAAGGCAAGGATGTCTACTCTCACCACTATCATTCAACATAGTTTTGGAAGTTTTAGCCACAGCAATCAGAGAAGAAAAAGAAATAAACTGAATCCAAATCAGAAAAGAAGAAGTAAAACTGTCAGTATTTGCAGATGACATGGTACTATACATAAAAGATGCTACCAGAAAACTACTAGAGCTAATCAATGAATTTGGTAAAGTAGCAGGACACAAAATTAACGCACAGAACTCTCTTGTATTCCTATACACTAATGATGAAAAATCTGAAAGAGAAATTAAGGAAACACTCCCACTTACCATTGCAACAAAAAGAATAAATACCTAGGAATAAACCTGCCTAAGGAGACAAAAGACCTGTATGCAGAAAATTATAAGACACTGATGAAAGAAATTAAAGATGATACAAACAGATGGAGAGATATACCATGTTCTTGGATTGGAAGAATCAACATTGTGAAAACGACTATACCACCCAAAGCAATCTAAAGATTCAGTGCAATCTCTATCAAACTACCAATGGCATTTTTCACAGAACTAGAACAAAAAAATTTCACAATTTGTATGGAAACACAAAAGACCCCGAATAGCCAAAGCAATCTTGAGAAAGAAGAATAGAGCTGGAGGAATGAGGCTCCCTGACTTCAGACTATACTACAAAGCTGCAGTAATCAAGACAGTATGGTACTGGCACAAAAATAGAAATATAGATCAATGGAACAGGATAGAAAGCCCAGAGATAAACCCACACACATATGGTCACCTTATTTTTGATAAAGGAGGCAAGAATATACAATGGAGAAAAGACAGCCTCTTCAATAAGTTGTGCTGGGAAAACTGGACAGCTACATGTAAAAGAATGAAATTAGAACACTCCCTAACACCACACGCAAAAATAAACTCAAAATGGATTAAAGACCTGAATGTAAGGCCAGACACTATAAAACTCTTAGAGGGAAACATAGGAAGAACACTCTTTGACATAAATCACAGCAAGATCCTTTTTGACCTACCTCCTAGAGACATGGAAATAAAAACAAAAATAAACAAAGGGGACCTAATGAAACTTAAAAGCTTTTGCACAGAAAAGGTAAACATAAACAAGATAAAAAGACAACCCTCAGAATGGGAGAAAATATTTGCAAATGAAGCAACTGACAAAGGATTAATCTCCAAAATGTACAAGCAGCTCATGCAGCTAAATATCAGAAAAACAAACAACCGAGTCCAAAAATGGGTGGAAAATCTAAATAGACATTTCTCCAAAGAAAATATACAGATCGCCAACAAACACATGAAAGGATGCTCAACGTCACTAATCATTAGAGAAATGCAAATCAAAACTACAATGAGGTATCACCTCACACCAGTAAGAACGGCAATAATCAAAAAATCTATAAACAATAAATGCTGGAGAGGGAGTGGAGAAAAGGGAACCCTCTTGCACTGTTGGTGGGAATGTAAATTGATACAGCCACTATGCAGAACAGTATGGCGGTTCCTTAAAAAACTAAAAATATAACTACCATATGCCCCAGCAATCCCACTACTGGGCATATACCCTGAGAATGAATGAATGGATAAAGAAGATGTGGCACATATATACAATGGAATATTACTCAGCCATGAAAAGAAACGAAACTGAGTTATTTGTAGTGAGGTGGATGGACCTAGAGTCTATCATACAGAGTGAAGTAAGTCAGAAAGAGAAAAACAAATACCGTATGCTAACACATATATATGCAATCTTAAAAACAAAAATGCTTCTGAAGAACCTAGGGGTAAGACAGGAATAAAGACACAGACCTTAAAAAAAAAAAATGCTTCTTAAGAACCTAGGGGTAGGACAGGAATAAAGACACAGACATAGAGAATGGACTTGAAGACACAGGACCCTTACCCAGCTTACCCAGTGAGAGAGTGGCATGGACATATATACACTACCAAATGTAAAATAGATAGCTAGTGAGAAGCAGCCGCATAGCACAGGGAGATCAGCTCAGTGCTTTGTGACCACCTAGAGGGGTGGGATAGGGAGGGTGGGAGGGATACGCAAGAGGGAGGGAATATGGGGATATATGTATACATATAGCTGATTCACTTTCTTATACAGCAGAAACTAACACAACATTGTAAAGCAATTATACTCCAATAAAGATGTTAAAAAAAAAAAAAGAAATTAAATGATGAGGATCAGTGTCATTTAAAATGTGAATCAGGGAGTGGGGCCACTGTTGGGGCCTGGAAGTCTCAATTCAAGAATCACCAGCACGTCCGAATAAATGAGCTCATCAAAGTAGTGGGTATAGATATAGGGAAGGTCAAGGGATTAAGCCCTGCGTGGCACACCAACAGGGCAGATTTGCTTAAAGGGGGAGGATCCAGCAGAGGAGACTGAGAAGGAGTGACCAGTACGGTAGGGGGAAGGAAACCATCATGTGTGCCCTAGACACCAAGTGACACCCATGTTTCGAGACGGAGGGAGTGAGCAAGGGTGTTGAATACTGATGATAGGTCTAGTAAGATGAGTTGAAGACTGACATTAGATTAGCAAAATAGAGGTTGTTATTAGTATTTTGGACCAGAACAGTTTGCTTGCATTCGTGGAATAAAGGCCTGGGTGAAGTGGGTTCAAGAAAAAAGGGGATAAGCATTGGAGATAGCAGGTATAGATAAGCCTTCAGGGAATTTTGCTATGAAGGGAAAATGAGGAAGGATGTATTGTATGTGGGCAGCTCCAGATAAAAATAGAGCCCCTCGGGACTCCGCAAAAGCATCTCCCTTCTCTAAAATCCACATTCTGTTCTGCCGGTAAAAGTTTATGTTTATGTCTAACACCACCTGGAATGTGTTTGGCTACTTAAAAAAAGCAAAAAGGTTAACTGAAAACAACTGAACAAGCCCACACTTTGAAATATGAACTATATATAGTTTACTAAACAGCTTTCTAAATATATATATTTGGCTGATAGAAAATTACATATTTTTGGTTTTGGTTTTGATTTTCAATTCCTCTTCTAGATAAAAATCAGTAAACCCCTTAGCTGTATCTCTGGCTCTACTAAAGTCTACTTTTTTTTTTTAATATTTGGAGGCTCCAGTCTACTCTTTATTTTTATTATTTTCCCCCTTTATGAATTAAAATGGTCATTTTTTTTTAGAAATTGCCACTTTTTTCTGTTTTTTTTTAATTGACTGGATAATTCTTATCACTTTGAGTATTGTGCAAAGGTTTAACTAAATACTACATCTTCATCAAGTGTATAGCCTATGATTTTTGTTTTCCATTCGTATGCTCTCTCATAAATCATAAGTTTCCCTCAGTATGGCTTCCTTTGATCTGCATGTAGTTCTTGTGACTTTGTGATTTTTTATTTCCAAGTGTAGCAGAGACATCCTAAGGTGACCCCCAATGATCCACAGTCTTATGTGATTCTTTCCCCTCGGATGCAGGAGCAACCTGTGACTTGCTTCTATTCAATAGAATATGGCAAAGGTGATAGGATGTCACCCCTATGATTGTTATTGTCCGACTGGAGAGAGATTCTCCTGATGCCCTTGAATAAGGCAGCAGCCATGGTGGGAACTGCCTGTGGAGAAGTCCACACAGCAAGGAACTGTGGGTGGCTCCTAGCACCTGAGAGTGGCTCCAGCCACAGCCAGGAAGAAGCCAGAACCCTCAGTCATGCTGTCACAGGGAAATGAATTCTTTCAACAGCCAGACTGAGCTTGGAAGTGGATCTTCCTTGATCAAACATCCAGGCAGGCTTGTGAGACCCTGATATGAGGAACCAGTTAAAACATGCCCAGACTCCTGACCCACATAAACTGTGAGACAAAAGATGTGTGATATTTTAAGCCACTAAGTTTGAGGTAATTTGTTATGAAGCAATAGAAAACAAATACACAAAGCTTTCTGTGTTGTTTTTTTTTTTCATTAAGAGTGTGTCTCTTTTTATATACACATCACTGGCTGTTTTTTAGATGCAATCTGATAGTGTCTGTCATTAAGGGGTAGTTACAAAAATTTAAATGTATTGTATCTAGAGTTACATCAAATTATTTCTATTATCATATTTTAAATTATTCATTTATGGTACTTTGTTTTTGTCTCTTTTTTTCTCACTTCTTATTTTTTATTAAACAGATTGAGCACACTTTTGTTTGCTTAAAAATGACATATTCTATTTTTGTCCTTTTAATGGTTGCTCTTACTATCTATACTTAAAATTATTTAACGCTATTTATTTCTAAAACCTGCTAATATCTATGTGTGCTCCTAACAAGACAAGTATTTTAGAATACTGCAGTATAAATTTGGTTTCCCCTCTTCTATTATATCGATATTACCTAGAATTTTAATTAGCAATAACTGTACCACTACAAGTTTACACGCCCCTAAACCATCTCCTGGACTGGTTTCTTAATGAGAATTTCCCTAGAAAGTGTTTTGATTTGGGTCTTTGGCAAAGCCTATGAGGTCTTATATACCTAAGAATATTTTTGTTGTGCCTTCACTTTGGAATGAAAGGAAAATTTTGGTGGTAACCAATTTGGTTCCTGGCTTCTTTTCCCTTAAAACTTAAACTTGTTCCGTTATTGTCTAGGTTTCATTGTTTCTGTGGAGAGATCTGATCAACTCTAATTCTTATTCTTTCACAGGCAGTCTGCTTTTCCTCTCTGAAAGCTAATAGATTTTCTTTGGACTTTGATATTCTCTAATGTCACTCTCATGTATCTAGATTTAGGTTTTGTCGTTTGTCCTTTCTACTTAAGCACTCCAGGAACTCTCTCAATTAACATCTTTTATCTCATTAATTCTGAATTTATCTCCAGTATTTCCAAATATTTCCTTCTCTTCATTTTTATTTTTCTCTCCTTCAATTCTTGTTATTTAAAATGTTGGTACTGCTATTCCTTCTAGCCATATTTTTTAGTTTTCATTGATCCTTTCCTGCTGTGCTTCAATATTCCAACTCACCACTTCCTTCTCCGGTTAGATTCACCTTCTTCTTAAAGTCTCGTCTACTGGTTTCTCTATTTCAACTATTACAGTGTTCAAACATAACATTTGCACTTACTTTTTTATAATTTTTTTACTTGCTTGATATTGCTAATATCATCCTTTATATTCTTCAATATATTTGTCATAACGATTTTAAATTTTTGGTCCATCTATTTCAATAGCTCTGCTTCAGAAAGTATGCTAATTCTATTTTAGATAGTTTAGAAATATATGTTGTTCAGTTTTTGCCTTTCTTTTATAATAATATTATTCCTCAAGACTCCATTTATTTTGTTCTATGACTTCACGTTTAGCTTTTCTTTTGGGATCCTGAATGTTGGGGAGGGACCTAAGCCTAATACTCAGCAGACTTTAGTCTATAATGACGGCGGTAAGTTTAGAAAGATGAGGGAAGATGAAGCTTAATGCAGAGAGCTCCTAACACCACAGACCCGCTCTCCCAGGGAAATCCTCTAGCCTCAGCTTCACCTTTAAAGACTTTAGAAGAAGTAGTATGGGGAGATGAAACCTGCCTAGGTTATACCCCATCAGCCTAGGAGGTTTGGAAGACAGGGAGTATAAAAGGAAATGCTCAGGTCAGTTTTTAATTTTGCAATTGTTTTTATCAACTCCTTGCCCTGGAAAGGCTTTGCAGTGCCCATACACCCTGTGGACACCAGCAGCAGCAGAGTGGTCCACGGGGGTCTAAGATTATGATGTAGTCAATATCCATGACAGGCACCTGTGTCAGACACCAAGAAGCAAAAGCAGATCCTCCAACCAAAGTTTTGTCTGTGGCCTGAAACTTCCTTTTCCTCCTCCACTTTTACCATTGTCTCTCATCCTCCCCCTATACCTTCAAAAAGCACCAGCTCAAATAGCTTTCAGAGCTGGCTTTTAGGGATAGACAGAAGCTCATGCCAGCTCACCATTTGATTGCATTCTTTTTCTCTATGCGGTCTCAGGTCTGTCCTTACATCATCTATGAGCTTTAGCAGAGAGATGACATTTTTATCAAAAAGAGAAAATAGTCTGGGTTCAATAAAACTGAAAAGTACTACCAATCCCGTGAAGCTCATAAACTCGAATATTTGGTGTATCAAACATCAAACCCCTTTTGGTAGCTGTAGCCACGTGGGATGCCATTGTTTAATTAGTTAATGCATTTGTGCAATGATTTAATACAACTGAGCATTTCTACCCACTCCCAATAACCTATATGAGAACTAAAAAGTCCTAGAAAATGGTGACATTACTCACGTATTCAGTTAGTCAAAAAACATTCATTGAACAGTTTCCATGTGTCAGTCTCTAGGCTATGGAAACAAAAGTAATTAAGTACTTGTCTTCAAGGGGATCTTCACTAAAAGAATTATGAGTGGGATAAACAGAGTCTTAAATAATTAAATGCATTCATAGGGTTTGTACAAAGTCCTAATAGAACGTAGAGAAGGGAGCTCCTAACTTACCAGGGAAAGGTACAAAGAATTTCCAGAGACACGTCACCTAATACTGTGGCACAAAATCAAGATCACGGTGTTCTGGACTCTCAGCAAACCTCTTACTAACCAGATCTGCCCTCAACTACTCCAAAATCTCTACACAAGACTGTTCCTACCTTTGCAGAAAAACAAAATCAAAAGAATCTGATCTGTTACTGCCTGAGTCTAGTTAGACATCTGCTAAACCAGTTTGGTGTATACTGGTTCTAGATTCTTGAAAGTGTGGTTGTGTGGTAAGCCAGCAGCTACCTATCCAGAGGTGGGCGAACTTGCACGTATACCAAGGGGTGAGCACCTGTGCTTTGAAACGCTGACATCTGGTCATATATATAGTCCAGGTGAGGATGTGAAAACTGTGAGAAGTTTATCACCTTTTCGTTACTACTTAATTTTTATTATATCCTTTATCTAGAACCACTGAATAAATCAGTTCTGTGAGCAGAGTTAGAAGTCACAGCTCTTGAACCTCCAGCATGTACCTTAATATCAAATCTGTATGAGTTCTACAACAATGTATCAAAGTTATCTCACCTCCCCCATCCCTTACTCTGACTCTATATGAAAAGATTTTGCAAATAAAATGTACCGATTATTTATTTAACAGAAGTGTATTTGGTGTCACTGTTTCCTAAGTACTGGGGTAGATGCTAGGGATATAGAAGTAACCAACACAAAGATTCCCTACTTTGTGGAATTTACAGTTGTATGGGGCAGACAGACTTTGAACAAGTATTTATAAATACGATGAATGCTATGAAAGGGAAGTACAGAGTACTGTGGAAGTGTCGAAAGGGCATTTGAAAAGGTGGCTTCCTCTGAAAAACCAATGTGGGAAAGTGAGATTTCACATTAAAATGAATAGGGCTAGAATTGTACGCTTCATTTTTTAGAGGTCATGTTGTGAACGGCTGTGCTTCTTACACCAGGATACCCAGGAGGGATCTAGAAAGCCACAGGATAAACACAATGCATATTTCTGGGGCTTGAGTTTCACTTAAAGATTTGGGAAAACAAACATATTTTATATTAAAACAAATATATATATATTAAGGAGTAGACTATATGCATGTTAAAGATAAAAGATGAAACTTCAAAGAAATTTCACACTTGCTGTGATTCCCTTTGAACTACACCCCCAGACTCCCTAGGGGTATATATTCATTCTCCTCTGCCTTTAGGGATACTTTATTTAAAAAAAAAATGTTTAGCAAGCAGTAGAAAGAGCATGGAGTCAAACTTGGATTTGGGACCTGGTGCCATTGAGAATAGCTGAGTAGCCTTCACTAAGCTAGGTGACCTCTGTGACTCGGTTTCCTTGGGGATAACATAGAGATAATGTCTACCTCAACATTGCTGTGAAGATTTAATCAGATAGCAAATGGAAAATTTTCAGGGCACTGTTTGCTACAAAATAGACACTCAATAAATATTAGTTACCTTTTCCCAGTATCAGTGAAATAAATAGTTTCCTAACATTCTCATTGCTTAAACTCAGCACAGCTAGAACCACAGAAGGAACAACCAAAAGAAGCAGGTTTTAGAAAGCCCCATGTTATGTTCCCATCTGTTTATCCATTAGCATAATAGCTACTGTAATACCAACTAACAAATGTGAGTGTATGTGTGGTGAATCTGAAATGCTTGTAAACTGTAATTTAAGGAAACAAAACAAACAAACCTACCCATTTTCCATGTGTTGGTATATTTTTACTCTGTTGCTATATTTAACCATTTTGTATTGATTATGACAGGAAAAAAAAATGCCAAAAAACAAAAAACAGGACTGCATTCACTCCCCTTCCAAATGGAGTATAGGATTAAATAGTATAAGAGCTCTTGGTAAACTCTAAATCAGTATACAGTTGTAAAGTAATTATTTTATTATTATAAGGATATGCTAGTAAAGGGTTCTGTGGTTCTCAAAACTAGGTACTCCTGTATCCAAGCAGTTGGCATATTCATGTTTTCTTAAACTGAGTTTTGACTGAATTTTGCTCTCTTCTTCAGTACCCTAAGTCCAAATAATGAGGCAAACTGAAAAGTTTAAGAAATTAGCTATGGATAAGAGAGGAAAATCTTATTATATCTTGCTATTTTTCAAATAAGAAGATACATATAAGATTCATTGAATTTTTTCCCAAATATTTCATATCTAAAGTAGAATTGAATGTCTTAATATTGCAGCAGAATAATTAGTTTGCACTTGTTGCACCTAATGGGACGAAGGAAAAAGAAAATATATTAGGGTTGTGTTTGTTCTCAAATCTCTATTTGTTACTTAACATATATTATTTTATAATTAAAATGCTATGACATGAACTTGAGTTGTTGAGTAAAAGACTGCTTATCAGTATCTGTAATGAAGCAAATAGGAGAAGGTTCATTAGGAACATGGTGGGTCTAAGCCATTGTTAACAGTGAGGATCAAGGTTGGTTCACCAGGTGTTAATCACACAGGCCCATTACCTGCATCAGAGAAGGTCCAGGGAAGTGATTCCCAGTGTAGATGAACACAGCTGCCTGCCAAGTTCTAAATGATACAAAGGGAGGCTTCAGTTCCTTACAGTCCTCAAGATTGGAATCATAGAATTATGGTCTTTCCATTGTCAAAAGAATCAAGAATTCTAAGTGCCCAAAGGCAAGATAGTAAGTAACTGTCTTTGAATGATTATAAATGGATAGATGCCTGATGTTTACTTAAGGTCTCTGATAGTGGTTATTCTACATTATTGCTTACTCGAAGGACTGAATTACTCTAATAGCTAGATGTGGGACAGAAGTTATTGCCCACTTACCACAAGGGCAATCATAACAAATACATTAACTTCTGACCCTGACTTAGCCAATGTAAACAGAAACTAATGCCTGTATTTCCCTCATTACAATGTCGTCTGGCCAACCTTCTCTGCTGAGGTTTTTCTTTTATGTCAGCCTCATGGGAAGATGTCATCTCACCACACGCCCCACCAATTTCAGTATTTGCAGTGGATCATGCATTCTTGCAGCAAATATCTGGTTGCTCCCCCAACTAGAAAGCTTCCCACTGAGTCCTCAGACCCATGGAGAAAGGCAGAACTTCTTTAGTTGAAAGTGAGGAGAAAGAAATGCTACACCTCAAGCTTCCATAGCTGTTTTCTCTACCCATTCTTTTTCATGGATATGTAAAGAACCAAGTTCTTCTACAGGACTTTTGGGGTTTCTGGAAGCTCTTGAATTCATTTGGCAACTTCAGGAGTTTAAAATGAATACTGGAAGTTTCACTGTAGGTGCTTAATTTATATCTTTAATAATACTAAGATTCTTGGTTAATGTGCCTTTATTTTCTGCACAAAAATACAGAAGAGATCTTTCCATTATTCTGTATCTTTGAGTACTTTTTAAAGTGAAATTGGTCTCCATGGATAAAAAATAAGTGTGCTCTAATTCTGAAGTCTCAATACTAAATCCACACCTCTCTGGAAGACTTAGTATAAAAATCAGTTAGGGTTCTTTGGTTGTAAACAACAGAAACTGACTCTAGGTAACAAGCTAAAAACATCAGGGACCTAACAAAAACTGAACAACAAACCTTTAGAAATAACAACAGACAGGCAGCTCATTGAGATATAAAGTACCTGGATATGTCATCACACCAAAGGAATTTCCTGATAGAAACCAGGAAGCAAGAATGAATAATAGGTTAGTCATACATAGTGTGCTTTTTTGTTAGAGAATACAATATTCCTGACAGATTGTGTTGTAGATTTATTTGCACCCTCAATCATTCCACAAAAGTTTGTGCTGAGTAAATAGTTATTAATAGTGATCAAGATTTCTTAAGCATTAACCTTTAAATGCAGTTTTTCACCAGAATTGGGATTTTGGATGTCTATGGCATGCCATATCACCCTCTCCTTTATGAAGTCCCTACTTTCTTTACCAGAGTAATACTACCAAGTAACAATTATTATGAGGAGAACCAAGAACCTTGCTTTCTCAAAACCATAGGAATAAATCAATTAAAGCCAAGATTTTGATCACAGATATTCATTAAAATAGTGAATTAAATGAATGCCTCTTTGTGATTTTAACTCAGAGATTGATATAAAGTTTCATCAAAATTTCTGAAGTGAATAACCTGCAACATGTATGAATCCAAAAGCTGTAACAGCATCCTTCCCTTACGTAACATAGTTCTCTATTCTTGCAGTAACAACTAATGACTTCTTTCCTGAATGCCCATAGTCTCCAGACTCTGAAATTCTCCAGAAGTGATTGGCATCTGCCTACATTTTCGATTACACTTGCTGTGTGTCCCAGATGAAGGCTTCTCCTTTTCACTTACATTTTCTTCTCATTTATTTTCTCATTTAGGAAAGGGCTCTGGAGAACAGCACAACTGAAATTACGTCCAGTTAACTTACAGTTCTCATGTTGTTCTTATTCTGCATTGGCAGTAATAAATCTTCAAGTCTTTGTCCTCATGTAGTTTGATCTCTGAGGCATGTGGAAAGTTGACTTCTTTTTAAGGTAGGTTAGGACTGTATCAATTGATACAGTTTAATTTGAACATCAATCCAACTGTCTACTCACTGTGGAGAAACTTTTGAGAGGTATGAACCTAGAAATTGTCAAGAGTCTTGGGTTTAACCAGATATGATTTTAGAGAGATAATTTTACAGCCCTGAAATTTCAGTGACTGTGCCACTCATCTTACAAGGTGGTTGTGCAAATTATATGATATGATCTATTCACTCATTCATTCATTTCATTCATTTATTCAACAATTATTATTCAAGCTCCTACTAAGCAGCAATCCCCATGCTAGGCACTGGGAACACAGAAGTAAATAAAACAGACAGATCTTTTAAAGGTTTTTTTTTTAAAGGAACTCCTTTCTTTCTTTCTTTCTTTCTTTCTTTCTTTCTTCCTTCCTTCCTTCCTTCCTTCCTTCCTTCCTTCCTTCCTTCCTTCCCTCCTTCCCTCCTTCCCTCCTTCCCTCCTTCCCTCCTTCCCTCCTTCCTTTCTTCCTTTCTTTCTTTCTTGCTGTGTTGGGTCTTCGTTTTTGTGCGAGGGCTTTCTCTAGTTGTGGCAAGCGGGGGCCACTCTTCATCGCGGTGCGCGGGCCTCGCACTATCGCAGCCTCTCTTGTTGCGGAGCACAGGCTCCAGACGCGCAGGCTCAGTAGTTGTGGCTCACGGGCCTAGGCGCTCCGTGGCATGTGGGATCTTCCCAGACCAGGGCTCGAACCCGTGTC
The DNA here is from genome assembly GCF_965194825.1 of Balaenoptera physalus. NCBI lineage: Eukaryota > Metazoa > Chordata > Mammalia > Artiodactyla > Balaenopteridae > Balaenoptera > Balaenoptera physalus. Next base: position 29,133,015 of record NC_138892.1, on the reverse strand, counting down.
CCCTGCATTGGCAGGCAGATTCTCAACCACTGAGCCACCAGGGAAGCCCAAACAGACAGATCTTGCCTCAGGAAGCTTATATTTTATTGACAGAAGAAACATTAAACACATAAATACATATATAAATAGGATAATTTCAGATAATAGGTTATTTGATGAAAATAAAACAGGGTAAAGGAAAGGGGGTGATGATAGCTAATTTAATTAGGATGGTTAAAGAAGACATCTCTGAGTAGATAACATTCGGATAGAGATGTAGATGATGGAAGGAAGCTGGCCAGGTAAAGGTCTGGGGAAACTGCTTTCTGGCGTAAAGAAGAGCTAGTGAAAGGCTTAGGAGAAAGAGCTTGGCATGTTGCAAGATTGTCTGTCTGGAGCAGGATGGGCAAGACAATGAGAAGTAAGAGATAACATGGGAGAGGTAAGCAGAGACCAGACATTGAAGGATAATAAGAAATTTGGATTTTATTCTGATTGCAGTAGAAAAGCATTGAAGGATTTCAGTCAGGGGCATAATAAGATTGAAGTATTAAGATCCTATTTTCTGCTGTTTTAGAACTGGGTGTAGGAGGCGAGAGAGTGGAAACTGGGAAACAAATTAGGATGATCTTGTCCCACTATAGATTGCCCAGGGATTTAAATGTATGGCCATGTAAATAGTGAGAAGTGGTGTGATTTGGTATATACTTTGGAGGTAGAGTTGACAGGATTTTCTGATTAATTGGATACTGAGAAATTGTGTTGAACTGGGAAACTAATGGGTTGAATAGTGTTGCTAACTGTTACGTGGAGTATTAGGGAAGAAGTAAGTTGGGAGGGTGGTGGGACTGGAGGAAAATAAACAAGTAGAATTAAAAAAAAAAGAATTTTTTGGACATGTTAAGCTTGAGACACCTTTTAACCATCCAAATGGAAATACCTGTATGAATCTAGGGCTCAGGGTAAGAAATGAGAGTTGGAAATACAATCAATAGTCATTGATATACATATAAAAAGTACTAAATCCAGCCAGCCAGCCAGCCAGCTATCTGTCTATAATATTTTCTAAGTATTTTACCTTCTTACCACCTATCTATATAATTATTTGTTATTATAGATATTCAGTAAATGTGAGTGGAATCTGAATCACAAAATTGTATGAAATACAGATTCCACCATTTTGTTTTTACATGTAATCCTTCAACCTTATGACATCTGAAGCCAACAATGTAAGGTATAAATCTTTCTTAATATTTCCAAGAGAATCCATATTTGAACAACAACTGAACAACAACAACAACAAAATAGCCATAATCTGGACTTCATTTTAAAAAACTAATTTATCTGAAGAATGTGTAGGGTTAGTGGTCTTACTATTAGCTTAAATTTGTTTCTTTCTGTCAGGCTTTCTTTAATTTATCTTTAGGATTAACATTTTGGAAAATAAACTTGGAGACCTGCTGAGGAAACAGGAGAGAAAAAATTCAAAAATAATTGTCATTTTTTTAAAATAATTGCCGTTCACAAGAAGAAAAGACTCTGCTTGAAAAACCTAAAGACGATTTGCCATAAGGTTCACATTATAGGTGTACATATAGGGAGACAGAAAGAGAGAGAATGAGAATGTTGATGGCACTGTACAATAAACACTTGGTGCTTTGGTTTGAAATACCTTTTATTTCTGAGACTGAGAACTGGAGGCTGGGAATGAGCAAGTGTGAAATGACTGAGAAGTAACCAGAAGGCTACAACTACAAAAAGAATAATACCATACTGATAAGCTGGGGAGATTTTTGTTAAGAAAACATGTAGTCGTTGGTGGAATTTTATTCATCTACAAAATTTCAGGCTTCTTGGATTCAGAGAATATAATGCTTGCTAATCATTTGAACCATAAGATAACATTTTAATGAGGATTACATGATTTCACTGGAAGGGAAAATGTTCTAAATCCTTCCACTCAAAATTGACGGCTTGTATTTAAAACTGTCTGACACATTCTAAAGTCTGAATATAGATTTAACACTAGGCAAGCAAAGCTGAGTCCGGTTCTGTCAGAATTCTTCTAGAACCACATTGTTTGATGTTAGAAATCTAGATTTTTGTGGTAGTTCCCCTTCTTCACGCTAGGGAAAGAGATTCTAAATCGTTGTAAGTAATGGAATCAGAAATAATCTTTCACACTTTGTTCCCAGCCTGAGCCCTATGGGCAAAAATTTTTCCCGTGCTGCCTGCACAGCATTTCCCAGGCTGCCTATCAGACTGTGAAAGCTTTTCCAGAAGAGAGAGCATAAGAGAAGAGCATCATAGGATGAAGTATGCATAGGACAAGTCACATCAGGGCAAAAATGTAGACCAACATACAGCTGAAGAAAGGGACAAAGCATGGTTACAAGGAGTCAGTCGTGACTGAGGCAGTGAATATGAAAAGCAAAGGCATGCTCAGGGGCAGTAAATGGCAAAAATTAAGAGCTCAGGCTTTGGGACCAGATTGCCTCCCTGTCCCCTGGCTCTGTCCCTGAGTAGCTGTGTGACCTTGGACAAGTGGCTTAACACCTCTGTGTCTTGATTCCCCAACAATATAATGAAGATAATAGTAGCACCTACCTCATAAGCTACTGTGAGATTTAAAGGAGTTAGTACGTTAAATAGATTTAAAATAGTACCAGGCAAGTAATACGCCCTTAATAAATATTTAACTTTCATTTTCAGAACTTAGGAAAGCTTAAGAATGAGTTAAAAATTTATGTGAGGTGAAATTTAAAGTGATATTCACAGTTAGTCTTTATCCTTACCCAAGGTCACTCTTAGTAGGAAAATACACACACACATAGAGTCAATCCAATCATGGGGCGTGGGTGAGGTGGGGTGAGGAATACACTTAAGGAGCAGCCTGGTGTGTTTCAACCTAAAAATAATAACCAGAGATTAAAGAACTCAGTTATGACTCCAGAGGAAAAAGAAAAAGTAGAACTTTCTTCAGGACATGTTATTGATATTTTATGAGAATTTGATAAGGCAGAGCATTAGAGAGTGAATGCTAAATGTGTGCAGGTTAATAAAGACTTCAGAAGGTAATAAGAATCTTGGACCCTGCACACACAGGTGCTCTAAGAGGCTTAGTAATTACTTAAATGAAAGGACACTGCTATTTCCACAATCACAATTCACATCTGGGGGGTCACTTATGGTCGATAATGTTATTGATGCCATTCCATCTTCTGTAGCATGTTAAAAGCGTCTTAGCTTTTAAAATGAAGATGCTTACAGCAGTTTCCTGTATCTTGTTCAGTTCACCATCATTTCCATGAGATGTTTTAACCTTGTGTTTAAAACATTTTAAATACTAGAGCCTTCTCATGGAAAAGCTTTGTGGTCTAAATATAACATAAAAATACAAATGCTAGTAACAAAGATTTTAATAAAAACAAGGTAGGACTTAAGATAGTGATTTTTTATTTTCATACTACTGAAGATGTTCGCATGCAAAATTATGATGTCTTGTATTGTCATCTTCAGGTGAATCTGGCAAATTTATGCTAAGTATACTAAGATATACTAACACTAAAATACTCCTTTATACTTGAAATTTTTCTAAATAATCTCTGCCAAAATTACATGACAAAATCATTACTCTCATGAGTTAATATATCGATAATTCATGCCCAATGTCTCTTCATAGAAATAACTTAGGTAATAACAAGATAATTTTCCCCAATAATTTACTGTGTCAAGGGTCCCCAAGACCACCCCAGGCTTGATGTTTCCCTATGAGGACTTGTAGGACTCAACCTATAGTCACACTCATGAAGATTTATTACAGTCAAGATTTATTACAGTAAAAGGATAGAAAGCAAAATTCAGCAAAAGGAAAAGGCACATGGGGTGAAATTCAGTGGAAACCAGACACAAACTACCAAGAGCCGTCTGCCAGTGGAGTCACAAAGAATGCAAGCGCTTAACTTCCTCATCCAAAGCGCTTAATTTTCCTCATCCTTAATTTCCAACAACCTGTGTGAAATTTTGTCTACTAGGGAAGCTTGTTAGACACTCAGTGCCCGGGATTTTACTGGGGACTGGTCACATGTGTACCCTCTGCATAGCATGTACCAAAATTTCAGACTCCCAAAAGGAAAGCAGGTGTTCAGTGTAAACCATATTGTTTATATGAACAGTTTAGGCACAGTGAGCCTCTCTTATCATTTAGGGAAATTTTTATGTCAGTGTAGGGAGTTATTTGCCAGTCAAGTTGCTAGACACCAGCCCAGGAACAACTTTGCAACCAGAACTTTCTAAGGATAGCAGTCTCAGGCTCTCTTCTGCACATGCACCAAGATAAATTTTTGGACCAGTTTTTAAGACTGAGAAGGGAGTTTAGCCTTCCTGACGACTCTGAACTTCACTTGCCTAATGAAACTGTAAGAAATGGTAGCACGGCTCCATGATATAGGTCACTGACAACTGACAAGTGTATAGGCTCTGCTAACGCATTTTATCACTGCCACCTAACCATTGCTTTTCTAATGTTTTTTTTTCCTCTAAGGAACCATTACTCCCCATGACCCATTTTAAAGAAAAGAATCTGATGGAGCACTTAGAAAGATCAGAATACTATCTACCAAAAGTATGTCTATCTAATTCTACTAAAGGGCATCTTCACAAATATCAAAATAAAGCGGCAAATTTCTATGTCAGAGATTTGCGAATCTTAAAGAAATTACAATCAATTCTTGTTTTTCTTCAAAATGTTAAGTTCCAAAACAGGAGACAAGAAATGTAGAGATCATTTTTGACTCTCCCCCTTCTCACATTTATATTGTAAATTATTAAAGTTTGTCAATGTCAGTTCCTAAAACATTTCCCAAATTGTCTACTGCTCTCCCCATCCACTCTGCAACTCCTGTCCAAGCTACCTTTATTGCATGATGCTATAGTGATATAGACTCCTAACTGACCTTCGTGTATCCCATTTTGATCCTGCCCTAGCCATTTTCTATCTTATAGGCAGATTGATCTTTTAAGAACATGATCATCTCAGGTTTCCCTTCAACATCTTTCCATATATTGATAACACAAAACACCCAGATTATTATCAGGTTCTGCATTATCTGGCCCAGACCAACCTTAGCAGCCTGACTTCATGCCTTGATGTCTCTTGCTTTCTGAGTTACAGCTATAGAGGCCCTGTACAACCAAGGGTCTGCCCACCAGCTACTCTTGCCACCTCTTCCTTCTTTATTAGTTGATTTCTACTCATTTTGCTAGTCTTGACTCACAGTATTACCTCCTTGGGGGATTCTTTCCTAACTGTTCCTTTCCCCCAAAGCACATTCAGAAGCGCACACACACACACACACACACACACACACACAGACACACACACACACGTTCTTAGTTGTATTCCTCTGCTGGGGTATTCTTTAGCATCTTGCAATTCTCCTTCACAGATACGTCAGAGTTATAATTGATTATCTGCATAATGATGTGTATGTTGCGTATCTCTATTTCTAAAATATAAGCTACCCAACAAAGGCAGGGATTCCTTTCATCTTGTTTATTGCTCTATCCCCAGTATCTATCACAGTGCCTTACACTTACTAAATGCTGAATAAATATAGATTGAACGAATGACTCCATCAATATCTCTTTATTCCCTATGCTTCACAGTCCTTAACATGCCACTAAGCATAATCAAAACAGGCCTAACAAATACAGGCAGATTACTTGCTATGTACATGGGTGCAGTCTCCTGGGATTTCAAGTTTCTACTCAGAATACACTATTTTCTATTTGTTGTTGTTTTTGTGTCAGTTTTGTGTTTTAGTGTTTATAAAGAAAGACTTCTCAGAGACACCTAAAAGAGATGATAGAATATAATGATTAGAAAAAAAGGGAGGAAGTACCTTTTTTATCACCTACGTCCTGCTGTGTGCAAAGCCTAAAGTATGTGTTTTTCCACATTTTCTACCAAATGTTTAGATAAGTTTTATCTCTCTTCCTCAATGAGCCACTTCTACCACCTGAGCCAGATATATAGTATGCACCTGTGCGTCCTTCTTAGTTCCCATCTAAAAGGACATAAAAGACATAATTATTTCCTTTGATGATCAATTGCAATCTCATTTCACTTAAGACTTACTCATAGATGTTGAACTGTGAATGTTGCCTTTATTTCTCTGTCTGTATCATCTTCCTGCTTATTCATTTTGAAGACCAAGGTGTTTAGAAATTCTCTTCCTATTGTCTTGGATAGAGCTGAATTAGAAATTTTTGAGTTTAGTCTTTATACAAGTGTAATTCATAAATCAAAATATTGCTAACTGTAAAGGATGAGTTTTCGTATATGTTGAAATTAGAACAGTGTATTAGCTAGTGTTCTCCAGAAACATAACCAGTAGGATATATATCTATATAGAGATAGATAGATAGGTAGATAGATAGATAGATAGAGGGATTTAAAGAGATTTATTATAAGAAATTGGCACACACAATTATGGAGGCTGAGAAGTCCCCACAATCTGCAGTAGGCAAGCTGAAAACCCAGGAGAGCTGGGAGTGTGCTTCCAGTCTGAGGGCAGGAGAGGACCAAAGTCCCAGCTCAAAGAGAGTATTGCTGAGAGAGAGCAAATTCTTCCTTACTCTGCCTTTTTGTTCTATTCAGGCCCTCAATGGTGTCAGCCTACATAGGGGAGGGCAATCTGCTTTATTCAGTCTACCAATTAAAATGCTAATTGCATCCGGAGACATCCTCACAGACACACCCAGAAATAATGTTTAACCAACTACCTGGGCAAGTCAAGTCAAAACATAAAATTAACCATCACAAATAGCATCTTCCTAGATGTTCTAGTTACAGAAATATAAAGTCTTGCCCTTCCTTTCTGCCAGATAAGAAGCACATAATTAGTTTGTTCAATTATGTAATACAGCGTTGGTTATAACCCTGAAAATCTACCATACCTATTACCGAAACCACACTTCCCAGGACTTTTCTTACCTGACTTATATAAAATCCAACCACAATGTTATGCTTACACAGCATTTTCAAAGGTTTCTCTTGGGGCTTTAGTTTTCATTTCATGTATATGACAATTAACTCAATACCATGGCCACTTGTTTTTCATGATTGGAAACCTTTTGATATGTTAAATGATATGACTGACCTATTTCCCAACTGTAAGAATGCTGGTTATTACAAGGTGATGGGTAGGAATTATTCACTGATCACAGCATAACAATAGATGGATATAAACACCTATACTTATTCTCCTCTCTCAATTATTTTGTACTTTTTTGCTATGCTTGAACCTGACAAATTACTCAGAGCATAAATTGCATCGTTTTCTGGTCATTACTGGAGCAGTACAGTTGTATTGGAAATACCTCTAAATATTTGTATAGTAAAGAACTTGGCCTCACCCAAAGAGCTCTAGCATTTGTCCTTAGCTCTTGGGAGGCAGTCTGTAAACCCTTGAAATTTCCTGTGTGATTGGAGTGTCTTTGTTATTCATGATTTGCCCCTCTACCCACATGTGATAGTTTGTGCTAAGGAGGTGACTCATGGTGAAGCACTCTGGCCAGCTGATATCGGCCTGACCTCTGAGGAGAGGGATGGCTGAAGACTGAGCCCAATCACATGGGCAATCAATCAGTCAATTATGCCTGTGTAAGGAAGCTTCAATAAAAACTCTGGACACCAAAGCTTGAATGAGCTTCCCAGATTAACAATACTCTTTGCATGTTGTCAAATGTTGAAGCTAGGAGAGTAAAGTGTCCTGAGAACAATAGAAGCTTCCTGTGGGGAGCATTCCTAGCCTCTGCCTTATGCACGTCTTCCTTTGGCTGGTTCTAGTTTGTATCCTTTCCCTGTAATGAACCATAACCATGAGTTTAATAGTTTTCAGTGAGTTCTGTGAGTCCTCCTAATGAATTGTCCAACTTGAAGGTGAGTTTTGGGAATCCCACCAAACTTGTAGTTGCTGTCAGAAGTGAGTCTTGAGAACTGTGCACTCAGAATTTGCAGTTTGCTACAAATGGCATTAAACTGCAAATTCTGAATGCACAGTTCTCAAGAGATTCTCATACTAAGTCATGACAGAGAAAGACAAATATCATACAATATCACTTATATGTGTAATCTAAAAAGAAGGCAACAAGTAAACTTACCTACAAAACTGAAATAGTTACAGATGTAGAAAATAAACTTATGGTTACTGAGGGGTAAGAGAGGGGGAGGGATAAATTAGAAGATTGGGATTGACACATACACACTACTATGTATAAGATAGAGAACTAATAAGGACCTACTGTATAGCACAGGGAACTCTACCCAATACTCTGTAATGGCCTATATGGGAAAAGAATCTAAAAAAGAGTGGATATATGTATATGTGTAACTTATTCACTTTCCTGCACACCTGACACTAACACAACATTGTAAATCAATTATACCCCTATAAAAATTTTAAAAAAAAAGAATTTGCAGTTTGCCTGATGCCAGGTAATACCTAAAAACAAAACAAAACAGAAAAACGTCATCCTGCATAAATAGTACAAATATGGGAAAGCATGTATTAGGAGTCACACATCAAGGAATGAAAAAAAATTCCTTAATATCACAAATTAGTAAGTGTTATAGCCACAGGGTGCCCCACAAAGAAATCCATGCCATGCAGCCTTTTCTGATATATACTTTTAATTGCCATCTGTTAATTGCTTCTATTTGTCTCACAGTATTTTTTAAACAAAATTTCATAAACATTTACAGGAGGCTGTGAAGCAAAGATTTATTGCCTAAAAGTTTGAAAAAAATCCGTTATCTATTAACATCTTTACCCCAATACCTTGGTTATATTCAGCACCATTGTCTATTTCTCAACACATATTCTGGCCCTAACTGACTATATAGTGTTTTCTCATTCCAGGGCTTGACATAACATTTTCATTTCTTTCTGAAATGATTGCCTTTCCCATTCTTTGTCAGATTGACAGATACCCATCTCTCAGGTTTAAATTTAATTTAGGTTTTTATATATTTATTATAATTTGTAATTATGTTTCTGTATATATATATGATTTATATCTGTATATATGTATATATTTGACTACTTAACTATAAACCTTTGTCTGTTTTATTCTCCATTATATCTTAATGTGTTTTATATAATACATGAACCATAAGAGATGCTATTAAAAAAAACTTACCTGTCTTAACTGTGATCTTTGCAAACTGGTTTTTAGGGATGTAAGATATTTGGTTGACAGGACATGAGGAATAATGAGTTGGAAAGCTTAGCAATTGTTTGTCTCCAGAGTTGAAGAGATGGGTGAAACAGCAAGCAGAAAGTGCCTGCAGAAGATAATGAAGAAAGGGTTTGGGAGTCTTGACATTCTTTTGAGGTAAGACGACTAGAAATCCAGCAGTAGGTCCAATTTGACTGAGACAGAGAGAGGGTGCTTAAAGAGCTTCTGGGCAAGAGATTCATAATAAAACAGCAAAAAGCTCAATGTGAGGCAACTGCTGTTGGAATCAATCCATTTGGATTCAGACTGTAGTGGGTAGATTGGGCATTGTTCTTTCCCAAGGCCTGGGGCTGGAGAAAAAGAGCCTGTCTTGGGCACAAATCCAGCTAAAACTATGAAATAAGACTTCAGTGTTAAGCCAGAGCAAGCTAAATTCTGTGACAAGATGTGTGCACTTATCCTTTACCACCTGTTTATAATTTGTTCCCCAAGATTAATCATGCAAAAGGCAATTTTTTAACTCACTCAGACCGTCTTTCAGTTTCCTTATAGCACCAAGCTCATAACCACCCAGGAACTTGCACGTGCTCTTTCCTGTCTGGAACATCCCCCTGCCTGTCTGCTTAACTCTTATTCATCCTTTATGCCCCACATTCAATACACTCCTTTTAAAAGACTTTCTCCATTTCACCCAATTTAAACCAGTGCACTGCTGACTTTATAACAGAAAGTCCTGATTAGGCATTTATATGCACTATTCTTATATAAATTCATGACAATTTATATACATTTTTGTGTTTGTGTTTGTTGAACAACTTGTCTCCCTACTAGATTATTAAGGTTAGCATTACAAGGTTAGAGTTTATGTTTATTCTGTTTACAACTGTATCTCTAGCACTTAGCACATTGACTGATACAGTGAGTAATAAATAACTGATTGAATGAATGAATCCCAGTCATGAATGTGTACTGGGCTAATAATCCCATATGGAGAAGGAATGGAAAATTGTCAGAGGCTGTGGGTACAAAGTCTCAAACACATATGGAAAATTCCTACTAAATCTGAAGTGATAAGATAGACAGTCAAGCATGGCTACTTTTCTGCTGTGGGCACCTTGACAGTTTCAATATAGCTTAACTATGCTATGTTTTCTTTAAGTATAATCATATTTTTTAGACTGTGAGTTCATGTTAATTGGTCTGGTTGCAAATTAGTAAGTGCATTATGTCATTTTTATAGTGTACTATCCAAAGAAGAGAGTCTGTCAGATGGAAATAGAGTAAATTTAATTAATCCCAGTAAACAAAATCAGATGATCCAGAAAAAGGCATATTTTGAAAGAGGTTTCACTTATGCTGAATAAGTAAATTGCCCTGTCAGTGTCCATTAATTTTAGAAAAGAAGAAAAATAAAAGACCCCATGAGTGCATATTAAGTTAGATGATTTTTTAAATCATGTTTTTCAAAAGAAATAGGCTGAAGGTGTGGAATAAACTTGATCCTCTTAATTTTTTTCTTGAATAACCATATACCAAATATCTGCTTTAGTTACCTGTTGTCATAAAGCCCACTTTGATTTCTGCTAACATTGGTGAACAGCCAGTAGTGGGTGGAACTAATGGGGCCCTACCTTCTGTAATTAGAGATGCCATCTAACTTTGTTACTGCCTTAGATTAGTTCTTAACTGAAATCGCTTACATGTGATTGTTACCGTTAATGGGAAAGGATATTAAATACGGATTATATCTTTCATAGTCTAGCTAGCTGGGCATCTTGGACTTAATACTCCCCATCTGTGACCCTTTACAATACATTAAGCACACCTTTTCAGCAGCAGCCCTATTACAGTTAATCATGCTGGGGAAGAGATTACATTGAAAGTATTAGCAAGACACTGACATTAACTAAATGCTAGTCAGATGTGTCAAGGAACAAAGAGCTAAGTCTAGACTCTGTATTTTGAATGGACTTTGAGTTTTTAAGTCAATGGTATATGAGTCTTTCCATCCATCAATATGGGGATTGCCAGACTCTCAAATTACAGTGATATGTATGTAGCCTCATGTTTTGTTAGTAAAACTATAGTAGTCAACTCATCTACCTGCTTAGGAAATTTCAATGTAAATGTTTCTGTTTATTTCTCTGTAATGTATATATCCTTTCAATAAAAAGCAATATGCAGTACGTACATGGAATTGCAAGTAATAAAACAAGGCTTTAAAATTCTTCAGGAAAAAAATAAGTCAAATAGTAAGTACAATGATAATCTTAGCAACATATAGAATACACTGTAATAATACTTTTCATTTTTGGAAACTCCATTGCCTCCTGTAAAAATTAGATGGATGGTATAGCCTTATGTATGAAAAATGTAAATGTTAATGGGAGATAATCAAATGTCTGGGAAGATCATGTTTCTCAGAGCCCAGAAACAGAAAAGAGAGGAGACAAAGTTACTGTATAAGAACCGGGGAACTGAGACATGCCTGTGTCATGGATGATTGTTAAGTTGAATCATTCTTGCTTAGTTTTATACAGTAAAATGATGAAAGGTCTGAAGGGTGGGGCTGATGGGCAAGTCTGCCTTATATTGAGGTTAGCCCAAGGTTCAGAAGTGAGCTTTGTAACAAAGAATAAATGTTCCTATGGTGCAGTGTCAGACATAGGCCAGAGTGTAGAGGGGAAGTTGATTTATGGAGATTGTAGATTTGGGACTATTTACAAAGAACATGTTACTCAAAAGATTCTAACCTATCTACATGTAGCTTAGAGCTTCATCAGTTCCCTATACTTCATTAGTAAACTGTGCAGAGCCTATCCATAGAGTAACTTTAGTTCTTCTCAGGGAACCCTTTATTACATTTGTAGGGTCCTAAATTTTAAAAATACATTCCATCTTTGCTTTGTGTATTTAAAGCCTTAATATTTAGATAACCTTTTTCTCAAAATTTCTACTCCTAGTAATTATTATTTTTATTCATAAATTATTAGCTAACACATATATGGTATTTACCATGAGTCAGTCAAAGTCTACACACTTTATGTACATCTAAAACCTCAATGAATTCTCTTTTAAAAAAATTTTATCGAAGTATAGTTGCTGTACAATATTATATGTTACAGGTATACAATATAGTGGTTCACAATTTTTAAAGGTCATACTCCATTTATAGTTATTATAAAATATTGGCTATATTCCCCATGTTATATAATATATCCTTGTAGCTTATTTTATATCTAGTAGTTTATACCTCTTACTCCCCTACCTCTATATTGCCCCTCCCTCCTTCTCTCTCCCCACTGGTAACCATTAGTTGGCTCTCTATATCTGTGAGTCTGCTTCTTTTTTGTTATATTCACTAGTTTGTTGTGTTTTTTAGATTCCACATAAAAGTGATATCATACAGTATTTGTCTTTCTTTGTCTGACTTCTTTCACTTAGCATATTGCCCTTCAAGTCTATCCATGTTGCTGCAAATGGCAAAATTTTGTTCTTTTTTAATGGCTGAGTAGTATTCCATTGCATATATATACCACATCTTCTTTACCCATTCATCTGTTGATGGACACTTAGGTTGCTTCCATACCTTGGCAATTGTAAATAATGCTGCTATGAACATTGGGGTGCATGTATCTTTTTGAATTAGTGCTTTCGTTTTTTACAGATATATACCCAGAAGTGAAATTGCTGGGTCATATGGTAGTTCTATTTTTAGCTTTTTGAGAAACCTCCATACTGTTTTCTACAGTGGCTACACCAATTTATATTCCCACCAGCAGTATACAAGGGTTCCCTTTTCTCCATGCCCTCACCAACATTTGTTATTTGTGTTGTTTTTGCTGATAACCATTCTGACAAGTGTGAGGTGACATCGTGATTTTGACTTGCATTTCCCTGATGATTAGCAATGTTGAGCATCTTTCATGTGCCTGTTGGCCATCTGCATTTCCTCTTTGGAATAAAACCTCAATTAATTCTCATAGCAACCCTATGAAATGGTCACAATTACATTTCTTTCAGGTAAAGAAACTGAGACATGGAAAATTCAGGTAGCTTACCTAAGGTCACATAGCTACTGGCATACAAGGCTGTGAACCCAGAGGTTCTGGTTCCTCAGAACTGTGCTCTTATGCACTAGAGAATATTGCTTCTTATGAGGATGGGAATACCAGCTAACTAAAATGATGAAACCATCTTAGATGCAACAGCTGGGGCTTTGTTAAGAAAGTTATGGTGTATCTACATAATAGATGAAATAACATTATTTTATGCTATGGAACATGCTCACGTTATATTGATTAACCAGAAAAGTGACTTTCGTCATGGAGTACAGATACTGTGGAGCAGAATCCCTAGCTAACCAGCAAAGAACATGTAGCATGAACAAGAAATAATGCTGTATTGCTTTAAGCCATTGAGATTGTGGATTGCTTGTTACTGCAGCATAATATAGCCCATCCTAACTAATAGAATGAAAAACAGCAATGCTCTAAATACAAAACAGAATCTGAGGAAACAACCTAAGTGTAGTGGTGAAGATGGATCCTAACCACCCAAATGTATATACTGGAACAGAAAAGGGCACAAATGCACTTTAATTCAGTTGTCTACCTTTGGAATTACACACCTCTATTTTTAAACACCACCTTTTAACTGTTACTGATACTTAAGCTTCAGTCTTCTTGTCTGAAAAAGTGAATAATTTACTGTGAGAATTCAATGAAACAAAATATGTAAGGCTCTTAGCACAAAGTCTAGCACACAATAATAACTCAAACCATAGTAGCTTTTTTCATTCATGGGGTACCATCCTAGCAACATGATAGAGCAACAGGTTAGACCTAAAGTTGTCCTGAGAGATCAAATTTCTATTGCCAGACAAGGACTCACTTGTTTTCACTTCTTTTAGTTACTTTTAGATTCTGGGCAAAAAAGGTGAGAGACGGAGAGGCTTGCTCTCATTGTTTAAGGTAAAGCAACTGCAGCCTTTCACATAATCCATATTTCACAAATAAAGAAACCAAAGTTCTTTAGACAAAGTCAAATGCCAGTAAGCCAGAACTCCTAATTTCTTTTTGTTAAATATTTACATTATGAGACATTTTAATTTAATACCTAATTTCATCAGTTCCAGAGAGTTACAACAACTTGCCTGAGAGGATAGCATCCCTAAGATGTCACAGAAAAAATCATGAAAAGTATCTGCAATCCATGGAGCTTCACCAGGTGGCCACAGATGGTTCTGACCATCAGAAAAGAACTGGTGTTGAAGAATAACCTACCTTCTTTGATTGAGCTCTCCCATATTGTGTGTGTAATAGATGAGATTAAGCTTAGTCTGAACAATACTAAATTCTTGAATCCTTGTTGGCTTCATTTTACCTTATAACTAAAAACAAACAAGCAAACAGAATAACTTACGCTAACTAACAAGATCGGGAAGTCTGAGGAGGGCTATATGTTGTGTATAACAAAACACAAAGCAGTGGCAAAGATATGAGAACCTATGTTAATAAGGTAAAATGAATGCCATAATATTAGAATTAATCCTTCTACAGAATTATCAAGTCTTAACATGAACTCTGAACAATCTGATAGAGATGTCTTTAAAGGCTATACGGCAAGGAACAAAATTCTATTGGCAAATTCTGCTTTTCCCAAGGTTTATATTACCATCCTTCCTAATGAAATGTTTTATCTCGAGAGTTTATTTCTCATTAAATATTATTGAGGAAAACATTTATATCTTATAATTTTGAGATAAATTTGCTTGGAGTGTTTAGGTAGATCCTATACATATTTAAGAGAAGAAATGAGATCAATATCTATACACATTCCCATCTACTGAAAAAGAAAATGCCTTCTTACTTCTCAAGGGGTCCTTTACAACTGCTATTTTAAGCTTAGTAGCTTGAACTCCTATAAAACAAAATTAACTCTGCCACTGGAAATTTAAAGAGATCATGTCCTTACTTTGCTTATTTATAAAGCACACCCAGGTATTCCTAGTGTCTTTTTTATTTCTTTTGAGTTTATACACACAAAAAAAGATTGTTGGCAAAATAAATTTAAAACTTAGATATTAAAATTATTGTGCAAGGTAACACAAGTTAGTTGCTTTCTCTGTATTTTTACACTGAAGTCAAATTCAATTTACGTATATAATTCTGATGTTATTATAAGTCTAGTTCTTGTTTATTACAGAAAACAGATCTCATGAGCAGCATTATTTAGATTTTTATTAGCATATTAAAAAGCACAGATTCTTCCCTACTATCTACAATTTTGAATAATCCAATATTTTTCTATGTCCTGTGAGTTCTAAGCTTTGCTTTTTGAAATCCTTGAGTTTCAAAGAAATACAAATTTCCTGAAGAGGGATTATTAAAATATTGTGATATTGCCTAATTATCATCACTTTTATCTCCTTTATACTATAGGTTATGGGGGTAGATTCTATCCTATGGGGTTTGTTCCTCAAATTGATCACCCTAGTAGATAGTAGATAGATAGACAGATAGATAGATAGATAGATAGATAGATAGGTCACTTGGCTCTGATTTTATATATTTCATTTGTCTCTGATTATTCTATTGAAATAATATTTTTAGGAAATAGAAAATAAACAAGAAATCAATCCCAGATATTGCTTATTTTTGTATCCCATTATGTTCTAATTTTTGAGAATGCCTCATAATTAAAGATCTAATTCTGTAATGTTTATAAATTTTTGTAATATCATAAGACTTTTTCCTCTTTCTACTTAATATGTATGATGTAACGTAGAGTATTTTTTAAATCCATTATTTTGGTTTAAAACATCATTTAGAATGAAGCAATAAAAGTCTAACATTTGTTTTACTCATATCATTTCAAAAAGGTTAGTAATGTAATTACTTAAGAGAACTTGCAAATGCAATTTAGAGTTCATTGATTATATTATAAATCATTTATTTAAATAAAAGCATTTATATTTTTCCTAACAGAGTATCTTTTCTGGCATTGTGGACATGTTAATGATTGGTATGCAGCCTTAAACGTTTATTCGAAACAGAAAATAAGTGCACATGTGTGCATAACAGGCAGAAACAAGATTCCTATGAAGTAGATATTTCCAAATCAACAATTATTACCAGTGTTTTTTTTATCTGCAGCCATATATTTCATTACATAGAAAAAGGGAGAGTAGTAAAGATAACACAGAAATGGAAATTCAATCACACAGTTAAGATATATAATTCTAGTTTGAAAAACTTGCCTCTTGGTCGCAGTATTTTGGAAAATAATAGCAGGAAGAGTAAGGCTATTTCCAGGATGGCTTCTGTATGGGAAAAAAAAAACCCACTTCCTCTGTGTTTCTCCTTTATTCTCACACTACTACCACACTCACAACACTTCTAAAACCAGACCACACCAAGCAATTCTCTGTGATACCAACTGGGTGTCCTACAATATAATTCAATTTGGACACTGTCAACTTGGAGATGGCATCAGATCCCACAGGTTAAAAGTACTCAGTCCCACAAGACTTTGTGCCACCCCCCAAATACTTCAGAGGCCAAACGCAAACCCCAGGTTGTCTCCTGTATTTCTGACCAAACAGCTATAAGTCAGAGTTCCCACAATCCCCTTCTTGAGTGCTAGAATGACTCACAGAACTCAGGAAAACACTTACTGGTTTATTATATAATAAAAAATATGATAAAGGATACAGATGAACATCCAAATGGAAAAGATGCATTGGGCAAGGTATAGTGACAGGGCTTGGAGTTCCATGTCCTTGCCAGGCGTGCCACCCTCCCAGCACCTCCACATGTTCAGCAACACAAAGCCCATACTACTGGGATTTTTTATGGCAGTTTCATCATGTAGCCATGATCAATTATAAACTCCATTTCCGGCCCCTCAACCCTCTCTGGAGAGCAGAGATAAACTTTCCAAGCTTCTAATCATAGCTTGGTCTTTCTGGTGACCAACCCCATCCAGGAGCCCACCAAGAGTGATCTCATTAGAACAAAAGATTCTCCTATCACCCAGGAAATTCCAAGGATTTTGGAACTCTGTGTCAGGAACCAGGGTAAAAGACCAAATTTAGAATAAAAGATGCTCCTAGTATTCTTATCGCTTGGGAAATTATAAGGGTTTTAGGAGCTCTGCACAGGGAACTAGGGACAGAGACCAAAATATATATTTTCTGTTATTTCACAACCTCCTTCCAAGAAATTTGTTGAGAATTTTAAGCTCTCAATTCATGGGTCTGGAACAATTTTAAAGAAACAACATTTATGTTTTTGTCTTTTCTCTGTTTCAACAGAGTGCTGCATACATATCGCTAAGATCTGGTACAGTATTGTTATTACTTATTCTGATGTCCATTTGACTTACTATATTTTATAGCCCTTAAGCCCAGAAATACATTTTGATTGTGCTTTTAATCAGTGGTATACCTAGCATATTTGACACCTGGAGCAATAATTGTTTAACACCTTCCCCCTCATTTGACAAAATTATTTTCAGTAACATTCACAAAATGCAACAAGTATATATTTTTTCTGTAAACTAAATTTTCCACTTACCAACCAAAAATATTACACCTGGCAATTTGCCCTCTATTTCACTGATGTAAATTTTAAGAACAAATAAAAAGTGGCCATATAGGAAAAGAAGATTTTAATCTGTGCTAACTCAAGTTCTGTTTCTTCATTTTTATAGTGTGCTGTCTTTATTTAGAAACAATAGTTTAAATGAAGGAATATATAGTATCACAAAGCTTAGAGATTCAAATGAGTGGAGTTTCCCAAATTAAATTCCACATAGATTAGAATGTCAGTTAAAGGATAAGTAATAGAAATGTTCTAATTTGAAGAATATATGTTTGTAATTGTACTATACACACACACACACATATACATATATATACATAAATTCAACAGTAGCTGCAGCCTAACAGAGCTCAGCGCAGCCTGCTTAGACCAGAAAAACTGTCCAGCTCACCCAGGGAACTGTGAGCTACATAACGTGATTGTTGTTTTGTGCCACTAAGTTTAGAAGTAGTTTGTTACACAGTAAAAGCTAACAAATACAATATTTTTAGGAAATTTCCAAATGCCTAGCCAATACTGGTAGAGCTAACAATTCCATTCAAAGAGGAAGTTTGTTTTAAACTTAAAAATACTGACCTATAGGCACAGCTTGTTCTTCCACAACTACCTCTAATTGCTGTTTTTTTCTAATAAAACTGCAGAAACCATACCCTATTTGGCAATGTGATGAGCGCGGTTATGGGCAAATTCTACCAGGAATCTTCGGGAAAATATGAAGCATGACACATGGGAACACAAGGGAACATTGATTGAATTTTTAAGTGCTGGTCATTGAGCTGAGTACCTCCCATGCATTACCTCATTTACCATTCAAAGAATATCTTATTTTTAATCTCCACGTTAAAGAAAAAAAAAATGAGACACAAACAGTCTAAGTTACTAGCCTAAGATAACCCAACCAGTAAGTTGATGAATTGGGATCCAAATGCATATTTGTCTGACTCAGAAAATGTTTAAATATTTTGCAACCTGCAAAACATCTTACAGTTTGTGTAAATACCTAAGACTACTGGAGCTTAAAGAGATTTTTAAAATATGTAACTAACAACATTTTTAAAGATGAAGAAACAATAATCTAGAGAAGATAAATTCAAGATTTTATAGCTAGGGAGTGGCACAGCAGGAACTAGAAGGTTCATTATAGAAAATTAGATTCTCAAGTCTAACATGATTAAATATGATTCCTATATACGGTGTACTTTGGGTCTCAGCTTTTGTGTAACCAGGACGGAAGGTGATAGAGGGTTGAATTACAGGTGAGGGTGGCAGTGATACAGAAAATACTCCATCAAAACTTTTGAGGCTGGCAATTACCAATTTCCCTGCTAATATTCCAGCATCAAGTCATTGTTTATCTAAGGAAATCTCAAATTCCTTGGGTTTCTAACTTAAAGAATTTTCAAGGAGACAACGATATGAGCAGTTCCCTAAACCTAGCAATACACTTTCTCTCTTTTCCTTTTATGGGATGAAAACACAGTTGATATTTTGAATTGCAAGGTTAAAGCAAATTCAAACAAAATTTTCTTTAATCAGTTCAAGAAGAACTAGAACCAGAATTAACTATTTTAAAGAAAACATTTGAAAAGACTCCTTTAGTGTTTGAGAAAATGAAATGTCAGTACCAGTGTTTTGGCACCAGAATGTCTCTGATTAAAGAGCAAATAGAAGCTTTCTTATCTGACTTTCAATCACCTATCCCAGATTTCTAGATTACCTCTGATATTGTGTTCTTAAATTTTTCTCTCATTGTCTGGTCCCTATTTATAATATTATGTTTGGTAGTATAATTCAATTCAAGTAGGAGGAAGAATTGTACAATTTAGAAGTTTAATATTTAGAAGAGAATTTTCTTCCTGATCTTATACACAACTTAAATTATTTTACATGTTGTGTTGAATATACCATGAATAAGGCAATGTTGTAATCAAAAGGTTACGTTGTCTTTGGAATCATAAATATGTAAAAAACACATGCTATGCTCAGGCACTGGAGGATCAAGTATCCACCAGCCACATTTTTTCAGACTTTGGTTCGATAAATCTATCAGTCCCTTTCACACTGAGAACCTCCTTGATAGAAAATAGCATGGCTTGTCCCACCCTGCTAACCCTGTTCTATTTTTTTCTTTGCGCCATCTGTCATCATCTCATATACCATGTATTTACTTGTTTATTTGTTAACTCCTTATGTATGTTCTGTGAGGTCAGCAATATTATCTGAGGTCAGCTCTTAGGATAACTTCTCTTCTAGAAGACATCTAGTACAGCAGTTATTATCTGATATTACTATATTCTCAATGTCTAAAAAGGTACCTAACACATGTCTAAAATAGTGATCAACAAATATATTTGAATGATGAATTAATACCTTTCTACTTTTCCTAGTTACATATATAAAACCTTGTGACATTACTTAAACTTTTAAAACTTCAGTTTCTGGAATAACAGATTAGAAGTGCAAACTGTGTTCCCCAGCTTCTGTTGCATGATATCTAGTCCTACTTATGGTTTTTTCATGATACATGTTTAATATGTATAAGTCTACTGCATGTATCTTCTATGTTCTTTCCCTTCACTTGCCTTCCTTTGCCTTTCCTTGCCTTCCTTTCTGTCCCTCTGTCTCTCTAATCTCAGTTGTTGCCTTTAGTACTGGCAGATGACCTGCTCCCAGTAGGTTTCTATCTGCCACCAGGCCGGCCCCTGCTATTCTGAGAATAGCCACCAGTTCCCAACGTGCAACTAAGGTTTTGTGTCTGGACTCTTAGGATGACTTCTCTTCTAGAGGTCATCTAGTGAACAAGTTCAAACACAATCCTAGTAACTTTGATCCATCTTCTTATCAAAAATCCTTGAAACTAAGTGAGAGATACAATTTAGGGTGACCATCCCCCACTCCATTTTCCTGAAACTCCTGGGAGATTGTAGGCAGCGAATGAATATTAGTTTCTGCCCAGAATCTAGAATGGAAGTATAGTTACCTTGGATCTAAAGAGGATTTGAAAATTATTTATTCTCAGTTAATATGTGATAAAACTGAAACAAAAGCCAAGGGACAAGCTTAAAGTCAGTTAGTGAGTAGTGGGAGCAGTGACATTTGAGACTAAATAAGGTAAGTGTAGAGGGATAGAGATTTTGAAATATCGATGTGAGTATGTGTGTATATGTGTGTGTGTGTATGTGTAGTGTGAGTGTGTGTACTTTATTGGAGTTTTCTTCTACCCTCTGATTCTTCCCTCTATTTGGTCAGCAACGTGTTCAATAAGGGAGGAAATTACATAGCAGAAAACAAAACGGGAACAGATTTATAGCTCTTGTGTTTTAGAAGCCTAAAGTTTAGGCCTGGGAAATGGGAGACATGGGTGGGTGGTTAGGCAAGAGACCTGGGAGAATGTGCAGTGTGTAAGAGAACAGTCACCTCTCCTAAAACTAGAGAGACATCTCTGGTTTCACAGGAAGGTTGAGAGACAGAAGAGAATCTGCCTGAGGATGGAGAGGTCAGTGGTGCCCAGGATGTGGCAACAGGAACTGCTGGGACCACATGAACAGGACCAATATCAGCATCCAGAGGTGGAGAGAGCACTACCTCGCCCACCCTCATATCCCAGCAGCCCTGTGGAGGAAATGCTGCAAACTCCCAACGGGCACCAAAAGTGTTTGGGCTCAGGACCCACCTTGACTGCCTTCCCATTGGTATCTAGATTCAACTGTGGACTTTGAATGTTCATCATTGGGAGTTATGGCCACCCTTGACTCTGCTCTTTCCCTGAATGTCGACACACAAGCATTCAGTAAAAATATCAGCTCCAACTCCCAAGCTCATCCCCACTTATATCCCCTTTCTCCATCTTATAGTACAATTACTTCTGCCCAATCCACCCTCATATCTCACCTGGAATCCTATAAAACTTCCTAATTAGTTTCCCAGGGACCTGTTTTTCCTCTTATCCTTCTACCATCCATATTTCACATAGCAGCCAGGATAATTGAAAAAAAAAAAAATCAAAAAGTAAATCAGATCATTTCATTCCTTCAGTAATATCTAACTATCTTATCCTGGCTTATCAAGCTCTCTTTAATCTGGCCCCCACCTACTTCTCTGAACTTATTTCCTACCTCTGTCCTCCTTGTCTACTAGCCCCCGCCATACTGGTTTTTCTTTTTTTCAGTTTCTTGAAAATTCCAAGTCCATCCCATGTTAGAGTATTTTCTCTAACTCTTCTCTCTTCCCAGAATGTACTTTTCTCTCATGTTTCCATAGCTACTTTTTTTCTATCATTCAGATCTCAACTTAAATGTTCAAAGGGGTCTTTCCTAGTACTAGATTTAAAGTAACCACCCAGTTATTCTTCATCACACACAATCTAGCTCTTACACTAATAAATATTTATAATATATTCATCTGCTTGATTGTTGTCTGTCTTCTCCATTCAGTAGTAAGCTCCATGAGAGCGGAAAACCTTTTTTTGTCTTTTTCAGTGCCATTCCTCTTGTCTGGAGCACTGTCTGGTACATAATAGGCACTCAGTTTGGTAATGAATGGATGAATGAATGGATCTTTGTCTTTGAACATTGCTTGGATCCTATCTGGCTTACCATTTTCAGTGTCCTGGGCTGCTCACAAGTACTTGCATTGCAAAAAATGATGCTGGAGGGGTAGTGAAGGTTTGAAAGGAAAAGTCTCGCCCTCCCCCCAGCCCCACCCCACCCCCCTGCCGCCCACACATATGCATGTATTAAGTGATGCTAAAAGAAACCAGGTGAAAATCTGCTCCAAGATGGCTCAATGGGGAAGCACCGTCCCAACACAGGACAGAGACTCTAATAAAACAGGGAAGAAACTCAATAAATGCTGGTTGCCTTTTTAAATTTGTTTTTGAATTATGTGCCTACCTTCAGAGGTAGAAACACGTAATGCCTCACACTTTAGAGTTAGACAACTTCTGTCCAGTACTGCCAATTATTGATCATATAATATCAGGCTTTTTTTTTTTTTTCTTTTTGGGCTTTGTATGACAAAGCATCTGTATAAAGGGAAACGAATCAAGTTAAGAAGATTTTTGTGAAATTAGAAAAGATAATGCTTAAAGTAATAAAAATGATGTAATATCATTAGTCATAATTATCAGTAACTATAAGTTATCACTAATAATAATTAAAATAGTTATTAATGCTGAGTTATTAGAAATAATAGCTATTAGTAGCATAGTTATCAATGATGATAATAGTTATTTTTTAAGTACTTAGGATGTGTAGACAATATTCTAAGCACTGTACATGTACTAGCTCTTAACAGCAGCTCTAAGTAATTGGTTTTATACTCATTTTAAGAAACTAAGGCCCAGAGACTTGAAGTAACTTCCGTAAAGTTCTGCAACTAGTAACTTGCCAGAGCTAGAATTTGAACCCAGAGATTCTTTCTCCAAAGTCTGTACTCTCGGTAGAGAGCCTGGCATATAATAACCATTAAGGCAGTTTTACATGCTTTCTATCCTTTTGTGATGAATTTAGGTTATTTTTATTATTTGTATGAGCTTTTTACATACCTTTTGTTATATTTGTTACCACGCAAGATTTTTTTTTTAATATCACAACAAAATGTTAAATGTAAAATCGCAGCATCTAAAGAAATGTATGAAGTCCTTTAGTTATTTAAAACTACAAAGAAGCAATCCTTTGTGTGGGGGACAATGAAGAGTGAGAGAGTTTAAATCTGAACCTTCAGCAAGCATGTGAACACTTTAACCGGCATAAGTATTGATAACAAGCCTCCCTCAGTTCTGCCATTCATGAGCAAAGCCACATGCCACTCAGAGCTCTAAAACGGCTGTTTTCATTTTGGAACATAATTTTTGATCTGTGTATTGGCATTTCCTAAATCTGAGAGGCCCGATGATCCAGGTCACGAAGTGAGGGAAGCTAAACCAAGGCTGCAGCCTCTGGCCAAATTAATTCTCTTCAACAAGCTTATACTCAGTGGCCTCTGTCAGAAGCATGTTGTGTCCAGTACTTGTCTCATTATCTTCAAATTGTGCTTTAGAAACACATCTGGGGGTGATACAGCTCCTCATAAGGGGAAAAGATATAATTTGCTGGGCTGATGAGACACAGTGGGAAGACGGGACACATTCTCTTCCAGTTTCAAAGGACGATGGCAATAAAGCTCTTTATGAGCTTCAGTTATGATGCACTGCAATGATCTGCTTCCATCCCAGTAAAGACTATCACTGCATATGGTTCTAATCAAAAATAAGAGCTAGAGATAGTTCAAGGTCGGGTGGGGGTGGGGTTCCTGAAGAGAAGAGACGCAATTTTCTGAATTTAACTGATAACAGTTGAAATGTGAAACCCTAAAAGAGAAAACTAAAAGCTTACCTTTATCCAAGAGTGTAATTAGGCATGTGGACATTTAGTGAACCTCAGGACTGTGGCTGATTTTCCAGGATACACTGGTTTTAAATAGTCAAATATTCTCTCCAAGTGTCTCCATCTATTTTTAACCACATCTTGATTTTTTGTTCCAAAAATATTTCTATAAGACATACTGGTTTGTGAACAACGCCGTTTTGCTTCTAATCGAAAGACCAAACATATATAGCAATAAGCCTATATTTATAATGTGAAAATGAAGAATCAAAATGTGAATATTATTTGCCTTCTTGAATATTGTTCTTTGAAAACAAAGACAGGACTCGAAGACATTGGAGGGTGGGAGGGATAAAGTAATTTCAGTTTGCAACATACCAGGAGAAAAAGCAAAAATAAGATTCTTAAACTATGCAATACATATTTCAATACAATATGAGCTGACATAGAATATACAGAATTTAACAAAACAGGAAGTATGCTTGACCTTTTATGTAATTATTATAACTTTAAAAGCAGAAAATTATTTTTCAATAATTTAAATATATTAAATTTCTCTCTCATGAATTCTTTATGTAATTCCCTGTCTTCGGTTTTCAGACATTAGTGTGCTACTGATGACTTGAGGTATTTGTTTAAAATGTAAATTCCTGGATCCTTGTTCTAGAGTATCTAACCTAATAGCTCTGGCGAAAAGCATAGGAATCTGCTTTTTAAACAAGTATTTAGGGAAATATTACCCATATCTATATTTTCTACCTGTGAAAAACAATCTCACTTTCACTGAATGCCTACTGTGTGCCGCTTTTACAGACAATTTATTTCTTTACTCTTTACACCAGTCTTTTGAGTTAAATATTATTATCCACATTTTATTGACAGGCTAACTGAGGTGGAAGAAAGATACATTCCTCATGATGGTACAACATATAAAGAATGAAGTCAAAATTCAGAGACTGATAAGACCAAAGACGCTGCTCTTTCCTATTTACTATCTATCATGATAAAGACACATTCATAATCAATACTAGGAATAAAGGGTTTTTAAAATATATTTTGGAGAAAAAAACATTAGATAAAGGATAAAACAAAATGTCAAGAAGATGACAACCTATTTAATATCTTCTAAATTCTCATCAGAAAACCACAAACCATTGGAAGGAAAAGATAAACATTGGATTAAGAAAGTAGTTTAGGGCTTCTCTGGTGGCGCAGTGATTGAGAATCTGCCTGCCAATGCAGGGGACATGGGTTCGAGCCCTGGTCTGGGAAGATCCCACATGCTGCAGAGCAACTAAGCCCGTGAGCCACAACTACTGAGCCTGCACGTCTGGAGCCTGTGCTCCGCAACGGGAGAGGCCGCGACAGTGAGAGGCCCGCGCACCGCGATGAAGAGTGGCCCCCGCTCTCCGCAACTGGAGAAAGCCCTCGCACAGAAACGAAGACCCAACACAGCCAAAAATAAATAAATAAATAAATAAATTTATAAAAAAAAAAAGAAAGTAGTTTAAGAGGAGAAACATTTTCAATTTTCTAATTGAAGGCTAGTTAGGTATGAACAAGCATGTCTATACACTGGTGACCAAATTCTGGTTAGTCATTCATGAGTCTAACAAAGATGGCTGCTCAAAATTTAGTTATGGGGAGATATATATGGCTTTAGATTAAAACAAAGGAACCACAACAAACAATGCTTCTTAGCACAAACTAATTAAATACTTCTTTAATGTCTTCACTTTTGCGATTTCAGAAATTTGTTGCAAATGTGGAGTGGCACCACTTTATAAATTCAGAATTTATTGAGTATATAACCCCCAAGATACCCGCCTCCTGGGCTGCACAACCTGCATAATACTCTCCCATTGTATGTGTGTGGGCCTGACCTAATCAGGGGATGGTGGTCAGCAACAGAAGAAGTCAGAGAAGTTCAAAGTATGACAGGTCCAATAGAGAGGGCCATGGGGCAAGGAACTGTGTAGGGCCTCTAGGAGCTGAGAGCAGCCCCTGTTCAACAGCCAGCCTAAAAACCAGGGACCTCAGTGCTAGAACAACATCAAACTTAATTCTGCCAATAGCCAAGTAAATTTGTAAAAAGATCCCCAGCTTCAGAAAACAACACAGTCCAGGTGATAGCTTGATTCCAGCCTGATGAAGGCCTACGGAGAGAATCTATCTTAGCCAGGCCTGGACTTCTGACCTTCAAAACCCTGAGGTAATAAATTTGAGTTGTTTTAATTTCTATTGCAATTTGTCTGTGGCTCTTTGTTGCATAGGGGTAAAAAAAAAACTAATGCAAGCACTGCCTATATGCCAGTGCTGAACCATGCATACAGGTAAAACGATGTACGTGACAGATGAAAAGCTCTACCCTAATGGACCTAAGATTATAATGGGGTAAAAATGACAATATGATAATACACACAGAAAATAGAATAAATGTATATATAGATTTTCAAGAGAGGCATGTTCTACAAAGAAAAATAAAATAGGGCAAGAGTTAGAGATTGGCTTGATGAGGATTGGGGTGCTACTTTAACCAAGGTGGTCAGGGAACAACTGTCAGGAAAGATGAGAGTTGTGTCAAGGCCAACATGACAGAAAGGAAGCACCATATAACGATGAGAGTTTGGATCTTGTTCTAAACCTTTTGAAGAGTTGTAGGCATGGGGAGGTGTTTATCTGAATTACTCTTTGAGAAAACGTCTCAGTGGAGAATTAACTGAGGGGGGTCGGGGTAGGGAGGCAACAGTGGAATTGTATCCAAGAGAATCTTGTTCATTACAAAAATTTTGCCATCACCCATGAAAGATCATGAAGGATCAGACTGAAGAGATAATCCTCAGGCTTGAAAGAGGGACTTCCCATAATGTTGTCATGAATCACATAGTACAGAGCTTTTCTTCCATAATTTATAGTAAAGAATTTTTTCTCTGGGGTATTTCCAAATCCAGATAATGCAGACCTTTATCCCAATAAGAATGGGAGGCAGGCAAGATGGGAGAATAAAGATGAAGGCAGAAATTTTGGTAACCTAGTTAGAAAGCAAAAAAATGACCTGATATTTTTCAACAAATTAGTACATCAGAGGAAACTGGACTTTAAACTTTTACGTACTTAAAATATTTCTTAAGATTATCCAAAGTCACATTCAAAGCCTAACAATATTTTTTTCCTAGTAACAGATCATAGGAATTCAGTTAAGATTCTTTGTTTTGCTAAGGACATAAATGTCAAAACTATGTAGTGAATGCTGCTTTTTTCAAAATATACTTAAAATCAGAATAAGTGTTAGACTTTCAAAATACTAGAAACTTCTTCACATGCATTCTTCTTAATAACATGAACAGTGTTCTGCGATGAAAAAATGTAGGTATGGTATATATTCGCGCATATTTTTAAATGCGAGCATTTT
This sequence comes from Balaenoptera physalus, assembly GCF_965194825.1. Taxonomy (NCBI): domain Eukaryota; kingdom Metazoa; phylum Chordata; class Mammalia; order Artiodactyla; family Balaenopteridae; genus Balaenoptera; species Balaenoptera physalus. The sequence continues at coordinate 29,105,410 of NC_138892.1, read as the reverse complement.
TCTCTGCATGTCTAACTCTCAGACTAATAGAAAAGAATAACACTATACACAGAAAAGTAAACCTAAAGAATCTTCTCCAGAGTTAATGAGCTACAACATACAAAATTTAAAACAGCTTTCCAATAAAATTCCCAGCTCTAATTAATCCCAAAGAGAGAAAGCAATTACAATGGAGTAGAATACAATTTTCTTCTCTCACTCCTTGCTTTCATCTATCTTTCTGTTTTCATCCCTTGAGCACGCTTGTTATAGACTGAATTGTGACCCTCCAAAATTCATGCAGAAGCCCTAACTCTCAGTGTGACTGTATTTGAAGATAGGGCCTCTAAGGAGGTAATTAAGGTTAAATGAGATCATAAGGGTGGGGCCCTAATCCAATAGGACTTGTGTCCTTCTAAGAAGAAAGGCCATGTGAAGACATATTAAGAAGTCAGGAAGAGAGTTCTCAACAGAAACCAACCCTAACAACACTTTGATCTTGGACTTCTAGCCTCCAGGACTGTGACAAAATTAATTTCTGTTGTTTAAGCCCCTCAGTCTGTCAAATTTTGTTATGGCAGCCAGATCAGACAGATACACAAGCTGAACTCAAAAATTAGAAAAAAAACATATAACCTCATATTTAGAACATCAGTTGTATTGATAACTTCAAAGAAGTTGAATTTTACACAAATAAATCATCTTTAATCCACCAGCTAGTGAACATGTTTGCTTCTGTTTAGAAATATGGGGTCCCTGACCCTTGGGAATGTTAATGCTGAATTGGCCATTGAATAGCACTTTTGTTTTTAATACCTAAGATTCTGACCAGCTTTGGTGGTATTCTTAACAAAATTGACTTTGCCTTGTTCTGAATTGAAGATTAGTTTAATAAACATGCTCTCCATAGGAAGTGATTTTTATATTAAAGTAGTAGACATTGATTAAATTCCCCTTACTCCAGAGAGTTGCTTTGATAATTATCTGAGAAGGAATTACAAATAAATAAAAATAGACAAATAGACAAATTAAAAAATAAACAACAACAACAATAATAATGAAAAAGGAAAGACTATACCTACATTACACTACTCAGGAGGAGGAGGAAGAGTACTAGTAGCAATGGTAGTAGCAGTAGCAGTAGTAGTAAGAGTTTAGTTTTTTTGCTTTAGCATTATTGACATTCCGGTCTACTTCTTTGTTATGGGGCTTCCCTGTGCATTAAAGGGTGTTTAGCAGTGTGTCTGGCCTCTACTCACTAGATTCCAGTAGCATTCCCCCAGTTGTGACAACCAAAACCACCTCCTGACAATGACCAATGTCCTCTGAGGGACAAAATCAACCCCCTTCCCCATTGGAGAACCACCAATAATAGTGATCTTTATTGAGCACTTCCTATACGCTAAGCAATGCTTAGGCATTTTACAAGTATCAATTTATTTAATCCTCAAAACAACCTTAAATGTAAATATTGTTATTAACCCTTTGTTACAAATGTGGAAATCATGGCACAGGGGTTAATAATAAGTTGCACAACTAGTAAGCATCTTTTTTAAATTTTTTATTTATTTATTTTGGCTTTTGAATCACATTTTATTTTTGGCAGGAAGCATGATGGAAATATTTTAAAATAAATATTCTTAAATCTCTGAGACTTTCTGTTTAATATATAATTGGATTCTTTTTGTAAAGTGTGCAACATGATGATTTAATATAATATTGTGAAAGAATTCTCCCCATCAAGTCAATTAACACACTCATCATCTCATATATTTATCTTTTTTTTTTTTAGTGAGAACATTTTATTTCTACTCTCTTAGAAAATTTCAATTATACAGTACAGTGTTATCAACTTTAGTCAGCATGTTGTAATTAGATCCTCAGACCTCATTCATCTTATAACTGAAAGTTTGTGCATTTTTACCAACCTCTCTCTATTTCCCTCACCCCCAAGCGTTATAATTGATACCATACAGTATTTATCTTTCTCTGTTTGGCTTATTTCACTTAGCATAATGCCCTCCAAGTTCATCCATGTTGTCCCAAAGGACAGGATTTTCTTCTTTTTTTAAGGCTGAATAATATTCCATTGTACAAATATACCACATTCTCTTTATCCATTCACCTGTCAATGAACACGAAGGTTGTTTCCACACCTTGGCTATTATGAATAATGAGTTATCTTTCAGAGCTCAGATTTAGACATGGATGATCTGTTGCACTTTGTAGAGGGGAGCTGTAATCATTCATTCATTTAACAAATAAAATTTACTACAAGTTTAACATGTAGAATGTGAAGAAGGAAAGTAAGAAAATAGTAAATAAGGCTTGATTCTTTTTTTTTTTTTTTGGCTGTGTTGGGTCATTGAGGCATGTGGGATCTTTCGTTGAGGCTCACAGGCTTCTCTCTAGTTGTGGCATGTGGGTTTTCTCTCTCTAGTTATGGCGTACAGGCTACAGGGCACGTGGGCTCTGTAGTTTGTGGCACATGGGCTCTCTCGTTGAGGCACACGAGCTCAGTAGTTGTAGTGCTGGTGCTTAGTTGCCCCGCGGCATGTGGGATCTTAGTTTCCCGACCAGGAATCAAACCCGCGTCTCCTGCAATTGGAAGGTGGCTTCTTTACCGCTGGGCCACCAGGGAAGTCCCAAGCCTTGATTCTTGATCTCGAATTCCTCATCATTTAATAGCAAAAGTTAGAGGAAGTTGTTGGCATTTGAAGAAAGGATAACAATGGGGTTATCCTTTAGGTCACTGCATCTCTCTTACCTTCCTCACTCTCCAGCCTCTTCCCTTGACATAACTATCTTCTTGGTCATTGTCCAGCCCCAGCCTAACTATGTGGTAGTATACCCCTGAGTAGGTGCTGTCTGGTGGCTCAAACATGAGGGAAATGGAGGTTAATTATAGATTCCCTGCTAGCAGTGTTTGCCATTCAATAGGAACTTATAAGCAACAAACAACTTTCACAACTCTACAAGAATTGAGTTTTATACTAGTGGGATGAGTGGTAATGTTTTGGGCAGAACATTTGCTGGAAACCCTCATAAAGAGAAGTAGTGAAATTTGCACTTCATAAATTTTTAAACTGAGTTTTAATTTCAGTCCTTCTCCCACCTAATTGGATAACTGAGAATATCTAGGCATCTGTCTCAGGCAGTAAATTTAGAGGGCCGGACTAAATAATATCTAAGATCTATTCCAGTTTTAACATTCTATGAATCTCTGAATTTTATGACTATGAAGCATACTTATTTGGATTTTCCCACAACATTTATCGGAAATTAAATAGGTAAATCAGTGTGGGAGTTGGTTTTAGGATTTACCGTTTTGAAGAATTTGTTTTAAAATTTAAAGATATGAAAACCCTGCTATGACCATTCATCAGTCTTCTTCTATGAGCCAATAAGAACATATGTTGAGGACACATAGTTAATGACAACTCATTGTTAATTTCATTAGCTTCTGTGGGTATGTTATATAGTCTATGGAGCAACTTACATGCATGGGATATTTTAGCAGGTCCTTTACAGCTGTTTTTATAAGCAATTTGATATCCTCCTCATGTTTTGTTTGAGGGAACAATAGAGGAACAACCACTTCAATGACTAGCATGAGGTCAACTGACATAATAGCGAGAACAATGGAATCAAATGCACAGACCTGGCACATTTCAGTGGTCATTTCACCAATAACAATAGGAGAAAAAAATTTTATTCTCTAGACTTCATTTTATCCAACCTATGAAAACAATTGATTTGCCAATTTAAATCCATTTTGTTAAGCTCTCTAAAGTTTATTATAACCATAATCACCATAATAAAAGAAAATATGAAATAAATCCATTTACTTGTTTTTAGTAACTTCTTTAGAAAAATTAAATTTAAAATTCTCCATGTACCATTTTTAGACACTCATCTAAAGAATAAAAAGAATAAATACAATCCTCTAATTCTTTCACATCTCCTCTCATGCATTGAAAACATATTTAAATGAAGGCTGACAAACAAAATATAGGGTAGCAGAACTCTAAATCTATAGAAAATTCTATAGGAAAAGACTTTCCTTTAAAAATATGTGAACTCAGCTTCTCAAGTATATTTAGATTGTGGTCAAGGTTCTTGAACAGCCCACAGTAAAGATTTTTATAAAGATAAAAAGAGAAACTTTTATTTAAAGCTTGAGTAATGCTATCATGTATATTCCCATTTCATTTTTTTCTAAGATAATTGTATACACAGTTTCATACACAGTTCTCTAAAGTAAAATAACATGTAAAGCAATTTTATTATGGCATATACCTCTTGACAAATATATATATATAGAGAGAGAGGGTTGATATTTGACAAAATATATTTTTGACAAAATGGTTTTTCTTGATAATAACTTTCCAGTTCTCTAATATTATAGGTACTAAATATGAAAAATACACCTGTATTAATTTCCTGTTGCTGCTGTAACAAATTACCAGAAACTTAGTGAATTAAAACAACACGTTTATTTTCTTATATTTCTAGAGGTCAGAAGTTTAAAAATGGATCTTATAGGCTGAAAGCAAGTTGTCAGGAGGTCTGTGTTTATTCTGGAGACTCTGGAGAAGAATCCGTTCCTTGCCTTTTACAGCTTCTAGAAACTACCTCCATGTTTTGGCTCATGGTTCTTTCCAGCAATGTCATCCTTCTGACTCTGCTTTCCTCACCACATTTCCTTTTCTGACTCTGATCCCTCACCTCACTCTTATAAACAACTCTTGTGATTACATTGGACCTACCCAGATAATCCAGGATAATCTTCCCATCGCAAGATCCTTAACTTAATCACATCAGCAAAGTGTCATGTAAGGTAATACATTTGGAGGAAATGGACATCTTGGGTGATGGACAGTACTTTGCCAACCACAACACAACTGCCCTAGTGTTTTCTATTTATTGTGCATGTTGGCAGGTAGAATTTGAATACATACAGTGTGTAGTTCATGTTAAAGGAGGCAATATGAAAACCTTAAATATGGTGATGAAGAAAATTAACATGGAAATTCTTAAGGCTTTTTTGCACTTTTTGTGAAAAATGACATTGTTCTAGAAAAGGTACCATCTTACACAGAGTATATTGTAACCCTCTGTTAAGGTCATTATAAAAGTACCTTGCCAATATTTATACCTTTCAAAAGAGAAGTTCTTAAAATATTGGTGTGAGATGTATCAGCAAAGAACTAGAATAATTTAGGAGAAGACTCTTTTTATTTGCGAAAAGTATTATTGTGCTCTGAGCTGTTAGGTATCAATATTTCTGGAGTTGATGTATTAATAAAAAAATAATTAATGGATGCTTACTATGTGCTAACTGCTGCATTATACCCGTTACATGCATTTTCTCATGGTGTGAGATACGCACTATTATGATTCCACTTTACCAACATAGAAACTGAGGTTTTAGAAAAGCAAGTGTTCTTGCCCATTACTGCACAAGTGGAACTGGCATTCCACCTCAAGTCTGCTCACTATTAGGTGATGGGACAAGATGATTTCAGTTACCACTAAGTTTTCATCATAAAAGGCGCTAATATTTCTGAACCACCCTGTAGGTATTGTTTTTGATTTATCCTTCACACTACCCCTGGGAAAATTTACATTATATATCCCATCTTTTAGAGTAAGAACCCAAGGTCTAGTAACTTTATTTCAATCATGCTTCCATTTTTTAACTTTCTGAGTAGTAACATATAATGCATGAAAATAATTAAACTTCACATCAGACCTTTATATCAAAATGTGGTTTTTCTTTGAACCTATGATAGATACATTTTTTTAATTTTGAAATTGCCCACTTGTTATTCCGGAAAAAGCGCTGGCTTTGGAAAAAACATGAATTGGATCTGAGTTTGTATTTTGCAGTTTTTTCTCTATGTGGAAAATAATTAACTTCCCAGAGCTTTAGATTCCCTATCTTTGAAACGGAGGAAATAATACAGGCCTCATGAGATTGTTATATAAGCTTTCAAAAAAGCTAGATTCCTTCTCTGATGGAGTATTATTTTTCTAACATTCTCAAAAGGCAGAACTCTCCCCCTTTCCCTGATTATTTTGCCTCTTATAAAGATATTCTAAAGCCTTTGGGATTGGGGATGGAGGAAACCACTTTTTCGCTTATCGTGTTCAGTAGATCATTTCCCAAATACTGTTTTGTTCTTATTTATTTTTTAAACTATATTTTCAGTTGCTCTGAGCTAGGCTGGTCATTATTCCATTGTAAATGATTCTTGAGCATTTTCACAATGAACGAATCGCAGTGGGATTCATTAGAAATTTTCAAGTTTACCACTTTTCCTTTCATTCTTTCTTTCTGCCCTCTGCAGAGATGCCAACATACTTAGTTTGCATAAAAAACCAAGATGCCTCTGATTTGTTGAGCCCAGTACTGTGCAGAACATATGAAAAACCAACAATAAGTAACTTTTGTAATGCAGCTTTTTGCGATAATGAAGTTTCATGTTTTAATGAACCCAAGCCAGAGTAATAAAGGTCTCTTCTGACACCCAAGGCCAGCAGTAACTTGACTCTCTAGAGGTCAGACTCTGACTGAACTTTGAGACAGGAAAGACACCACTAAAAACAGTGTTTTTTGGAAACATTTTATTGAACTTCCAAACCCTTCTAGATACATTTACTTCATCTCCCACTTGCTTGGTGTGGAAAAGCAATTATTCTGTGGTGATAGTGCACTCAAATCTGTAAATAGTTATTACATTTCAATTAGAGCTGCATGAAACTCTATATGTTTTGTTTGCAGGGAATTAATGCAAATCTTTTTTGATGTTTCAATTCACAAGGGGTCCTACCCAACACATTTGGCTCTGGGCAACACTCAGACCCATTCAAACATCAAAGACTGTTTTTTCAGCATAAAGCATTTGGCCTGGGGTTAAATTCTCCTAAAGTATCGGTCTGTATTCAAACTCCCAAGTCTTCTGGCTACACTAAAAGTTTTAACAAGAGAAGTCAATTAAGACTGACTTTCTAGTATGAAAGAAAAAATTCTGGTAAATCTTTTACTATAAGACATGTACTTGATCACACTTATGGTCTTGGCTGAATGCGCATAAATCACTGAAACATAAACAAAAATGTTTCATTATTGTTAACAAGGAAACTAATATTTATTAAACACCTATGATGTTCCAGTCACTTTTCTTGGATTATCTCTTTAAATTTTTCTGTCAACACTGTGAAGTAGGTATCACATACCACTGTTCTCCAGATGGGAAAATTTAGATTCAGATTAAGAAACTTGCCCAGATCTGCTAGGTAGATGGTGGTGCTGGGAACAAACCCAGATTTCTTTGTCTCCAAAGTCCTTGATAATTCTTTTGTCTCCCACTGTGCAGAGAATTGGAGAATATGCTTACTGTTCATCTGTCTTTTTTGTCTTTTTTTTTTTTTTTTTCCCATTGCCCATCATTTCTCTCAAATGCCTTTCAGAGTAGCTTGGTTGGTTTGTCCACGCTTCGTATTAGTAACACTGATTCTCTTTGAAAATTTTATGTTACTCGAGGAAAAATGCAAGCAACAAAGTCAGTGATGAAGGAATAATTCTCCACACTCTCAAAATGTGTTACATATGGTGGTGGGGAAGGGACAGCAAGACCTCAAGCAGAATTTACTGAGGGGGACTTCACACTTCCATCACTTACCATGAAAGATAACATATGGACTGAACATTTATTCCAAGCAACAGATTTGTTTCTAGTTACTCTCCAGCAGTTGAATAAAAAAGAAAAAGAAAAAAAAAAAAAAACTTAACAGTCATCTGAAAATACTCCCAAATGAGAGAAATATAGTTGATCTTTTTCAGACTACAGAATTAAATTTTTAAAAATTAATTTTTTAAAATTGGAAAATTTGAGTAATAATGATTCAATTTAAATGCATTTATTGGGCTACTGTCCTCATGCATCTACCTCCCTGTTGGAGATAACATGTTGCCTCTTCTCAAACGTTTAGGTTCTTTTTGGGGGAAGGAAGGACATCCTTGCTATAATTGACTTATTGCACTTTTTTTCCTTTGGTACTGTTTTTAAATTATTTATTTTTATTTATTTTAATTTTTATCTCATATGTAATCAGCCTTTTCAATATGATGATGAATATACAAATTTGTATCAATATATAGGGACATTTTTCTGTTTTCCATCATTTTGTTTGTGATCGATCATTTGCTTCATGTCACCCAAGTTATTGGTTAAATCTGGAAAGATTCATAACTTTTGGCATTGCAAAATTCTTCAGGCTGAGAAAAAAAGGTGTTGTCAGGAAACCAAAATTAAAAAGTTAAGTTTAAAATTGTTTCTACCCTCCAGGCTCCTAACATATAAAAGTATTAACAACATATGTCTAGGTTAGATTTTTAAACCACAGGAGACTTAAGTAGGAAGAGCCTCTTCGAAATATTGTGCTTTGAAAATAGAAAGCAAAAGAAAATGAAAGAGAAAGCCTTGCCTTCAAAAAATACACATATGAACTTTTCTCATGCATTCAGGCAAAACAATCTTATAAAGGGACCCTATTCTGTTCCTGGACCTTTCTTTGTTAGCCGTCACTTCTTTGAAAGCTAACACCTTCAAGAAGCAGTCTCTGACAAACTCATTCCTTCTCCCCTTTAAGACTTTCTCCTTTTTTTAATCATTGTCAGTGTGCATACCTGAGGTTCTATCTTGCTTTGTACTTGCTCCTTTAAATAGCTATTTATCTGACCCTCTGAAAAAATAAATTTCTTTTGGAAATTCTTTCAGTGAGGCTGATCATAGGAAAAAAGATGATAAAATGTATACCTTTACAGTCTGAAAAGACAAATGCTTATCAAAACAAAGTAGGTTTAGAATGAATGTGAAATTATCATCAAATTCTGTTGTTAAGAAAAATAAAAGAAGTGTTCTTTTAAACAGCAGAAATGGGGGAAGATAAAAATTACATTTTTAGGATACAAATAAATTTAGAGTTGAAGAATCCAGTGTCGATTTTCAAGTGCTGGTACATATTTTGGAAACATTCCCTGATCTTGACATTGCTATTTTTCCAAGAAACCCAGCCTTCCCATGCCATATCTTTGCTTCCCTGAGACCAGATCAGGGCTCTGATCCTCTGTGCTATGCTCAGTCTTAGAAGATGTCTTAGTTTACTGGAGGCTCAGATTTTCTCCAGCCTCATTTCACCTTATATCATGCAAATCATATATAGACATTCCAAACATATAGACAATCTAACATGTCCAAAGTTGAACTTCTGATCTTCCACCCTAAAATAGAAAAACTCAGTTTTCCACCTTCCCGAGTAGGGAAAAACCCAGTTCTTCCCTACTACGACTTTCTTCCCTCTGAGTCTCTTTTACCATTCACTCAGAACCCTTCCCTTCCAACACTTCTGGTCGCCAAATGTGGAAGGTTTTTTTCCCCACAACAAGCAGTTCTCTGTGTTGCCAAGCTGAGTGTCCTACAAGTTAACTCAATTCTGACACTGTCAACCTGCAGATGGCCTCAGGTCCCGCAAGTTAAGTGTTCAGTCCCACAAGACTGAGACCCCACACCACTGCATACACCTCAGACACCAGTCGCCAAGTCCTGTGCTTCTGACCCAATGGCCGCACATCGGAGGTTCCCATGACCCCCTCCTCAGGTAGGATTAATTTGCCAGAGTGGCTCACAAAACCCAGGGAAGCACTTACTTTTGTTTACCAGTTTATTAAAAGATATGACAAAGGATACAGATGAAGAGACACTTAGGGCAAAGTCTGGCAGGATCCTGAGCACAGGAGCTTCTGTGCCATGGAGTTGGGGGTGTGTCACCCTCCTAGTGTGCATGCCTGGAAGCTCCCCAAACCTCATACTATTGGGATCTTATGGAGGCTTCATCATGTAGGCATGATCAATTTTTAACTCCTCTAGTGTCTCTCCCCTCTCTGGAGGATGGGGGTGATACTGAAAATTCCAAGCTTCTAATCATGGTTTGGTCCTCCTGGTGACCAGCCCCCATCCAGGAGCCATCCAGACGCCCATTCAGAGTCACCTCGTTAGAACAAAAGATGCTCCTCATGTTCTTATCACTTAGGAAATTACAAGTGTTTTAGGACGTCTGTGCCAGTAACCAGTGGCAGAGACCAATGCATATATTTTCTATTATCGCACACACCCTACACTTCTTCCCACACTGAAATGGCAAGTTCCTCTTTCCAGCCACTCGTACTAAAATGTTGGGAGTCCTGACTGACTCCTCTCTTTCTTTCATACTACTTATCCAATGACTAAGAAAATTCTCTTGGCTCAACTTGTAAATATCTCTAATATCTGACAATCTTTCACCATCTCCATGCAGATCCAAGCCATGACTGAGTCTCACTGAACCACCCTCTAACTGTACTCCCAGCTTCTACCTTTGTTGCTACTATTTTCCCTACAATAGACAGAGTGGTCTTTTTGAAATGTCAGTAAGTCATATAATGTCACTCCTCTGCTCAAAACATTCTAAAGTCTCCCATCCCACTCAGAGGAAAAGCCAAAGCTCTTATAATGGTCTAAAAAGTTCTATATGACCTATGCTTTCATGCCACAACACCCTACTCCTATTCTACTGCTTTCCTGTGCTCATTTGGCTCAAGTCACAGTGACGTTGTATTTGTTCTTCAAACACAACATGCACAGTTCTGGTTCAGGGCCTTTGAATTGACTTTTGGAAGCCTGGAATGTACTTTACCCATAAATGCATGTAGACCTCACAGCTCCCGTTAAGTCTTTGATCAATTGTCACCTCATCAGAGAAGCCCATGCCCATCAACCTGTTTAAAAATTCAACCTCTTCTCATCCCCTTTCTTGCTTTATTTCTCCATATCACTTTCAAATAAACTATAGAATTTACTTATTTTATTGTATTTTTCATTTGTTTTTCTTCCACACTGGTTAAAGAGCTCCATGAAAATAGACCTTTTTATCTATTTTGTTCACCATTGTATCCCAGCATCTAGAATTGATCCTGGTACATAATAATAATAATATTTGTTGAAATGGTGAATGAAAAATTGCAATGCTGTACACTTTGTGAAGGAAATCTCTTGGTGTATCCCATCCCAAATATCCAAATCCTTGTGAAAGCAAAAATTTAAGCTAAAAAAATATTTTAAAGGCCACAGTAGTTCCACTATCAAGACTCAACTCATTAAATATACATCTTATTTCTCTATTGCTATGATGGAAATAAGGGGAGGAAAACAAAATAGGAAGGAAAAATAAGGAGAGAAAGATTGAAAGAGGGACATATAAAGGGAGAGTACATAGGTAGCTATTTATGCTGATTTAAAGAAAAGGGGATATGATTTGGAGTCCACCAACCTGACTTCTAGTTTTGGCTCTTTTTCCTCCTTGTTCTCATTTACTTGGAGTCTATTACTTTTCTTGTAAAAATAAGGTTAATAAAACCTACTTCACAGAGTTGCAGTGAGGACAAGATGAAATGAGGGATATAAAATGCCTAGTATGGTGTGTGACACATAGAAGACACGCAAAAATAAAAGGTAACCTGGTTCAACATATACACTTACATTTCCTGGCTCTGTCTGCAGAGAGAGCCTAGAAGCAGTGACACCCCAGAACCAATGAGCACAACTAACGCTCAGGTCTTGGTTTCTAAATATCATTCTCCAATAAAATGAACCAGAGCTCCTTGGAGGAAAAGGAATAATTCTAGGGCTGAGGCAGGGAAATTTCAGGATAAGCCTGGAATATTTTGTGATACCAAAAGGTAAGAAAGTAGGTAAAAAGAGACAGGGGTGGGAGTGAGGAGACCATGCAGAAAGGACATTGGCCACAGCCTGAAAGAGCTTCCAATAGCCAAACCTGGAACAATTTGAACATTAAAATAAATAATGATATTATTAGATTATAACCCAAAACATAAAACAAATACCCATGAGCCCATGTTGAGATATATATATATATATATATATATTTATATTTATATGATTGAATAAGTAACTAAATGGCAGAGAAGGGAGAGATCTTCCTAACAGAAGAATTCCAATTATTAAATGTAGAAAGAATGAGAGGAATGGAAAGTCACTATTATTAAACAAAGCAAGATCCACTGATGGCTGTTAAAGAATAAACCTTTAAGGAGAAACAGGATATTTGCATAGCCTCAAAGAATCTCACCCCAAATGTTTACTAATTACTGTAATGGTTTTAACTTATGTTCACAAAATCTTTGAAACACTTCCCTCCAGGAGGTGGAGCTTAATTTCCCTCCCATTTAAGTAGGGCTGGACTGAGTAGCTAACTTTTAAGAATAGAATTTGGAAAGGGGTAAAAAGTAACTTTACAGTGGAAAATCCTTCTAGAAAGCACCTTAACCAAGAAATCACAGTTAACGTCACCAGTAATAATAAGGCATATTGATATCATGAAAAGGGTACGTCACATTAGTGGTACTGTTCCCCCATATCCATAATCTCAGTCTAATAATGAGAAAACATCAAACAAACCCAAATTGAGGAACTTCTACAGATGACCTGACCAGCACTCTTTAAAAGTGTCAAGGTCATGAAAGACTGAGGGATAGTCACAGATCAGAGGAAACTAAGGATAGTGACTAAATGGTATCTTGGTATCCTGGATTGGATTCTAGAACAGGAAAAGAACATTAATGGAAACACTAGGAAAATATGAATAAAGTCTATGGTTTAGTTAACTGTAGTGTATCAATCTGAATTTCTTAGTTTTTTTTTTTTTTTTAATATTTTAATGAGATTTTTGTCTGCTTACATTCTTTTTTTTTTTTATGTATGTATGTATGTATGTATGGCTGTGTTGGGTCTTCGTTTCTGTGCGAGGTCTTTCTCTAGTTGTGGCAAGTGGGGGCCACTCGTCATCGCGGTGCGCGGGCCTCTCACTATCGCGGGCTCTCTTGTTGCGGAGCACAGGCTCCAGACGCGCAGGCTCAGTAATTGTGGCTCACGGGCCGAGTTGCTCCATGGCATGTGGGATCTTCCCAGACCAGGGCTCGAACCCGCGTCCCCTGCATTGGCAGGCAGATTCTCAACCACTGCGCCACCAGGGAAGCCCCTGAATTTCTTAGTTTTGACAACAGCATTATAATTATGTACGACATCAATATTAGGGGAAGCTGGGTAAAAGGATGAAGGGAATTCTCTTTACTATCTTTACAACTCTTATTTAAACCTAAAATCATTTAAAATAAAATAATCATTTAAAATACGAATATAAAAAAAGTTGAGATTTAAAGAGATAATGCTTGCAAAAATGTTTATAAATTGTATAGGGCTATGATTACATTAGGCACTATTATTATGCACATGATGTTAATGAAAAGCAGTGCTTTAGAAGGTGATAGTATGCTTAGCAATTTGGTGGTTTGAATTGACCAGTACATTTAGCCAAATTAACCAAATATCCCCAATGGAGACACAGCAAAAGTGTAAGTGAAGACAGTTGTGAGGCCAAGTTCCAAGGTGGCCCTCTATGATCCTCGCCTCTTGGATGCCCTTATGGAGTACCACACTCAATAGGGCCAACCTGTATAACGAATAGAATAGTGAGGAAATGATGATGTGTGTAGGTCATTAAATGCATTCTGCCTTGCCTTGCTATCCTGGAGTGATCATCCTGGAGGAAGTCAGCCACCATACTGTGATAACATACAAGCAGTCTGTGGAGAGGACAATGTAGGGAGAAACTGAAGCCTTCTGCCAACTTCCAGGAGCATATGAGTGAGCCTTCGTGAAAACAGATCCTCCGGGCCCACGCAATCTTCAGATGATGCAGCCCCTTCACATGCCTTGTCTGCAATCTCAAGAGAGACCCTGAGGCAGCTAAGCCATGCTGGAATCTTGGCCCAAAGAAACTTTGAAAAAATAAATGCTATTGTCTTAAGCCACTAAGCTATGGGGTAGTTGTCATGTGGCAGTAGAAGGAGGTTAGAATCAATGCCATTTAAATACACCAAGAACAACTTTGACAGGACATGCCTGTAGCAGGAAAGATTAGTGATAAGGGTGGACTTCTCTCTGCTGGTGATCTTTTGGTTGCTGCTATTTTGTCTCTTTGTTCTTTGTAGTCATCAAAATATCAGTTGTCCCTTCCTGGGAAAATTTTTCAGGAGTCACAAACTTGAAGTTTCTCCACTGAGAATTTGAGCAGAAAGAGTATAGATTTGAAATTAAAGATTCTGGCTTCTGCTTTGCCACTTCCAGACATATGGTTTGAGAGAATTTGAAATTCTTCTAAGTGTTTTCACTTGTAAAATGAAAGGGTAATGCAGATGCTGTTTCAACTTCCTGGAGCTTCCTAAGGTCTTGGAACTTTTTTTTTTTTTTTTTAACAAGGTAGAATCTTTCTTTTATTTTTTAAATATTTAACATACATGTAAATTAAAAGCATAATAATGCAATGAACACCCATGAATTTACCACCCAACTAAAAAATGTAGGAGATTATTAACACTGGTGAATTTCTTCTGAGATGGATTGTTTCCCGAATCAGTAGATTCATGCTTTTCATTAACATTTGTTCAATGACATTTGCATTTCCTCTGCTCTATTTTCTTTTTCTTTTTTTTCCTCACGTTGGTTTCCACTTTTTTTTTTTTGTTAGTTTCTGCTTTATAACAAAGTGATCAGCTATACATATACATATGTCCCCATATCTCCTCCCTCTTGCCTCTCCCTCCCACACTTGCTATCCCACCCCTCTAGGTGGTCACAAAGTACTGAGCTGATCTCCCTGTGCTATGTAGCTGCTTCCAACTAGCTATCTATTTTACATTTGGTAGTGTATGTATGTCCATGCCACTCTCACTTTGTCCCAGCTTACCCTGCCCCTCCCCGTGTCCTCAAGTCCATTTTCTCTGTCTGCGTCTTTATTCCTGTCCTACCCCTAGATTCTTCAGAACCATTTTTTTTTTTTTTTAGATTCCTTATATATGTTAGCATATGGTATTTCTTTTTCTCTTTCTGACTTACTTCATTCTGTATGACAGACTCTAGGTCCATCACCTCACTACAAATAACTCAACTTCGTTTCTTTTTATGGCTGAGTAATATTCCATTGTAAATATGTGCCACATCTTCTCTATACATTCGTCTGTCAATGAACACTTAGGTTGCTTCCATGTCCCGGCTATGGTAAATAGAGCTGCAGTGAACATTGTGGTACATGACTCTTTTTGAATTATGGTTTTCTCAGGGTATATGCCCAGTAGTGGGATTACTGGGTCGTATGGTAGTTCTATTTTTAGTTTTTTAAGGAACCTCCATACTGTTCTCCATAGTGGCTGTATCAGTTTGCATTCCCACTAACAGTGCAAGAGGTTCCCTTTTCTCCACACTCTCTCCAGCATTTATTGTTTGTAGATTTTTTGATGGTGACCATTCTGACCGGTGTGAGGTGATACCTCATTGTAGTTTTGATTTGCATTTCTCCAATGATTAATGATGTTGAGCATCCTTTCATGTGTTTATTGGCAATCTATATCTTCTTTGGAGGAATGTCTCTTTAGGGCTTCTGCCCATTTTTGGATTGGGTTCTTTGTTTTTTTGATATTGAGCTGCATGAGCTGCTTGTAAATTTTGGAGATTAATCCTTTGTCAGTTGTTTCATTTGCAAATATTTTCTCCCATTCTGAGGGTTGTCTTTTCATCTGGTTTATGTTTTCCTTTGCTATGCATAAGCTTTTAAGTTTCATTAGGTCCTATTTGTTTATTTTTGTTTTTACTTCCATTTCTCTAGGAGGTGGGTCAAAGAGGATCTTGCTGTGGTTTATGTCATAGAGTGTTCTGCCTATGTTTTCCTCTAAAAGTGTTATAGTGTCTGGCCTTACATTTAGGTCTTTAATCCATTTTGAGTTTATTTTTGTGTATGGTGTTAGGGGGTGTTCTAATTTCATTCTTCTACTCGTAGCTGTCCAGTTTTCCCAGCACCACTTACTGAAGAGGCTGTCTTTTCTCCATTGTGTATTCTTGCCTCCTTTATCAGAAATAAGTGACCATATGTGCGTGGGTTTATCTCTGGGCTTTCTATCCTGTTCCATTGATCTATATTTATGTTTTTGTGTCAGTACCATACTGTCTTGATTACTGTAGCTTTGTAGTATAGTCTGAAGTCTGGGAGACTGGTTCGTCAAGCTCCGTTTTTCTTTCTCTAATTGCTTTGGCTATTCAGGGTCTTTTGTGTTTCCATACACATTGTGAAGTTTTTTTGCTCTAGTTCTGTGAAAAATGCATTGCTTAGTTTAATAGGGATTGCATTGAATCTGTAGATTGCTTTGGGTAGTATAGTCATTTTCACAATGTTAATTCTTCCAATCCAAGTACATGGTATATCTTTCCATCTGTTTGTATCATCTTTAATTTCTTTCATCAGTGTCTTACAGGTCTTTTATCTCTGTATTTAGGTTTATTCCTGGGTATTTTATTCTTTTTGTTGCAATGGTAAATGGGAGTGTTTAGGTCCTTAATTTCTCTTTCAGATTTTTCATCATTAGTGTATAGGAATGCAAGAGATATCTGTGCATTAATTTTGTATCCTTCTACTTTACCAAATTCATTGAGTAGCTCCAGTAGATTTCTGGTGGCATTTTTAGGATTCTCTATGTGTAGTATCATGTCATCTGCAAACAGTGACAGCTTTACTTCTTTTCCGATTTGGATTCCTTTTATTTCTTTTTCTTTCTGATTGCTGTGACTAAAACTTCCAAAACTATGTTGAATAATAGTGGTGAGAGAGGACAACTGTGTCTTGTTCCTTATCTTAGTGGAAATAGTTTCAGTTTTTCACCATTGAGAATGATGCTGACTGTGGGTTTGTCATATATGGCCTTTATTAGGTTTAGTTAAGTTCCCTCTATGCCTACTTTCTGGAGGGCTTTTATCATAAATAGGTGTTGAATTTTGTTGAAAGCTTTTTCTGCTTCTATTGAGATGATCATATGGTTTTTATTCTTCAGTTTGTTAATATGGTGCATCACATTGATTGATTTGCATATATTGAAGAATCCTTGCATTCCTGAGATAAACCACACTTGATCATGGTGTATGATCCTTTTAATGTGCTGTTGGATACTGTTTGCTAGTATTTTGTTGAGGATTTTTGCATCTATGTTCATCAGTGATATTAGCCTTTAGTTTTCTTTTTTTGTGACAGCTTTGTCTGGTTTTAGTATCAGGGTGATGGTGCTCTCATAGAATGAGTTTGCGAGTGTTCCTCCCTCTGCTATATTTTGGAAGAGTTTGAGACAGATAGTTGTTAGCTCTTCTGTAAATGTTTGATAGAATTCGCCTGTGAAGCCATCTGGTCCTGGGCTTTTGTTTGTTGGAAGATTTTTAATCACAGTCTGAATTTCAGTGCTTGTGATTGGTCTGTTTATATTTTCTATTTCTTCCTGGTTCAGTGTCAGAAGTTTGTGCTTTTCTAAGAATTTGTCCGTTTCTTCCAGGTTGTCCATTTTATTGGCATATAGTTGCTTGTAGTAATCTCTCATGATCCTTTGTATTTCTGCAGTGTCAAGTTGTTACTTCTCCTTTTTCATTTCTAAGTGTATTGACTTGAGTCTTCTCCCTTTTATTCTTGATGAGTCTGGCTAATGGTTTATAAATTTTGTTTATCTTCTCAAAGAACCAGCTTTTAGTTTTATTGATCTTTGCTATTGTTTCCTTTATTTCTTTTTCATTTATTTCTGATCTGATCTTTATGATTTCTTTCCTTCTGCTAACTTTGGGGTTTTTTTGTTCTTCTGTCTCTAATTGCTTTAGGTGTAAGTTTAGGTTGTTTATTTGAGAAGTTTCTTGTTTCTTGAGGTAGGATTCCTCAGGGTAGACTTCCCTCTTAGAACTGCTTTTGCTGCATCCCATAGGCTTTGGGTTTTCGTGTTTTCACTGTCATTTGTTTCTAGGTATTTTTTAATTTCCTTTTGATTTCTTCAGTGATCTCTTAGTCATTTAGTAGTGTATTGTTTAGCCTCCATGTGTTTGTATTTTTTACAGACTTTTTCCTGTAATGGCTATCTAGTCTCATAGCGTTGTGGTTGGAAAAGATGCTTGATACAATTTCAATTTTCTTAAATTTACCAAGGATTGATTTGGTAAATTTCATAGATTGATCATACCCAATATATGATCTCTCCTGGAGAATGTTCCATGAGCACTTGAGAAGAAAGTGTATTCTGTTTTTTTTGGGTGGAATGTCCTATAAATGTCAGTTAAGTCCATCTTGTATAATGTGTCATTTAAAGCTTGTGTTTCCTTATTTATTTTCATTTTGGATGATCTGTTCATTGGTGAAAGTGGGGTGTTAAAGTCCCCTACTATGATTGTGTTACTGTCGATTTCCCCTTTTATGGCTGTTAGCATTTGCCTTGTGTACTGAGGTGTTCCTATGTTGGGTGCATAAATATTTACAATTGTTATTTCTTCTTCTTGGATTGATCCCTTTATCATTATGTAATGTCCTTTTGTGTCTCTTGTTATAGTCTTTATTTTAAAGTCTATTTTGTCTGATATGAGAATTGCTACTCCAGCTTTCTTTTGATTTCCATTTGCTTCGAATACCTTTTTCCAACCCCTCACTTTCAGTCTGTATGTGTCCCTAGGTCTGAAGTAGGTCTCTTGTAGACAGCATATATACAGGTCTTGTTTTTGTATCCATTCAGCCAGTCTATATCTTTCGGTTGGAGTATTTAATCTGTTTACATTTAAGGTAGTTATCAATATGTATGTTCCTATTACCATTTTCTTAACTGTTTTGGATTTGTTATTGCAGGTCTTTTCCTTCTCTTTTGTTTCCTGCCTAGAGAAGTTCCTTTAGCATTTGTTGTAAATCTGGTTTGGTGGTGCTGAATTCTCTTAGCTTTTGCTTGTCTGTAAAGGTTTTAATTTCTCTGTCGAATCTGAATGAGATCCTTGCTGGGTAGAATAATCTTGGTTGTAGGTTTTTCCCTTTCATCACTTTAAATATGTCCTGCCACTCCCTCTGGCTTGCAAAGTTTCTGCTGAAAGATCAGGTGTTAACCTTATGGGCATTCCCTTGTATGTTACTTGTTGTTTTCTCCTTGCTGCTCTCAATATTTTTTCTTTGTATTTAGTTTTTGATAGTTTGATTAATATGTATCTTGACATATTTCTCCTTGGATTTATCCTGTATGGGACTCTCTGTGCTTCCTGGATTTGATTAACTATTTCCTTTCCCATATTAGGGAAGTTTTCCACTATAATCTCTTCAAATATTTTCTCAGTCCCTTTCTTTTTCTCTTCTTCTTCTGGGACCCCTATAATTCGAATGTTGGTGCATTTAATGTTGTCCCAGAGGTCTCTGAGACTGTCCTCAATTCTTTTCATTCTTTTTTCTTTATTCTGCTCTGCAGTAGTTATTTCCACTATTTTATCTTCCAAGTCACTTATCAGTTCTTCTGCCTCAGTTATTCTGCTATTGATTCCTTCTAGAGAATTTTTAATTTCATGTATAGTGTTGTTCATCATTGTTTGTTTGCTCTTTTGTTCTTCTAGGTCCTTGTTAAATGTTGCTTGTATTTTCTCCATTCTATTTCCAAGATTTTGGATCATCTTAACTATCATTACCCTGAATCCTTTTTCAGGTAGACTGCCTATTTCCTCTTCATTTGTTTGGTCTGCTTGGTTTTTACCTTGCTACTTCATCTGCTGTGTGTTTCTCTGTCTTCTCATTTTGCTTAACTTACTGTGTTTGGGGTCTCTGTTTCGCAGGCTGCAGGTTCATAGTTCCCATTGTTTTGGGGGTCGGCCTCCAGTGGCTAAGGTTGGTTCAGTGGGTTGTGTAGGCTTCCTGGTGGAGCGGACTGGTGCCTGTGTTCTGGTGGATGAGGCAGGGCCTTGTCTTTCTGGTGGGCATGACTGCGTCCGGTGGTGTGTTTTGGGGTGTCTGTGACCTTATTATGATTTTAGGCAGCCTCTCTGCTAATGGGTGGGATTGTGTTCCTCTCTTGCTGGTTTGGCATAGGGTGTCCAGCACTGTAGCTTGTTGGTCATTGAGTGGAGCTGGGTCTTAGCATTCAGACGGAGATCTCTGGGACAGCTTTCGCCGTTTGATATTACATGGAGCCGGGAGGGCTCTGGTGGACCAGTGTCCTGAACTCAGCCCTCCCACCTCAGAGGCACAGGCCTGACACCCAGCTGGAGCACGAAGACCGTGTCAACCACATGACTCAGAAGAAAAGGGAGAAAAAGAAAGAAAGAAAGAGAGGGAGAGAGAGAGGGAGGGAGGGAGGGAGGGAGGAAGGAAAGAAATGAAAGTTATTAAAATTAAAAATTAAAAAAATTATTAAAAGTAAAAAAATTAAAAAGTAAAAAAAAAAAAAAATCGAAAAAAGAAAGAAAGAAGAGAGCATCCAAACCAAAAATCAAATCCACCAATGATAACAAGCACTAAAAACTATACAAAAAAAAAAAAAAATGGACAGACAGAATCCTAGGACAAATGGTAAAAGCAAAGCTATACAGACAAAATCACACAGAGAAGCATACACATACACACTCACAAAAAGAGAAAAAGGAAAAATATATATATATCTATATATATTTTTAAAAAAAGGGAGAGAGCAACCAAGTCAATACACAAATCTACCAATGATAATAAACTCTAAATACTAAATACTAAACTAAGGTAAATGTAAAACCAGAAACCAGTCAGTCGCACACAGCAAACCCCAAGTGTACAGTTGCTCCCAAAGTCCACCTCCTCAATTTGGTATGATTCGTTGTCTATTCATGTATTCCACAGATGCAGGTACATCAAGTTGATTGTGGAGATTTAATCCGCTGCTCCTGAGGCTGCTGGGAGTGATTTTCCTTTCTCTTCTTTGTTCGCACAGCTCCTGGGGTTCAGCTTTGGATTTGGCCCCGCCTCTGTGTGTAGGTCACCTGAGGGCGTCTGTTCTTTGCTCAGACAGGATGGGGTTAAAGGAGCAGCTGATTCAGGGGCTCTGGCTCACTCAGGCCAGGGGGAGGGAGGGGTATAGAATGTGGGGTGAGCCTGCTGCGGCAGAGGCTGGTGTGACGTTGCAGCAGCCTGAGGCGTGCCGTGCGTTCTACCGGGGAAGTTGTCCCTGGACCACGGGACTCTGGCAGTGGCGGGCTGCACAGGCTCCCGGGAGGGGAGGTGTGGATAGTGACCTGTGCTCGCACACAGGCTTCTTGGTGACGGCAGCAGCAGCCTTAGCGTCTCATGCCCGTCTCTGGGGTCCGCGCTGATAGCAGCGGCTCGCGCCTGTCTGTGGAGCTCGTTTAGGCGGCGCTCTGAATCCCCTCTCCTTGAGCACCCCGAAACAATGGTCTCTTGCGTCTTTGGCAGCTCCAGAGTTTTTCCCGGACTCCCTCCCGGCTAGCTGTGGTGCACTAGCCCCCTTCAGGCTGTGTTCACGCCGCCAACCCCAGTCCTCTCCCTGCGATCCGACCGAAGCCCGAGCCTCAGCTCCCAGCCCCGCCCGCCCCGGCGGGTGAGCAGACAAGCCTCTCGAGCTGGTGAGTGCTGCTCGGCACTGCTTCTCTGTGCGGGAATCTCTCCGCTTTGCCCTCTGCACCCCTGTGGCTGCGCTCTCCTCCGTGGCTCCGAAGCTTCCCCCCTCCACCACCTGCAGTCTCCGCCCGCGAAGGGGCTTCCTAGTGTGTGGAAACCTTTCCTCCTTCACAGCTCCCTCCCACTGGTGCAGGTCCCGTCCCTATTCTTTTGTCTCTGTTTTTTCTTTTTTCTTTTGCCCTACCCAGGTACGTGGGGGGTTTCTTGCCTTTTGGGAGGTCTGAGGTCTTCTGCCAGCGTTCAGTAGGTGTTCTGTAGGAGTTGTTCCACATGTAGATGTGTTTCTGATGTATTTGTGGGGAGGAAGGTGATCTCCACGTCCTAGTCCTCCGCCATCTTGAAGGTCTCCTCAGAACTATTTTAGAAAATTAAGAGTGTCATGTATGTTGCTTCTTTCAAATGAGATATTAGGCTCACTAAATTCAGATTAAAAATGTGATTGTCCCAGAATATTCATTTATCAAACACAATTCTCAGGAAACAGGCGTAACCACAGAGCTACCAAATATATAAATAGTATAAACCTATCTGTGGTGGCTGCAAAACCAAACCTTTGTCTCACTGAACTGCCTCCGTTTTGTGACACTGAGGTTCCGTATTTTATCCTATGTAATTCTTCCTAGAATTGATATTTTAAAATTGGGAAGCAATTTAGCATGTTGCATTGCCCTGCTCTATTAGCCCAGGCCAACATTAAAGACACATCTTAATAGCATAATGGGCAGTTGGGCATCTAAACTTTACCCTGCCATGGATCATTTTTGGCAGCTGTGCTTTTTATTCATCAGTCTGATTGAAACCGCTTTCCTGACAGAAGCAAAGATCATCTTCTTTGTTCAAAATTCCCATAAAAGGCAAAATGGAAGTCTTTGCAGACAGACTGGCGTGCCTGAATAAATTTATTTTCCTAGGCTTCTAGCCACAACAGTAAGCAAACAAATGCCTTTACCTACATCTTTAAGTATAGCATAGGCTAGCACATTTATAGGATTAAATAATGCTCTTTGCTTTGACTTCTTCCTTGTCTGTTTTAAATCATTGCCCAAACTTGCATTTTTAAATCTTAACCTTATAATTCTTAACCTTTAGCCCTGGGCTGTTTGAGCAATCTATGGCTGTGTGTGTGTGTTTGTCTGTGTCTATGTGTGTACACATACACTGTCTGTGATGTTGGGGGAGGAGGAGGACTGGACTTTCTTTTTAATCCTCTTTCTTTATAGGGAGCAGACCTCAAAGGGTTTCCTTTCCTAGCTTCTTAACTTCTCTTCCAAGCATAATGATTCTAGACAGACCAAACGAGTGACCAGTGATCCATCGTGTTTTTAATCATTTACAGTCTGATTCCTACACGGTGGTGCCTGATATTTGGTTTTGAAGAATGCTTTCCTGAAGAATACATTCAACCCAGAATTTCTGAGCAATAAATTACCTGTGCTGGGGGCTCTTGACAGCTTGTATTATTTTGCCCTCGTTGAAAATAATGGATGATTTGGAACAATGCTCCCTTTTGAATTCAAATATAAAAGGATAGAGTTTTAGAGCTCAAGATAATAAGTAGACCCTCAACAAACAGACTGGACCCAAATCTCCCCCAGAGAGCAAAGATTTGAGGGGTGAAAACATTGGGGAGAGGAGATATAAACATAAGCATTTGTACATGACTTGTTTTTTTGTCAGGGCTGGGAAAATCTTTTTGTATCCTGCACTGTCCCAGATGCTCAGTCAACTATATAGTTATAGTTATACTAACATGAGGCAGAGCAGAGCTTTGTGCAAATATTATGATCATCCCAAATTACCCAGGAGAAATCCGGTCTCCAGTTTGGCTAGTGAGCCAACCTCTTTCTATCCCCAACTGGGAGGTGGGGGAGTGGAGGGCAAGGGTCTTGCAATTGTTGGCACTGTGGATAGATCACAAGGGAAACTGAATTTTAGCTGAATATGCATCTGTTTACACATTGGTGCAAATTAATCATCATATATTAAATTATAACACTATTGTTTAAATGCTTGTAGAAGAAAGGAACAAATGTTTTCATATGTAAGTGCATATGTACCTCCTATAAGTAGTCCCCAGAGCAGAGAATAATCCCAAAGTAATGATGTGACTTAGAAATGGAACTATCTTTCTATATATATAAAATGTTGTAAGCAGTGGTCAGGTTTCCAGGCTAAACAAAAGTGATCTGAATTTCTAGTTTATTTAAACTAGAGTTTTAAAATTTAAGATAAGAGTTAAGATCACTGTCCAAGAGGCAATATACCACATGAGTTAAGAATCAGAGATACCCACTTTTGAGTCTGGGCTCGCCCACTCACTGGTAGTGTCACTTTGGGGGGTTTTTGTGACCTCTCTGAACGCAGTTTCCTAGTCTGTACATGACAGGGATCAGCAAGCTAGGACCTCTGGGACAAATGTGGCTTGCCATCTGTTTTGGCTCAACTTGCAAGCTAATTTTTTAAATCTTTAAGTATTAAAATCAAAGGAAGAAGAATGTTTCGTGACACACAAACATAGTATGAAATTTAAATTTCATGATCCATAGATAAAGCTTTATTGGAAGATAGCCACGCTCATTTGTTTACGTATGGTTTGCTTTCTATGCTGCTTTCTTGTGACCAGACAGAAAGTTACAGTAGGGACTGCATGGCCCACAGAGCCTAAGATAATTAATCTGTGGCCCTTTACAGAAAATATTTATCTAACCCTGCTGTAATATCTACCTTGTGGTGTTACCATTAGGATTGAATGTTATATAAAGTGTTTAGTGCAGGGAATTAGAGTGAGGAAGCCCTGGGCTTATGCTGCTTCTGAAAATGAATATGGGGCTGTGTGTGAAGACCTCTCAAGTACAGAAAAAAAGACAAACTGGGAAATAATCCCAACATACTATCACTTCCCTTCAATTTACAAGAATGCATGTTGGTGTCAGAAGATATTTGTAGAAAAATGGAAATGTCCCCATTTTGTCAATCTGGTCTAACTTAATAGCAACTGGATTATAAATTGCCAGTAACAATTCAGCATCCATTTTAATAAGAGGTAAAATTTTGCCATAGACAATACTTTATTAGTTATATTTTTATTGTTACTCTATTATTGACTATTTCATGATGGGATGGGAATCTCTATTTAATATATAGAAGCAACTATATTCAATATCCTGTGATAAACCATAATGGAAAAGAATATGAAAAGGAATGTATACATATGTATAACTGAATCACTTTGCTGTACAGTAGAAATTAACACAACATTGTAAATCAACTATACTTCAATAAAATAATTTTTTTAAAAAAAGGAAAGATGCAGATAACCCTCAAAAATATATATAGAAGCATGTCAAAGTGTCTAATAATGAAAAAATAGTTATTAAAACATATTTCATGATCAAATAATTTGTTACTGAAGTAAGGATGATGAATGAAATGTAAAGATTCACTCCAGGATGGAAATTCTTTCCCTCTCTTAACAATAATAAAAGCTACACTACATCGAGTGCTTCTTCTGTCAAGTGCTATGTAGGAATTTATTTTTAATTCTTCCAACAGCCCTGTGAGATAAGTAGGAAACTGGGAATAAGAATAGTTAATTCCATTGATGTGGAAAACTAATACAGATGTAGGCCAAGGGAGAGCGTGATGGCATCCTTTGGGGTGTATCCCCACTTTTGGTATAGCCACAAGGGCCCGATAATTAAGCCAAGATTCATTTTTAATGGAAACATGTGGCTTTCTCTCTAAATGCATTTCAACTGTAACTGTTATTATTAAATCAATAACCATAACAATAGTAGTACCAATACTACTATTATCAGTAATGCTTACTTATTGTTTCAGTCACAAATATTTATGACCCACTATGTAACAGACACTGGATTTGGCCCTGGGTACACTATGGAAAACAAAATGAAATTGTTTATCCCATGGATCCTACATTTTAATCAGCAGCGGCAGATAACAATCAAATGAAAAAATTTTAAAATAAACTAGAAAATATCAAGAAATATTAAGTTCTATGGTTGACTACACAGTAGGGGAAAGGGGAAGAACACTTTTGATTAGGTGGTCATATTAGAGTAGGCTACAAGACTCCTAGTTGTAACCTCAGAAAGATTTTGTAACCTCAGAGAGATTTAAGGTTATATCTCAGAGACCCTCTTAGCTAGATAAAGGCTTTAAGAATCTTAAAGGCCTTGTCCAAAAGACCCTTACGCTTAGCCCAAAGTAGAATGAAGTCCGTCTCAAAGAGACTTGTGGGAGTGGCTTTGTCTAATGGAGTCGACTACAAAAAGATTTATAAGAAACTATAACTATGGAAGCACCTACAGCTTTGAATGAATTGAACAGAAATCATTTACACTTCTGGGAAGAGGCTTCTGGGCCCCCAAACTTTAATGAACAGGAAGCAGACTGAGAAATCTACTCAGCTACAAACACAGGCCATTTCTAAAGAAAAGGAAGATGACTCACTAAGAGATAGGAAGAGCCTCTTGCAGAAAGGAGAACTGAGCCCTAATCAAGGACTGGAAGCAGGTGCCCATTGGATTTCATAGGTGTTGTTGACTAGTGACTACTCCGGGCCTCCCTTTACCTTTTTGTTTTTTGTTTTTTGTTTTTTTTACAATTATGTAATCAAAGGGTGTATGTATACAAAGGATGAAGGGAAGGGAAGGGCAGGTGTCAAATAACTCGTCTCTCAGTTCACTCGCCTTCAAATCAATATAAATTATTCTTTAAAAGCTGTGACTGAGGAACTTCCCCTGAGAAGCCTCCTCTTACCCCATTCTACTTCAAACTAATTTAAATGATGAAATATTCTGAACCTGAGCCTGAATAGTGGGATAAGACTTTTGGAGGTCTTGGGAAGGGGCAAGTTCATTCTCCATGTGGGATAATTGTCAGTCATTAGGGTCCAGAACTTTTTTTTTAATTCATCCATCCTCCTTTTCCCCAAACTTCTGGCAACCACTGATCTTTTACTGTCTCTATAAGTTTTGCCTTTTCCAGAATGTTATATAGTTGGAATCATACAGCGTGCAGCCTTTTCAGACTGACTTTTTCCACTAACAATATGTACTTAAGCTTCCTCCATGTCTTTCAATGGCTTGGCAGCTCATTTCTCTTTATTGTTGAATAATATTCTGTTGTATGAATGTATCACTTTATCCATTCATCTTTTGAAGAACATTTCGGTTGCTTCCAGTATTTTGGCAATTATGAATAAAGTCTCTTTAAGCATTCATATGCAGGTTTTTGTAAGGACAAAAGTTTTCAACTCATTTGGGTAAATACCTGGAAGCACAATTGCTGGATCATATAGTAAAACCAAATTTAGCTTTGTAAGGAACTGCTGTACTGTCTTCCAATGTGGCTGTAGCATGCTGCATTCCCACCAACAATGAATAAATAAGAGTTCCTATTTTTCTACATCCTCACCAGCATTTGGTAGTTTAATTTTGTTATTTTCTTTGTTGTTAATTCTTTGGGAAATTTTGTAGGCAATCATCTCATCTGTGAACAAAGACAGTTTTGTTTTGTTTTGTTTTCCTTCCCTATTTGTATACCTTTTGTTTCCTTTTCTTATTGCAAAAGCTAGGACTTCTACTATGATGTTGAGTAGGAATGGTAAGAGGGACATCCTTGCCTTGTTCTTGATCTTAGGGGGGAAAAAATCTCATTTCTCACCATTAAGTATAATGTTAGCTGTAGGTTTTTTGTAAATGTTCTATATCAAGTTGAGAAATTTCTCTTCTATTCTTAGATTACTGAGTGTTTTGTTTTGGGTTTTTGGTTTTTTGTTTGTTTTTGTTTTTACTCATGAATGAGTGTTAGATATTGCCAAATGCTTTTTCTGCATCTATTGATAAGATCATATGATTTTCTTCTTTATCCTGTTGTTGTGATTTAGTGCATTACTTGATTTTCAAGTGTCGAACTAGCCTTGTATATCCAGAAAAAATATCCCACATAGTTATGTTGTATAATTTTTTAATATATTTTTGGATTTGAATTGCTAATATTTGAGGATGTTGCATCTATACTCATGAACAATATTGGTCTCTAGTTTTTATTTCTTGTAATGGCTTCTTCTGGTTTTGGAGAATCCAGAAGTTTGTCCCCATTTTTTCCTTGATTTCTTGCCTTGAATATTTCTCTTGAGGAGTCCAATTTGATCCTAAATTTGTTTTCTTTCAAATGTGAACTTTTTAATTTTGCTGCTTGAATATTTTTGCATCTTCTCAGTATTGCCAGTACTTTGAAGTCTCACAGTGATGGGCCTTAGTGTGATCATTTTCTTAATAATTCTGCTAGACATTTTTTAGGCTCTGTTTATTTGGAAACTTCGTTGCTTTAGTTTTGGAACGTTTTATTGTTGTATTCTTCATTTACTAATTTCCTCCCTTCTGTTATCTTGTTTGGGGAACTCTTTTTGGTCAGCCTTTGGACTTCCTGGACTGATCTACTAATAATCTTATCTTTTTATGTCTATCATATTTTTCATTTAATTTTGTTCTGCTTTCTGTGATACCTTGGTTTTATTATCTAGCTCTTTGGATGAGTTTTTTATTTCTATATTCATATTTCCAGTCTTTAAGAGCTCTATCTAGCTAACTGACAGTTCCACTTTTATAGTGCCCTATTGGATGCAATGACTTATTTATCTGAGAACATAAATTATAGTTTTAACTATAGTCTTCATCTGTTCTCTGCATTCCTGTTTTCTATGAGTTCTTTTTTTCTCTTTGATGTCTTTATTTTTGGGTGGGGCTTTCCTCTATAGCCTGGGATTTTTGTTATCTGTTCATTTTTAAGATTGGGGCTTCAGAAGCTTGAATTGAAGGTCTGTGTGAGAACATGAAATCTTCCACCTGAGAGACTTCTCCTTGAGAGTGACTTATTTGGAACTTTTTCATTTCATATTGGGAATCCCACCCCACAGTCCATCCCATTTTCCCCAAAACATAACCCTCCAACCTCCTGGTAGCAGTGTATGATAAGCATTATGGGGGATTTCAGTTGCATAGTTCAGTGTCTAAACATTTATTTAATTTATCTGTTTTTAATTATCTGTTTGGCTCCTTTCTTCTGCCTTCTGCTCTACCTCCTGTCCCTGAGCTCAGTGCATCTTATTCTCTTTTTTTTTTAATAGAGTATCTCTCCATTTACTTAAATTTTCTTTGATTTCTTTCATCAACATGTGGTAGTTTTTACCTCACAAGTCTTGTAGATGTTTTGCTAGAATTATACCTAGGTAATTCATTTGCCTTGTTTTCCATGTGTCCACTGCTAGTATATAGAAATGCAATTGATTTTTTATTTAAAATTTTCCAGCTGACATATAATTGACAAATAACATTGTGTAAGTTTAAGGTGTATGATGTGATGATTTGATACCTGTGTGTATTGTGAAATTATTACCACAATAAAGTTAGTTAATACATCTGTCACCTCATATAATTACCTTTTTGTGTGTCGGTATGGCGAGAATGTTTTAGATCAACTCTTTTAAAGGACTTTCAAGTATATAATATAGTATTGTTAACTATAGTCACTATGCTGTACATTAGATTCCCAGAACGTATTCATCTTATAACTGGAAGTTTGTACCCTTTGACCAACATCTCATTTTTCCCACCCTCCAGTCCATTCTACTCTTCTTTATATGATTTTTTTTCTTTTTAGATTCCACATGTAAGTGATATCTTACAGTATTTGTTTTTCTCTGTCTGGCTGCTTTACTTAGCATGATGCCCTCAAGGTCCATTCATGTCACAGAGGAGGGCCTCTTATTCCGATTCAGGATAAACCTGCAGTCTCCTGCCAGACTCAAGATGGGTGAATCTGTTGACTGCACACACCAGGGAAGAAGATTTTACCTGTCTCTAGAGAGACTTCCCACCACCTTCCTGATTGCAGCACCATACCTTCCCTGCTTTGTGAAATGCCCTTTCCCAGAGCCTGTGCAGGGATCTGGAGAAAGAACTAAGTGTCTTTCTCTCCAGCCAGTACTTTTATCCAGCTTTCTCAGCAATACTGACTCCTCCATTCACTTTCCATTTACTGCAAATAGTTGCCTTTTCAATCTATTATTGTCTCTTCTTGCATTCTTTTTCTTTTTGTGTTTTTACCATTTTTAATTCCTTTACTTTCACTTTAATGAGGTTTGGGGAGAGAACTGAAATGAAAACCATGTGTTTAATCTTTGTATAATCAGAAAGCTACTGGAATCATTACAAACATACAAAATAAAAATTTAAGGAATAGCGTACTACTTTATTCCAGATATACCAAGGGCATATGATCACTAACCGAGACATGCACTTAATTTAAGCAAAACCAAAATTTGGTCTAAGCATTCATGTTATTAAAGACCACATTTCCTAAACTGTATAATTTGTTTAATTCTCTCTCCCTAAAAATGCTATACTAAATAAGCGAAGAATGATTTCCTAGTTGTCTAACATTGACTATGTATCCTTTTCTTATAATATCACTTACATGTGATCTTGTAAAGTCTAAGGAGGCTGAATTTAGGGGTGTCGAAGCCCATACAAATCATAAAGAGGGGAAGTCCTTTCATCCTTGGCACTCCTCAGAGCCTATAAGTACTTTCATTCAAGGGAAAATGAAAATGAAATGATGTAACAAATGATGTCTTTAGATCCCTGGGCATGCAATGGGTCTTTCTCAATATTTTTCCAATATTTAAACTTCTTTTTAATTCTCCTTCTTCATTTTCCCTTTTGGTGGATTCTCCACCGTATACAGTGCCCACCTCCCACTAAGAATATCAGGTGAATCAGATCCTTCTCTCCTTCCCTTCCTGTTTCAGTCAGGCACAGCCCAATGTCAGAGTCCTGGGAAAGATTATGCAGGTTGTGTCCTATTCATAAGAACACCCTTTCAAGATGGTCAATGGGGACTGAAAATCAACTGGGGTCTGCTTGCCAAGCCTGGCACCTATGGGTCTGCGTCTCCCCAGATGGGATGCCATATTCTACAATAATTCATACAAAAATTCAGTTTGGACTAACAGTAGCTGTGGTCATTCAGATCTTCCTCCCAGGGCTTTGCATTCTAAAGACACCCTCATATGCACCTCAGCTGTAGCAGCTTGTGGATCAGACCGATTCTGCAGCATTACTTTGATGTGATTTCTATTGTCCATCCCTCAGTTATTCTTGGGTCTTATCAGTTCTCTCCACTTACCTCCCATTAATATTGTGAGGCCCCATAACAGTTCAGTAAATTTCACTTTAGGTAAAGAAGGCCGAGTTGGTGATGATCGTTTAAAACCAAAACTGATACAGAGAATGTGTAAATACATGGATGGAATAGTATTGCCTGTTTCTTTTGGGAATGGGGGACTTGGTGGTGCAGTGTGAGAGAAAAGGAGGAGGGCAGGGATATGAAGCAGAAAGGAAGGTTGATAAATTATTGAAAAATGTGAGCTCTGGTTCTTTGTAGTATTCTCTATCAAGGACTTTCCTCCCACCATTTCCCTACCTTGCCTGCCCCCCACCGCAGCTCTCTGACTTGCAGCCTAGTGACAAAAGTGTGAGCTACCTAGTGTTCGAGGCATAAAGCCATTGCTCTGGTGGGCTTTATCCTGGGGATGGCTATGTCCACACTAATAAGAGCTGACAATAGTAATAAGAG
Organism: Balaenoptera physalus; assembly: GCF_965194825.1. Lineage (NCBI taxonomy): Eukaryota > Metazoa > Chordata > Mammalia > Artiodactyla > Balaenopteridae > Balaenoptera > Balaenoptera physalus. The sequence continues at coordinate 29,074,171 of NC_138892.1, read as the reverse complement.
CATACAAAATGGTGGAGATGTGAGCATCAAAGCAAAGAACAATATTCGTCTTGAAACAAGGTCACTTGCTTTAGTGTGGGGCTGAGTAGGAAGGAGGATCTCAGACCAGAGGTTTTTTAAATAATCGAGAAACCAGATAGCAGTGCTTTTTCAAAAAATTGCTTTATGGCAGAACTAGGTAAAATGAGAGTTTGAAAAGTGAAATAGAAGAAAATAATCAAAAGTCAAAGTTTTTTCCTTAAGTCTGAGACACCACAGGAACAGAAGAGCCTGATTAAAATGAGCCATTTTACCAGATACATATGTTAGATTATTAATTCCAGTGCACAGTGTTCAAAAACGGAGAGAAAAAGATTTCCAAAGAACACTCTCAAAAGTAGTGTGAGCTTGGTGTCCTAGGTAGTGTTACCCATAAAGGGAAGAGCAGATAAGCAAATTCAATTTGGAAAATAATGACCCATACTATGAACTGGGACCCATGTGACAAGCTGCTGATACAAAATATAGCAGAATCCTGTGTCATAAAGGCTTATGCAATTGGAACCTTTCAAAATGATAGAGTTCCTGCTGTTTTGTTTTGTTGGCTTGTTTCTTCTAGTCTGTAAGCCTCACTGGACAATAACATAAAACAAGGAATTTGTTAAGGAAAAAAATATTTTAAAGTAGATGTAACAGCTGTCTAGGCTAGATGTGAGAAGATGAAAGCATAATGACTGTGGAAGTAGTGAAGGGTGAGATGTGTACAGAAATTGAGTATATACGGAGTCTCCCTGATTGGCACTTCATTAATTGCAGTAGGAAGATCCTCTGGTAATTCACACAGAGGCTAGACTAAAGGTTTCTTGACATTATTCAGTTCACTGTAAGCCATTTGTGGTCCTGATGATGAATACATATGAAGTTAGCTAAGTAAATCAATTCAGAAGATGCTTGGAAAATGCACAGGTGGACCAAGTGAGAATGAAACTGATGACCTATAATATACTGTGATGTGTTTTGCTGAGGCACAAATTTGAATCATGGGATCTATAAAGCTGGAGAGCCCAGAGAGTTATTTGGCACATTTTTGTTGTTGTTTATATATCTTTAAATAAATAGTACCTCTTGCCTTTACATAAAATCAAGATTTTCTTTCACCCCAGGAAAATATCTGGATGGTAATTGCCTGCGTTTAGAGAAAAAATTTAGAATGATGGAATGTCACTTTGGGATCCTTTGGGAATAGTTCAAAGGGATAAGTTGTTATCCTCCAGATTAGTTAAAACTGAGGACAGATTTTGCACCAAATTATAAGAGTATGCTTGTGTTTGTCTGACTTAAAATGTTGGCTCTCTAGTCAACACGAAATGAATTTCATGGAACAAGAAGCACTAAAACATAGGTATCTGTCCTCCAGAGAAGCTGCAGTAGGAGCCCAACTGAAGGCATGGTGTATCTGCTGTGAGTCTCACGTTGAGCGTCACAAAGGCAGATGCAGGTTTAATTTGCTTGTTGCTTCTCACATGAGCAGGTTCTAGTAAGCGTGCTCCAATGTTGAACAGCTGCAAGTGGTTCATTACCAAACAGGGATTAATAATTTGTGAAAGCAATTGTAGGTAGGTCATCTTTGAGAGCTGGTAAAAATGCTTGGTCCTTTATTAGAAATGGTTCAGAAAATAAAAGACAACATTTAGTTTTGCTGGTGGTTGTGAAAGAAGGTAAGATAAAGAGTGTACTATTAAATGCAGTAGTAGCTCACCTCAGGGATGTGATGAATTGCATTAACAGTGATATTAGAAATAAGAAAATAAGAAAAAAAGGGTGTTATTTGTTAACTGAGAGAATTTTCTGTGGTCTTAAACTGTGATCATTTAGCATATCAAGGGGAATTCATAGTGTAAACAAGACTTGAAAGGGAAATTTTCAGCTACTTTTGGGATCTAATGGGTTTCAGGTACCCTGAGGCATCAGAGTTCACAGATTCGATCTTTGCCAGTTAGTCCCTCACCTGGCATTCCAGTCTGGAACCCTGAGCTAGCTATTTCATATCTCTGAGCCTCAATGCTTCATCAGAAATATAGGGTTCAGGGGCTTCCCTGGTGGCGCAGTGGTTGAGAGTCTGCCTGCCAATGCAGGGGACACGGGTTCGAGCCCTGGTCTGGGAAGATCCCACATGCCGCGGAGCAACTAGGCCCATGAGCCACAACTACTGAGCCTGCGCGTCTGGAGCCTGTGCTCCGCAACAAGAGAGGCCGCGACAGTGAGAGGCCCGCGCACCGCGATGAAGAGTGGCCCCCACTTGCCGTAACTGGAGAAAGCCCTCGCACGGAAACGAAGACCCAACACAGCCATAGATAAGTAAATAAATAAATAAATAAATAAATGGATCATCACGTTTTAAAAAAAAAGAAATACCGGGTTCAAAACGCATACACCTTATAAGGGTGCTCACAGTATTAAAAGGAAAATAATATCCAAGAAACTTTTTTGTGATCTCTATACTACCATAAAAAATAACAAACTATGGTTATTTCATGATGAATCCATATGCTAATTTCTAACTCTTCCTCTCTGTTCCCCCAAACAGATTTCTTAACAATGCCTACTAGGTCATTTTCAATTAGCTCAGTCCTAGTTATTCTTTGTTAGTGAATGCCAATGTACTGCTTTGATGAACAAAACTATATAATTCACACCACCGTTTGGCTTTTCCCTCAATTAGTCCTAACAGAATTGATTATGTCCATTGAAAGAGAGTGTCACATTTCTTCATCACCTGTTCTTTGTCTATTTTCTGCCATCTCAGCTAATTCCTGAAAAATAAAATATGTTTTAGATTTCTTTTCATCTTCTTATACTTTGTGGTAGGTAAAAATAATAGCTTCCCAAAGATGCCCCTGGCTTAATCCCTGGAAGCTGTGAATATGTTACTTTACATGGCAAAAGGAGCTTTGTGGATGTGATTAAGGAACTTGAGGTGTGAGAACATCTTGGGTTATGCCAGTGAGTTCATTGTAACTACAGGGGCTTTGTAATAGGGGGCAGTAGAGTCAGAATCAGAGAAGCAAGGTGACAGCAGAAGCAGAGGTTTGAGTGATGTGGAGCCATGAGCCAAGGAATGTGGGCAGCCTCTAGAAGCTAGAAAAGGCAAGGAAATGGATTTGCCCCGGAGCCTCCAGAAGGAATGCATCTCTGCTGATACATTTTAGACTTGCGTCCTCCAGAACTCTAAGTGAATCAATTGGTGTACTTTAAGCCACTAAATTTGTGGTAGTTTATCACAGCAGCAATAGGAAACCAACACGGCTAATTTTATGAGTTATTTTTTATTTGTTGGTGGAGGGGTGTTAGTGTTGGTGATACAGGTTTTATAACTGAGTCAGGAAACCAAAAACAAAGAAAATATCAGTCAGCCAAACCAAGAGCTGCTCTCAGGGCTTCTCTATGTCTCACATAGGTTATAACAATAACCAGGAACTTGGCAATTTAGAGACTCAAAGAACCTCAAAACTAATCAAAGCAATACTGAAATAGTTGCTAGAATATTTATCAGCTGAGAAATTTAGGGAAGGACATAAATGGTGTGTAAATATTGTGAACTCTAAGTTATTCAAATCTTCATTATTTTTTTTTCCCACTCTATACAGCTTCCATTTATACCAGGCCAGCCATATCCCATTTAACTCTTCCAGCAACTCTGGAAGCCTATATGGTTAATATCCTCCATCCTAATGGGGAAATTGGGGCTGAGACAGAACAATTTACGTAACTCAGCCACTCAGCTCATAAGTATTAAGTCCCCACGGAGCCCTAATTACAACAAGTTGCAAATGTACTTTTTAAATGTCAGTCATTTCCTTGTCTTCACAAAAAAAAGATACTCTTTTTTATCTTTTGTGTCCCCAGCACCTAGCCCAGTGACTGCTACATATGATACACTTAATTTGCTGATGGACTAAATAGATGACATAGCTGTTCTGTGGCTAACTCTTAGGTTGAAGAGTGCACAGTTCATCAGGTTTGGACCCCTGCTACAGTATCTCATCTAGTAAGTTCAAACAACACTTTGCCCTGTGCTCCATGATACCTATGGGAATATAAAAAGACCTTTTGTTGAGATTATTTTTTAAATAAATCACTTAATATATAGTAAAATGTGTAGCTATTTAGCTTAAAATGGGTTTCTGGATTAGTCAGAAGTCACTATTAGGTTAAATAATACAATAACAATGACTCCAAGAAGAAAACAAAGTAATAGAGTTTCTTTAACAATGTGGTAAGAAATTCACTGGAGTTAAATGTTTAATCAAAAACATTCAATAAAAGTAGAATTGCTCCTGAAAGCCAGGCTGCATTTTTGGTGAATTAACTAGACAGATTCTACAAACATTTGTCTAAGCCATTATCTGGAAAATCACTTTCAACTCTAATATGATGAAAATATATTATCCATGCTAATAACAACGTCCCATCTGTTTAAACACTTTACAACCTACTGAAAGCCATACCTGCAGAAGGCCTTATGGCTCTGAATTTAAAAACAGTTGCAAGTTGAATTCATGTGGCAGAATTACCTGGTAAACAGGCCCTATGAGCTTTCTGTTAAAGGGCTTCTTTGGTACTGTGAACTAACCTTTCAAAATAAACTACCAGAACCAGCCATGGGCACATTTTACAGGGCCATGGATTCTCTCTAACCAGTGATAAGTGACTGCTCAGTTCTAAGATATTTTATTTTATTTTATTTCTGGCTGCACCATGTGGCGTGTGAGATCTCAGTCCCTAACCAGGGATCAAACCCATGCCCCCTGCAGTGGAAGCATGAACACCTAACCAGTGGACTGCCAGGGAATTCCCTCTAAGATATTTTATTGTAATGGCTTCTTCTTCAAGACCAAAAGGTATCTGATATGAAAACCCAAAAGATAAGCAAAGAGTACAACCCCAAATAAAGTCTGTTTATAAGCCATGAGTGTTTAATGCTCAACAAATTTAGAACATTTATTACCCATCCAGTTATCAAGGAATATAAAAAATTTGAAGGTATAAAGGCCATTATTTCAGATTTAAATCACTTTAAGCAAGCAGGTAAGCATTTCTTCCCTCAATGAGTACAGAGTACAGTACAGTAATATTTTAGTTTGGTAGCAAACTGGGAGTAAACCAACCCAGAAATATCCAAGGGATACATTAACCAAATGATTAAGAACATTAATACAATTCAAAATAGTGAAATAGTCCTACAATACGAAAAACATTCCCTTTCATAGGGAAAATGTGGGTCAATGTGAATACTGGATACTAACATATGTAGTTGGATTTTCAAAATAAAGCTTTCAATTTACAAAGCATGTTGAATATGTTAATGATTTTTTATAACAACTCTGTGTGGTAAGTTTAGAACCAGCTTCATTTTCCAGATGAGAAAGCAAAGACTTATAGTGACTTAGTTATTGTCTGAAGTCACAAAAATTTTAAGAGCTAAAGTAGAAAATTTTGGTCTAAGGCTAGTGTACATTTCTCAGTCTTTGCCCCTTCTTCAACATCTCAACCAATCCTGCTATATTTATCAGTAGAGATTTTAAAGGGGTTACCTACATATGATATTCCAACAAAGAATAAAGGTCTTAATAGGCTGCAAATTCTAGAAACATTAAATATATCAAATTCAAAAATATTGTAGTACCCTTTTGGATATACTAAAAAGGTACTATGTTAGATGGCAGTGTTCCTCATTGTAGACTCAAACTGAGGCCTGAGTAATTCTTCAAAGCCAGCTGAAAGAAAGCAGTAGGAGGGTGATACACCAGACTGTTTAATCAGTGTCCAGTTCACTAAATACATTTATATAAATGCAATAACTTTTGATGATATGAATGTACAATCAAACACACCTGAGCAAAAATTCTGGTAAAATATTATCTCTCCAAAATACTGAAAAACAGGAAAAGTGAAAAATAAAAGGTATTTTAGAGTGAGGAAAGAATAATTTGATTGTAGCGAGAGGAATACTAGTGAATTCCTAGCGCTCAAGGGGAAGCTCTAAGCATTGATCCAAAAGCATCTAATTATGCCCAGAAAGGTGAGTTTTCTCCACAATATTGAAGGTGATGAATTAGACAGGAGAGAGTTGTTGCAGGAAATAAAAGGCCCAACTGTAGTTTACCATCCAAAGACCTTTATAAGCCTACCTTGTATCAAATTTTCAGTAGAAATTTTGGGACAGATGATAATATCTCTAAATGCAGTTCTAAGAGCTGAAAAATCTCAGTGTTTAACCTAGGGAGATTCTGACGAATTTGGTGTGCTTAGCCCAACTTTACTGGATTCATACTTTAGGAAACTGCAGCTGATTTATCTCAGACAAAGCATTTCCCCAAGGAGAACATTTAAAATGTAATTCTTATTTTTTTTTATTGTTTGCTTGATTAATTTTTTATTTTGTCATCAATTGTTTGTATTTTCATGGAATGAAATATGTTTTTAGAAAAGGAATATCCAAAGTACAGCCTTCTGTCATTAGGAAATATGGCTAGCATATGACCTGGAAAAGCTGGGTCATTAGTTGGAGGACACCTGTATTTTTAAGGCCACAGTGAACCTTTCTTTCAGCATGAATTATAGGAGTACAGAGAAAGGAATAAAATGGTATGACCTGAGCCAAAATGTTAAGAAGAGTTTTATGGAAGAGATGAGAGTTAAGAAGAACTTTGAAGAATGAATAGGATTTGGCTACATGGAGAGGAATTAGGAAGTTTTTCCAGGCAGGGAGAAAATGAATAACGCCTTTTAGTCAGAAAGGAGCACAATCCAGAACTATGAGAAAACCAGTCAGTCTGAAATAATGAATTATTTTTTCTTTTCATTTATTCAATAAATATTTGTTGAGTAATTACTATGTTTCTAGCAGCATACTGGGTAAGAGAGAAACAAGATAAATAATGCATAGTTTTGCCCTCAATAATCTCATTGTCTAGCTAGAGAAACTCTATTAGTAAGAAATTATGTTCAGCTCCTTGAAAAAACAATATGACTGTTGTGGTTTAGTCAGAGATTCTCAACAGGCGTGCTACACAGTACATTACTGTTTTGCCGATGTGTTATAGGTGTGACAAGATAAGGTACTTCTACTTGAGAGCAAAAAGAGCATTCTGAATATTCAACTTTGTTTATGAGTTGCCTTTTCCTTGTAAGTATCAAATATTATCATTTTCTATATATTTTGTGATGTGAAAAAAATACTGGGAAACAGTGGCTTTACCAAACAGGTTGATATTTTATCATATTTTTAAAAAATCCATAGTACACAGCTAAGCATGGTACCGGAAGTTCCATTACATCATTATAGCTTCTTTTTATGTTTTTGTTTCATCATCCTTCACATATGGCTTTTATTTTCATGGTTGCCACAGACCTCCAAAATGGCTGCTCCATGTCTATCCTCTCATCTGTATTCCAGTTATAAAGAAGGAAGTTATACCTACATTAGGAAACCAAAACTTACTCAGAAATCACCAACAATGTTCCAGTTATTCTCTTAATCAGAACTGTGTCATGTGGGTAGCCTTGGCTGTAAAAGAGTCTGTGGAATATAGGTTTTTAGCTGGTTATAGGCTATTCAAAAGAAAAAGTTCTTTTAGTCAAAACAAAGTGGGGATAGTAATTGGGTCTGTTGGGTCTGCTCCAGAGAAATACATAAGCAAATAATTTTACTGTAATGTATCAATTTAAGCAATATATAGAAAGTCTTGGGAAAAAAGTTAAAGGATACATTAATTCTTCCTGAAGAGGTAATCAGTGTTTTACAAATGGCAGGAAAATTGAACAGTCTTGAGTCTAAGGGATTAACTTAGTGTAAACCCAAATTAAGACAGAACAAAAATCCTGAGGAGGCAACGTATGTATCTGGAAATTGGAGTTTGATAGCCAAAAAGTCAAAGACATCTGCTAATCTCTGCTTTTTTGAGGCCTGGAAACTTGCACCAGCACAGGGATCTGCTCTTTGTGGCTCTTTGTGTTTTTGGATCTGCTCTTTGTGGCTAGGGAGCCAGTGTTAGAAGAAAGATTCTACAAAGAGGCTCAATGGAAGACCCCAAAAAGGGTAGTGAAGCATGCCCATTAGGCTGGATACTATAAAAACAAACAGACCCATCGAGGGGGCCTCGGGAAGATGGCGGAAGAGTAAGACGCGGAGATCACCTTCCTTCCCACAGATACAGTAGAAATACATCTACACGTGGAACTGCTCCTACAGAACACCCACTGAACGCTGGCAGAAAACGTCCGACCTCCAAAAAGGCAAGAAACTCCCCCCGTACTTGGGTAGGGCAAAAGAAAAAAGAAATAACAGAGACAAAAGAATAGGGACGGCACCTGCACCAGTGGGAGGGAGCTGTGAAGGAGGAAAGGTTTCCACGCACTAGGAAGCCCCTTCGTGGGCAGAGACTGCCGGTGGCAGAGGGGGGAAGCTTCGGAGCCACGGAGGAGAGCACAGCCACAGGGGTGCGAAGGGCAAAGCGGAGAGGTTCCCGCACGGAGGAGCGGTGCCGACCAGCACTCTCCAGCCCGAGAGGCTTGTCTGCTTCCCCGCCGGGGCGGGCGGGGCTGGGAGCTGAGGCTCGGGCTTCGGTTGGATCGCAGGGAGAGGACTGGGGTTGGTGGCGTGAAAACAGCCTGAAGGGGTTAGTGCACCACAGCTAGCCGAGAGGGAGTCCAGGAAAAAGTCTGCAGCTGCCGAAGAGGCAAGAGACTTTTTCTTGCCTCTTTGTTTCGCGGCGCGCAAGGAGAGGGGATTCAGAGTGCCGCCTAAACGAACTCCAAACAAGGGCGCGAGCCGCGGCGATCAGCGCAGACCCCACAGCAACAGGGGCGCAGAGGAAAAAACGGAGAGACTCCCGCACAGAGGCTCGGCGCCGAGCAGCACTCACCAGCCCGAGAGGCTTGTCTGCTCCCCCGCCGGGGCGGGCGGGGCTGGGAGCTGAGGCTCGGGCTCCGGTTGGATCGCAGGGAGAGGACTGGGGCTGGCGGAGGGAACACAGCCTGAAGGGATTAGAGCACCACAGCTGGCTGGGAGGGAGTCCGGGAAAAGGTCTGCAGCTGCCGAAGAGGCAAGAGACTTTTTCTTGCCTCTTTGTTTCACTGAGCGCAAGGAGAGGGGATTCAGAGTGCCGCCTAAACGAACTCCAGAGAAAGGCGTGAGCCGCGGCGATCAGCACGGACCCCAGAGACGGGCGTGAGATGCTGGGGCTGCTGCTGCCGCCTCCAAAAAGCCTGTGTGCGAGCACAGGTCACTCTCCACATCGCCCCTCCCGGGAGCCTGTGCAGCCCGCCACTGCCAGGGTCCCGTGATCCGGGGACAAGTTCCCCAGGAGAACGCACTGCCCGCCTCAGGCTGGTGCAATGTCACGCCGGCCTCGGCCACCGCAGGCTCACCCCGCCTCCTCTGTACACCTCCCTCCCCGCGGCCTGAGTGAGCCAGAGCCCCCGAAGCAGCTGCTCCTTTAACCCCATCCTGTCTGGGCGGGGAACAGACGCCCTCAGGCGACCTACACGCAGAGGCGGGTCCAAATCCAAAGCTGAACCCCAGGAGCTGTGCGAACAAGGAAGATAAGGGGAAATCTCTCCCAGCAGCCTTAGAAGCAGCGGATTAAAACTCCACAAACAACTTGATGTGCCTGCATCTGTTGAATACCTGAATAGACAACGAATCATCCCAAATTCAGGAGGTGGACTTTGGGAGCAGGATATATTAATTTTTCCCCTTTTCCTTTTATTTGTGAGTGTATATGTATATGCTTCTGGGTGCGATTTTGTCTGTATAGCTTTGCTTTACAATAGCTTTATTTTACTTCACTATATTATAGCCTCTTTCTTTCTTTCTTTCTTTCTATTTTTTCTCCCTTTTACTCTGAGCCGTGTGGACGAAAGGCTCTTGGTGCTCCAGCCAGGCATCAGGGCCGTGCCTCTGAGGTGGGAGAGCCAACTTCAGGACACTGGTCCACAAGAGACCTCCCAGCTCCACGTAATACCAAACGGCAAAAATCTCTCAGAGATCTCCATCTCAACATCAAGACCCAGCTTCACTCAACGACCAGCAAGCTACAGTGCTGGACACCCTATGCCAAACAACTAGCAAGACAGGAACACAGCCCCATCCATTAGCAGAGAGGCTGCCTAAAATCATAATAAGGCCACAGACACCCCAAAATACACCACCAGACGTGGACGTGCCCACCAGAAAGACAAGATCCAACCTCATCCACCAGAACTCAGGCACTAGTTCCCTCCACCAGGAAGCCTACACAACCCACTGAACCAACCTTAGCCACTGGGGACAGATACCAAAAACAACAGGAACTACGAACCTGCAGCCTGTGAAAAGGAGACCCCAAACACAGTAAGATAAGCAAAATGAGACGACAGAAAAACAGCAGATGAAGGAGCAGGGTCAGAACATACCAGACTTAACAAATGAAGAGGAAATAAGTAGTATACCTGAAAAAGAATTCAGAATAATGATAGTAAGGATGATCCAAAATCTTGGAAATAGAATAGACAAAATGCAAGAAACATTTAATAAGGACGTAGAAGAACTAAAGAGGAACCAAGCAATGATGAAAACCACAATAAATGAAATTAAAAATACTCTAGATGGGATCAATAGCAGAATAACTGAGGCAGAAGAAAGGATAAGTGACCTGGAAGATAAAATGGTGGAAATAACTACTGCAGAGCAGGATAAAGAAAAAAGAATGAAAAGAACTGAGGACAGTCTCAGAGACCTCTGGGACAACATTAAACGCACCAACATTTGAATTATAGGGGTCCCAGAAGAAGAAGAGAAAAAGAAAGGGACTGAGAAGATATTTGAAGAGATTATAGTTGAAAACTTCCCTAATATGGGAAAGGAAATAGTTAATCAAGTCATGGAAGCACAGAGAGTCCCATACAGGATAAACCCAAGGAGAAACACACCAAGACACATATTAATCAAACTGTCAAAAATTAAATATAAGGAAAACATATTAAAGGCAGCAAGGGAAAAAAAACAAATAACACACAAGGGAATCCCCATAAGGTTAACATCTGATCTTTCAGCAGAAACTCTGCAAGCCAGAAGGGAGTGGCAGGATATACTTAAAGTGATGAAGGAGAAAAACCTGCAACCAAGATTACACTACCCAGCAAGGATCTCATTCAGATTCGATGGAGAAATTAAAACCTTTACAGACAAGCAAAAGCTGAGAGAGTTCAGCACCACCAAATCAGCTTTACAACAAATGCTAAAGGAACTTCTCTAGGCAAGAAACACAAGAGAAGGAAAACACCTACAATAACAAACCCAAAACATTTAAGAAAATGGGAATAGGAACACACATATCGATAATTACCTTGAATGTAAATGGATTAAATGCTCCCACCAAAAGACACAGGCTGGCTGAATGGATACAAAAACAAGACCCATATATATGCTGTCTACAAGAGACCCACTTCAGACCTAGAGACACATATAGACTGAAAGTGAGGGGATGGAAAAAGATATTCCATGCAAATGGAAATCAAAAGAAAGCTGGAGTAGCAATTCTCATATCAGAAAAAATAGACTTTAAAATAAAGACTATTACAAGAGACAAAGAAGGACACTATATAATGATCAAGGGATCGATCCAAGAGGAAGGTATAACAATTGTAAATATTTATGCACCCAACATAGGAGCACCTCAATACATAAGGCAAGTACTAACAGCCATAAAAGGGGAAATCGACAGCAACACAATCATAGTAGGGGACTTTAACACCCCACTCTCACCAATGGACAAATCATCCAAAATGAAAATAAATAAGGAAACACAAGCTTTAAATGATACATTAAACAAGATGGACTTAATTGATATTTATAGGACATTCCACCCAAAAACAACAGAATACACTTTTTTCTCAAGTGCTCATGGAACATTCTCCAGGATAGATCATATCTTGGGTCACAAATCAAGCCTTGGTAAATTTAAGAAAATTGAAATCGTATCAAGTATCTTTTCCGACCACAACGCTATGAGACTAGATATCAATTACAGGAAAAGATCTGTAAAAAATACAAACACATGGAGGCTACACAATACATTACTTAATAAAGAAGTGATCACTGAAGAAATCAAAGGGGAAATCAAAAAATACCTAGAAACAAATGACAATGGAGATACGACGACCCAAAACCTATGGGACGCAGCAAAAGCAGTTCTAAGAGGGAAGTTTATAGCAATACAAGCCTACCTCAAGAAACAGGAAACATCTCGAATAAACAACCTAACCTTGCACCTAAAGCAATTAGAGAAAGAAGAACAAAAAAACCCCAAAGCCAGCAGAAGGAAAGAAATTATAAAGATCAGGTCAGAAATAAATGAAAAAGAAATGAAGGAAACAATAGCAAAAATCAATGAAACTAAAAGCTGGTTCTTTGAGAAGATAAACAAAATTGATAAACCATTAGCCAGACTCATCAAGAGAAAAAGGGAGAACACTCAGATCAATAGAATTAGAAATGAAAAAGGAGAAGTAACCACTGACACTGCAGAAATACAAAAGATCATGAGAGATTACTACAAGCAACTCTATGCCAATAAAATGGACAACCTGGAAGAAATGGACAGATTCTTAGAAATGCACAAACTGCCGAGACTGAACCAGGAAGAAATAGAAAATATGAACAGACCAATCACAAGCACTGAAATTGAAACTGTGATTAAAAATCTTCCAACAAACAAAAGCCCAGGACCAGATGGCTTCACAGGTGAATTCTATCAAACATTTAGAGAAGAGCTAACACCTATCCTTCTCAAACTCTTCCAAAATATTGCAGAGGGAGGAACACTCCCAAACTCATTCTACGAGGCCACCATCACCCTGATACCAAAACCAGACAAAGATGTCACAAAGAAAGAAAACTACAGGCCAATATCACTGATGAACATAGATGCAAAAATCCTCAACAAAATACTAGCAAACAGAATCCAACAGCACATTAAAAGGATCCTACACCATGATCAAGTGGGGTTTATCCCAGGAATGCAAGGATTCTTCAATATACGCAAATCAATCAATGTGATACATCATATTAACAAATTGAAGGAGAAAAACCATATGATCATCTCAATAGATGCAGAGAAAGCTTTCGACAAAATTCAACACCCATTTATGATAAAAGCCCTGCAGAAAGTAGGCATAGAGGGAACTTTCCTCAACATAATAAAGGCCATATATGACAAACCCACAGCCAACATTGTCCTCAATGGTGAAAAACTGAAACCATTTCCACTAAGATCAGGAACAAGACAAGGTTGCCCACTCTCACCACTATTATTCAACATAGTTTTGGAAGTGTTAGCCACAGCAATCAGAGAAGACAAAGAAATAAAAGGAATCCAAATCGGAAAAGAAGAAGTAAAGCTGTCACTATTTGCAGATGACATGATACTATACATAGAGAATCCTAAAGATGCTACCAGAAAACTCCTAGAGCTAATCAATGAATTTGGTAAAGTAGCAGGATACAAAATTAATGCACAGAAATCTCTTGCATTTCTATACACTAATGACGAAAAATCTGAAAGTGAAATTAAGAAAACACTCCCATTTACCATTGCAACAAAAAGAATAAAATATCTAGGAATAAACCTACCTAAGGAGACAAAAGACCTGTATGCAGAAAATTATAAGACACTGATGAAAGAAATTAAAGATGACACAAATAGATGGAGAGATATACCATGTTCCTGGATTGGAAGAATCAACATTGTGAAAATGACTCTACTACCCAAAGCAATCTACAGATTCAATGCAATCCCTATGAAACTACCACTGGCATTTTTCACAGAACTAGAACAAAAAATTTCACAATTTGTATGGAAACACAAAAGACCCCGAATAGCCAAAGCAATCTTGAGAACGAAAAATGGAGCTGGGGGAATCAGGCTCCCTGACTTCAGACTATATTACAAAGCTTCAGTAATCAAGACAGTTTGGTACTGGCACAAAAACAGAAATATAGATCAATGGAACAGGATAGAAAGCCCAGAGATAAACCCACACACATATGGGCACCTTATTTTTGATAAAGGAGGCAAGCATATACAGTGGAGAAAAGACAGCCTCTTCAATAAGTGGTGCTGGGAAAATTGGACAGGTACATGTAAAAGTATGAAATTAGAACACTCCCTGACACCATGCACAAAAATAAACTCAAAATGGATTAAAGACCTAAGTGTAAGGGCAGACACTATCAAACTCTTAGAGGAAAACATAGGCAGAACACTCTATGACATACATCACAGCAAGATTCTTTTTGACCCAGCTCCCAGAGAAATGGAAATAAGAACACAAATAAACAAATGGGACCTAATGAAACTTAAAAGCTTTTGCACAGCAAAGGAAACCATAAACAAGACCAAAAGACAACCATCAGAATGGGAGAAAATATTTGCAAATGAAGCAACTGACAAAGGATTAATCTCCAAGATTTACAAACAGCTCATGCAGCTCAATAACAAAAAAACGAACAACCCAATCCAAAAATGGGCCGAAGACCTAAATAGACATTTCTCCAAAGAAGATATACAGATGGCCTACAGACACATGAAAGAATGCTCAACATCATTAATCATTAGAGAAATGCAAATCAAAACTACAATGAGATATCATCTCACACCGGTCAGAATGGCCATCATCAAAAAATCTAGAAACAATAAATGCTGGAGAGGGTGTGGAGGAAAGGGAACACTCTTGCACTGTTGGTGGGAATGTAAATTGATACAGCCACTATGGAGAACAGTATGGAGGTTCCTTAAAAAACTACAAATAGAACTACCATACGACCCAGCAATCCCACTACTGGGCATATACCCTGAGAAAACCATAGGTCAAAAAGAGTCATGTACCAAAATGTTCATTGCAGCTCTATTTACAATAGCCAGGACATGGAAGCAATCTAAATGTCCATCGACAGATGAATGGATAAAGAAGATGTGGCACATATATACAATGGAATATTACTCAGCCATAAAAAGAAATGAAATGGAGGTATACCCCATTTCTCTATTTTTTTTGTAATGAGGTGGATGGAGTTAGAGTCTGTCATACAGAGTGAAGTAAGTCAGAAAGAGAAAAACAAATACAGTATGCTAACACATATATACGGAATCTAAGGGAAAAAAAAAAAAAAGGCCATGAAGAACCTAGTGGCAAGACTGGAATAAAGACACACCTACTAGAGAATGGACTTGAGGATATGGGGAGGGGGTGGGGTGAGATGTGACAGGGTAAGAGAGTGTCATGGACATATATACACTACCAAATGTAAAATAGATAACTAGTGGGAAGCAGCCGCATAGCACAGGGAGATCAGCTCAGTGCTTTGTGACCACCTAGAGGGATGGGATGGGGAGGGTGGGAGGGAGGGAGATGCAAGAGGGAAGAGAAATGGGAACATATTGTATATGTATAACTGATTCACTTTGTTATAAAGCAGAAGCTAACACACCATTGTAAGGCAATTATACTTCAATAAAGATGTTAAAAAAAAAAAAAAAAAAAAAAACAAACATCAAGTGCTGGTGAGGATGTGGAGAAATTGGAACCCTCATTCAGCATTGGTGGAAATGTAACATGGTGTAGCTGCTGTGAAAACTATATGGTGTTTCTTCAAAAGATTAAAAATAAATTACTATGTGATATAGCAATTCCACTTCTGGTTATACACCCAAAGGAATTGAAAGTAGGGTCTCAAAGAGACATTTGTATACCCATGTTTTTAGCAACATTATTCACAATGGACAAAAGATGTAAAAAACCTAAGTTGAATAACAGATAAATAGATAAACAAAATGGAATGTTATTCAGCCTTAGAAAGGAAGGAAATTCAGATACATGCAACAACAGGAATGAAACTTGAGGACACTATGCTAAATGGAATAAGTCAGTCACAAAAAGAGAAATATTGATAATTCCACTTATCCAAGGTACCTGGAATAGTCAAATTTATAAGGACAGAATATAGAATGGTGGTTGGCCAGGGGATGGGGGGAGAGTGAAATGGGAAATTGTTGTTTAATGGGTACAGAGATTTAGTTTTGCAAGGTGAAAAGAGTTTTGAAGGTTGGTTGCACAGCAGTACGGATGTACTCAACACTGTTGAACTGTACACTTTAAAAATGATTAATATGGTAAAAATAAAAAAGTAATTTAGAGTTGAATGCTTCACATAGTAACAGACTTCCGTTTTTCTGGAGTTTTGCTTTCCTAGGATTTTTGTAGTAGTGTACGTCTAGCCATGATTTTAAAATATCACTCTTTTCTAACAGCACTTTTCTATGTATTTTTCAAATATTAGCATTATAAAAAAATGTCCTAGAACGGTACGGGCTCGGGGAGGAAGTAGTGGCAGATGTTGCCTGATGTTCTACCTTGCCTATCATTTTTAAAGCCATAGTGAAAATACTGCTCACACAGTGAGGTGTTGTTTTGGAATGGAGGTTATTATTCTAGAGGTTGATTCAAAACGTGCCTGGTGGTCAGAAGTGACAAGCACCAGAAGGAGAAGTGAATTGTCTTTACAGAGGTACATTTTTTTTATGGGAAGAATGTGGGCAGGAAGGAGGATGGAAGAACAATGTTCCTAGCAGAGGTGAGAGAAGATGGCATTTCAGAACATGAACACAGGGCAATATGAAGAGTTCTTAAGGTACATGAGAAACGATTATTAAAAATAAGACTAGAAAGGTAGGCAGAGATGGCGAGTGCTCACTATTTGCCAACCAGTTACGTGTATCATCTCAATGAATCCTTACAACTCTCCCATGAAACAAGTGTTATTAATGGTCCCATTTTATAGATGAACAAAGTAAAATTTGGGGATGTAGAAGTAACAGTTACTATTATAAAAATGATTTGCCTCAGGCAGCATGGGATTGATCTGCCTGGTCCATGAAAGTACTGTCTTTTAGGAAAAAGACAATTCAATTTAGCCAACTGATAATACACATTTATTGGGTGCAAGATAGTCTAAATAATCCTTTACATTGTATATAGCAGTTACCATGCATGAAGAAATTTCCAGCACTAGAAGACAGGTAGGTGGAATTCTTCCCAACGTGGAGGGTCCCATTTAGAGAGTTTGAGTTATCACGGAGCTATGAGTGCTGGAGTTATAACTTGAATCTAGGTCCTCTGTATCTTTCTACTAAACCTCACTGCCCCATTTCTCTATTTTTTTTTTCATGTTCATCACCTCTTTACACCAGCCAGAGGTTATGACACATCGTTTGGCCTATTAGCAGTCTTTTCAAAGGCTTTGGTGGTAGATCCTAACTTTAAGATAAAAACTAAAGCCCAAAATGCTTTGCATGGTGATTTCTATTGTTAATTGCTAATTTTAGTCCAACTAAATGCTCATCCAAAGCAAATGTATGACTTCCATTTTATTTCAGAAATACCTTTAACTTTACCTTAAAATTCTTTTACGATTCCTGCTCTGTGAAACATATTTTTTTTAATTATAGAGGAAATTATCAAAAGGCTTTACTGGAACTCTGATGATATATATAAAGAACTATTGACCCAAGTTTAATAAAAGAAATGATTAATATAGAGGAATGAAGAAAGAAGTGAATTCATGGATAATTTTAATTTGTTTATAAATTAAATTATTTTAAAGAGGAGGAAGCATTATTGAGAGTTAATGGCAAATGCAAATTATAAAAAATATTAAAATATTTATATTAAATCACTTAAATCCATCCATAATTATCTGGCTTTAATTAAGCACTTACTGTATACCAAGTAATGACATAAGCACTTTCTATCCCCAAGCCTGGCTACAAAATTGGAGTTGAAATGGTCACAGAGGGCATACCAGGCATGACAGAAAGCAAAGCAGAGGAGCCAATCAGTGTTAAGGGGGTGGGGGTGAGCCCTCCAGCCCCAGGTGCCATGTGATTCTGAGAATACCTACAACCAAGCATAAGCCTCCCTCACCTCTACTCCAAACAAGCATAGGCAAAGGAGTCCCTGGGGCAATCAGAAATGGAACAATCTGCATTTTAAAAAGTTAAAGCAAGGGAAAATGGGATTTTGGATGAGGAGGAAGAAAAAGAGGAAGGGAAAGGAAGATAGAACTGAAACGCCAAATGTCACAGAGATCGTGTGGAGAGAGGCAGGAATACAGTGATTTCATTTACCAGTTAGAAAGTCCTCCTTGATTTTATTGGGAGCCTATTTTAATAGAACAGTGTGGCTAAAAGCTGAATTGCTATAGGTTAAGAACAAGCAGAGAATGAGGAAGTGGAATTGATATGAACCCCTCTTCAAGAAGTTTTTGTTGAGAGAGAGAGAGGAGATAATTTGTGAGGATTTCTACTAATTATGGATGGCCTTTATCTTTTTCATACCATAGGGACGAAGTTATCTGTTGAGAGTAAGGATCATGGAAGTGGAGCATAGAAGTCAGAGAATGGCTGAGAACTGAAGGGAGGATGTGAGCTATGATTTAAAAGGTAAGTAAAATTTACATCAAGATGACAAGAGAATTACTCTGTGTTTATTTCCAATGAGGTATCACCTCACACCAGTGAGAATGGCCATCATCAAAAAATCTGCAAATGATAAATGCTGGAGAAGGTGTGGAGAAAAGGGAACCCTCTTGCACTGTTGGTGGGAATATAAATTGATACAGCCACTATGGAGAACAGTATGAAGGTTCCTTAAAAAACTAAAAATAGAACTAGCATACGACCCAGCAATCCCACTACTGGGCATATACCCTGAGAAAACCATAATTCAAAAAGAGACATGTACCACAATGTTCATTGCAGCACTATTTACAATAGCCAGGACATGGAAACAACCTAAGTGTCCATCGACAGATGAATGGATAAAGAAGATGTGGCACACATATACAATGGAATATTACTCAGCCATAAAAAGAAACGAAATTGAGTTATTTGTAGTAAGGTGGATGGACCTAGAGTCTGTCATACAGAGTGAAGTAAGTCAGAAAGAGAAAAACAAATGCTGTATGCTAACACATATATATGGAATATAAAAAAAAAAATGGTTCTGAAGAACCTAGAGGCAGGACAGGAATAAAAGCACAGGCATAGAGAATGCACTTAAGGACATGGGGAAGGGGAAGGGGAAGCTGGGACGAAGTAAGAAAGTGGCATGGACATATATACACTACCAGATGTAAAATAGATAGCTAGTGGGAAGCAGCTGCATAGCACAGGGAGATCAGCTCGGTGCTTTGTGACCACCTAGAGGGGTGGGATAGGGAGGGTGGGAGGGAGATGCAAGAGGGAGGGGATACGGGGATATATGTATACATATAGCTGATTCACTTTGTTATAAAGCAGAAACTAACACACCATTGTAAAGCAATTATACTCCAATAAAGATGTTAACAAATAAATAAATAAAATAAAATGTGTGGGACCAGGAGAAAAAAAAAACTGAATATGTGGACTCAATGCCTATGCTGCAGTGTATTTTGATGTACTATTAGTGCACTCTGCCTAGAAGCAGGGAGTTGTTTGTTCCATGTGGCACAGGATTCCAGTTCCATTAAAGCTGTATTATCTCCAGTGTTAATGCAAAAAGTATGTGATGCACAATTCCCAGACACTGAGAACACACTGTGACAGACACACGTGTAATAGAGGGCAGCAACAACTCAAAAATAAATGTATATACTGATTATCAAAAATAAATGCATATACACATCTCCCTGGAAGGCCAAAAGGACCTTTCAATGTAAATTGATGGGGTTACAGACACTCTTTTTTAAGGTAAAGAAGGTAAAGAATCCATTTAAAACAATTTCATTAGCTCTGCTTGATATCAGAACCCTTCTATAGTAAATGCATTCACTCATTTGTATCAATTACCAGGTCCTAACTTGGGTAACTGTGATGCATTCCACAGCCCATGAATTGTCTTTAATCTGCCCTTGGAAATACACCAAAGTGCTCCAAAGACTCAAACTAGAATTAAATTGTCTTCAGTTTGCAGAGCAGACCAAAGTATGAGCTGAGAAATGCCATATTAATACAAGCCTATTTTTTAAAATACTAGCGTAGACTGAAATTGCATATTGTAGGTTTTCTCACCATTTACAACATGATCTCCAGCTATTTAAATGCAACTTTGATCCACAAATAAATACTTTTCTTCCCAGATAAGTATATCATGCCATCATTTGTGGGCTAAAAACCTCTGTCAATCAGTACCAGACAGTCTGCCCTTCCACTCTCCGTTGTAAAACTGCCATGGATGACGTCAAGTCGCAATTCCCCTTTGCCCACCAGATAATGAGCTGGCACATGTAGAAAAGATCGATGTCAAACAGAAGGGGGAGATAGTTTTGAAGCTATCACTTTTGGTTGCCATCTGATTCCATTTGCAGAAATCAATCTCCTCCTCCTTGACAACTCTGAATGTGTTATCACTGCAGCTCCAGTTTATTAGATAACCAAGTGACCCCTTTCACTCTGGAGAACATTTTCCATTAGGATCAAATGGAAATGGAATATTTTTGCAGCAGAGGAGAGAGAATGGGGAACAAACAAGTAATCTATTGTATGTATGAAAATGGAGTATGCATGAGTGTGTATGTATGTGCACATGTGTGACTACAGAGTGGCTACCTATGTATATGAAAATAGCTACAAAGCTGATACCATC
This sequence comes from Balaenoptera physalus, assembly GCF_965194825.1. Lineage (NCBI taxonomy): Eukaryota > Metazoa > Chordata > Mammalia > Artiodactyla > Balaenopteridae > Balaenoptera > Balaenoptera physalus. The sequence continues at coordinate 29,053,465 of NC_138892.1, read as the reverse complement.
AACAGTTATTCCTGAAAACTGTGTGTGCTTGGAGACTGAAGGCGACTGCAAATGGGTCACAACTTACTGCGTCAGATGTTCGCAGACATACCCATGTGGGTAATAGATGTTAGTCAACTTTAATTCACAGTGCTAATCCAAGGAGCAGGAAAGAAACCCTAATAGCTATCGTTTGTGGTGGAGTTTTTACATTTTTGGAAGGAACATTGCCTGGTGATCTAAAACTGGATAATACTCCAAACAAAATAATGAGACCACATGCAAGCATCCTAACTACTGAACTTGGCAGGAGTTGACGAGCAAAGAATAGACTCCAATCAAAACCTGAAGGATCATAATTGTAGAAGTCAAGGGCCAAGAGAGGATGGAAAGGATTTGTTTTCACAGAACGCCTGCTTCTGAACACCCATTGTAGCACAGTGTGAGAAGGCTGTGTATCTTGGAAAGGCCCCCAGAAAAGAAAGTTTAATTAGAAAAGGGACTAATCTATGCCAAACTGAGAATTAAGAGACTGGTGCAGGTAGAGGATCATATCAAAAGGCAAGGAGGCAGGAAGAAAGCAGAGCTGTATATATATAACATCAAGTTTCAGAAAACAGGACAATTTACATTGGCAAAGAAGGCAAGTTATTTCTTTTGGTTACATTGGAAATTAGCTGCTATCAACCCACACTTCTTGGGGTGAAGGTGTACCCCTCCTGTTCTTAAAGTGTTCTGTTCCTGTCCAGGGCAAAAAGCTGTGTGTATTCTAGTACCAACCTGTTTCAACCACTCCCTAGTCACCCCATTCATGAAGAAGAGATCCCTGCCCTAATATTATGGGGATGGCCAAACGCACAACACCTGACATCAAACAGATGAGCTTGACAGCAGTTTATTAGTCACGTATACTCACAGCCCAGAGGAGTAAAACACTGCATTCAATGCAGGGCTACATGGGGGCTGCACTCAGAAACAGAGTGAACAGCCAGGGGAGGTGGGCTTTGTAGTACCAAGAGGGTGGGATGACCCCTGGTTCTGTGGGAGGATATAATTGGCTTGTTTGCATAATCGCATAGACTGGGAGGGAACTGAAACTGACTTCTCAGGCATAACTGGAAACTTCAGTTGGTCCTCTTGATACGAAGGGTTGCTTGGCCAGGAGACTTTATTCACAGAAGCAGAATTGGAAAGGGAGCTTGTGGTTAGGCTATTTGAGGTCCTCCTGGTTTCACCAGATGTCAAGACAGCACATAATATTGGGACTTAATTTTAGGCCTTACACTACACACCTGAAGAGGGACCTGAAAACTGACAGGAAAACTGCTTCCTCCATTTAGAGCATTCTTATTTCTTAACTCTGCTGGGAATACATAACCTGTCTAACTGAGGCAAATTATCTACCTAATCGCCCATCTCTTCCCCCACACTCACAGTTTCCAGGAGGATGCAAGAAGGAATTGAACTTTTGGTTTCAAGCAATTTACTTGCTGCTTTCAAGGCTGTGTGTGAAGCAGAAACAGAAGTAGGACAAGAAGTCCACAAAGTCCTTAATTAAATAGAGTAGGTGATAGCAGCAGCAAGCATTTGAAAATAAGATTTGGTGTATATGTGTTGCCAGGAAACTGCCTGGAGGATGTGGGCACTTATTGCTATTTTTTAAATATACCTTGACAAATTCTCACTTGCCTAGACAATATTAAAGAAGATGAAAAGGAAATTGATGCCCATTGAATTACTCATTGGATAATAGGTTATCCAAAAAAGGTGATAAAACTAATTGGACCAAATACAATACATGAGAAATGCTCTACTTTCAGTGCATGTGGTGCATTGATTCTTCTATTTGTCTGTACAATTTCTGAAAATACTCTTGTAAATGTGTATGAGATCTATGGTGTCTTTCTGAAGATATTCAGCTTAACTTTCAAAGATCTCATACACATTTACAAGATTATTTTCAGAAATTTTACTCTAGTAATTTGACATCATTTCTGCACTAAAAGTAAAACACTATCAACTTCAAAGTTTTAGCAGCTCCTTTACCAATTCCCTCAAGCAGAAATGATTTGCCATCAGCTGATATTTAACAGATCAGCTGATCTGTTCCTTCCTTTATCATATTACTTACCCCACTGTATAGTAATTATACGTTTATATGCCTGTCTCCCTCTCTAGAAGGTGAATTTTTTTGAAGTAAAAGATGACGTTACTTCTTCCTTATATTAACATCCCCATTGCTGTCACAGTTACCTCACATATAATAGTCTCTTGGTAAGTTTTTGTGTAATGAGTGAATGAGTAAGTGAGTGACATCACCCTAAACTCTGAATTTATATAATCAAATGCCTATTTGACATTTCCACTGGAATATCCATTAGATACCTCAAACTTAAGATATCCCAAAAAACCTATTAATTTGCATTCCTTCAAATCTTCTTATTCAGTACCTTCTATCTCAGGAAATGATAACACCACATGCAGCCACTAAGGCCAAAAATGTGCAAGTCAGCTGGAGGGAAATATTCTCCAACTCCTTAATCCAGTCCAGCAGCATGTCGTGTCTATGTCCAAAGTGTAACACATATCTATTCACTTATTTCCATATCTGTTACCATCACCCTGGTTCAAGCCACCATAATTTTTCATCTGATATCCTCATTTCTACTCTTGCCCCAGTCTATTCTCCACATAGCATCTGGACAATCTTTTTTTTTTTTTTTTTTTAAACATCTTTATTGAAGTATAATTGCTTCACAATGGTGTGTTAGTGTCTGCTTTATAACAAAGTGAATCAGCTACACATATACACACGTTCCCATATCTCCTCCCTCCTGTATCTCCCTCCCTCCCACCCTCCCCATCCCACCCCCCCAGGCGGTCACAAAGCACTGAGCTGATCTCCCTGTGCTATGCGGCTGCTTCCCACTAGCTATCTATTTTACATTTGGTAGTGTATATATGTCCATGACACTCTCTCACCCTGTCACATCTCACCCCACCCCCTCCCCATATCCTCAAGTCCATTCTTTAGTAGGTCTGTGTCTTTATTCCCATCTTGCCACTAGGTTCTTCATGACCTTTTTTTTTTTTTTTTTCCTTGGGTTCCATATATATGTGTTAGCATACAGCATTTGTTTTTCTCTTTCTGACTTACTTCACTCTGTATGACAGACTCTAACTCCATCCACCTCATTACAAATACCTCCATTTCATTTCTTTTTATGGCTGAGTAATATTCCATTGTATATATGTGCCACATCTTTATCCATTCATCCGATGATGGACACTTAGGTTGCTTCCATGTCCTGGCTATTGTAAATAGGGCTGCAATGAACATTTTGGTACATGACTCTTTTTGAATTATGGTTTTCTCAGGGTATATGCCCAGTAGTGGGATTGCTGGGTCGTATGGTAGTTCTATTTTTAGATTTTTAAGGAACCTCCATACTGTTCTCCATAGTGGCTGTATCAATTTACATTCCCACCAACAGTGCAAGCGGGTTCCCTTTCTCCACACCCTCTCCAGCATTTATTGTTTGTAGATTTTTTGATGATGGCCATTCTGACCGGTGTGAGATGATACCTCACTGTAGTTCTGATTTGCATTTCTCTAATGATTAATGATGTTGAGCATTCTTTCATGTGTCTGTTGGCCATCTGTATATCTTCTTTGGAGAAATGTGTATTTAGGTGTTCTGCCCATTTTTGGATTGGGTTGTTTGTTTTTTTGTTATTGAGCTGCATGAGCTGCTCGTAAATCTTGGAGATTAATCCTTTGTCAGTTGCTTCATTTGCAAATATTTTCTCCCATTCTGAGGGTTGTCTTTTGGTCTTGTTTATGGTTTCCTTTGCTGTGCAAAGGCTTTTAAGTTTCATTAGGTCCCATTTGTTTATTTGTGTTTTTATTTCCATTTCTCTAGGAGCTGGGTCAAAAAGGATCTTGCTGTGATGTATGTCATAGAGTGTTCTGCCTATGTTTTCCTCTAAGAGTTTGATAGTGTCTGGCCTTACACTTAGGTCTTTAATCCATTTTGAGTTTATTTTTGTGTATGGTGTCAGGGAGTGTTCTAATTTCATACTTTCACATGTACCTGTCCAATTTTCCCAGCACCACTTATTGAAGAGGCTGTCTTTTCTCCACTGTATATGCTTGCCTCCTTTATCAAAGATAAGGTGACCATATGTGCGTGGGTTTATCTCTGGGCTTTCTATCCTGTTCCATTGATCTATATTTCTGTTTTTGTGCCAGTACCAAACTGTCTTGATTACTGTAGCTTTGTAATATAGTCTGAAGTCAGGGAGCCTGATTCCTCCAGCTCCATTTTTCGTTCTCAAGATTGCTTTGGCTATTTGGGGTCTTTTGTGTCTCCATACAAATTGTGAAATTTTTGTTCCAGTTCTGTGAAAAATGCCAGTGGTAGTTTGATAGGGATTGCATTGAATCCGTAGATTGCTTTGGGTAGTAGAGTCATTTTCACAATGTTGATTCTTCCAATCCAAGAACATGGTATATCTCTCCATCTATTTGTATCATCTTTAATTTCTTTCATCAGTGTCCTATAATTTTCTGCATACAGGTCTTTTGTCTCCTTAGGTAGATTTATTCCTAGATATTTTATTCTTTTTGTTGCAATGGTAAACGGGAATGTTTTCTTAATTTCACTTTCAGATTTTTCATCATTAGTATATAGGAATGCAAGAGATTTCTGTGCATTAATTTTGTATCCTGCTACTTTACCGAATTCATTGATTAGCTCTAGTAGTTTTCTGGTGGCAGTTTTAGGATTCTCTATGTATAGTATCATGTCATCTGCAAACAGTGACAGCTTTACTTCTTCTTTTCCGATTTGGATTCCTTTTATTTCTTTTTCTTCTCTGATTGCTGTGGCTAACACTTCCAAAACTATGTGGACGATCTTTTAAAAGTATAAGTCATATGTCACTTTTAGGCTTGTTGCTGTCCATGAAATTCCCATTTCTCCTAACTAAAGTACACTACACTTTGGCCTAAAGTGCCTTTTATGTAGATCCTCTCCACTTCTCTTTAGCTCCCACTGTCTGCATTTCCCTCAGTCTCCTCCAGCTTTACTGGCCTCAGAGATCCTCAGATAGGCCCAGCTCATTCCATCATGTTCTTTTATTCATGAGTTGTTTCCTTTGCATGATTTATTTGTCCTGTAAATACGTTCGTGACAAGTTCCTTTTTGTCATTGAGGGGTCAGCTTGAATTCCATCTCCTTATTAATACCCTTCTGATCCCTCAATCTAAAGCAGCCCCTAGATCATTCTCTTTTGCATCATTTGGCTTTATTTTTATTACAGTATTTATAGTCATCAGAAGTTTTCCTATTTGTTTTCTTATGCTGGTCTTTATTGTTCACAGCTAAATTTCTAGGGCCTCAAACAGTGTCTGGCACATAAAAGATCTTCAGTAATTGACATTTGGGAATAAATAAGTTCATGAATGTGTTAAGATACTGAATCAATGAATATATAAGTGAGTTTGTGAATAAATGCATGAATAAAGGAATTTTATTTCTTGACATTTACATTATCTTGATTATATCAGTACTAATATGAAATATTACGTATTACTAATCATGACCTAGCCATCTCCATAAACTTTATGTGGCATATATAAATTAATGATATCTGATAAGAACAAACCTTACAAACTTAGATGTATTTAGATTAAGAAAACCCCTTGACATAGTTCTTTTTCCACTGTCAAAATTCACATGAATTTTAAAAACTTCTTTTGCAATTGGTTTTATTCTATTTTTCTTACCTTCTTTTTCCTCTAATCTTTACAAGTCACTAATGCTAGAGAATTCTCTTTTTTTTCCAATTTTCTTCAGAAGCAAGGCTATCAGTTAAACAGTATTAAAAAGTAATTTGGGTCTTCTCAGATAATCTGAATAGTCCTATATTTATTGAGGAAATTGAATATCAAGTTAAAAACTTCCAAAAATGTGTAGCTTCACTAAGTCCACCAAACATGTAAGAAAGAAAAAACACAAATCTATGCATATTCTGCCAGAAAATTGCAGAGGAAAATCTTTCCAACTCATTTATGGGGAAAGTATTGTTCTAATATCAAAATCAGGCAAAGTTATTATAGGAAAAGAAAACTACAGACTAATATCTCTCATGAAGAAGAATACAAAAATTCCTAATAAAATGTTAGCAAATCGAATCCAACAATGTATTAAGAGAATAATACATCATGACAAATTGGGATTTATCTTGAGTGTGAGGTTAGTTTAACACTTGAAAACAAACCAATGCAATTCACTGTATTATCAGACTGAAGAAAATATATCATCATCTCACTAGACACAGAAAAATCATTTGACAAAATCCAACACCCATTACTTACTTAAAAAACTGTCAGCACACTAGCAACAGACACTTTTTAAAAAATTTAATAAAGGGGATCTATAATAAATTTACATCTAACATTATTCTTCATTGTGAAAGACTGAACTTACTTCCTAAGATCAAGAACAAGGCAAGGATATCCACTCACAACCACTTCTATTCAAAATCGTACTGGAGGTTCTAACCAGAGCAATAAGGCAAGAAAAAAAGTAAAAGCACCCCAAAATGAAAAACTTCAAAAGCGTATGGTGTTAATGTGAAGATAGGCAAATAAGTCAATGTGAAAAAAATAGAGTCCAGAAATAGACCCACATATGTATAGTCATTTAACAAAGGAGAGAAGAATATTCAGTAGAAAAAAAGGGATTGTCTTTTCAGTAGATGATACTGGAATGATTGGATTTCCATATGCATAAGGGGAAAAAAGGAAAGACATTTGATCTATACCTCACACCACATACAAAAGTTAACTCAAAATATATCATAGACCTAGAAATGAAACTGAAAACTATAAAACCTCTAGAAGAAAATATAGGAAAATGTCTTTGTGACTTTAGGTTAAGTAAACAATAGGGAAAACATCTCTGCATCCATGGTTCTTACTTTTTAGTGAAGTTTAAAATGGGGCCAATAAGTTCTTTCCTAAGAGAATAAATTTATGGATTTTAATAACTCACAGAAATAAATCATTGGGTATATTTGGGTTTAGAATTAATAAGAACTCTGAACCAAGGTTGAGTATTGTGTTTTCTAATTTTTTCAATTTTTTGTTAGCATCATTGGGCTACAGTCAGCTGTGTATACATTAAGTAAAGGAAAGAAGACGAACTAATTTATTGAGCAGAATAAAGTCTACTGTTTCCAAAGGACTGTACCTAGATCGTTGTTTTCACCTCTGCTGTTTTCATCCACTAAAAAACCCTGGCTCCTTCTCAACCTATATCCACGACTAGTCCCCTTTGGCTTATAGCTCTCCTCAGTGATAACCAGAACAACTAGGAAAACCACCATCTAACAATGTTCCATGAGAAAGCCCAGAGACACTTGGTTTTCCAAAGTTCTAAGGAATGCACTATTGAGTGGGGCACCAGCATCACTGAGAAGCTTGCCATCTGGTAGTAGAAGATGCTGTTACAGACTGATAACAATGGGACATGATAAGATCTCAAAATAACAGAGACCAACTGGTGGTATTTATGAGAAGGCACGTGGCTGCAATTATAGAAATAAGCAAAAAGACCTCAATGGCAGCCAGAAAACAGGGGTGGTGCTGACCTACAGAAAGCTATGAAGGTGGTTATATACTGATAGAACACAGTACCCTAGAAGCAAGATGGATCAGCGACACAGAGGGTTATTACTCAGTCTATACAATCAAAATAATTCAAGGATGGATGATCAGGAAGCTGAGGATATCCAATCCAGTAAAATCATGACTCCTTGCCACTTTCTAGCTCTGAGCCACACCTTAGACCAAGAACCCAATGACTGAAAGAAATACCAGGTCCTTAGGAGGAGAACTCTGTAGTAATTACAAGTATTTATTGTAATGATTCCCTCAGTCTTTCCCCAAATGTAACTATGATCATTGATGCAAGTAACTACACTGGGAAAAGGGGAATACTCAAACTGCACAGATATTTGAAAATGTTGGACACAAAATCTGAGTTGATACTGATATTTGGGAACTTGAAACATGATTATGGTGCCCCTGTTAGAATGAGGATATATGGAGATCAACTAAAGAACTCTGGTCTAGGTCCAGCTCACCAGTAGATTCACTGAGCTCAAGGGTTCACCCAGCAGTCACTTTCCCCAGCCACCAAATAAATAATTAGAATACATATACTTGCTAGTTAGCAGAACTGACACATTAGTTCCTTGGTCTTTGGGATAAGAACTATCAGAGTGGGGGAAAGCCAAGAGGAAGACTCTGAAAACTCCCCTCATTAACCTAGCTAAAATAGTTAATGCAAACCAATATTTTATCTGGGTATTGGTGGAGATTGGTGCCTCCCTTAAAAAACTAAATTATGCAGAAGTGATGGTTCTGATTATATATCACTAAGTCTGATCTAGGTACTGACACTGCAGAATGTCTACTTTTCCAGCAACTGAGCTTCTGATTTGGTGCCATGCCTCAGTGAAACCAACCAGCACCTGGTGGCAAGTACTGGTGGCTAACATCACTGTCTGAAGGTTTATAAAGTTTGTTCCATCAACAAGGAATCCCACAAAGTATCACTTCAGTGCAAGGGATTCCTTTCACAGCAAAGGAGGTCCAGCAGTGATACATTACCCTGGAATCCACTGGTCCTACCACATACTGCACCACTCAAACTGAGGCATCAGTTTCTGATACCCAGAAAGAACAGGGTCTCATCTTCCAGTCATAGTATATACTCTAAATCAACAATATATGTCGGGGTGCTGTGACCCCAACAAATAGAGTGCAAGAACCCAGGGATAGAACTAGAAGAGTTATTGTTGTGTTCACTGATCCACTTGGGAAATATTTGATTTCCATTCCTGCAACTCCAAGCACTATGGATATAGAGGTTCTGGATCCCAGATGGAAGCACTTTCACTTCTATGAAATTTTAAGCCATGGCTACCCCCTAGTCACTTCAGGCTCTTCATGTTGAAAACTCAGCAGACCAGGGAAGGAGACACCATCCTGTTGGAGCTATTTGACCCTGATTATCAAGAGAAGGTAGGGCTGCTATTACACCTGGAGGCAGAAAGAATGTATGTGACACTTAGTTATCCATGGTGGCTGCTTGGTGCTGCCTTAATCAATCTCAGTAGTAAATGAAAAGTGTAGTGGCCATATCCTGAACTAGGGGCTCAGACCTCATATAGATGTTAGTGTCACCAAGACTAGCAGAGATACCAGATGAAATTGAGGTGTGATTAGCATGAGTAGTAGTACAGGAAGATGATGAGTATCATTTGTGGTCCCAACACTAACTACAGGGGCAGGGACTATAGTTTGCCCCACTAATCTTTCTTGAAGTTTTCCCAGGAAGAGACCAGCTAGAGTTTTATAGAAGTAGTTCATAGATGGGTGAATATATTTCATGAAGCAAGTGAAGTTGAGTGACTCAAGGTGTGGACTGTAACTGTCCCCACCACCCGTCTCCGTTTCAGGACTGAGAAACTCATTCTCTCAGTCACTGGCATTATTACCCCTCTATGACTCACAGATGAGTCCTTGTCTAGGGGTTACCCTTGGCCAAAGGGAACTGCTTCACTCAAGGTTATGTCACCTCCTAGTGTTAGCCCACACCAAATATTTACCTGGTCAATGAGTTGGTGTAAAGTTCCAACCTCCTTTCCCCAGTTTTGGACATATCTGAAAGACCATTCCAGCTTTAGATCTCCCTGTGGAATCAGTTGTGTGTTTTGTTGAAACTCTGTCACAGTACAACTTCTTCCTCTGCTCAATCCTCCTTCCCTCACTCCCTACAACTATTGTTCTTAAGAACCCACCTCAATAAACCTCTTGCACACAAATCACTGTCTAAAAGTCTGTTTCTTGGTAAACTAAAATTATGAGGGTGACAAATCATTTTCATCCAATCTGAGATGCTATTTTGATCAATAAATTTAACTTATTTACATTTATTGCAATTACAGCTGTATTATGGCTGTTTTAGCGATCTTATTTCATGTTACATATTTACCACATTCTCTACTTCTTTTTTCTCTGTTCATGCTTTTTGTTTATTTGAAAGTTTTGCATTATATTTTTATATCATTTAAAAGTGGGCTTAATTTATTTGACTCAGTTATGTTTAATATTTCATTTCAATTTTCTAAATGTATTATTATTTATATCTTCTTCATGGAAAAGATAAGTGCTTAGTAACATGTCCTACTCTTACTTCATGTTTGTGCCATAGGACTTTACTTCTGGATTGTCATTTATACACATTTTGGGGGCAGATTTTTTAAAGAAGATATTAAATTCTACTAAATTATTTACTCATCCTTAGTCCTCATATAACTTGTCGCATCCTACCAGAATACTTGCTCTTGTTTTTAATGAAATACTTCATCTGAGGTTCCTTTTAAAATTAGTGAACTAAATTGATGAAACTTCTGAGGTCTTTCTTATATGCCTGGGAATGATTGTGTATTACTCTCACATTTGTGTAAAGAGTTAGACAAATATAAAATTCTATGTTAGAGTTTCTTGTCTTTGAAAATATTATTTCATCCTTGTTTTTAAAGTTTTTGAGAAGTCTGACACCAATCCAAATTTTGTACCTATGGAAGTAATCTATTTCTTTCTCTATAAGTTTTTAGAGCCTCCCTTTCCCCTGTCTTTTATTGATATTCTTGAGATTCAGTGTATTGTTTCTAAGGGTTTTTTTTTTTTTTTGGTTAGTTTTACTTTGTTCTATTCATTATTTTTTGTTTGGCATTCTATGTGTTCCTTTAAAATGACAGTTTCTTTTCTTTTTTTATCTGAGAAATTTGGGTAATTTATTTCTTCAAGTATTTCCTTCTGTTTATTCATTGTTTATTTTTCTCTGTCTTATGGAAAATCCATTATACATCTACTGAGAATTCCTCTAGCCTTCACATGTCTTAACTCTTAATTTTCCTTCTTTCTATCCCTTACTGATCTTTTCCTAAGATATATGAAAAGAGTTTCTAAATCTGATCTTTCAATTTACTAATTCATGCTTTGGTTGTTTTCTTTCTGCTCTTCATCCATTCATTAAGTTGTCTGTTCAAATTATTATACATTTCATACCCAGTATTTTGAATTAATTCTTTTTTATAACCACTTACTCCTATTATACCAATTTTTTTTTTTATCTTTTGAAGATAATTTCTTTTCTTTTTTTAAAATCCTTTTTTCATCTGGTCGAGAAATTCTGCTTCTTCTCATACAAGAAGTTAAATATCTGTCTTCTGAAGCAATTGTCTTCCTCACATAAATTGCTATGCTTCCCTCCAGTCACCTTTCCCCTGGACATATCAACCACGAGGCTGATGATGAGTGTGGGGAGAAGTAGCTAAAGTAGCCCAGGCCCTACTTAGCAGCCACCCATAAATTTAGTACTTGGGAATAGAAGTGTCTCAAGGTAGAGAGTCTTTACAAACTGTTCCACACCAGGCAAATTTATTTACCAGGCAAATTTACCTCCACCAATATTATCTTACTGGGATATAATTTTCTCACCTTCAGTTTCATAAAAAGAGGTGGGGATAAGAAGTAATAAATGGCAATGGCCAACCAATCTACTTACATTTCTTGTTATCTATACCCCATCTCAGCTCGATGATATTATAATACGATCCCACGCCCAAGCTAAAACAGCACTGCTGTTTTTCTATCTTGCATTAATTACTGGCTGGACAATGGTTTTCCAAAGCAATACCAGTGGAAGACAGGGAGCAGGGAGACATCACAACTAAAGATTTGTCTTTGTACCTCTCTCCCTCTCATTTCACCTGGCTCTCTTCTACTTTGGAGGACTGTTTCCCCCTTACACTAGAATATAACCAACTCTGTTTCCCAAGATTTTTTACAGTAAATGAATACTCCTACCAAGAAATGGAAAGTATTAAACATTTAATAAGTGTGTAACGTAAATATTCTACTTAGATCCATCAACCTCCCTCCCGCTTCTGTGCATCTCTAGGACTGAGCTAGGGAGTGAGGCATAGCAGCTCATGTTAGTTTGTCACCCTGTCCATCATCAGTTGATCTGTGTCATTTAGACATATTTCTTAAAAATCAGGTTTCTGAAAGCTCTTTCAATTTCTCAAAATACATAAAAGCACCCATTACTCTATGTGAGTTTTCAGTTTTCTGCCTGAAAAATGATATAATATTAATCTGTATACCTTATTTAATAGAAATAGGAACCAAAAAAACAACCTGAGGCTAATTAAGCATAAACTACCTCAAGCTTTAATTCTGGCACTATTTCAATTCTCAGTTCTTTGTTTATGATTCATATAATAGTTCGCTTTAGACAAATTAATTAGTTGTGTGTGTCAAGCTAGCTAAATGCATGCTAAATATTTTCCCAAGAGAACTAAGTTGAAACTGGGTGCTATTAAAACCTTCAAATGAACAAAATCTGTTTTTAACAAGTCACACATTATTAATTGGAACTTGATAGTGAGGCATATTTTTGGATGCTTGCCGAGAATAATTATGGAACTTCTTTTTTTATTGGAACGAGACAAGTTAATCAAGAAAAGCTAATCCAGCTCATTATGGCCAAAGCTTGAAAGCATGGCCATAAACTATTCACCTTACCAGTTTGGGTTAGGGTTGAAAAAGTAAGTGGGATCCAGGGATCATGCTTATGCTATAGTTGATACCTTAGAGAGATCTTTGCCCAATTTATTCATTTTAAGTAGGCAAAACATTGGCTATCCAGAAAAATAATATTATTGACCCAAAGTCACACAGCTGGTTAGTGGCAAGGCCAGAATTATGAAATAAATGTTTATTCTGCCATGTCCCAAAATGGCTAAAAAACAATGCTTATTCAGTAAGTTTTATTATATATCTTTCTACATTAAATCCAGATAGTACTTTAAAAAAAAACTTGTTATAAAATGTGTATAATTTTTTAAATAAAAATATGTTTCTAAATAATGGAGTCTGCTAGGAATGATTCATTTTCTGCCATAATATACTTTTTTTCTGATTTATGTTTGCTTAGCATCCACTCACTCTTCTTCTTTTAGTACTTTAAGGAATTATCTTGCCTCTATTATGCACAGTCATGGTAGGGCTCTTATTCAGTGTGTTACTGCTTACCCCCTAACCCAAGCAAGTTTAATCAGATTCTCTCTTTGAAGACTTTAAATCTTGAAAAGCATGATGCTGGTGCAGGAAAAATATCAGGTGAAGCATGTTCATTTGGAGTAGTTATTGTAATCTAAACCCACAGATCTTCTGAGTCTAGAAGTAGCTTGACTCTTTAGTCTTCTCATCAGCCTTCTAATCACCTTCCCATTGCTCTTCTCATCATCCAGCTAACTGATGTCCATTTTTCTCTGTATGAGTTAGCTAGAATTAGTTTCTACTGCTTGCAGTCATTGGGGTCTAACTGATCACTTATTATCTCTGTGTCTGAATCAGGATGCAACCTGAACCACATTGTTGTTTGTAGCCAGGAATGATGTTGTTCCAAATAAGAATTGAGTTGGAACTATTCATATGTCCTACTGTTTCATTTGCTTGATCTTATATAAAAAGATCACAAAGAACATATGAGTTGACATAACTGTGAGCAAAACTTATTTATGATTACTAGACATATCTAGCCCTAATACTCACCTTAACTCAGTATCCAAATGAAAAGAAGCAACTGCTCTCATGCTTGAGGCTCAAGAGAAACACAAATGTATTACGGGGACTCTAAGGAAGGCTCATAAGAATAAAAATCTTAGACATGGAGAGATTTCATACAATCTGCTTTTACTATTGAATTTTAAAATTTTGGTTGCCATGATGATACCTATTTTAAAGAAATGGCAAACTGAATATGTGTGTTATCAGAGACTCTTCCGAGTCATTCTGTTGAACCGAGAGTGAGATCTAATTCTTTATTTGAGGCAACACGTTTATTGGGCATGAAAATATGGTAAACAGAATTTAAAATGTGAATGCATGGACTAGATTAAAATGAGAGGTAAAGTTTGCACTCATCTAATAGAAAAAGCATTGGAGTAAAATGCTTTTGCATGGATGAAGTTTTACGTGAGTCTTTAAAAATTGTTCCAAACCTTTATCCACTCTCCACATCAGAAGATCTTAAAAGATAAAAGGACACACTAGCAATTTACAAGTACGCCTGGACTGGAGGGCCTTGATGATTCTATTAACACTGGCTTTGAAGTAGCTTAATATAAAGCACATATGCTGTCTATAAATACAGCTTATGGTTGGCAAATATTCTAATAAAATTGATTTTGTTCATACCAAGGGAAATGGCCTTGCAATGGAAGAAACGGCCTTTAAAAATACAATAAGGCATTTTAGTATCTCTGTCTGCTCTCAAAAATTTCAAAATGTCATCCAAAAGAAGTCTACGACTTTGTGTAACCAAATCCCTTTATCAAGTGTGTCAGTGTGTGTCAAGTCAAGTTGCTCAGGCAGCAAAATCAATGCCATCACAACATCAATTTTCCAAGATTTTAAAACATCTACTTTTGACAAAAAGTCAAATAACAGAAAAGTGTCAATTACCATAGATTGGATAAAAGAACCACAATGACTTTTTCCAGGAAAAAAATATAGCAGTGTCTGGCAACTTTTTGCACTATGATAATAAACACCTAACAAATAAAAAAAGGAATTGTGATATCCAGATTACCTAGGGCGTGAGGAAACAGACACTCTCAAAAACCATTGGTGGAGAGTAAAAAGTGAAACTCTTTTTGGAAGAAACATCTTCAACGTGTCTACCCCCTGACATAGCAATTGCACTCCTGGGAATTTAGTTCTACAGGAGGCATTTGTGTAGTGATTCAGTGTGTTCTCATGTGAGACTTCCTGAATTCAACCCTGGTTCTGTATCATACAAGTTAGGGGAAACCTCAGGGCAGGGAACTTCAGAGCCACTGCTGGTAAAAGATGTTCAAACTGGATGTCAGCCCCAACTTGCCACTTCAAACAGGTGTTCCTGTGCAAGGAACATCCTGCATCATCTGGAAAGAGTAAGCAAGGAGTATCAACTTTATAGGGTTATTGTGAGGTTCAAACGAGATTATCTGTGTAAAGTGTAGTGCCTGGCACACAGTAAACACTCAATAAATGATAGTTGTTATTTTCTTATCATACTCTACAGAAAATCAGTGTTTGAAGAAAATTATTGTGATATTTATTGAAGCACTGCTTATAAAAGTAAAGATTTTGAAGTAATCTATATATCATTCAAAATCTAGTACAGCCTTGGCATTCTATAGACTTTCTTTTTCTCCAGTGTTTTATTGAGGTAAAATACACATAACACAGAATTTACTACTTAACCATTTTAAAGTGTACAGTTCAGTGGGATTAAGAACACGCGTGTTGCTGTGCAACCACCACCGCCATCCGTGCCAAGACTCTTCATCTTGCAGAACTGAAACTCAATAAACTTAAAAAATGATGAGGTGGCTCTATGGGTAATACCATAGAAAGATGTACATGACATATTACTAGAAGGAAAGTTGGAGAGTTGTAGTATAATCTGGATCTATTTTCCAATATGAGAGAGAGAGGGAGAGAGTGTATTTAAGGGATTATCCTGTCAGCACTAATTTTCTGGAAATTGCTTTTCCTCCCATTCAGTGGTTAGTAGAGAAGCTTCCCTGTTAGTACGATGTGACACAGTATAATGATCATCATTGCTATCTCATTATTATGCTGATTAAATGAATTAATACTTGTATAGCGGTTAGATCACTTCTGGGCACTTGGTAAATGTCACAGAAATGTTTCTATTCTTTTTTTTAAAAAAACGCTTTTTATTTTATTTTTTTAAATTTGTTTATTTATTTATTTTTGGCTTCGTTGTGTCTTCGTTGCTGCGCACAGGCTTTCTCTAGTTGTGGTGAGTGGGAGCTACTCTTCGTTGTGGTGCTCAGGCTTCTCATTGCAGTGGCTTCTCTTGTTGCGGAGCATGGGCTCTAGGCATGCGGGTTTCAATAGTTATGGCATGCGGGCTCAGTAGTTGTGGCTCATGGGTTCTAGAGCGCAGGCTCAGTAGTTGTGGCACACGGGCTTAGTTGCTCCGCAGCATGTGGGAGCTTCCCGGACCAGGGATCGAACCCGTGTCCCCTGAATTGGCAGGTGGATTCTTAACCACTGTGCCACCAGGGAAGTCCCTCTATTCTTGATACAATGAAAGTTTGGAAAAGATCTTCTCGATATGTGTCCTCTAAGATAGATAGGAGAATAATAGTCACTGAGAAACTATTCTTTTAGTTACCTTGATTTTATAAAACTGCTGCTACTACTACTAAAAGTGACAAAAGCAACATGAAAGTAATAGCTAATATTTTTTGAAATCCCCTGTGTCAGGCACTGGGCCAGTGCTTAACTAGCACTATCTTATGTAATCTTAACAAGGCTATGGAATAGATACAAATATTCCTGTTTCACATGTGAAGAAATGAAAACTTAGAGGGTTTAAATAATTTTCCCGGTAAGTGTTAGAACCAGGTTATAGGGTCACAGATGTCCTATTTCTAGAGGAGCTTTCTTAATTATCACTAAGCATCATAAACCCATAATGCATATACATATAAATGCACACACATGTATGTTTACTGCACACATGTGTGTGCATATGTACTATAATGTAACAAAGAACCAGATCCAGCTATGTGCCAAGTTTTAGAATGCTAAACCATTGACATTTTCTAGACCGTCATCTATACACCCTACTTCTCATTGTATTACACTCATTTATTTATGTGTCATCTCTCCTGGACAGGTACAATTTTTTTCATCTGTGTACACCTCTGGTTTAACAAGTAGTGCATACATAATAAATTTCACTAAATTTTATAATATTGAAATAGAATTTAGAAATGTTTTAAAATAGCAAATCCTATAGTCTCCATTCTGCTTACAGTTTTGGAGACCTTTGCCATTGGGATTTGACTCTCAAACCAAACCTCTTGTGTATACAACTTCCTCAGGATTACTTTCCTTGTATATTTTCTGCATTACTCACATATAAAGTGACCAGTCTGCCCCCTCCAGTTACAATGACTGAGTCCTGTGTAGATAATTCTTAAGACATTTTGACATACTCAAGTCACTAATTTGTTTTTCCCTAACTAAGATGTTAGGATTAACTCTTTACCATATCTATAAAAATATCTATTTTTAATTTTAGAGTTATACACCATTTAAAAATACCACTAGTCAAAACAGAACTTCTTCAAAGTAACATTATACAGTCATTCCTCCATTCACATCCCAGAGAAGCCCTCCATACCTTCATACTGTCAGCTTCATTTCCAAAGCCTCACTACAGTGTAAGGACAGGCCTTTAGAGACAACTTATGTGTTTCTTCACTCTTTCTCTAGAATGAGTTTCACAATCTGCTTCTGAAACTTAATCGAAAGAAATGCTTCATAGTATCTTGTAACTTCTCTGCTGTTTTATTTCCTCTAATCTACAGCACAAAGACGCAAAGAAGAAAAAAACCATGTACATAGGTGTGTGGTAAGCTGGATTTCTGTAAATCTTTGAATAACTATTTCCAATCTAGGAAGAAACCACAACTACCTTCAGAACTCTTTATACACGTGGGCCATCCCTCTGGGGAGGCTACTCTGTTTATATTCTGTTATTCCCCTCAGATAGCATATAAAATACACTTTGCTCAGAACTTGCCGTTGTTTAAGATAAATATTTAAGCTTATATTTTATTCTAAAGCAAGAAAGAAAGTGATCTTATCTAACAGCCATAAGGGCAATAGTTGCCGTAATAATAATAATAATATAATAATAATAATGACAATAACAGTAATAATAATCTTCTGTTTATTGAGACCTTGCACATTATATGTATCATCTCAGTTAATTCTTACAACAACTTGATTATGTAAATATTTTTATTACCATTTTGTTGCTAAGGAAAACTAAGACTCAGATTAATTGCCAAAAGTCACACAGCTAACTACTTACCCATACATACTTACCAGGCCTCTTTGATTCTAACACCTACATTAGGTCCTTATTATGATTCAAGATTTTTTAAAATAATATGGTAGAAATCAGGAATAAATGAATAATCTCCAGGATAAAGTGAATCATAAAACCCATAGGGGATATACTATTATGTAACATATCAATTGGTATGGAATTTTAAAGGGTAAAAAGACTCTGATCTGAAGAGGCAAGCACTGATTCATGTAAGGCTAGTGTTTGCTGCTATTTGGTCTACTTCCAAAATGAAATACTAACAAGCTTACCAAGGTTTAAAGATCTCATTTGCCTTCCAACCTCACCTGTTCTATTTTTTCCTTCACTTACTTGTCTCTCCCCTCTTTAACACAAATGTCTTAATCTTTCCCTAGCGCACCTGTCTCAGGAATTTGATACACTGTTCCCATCTCCCTCAGTATTTACACAGTTGACTCATTTTTTTTTTAAATCCTTCGAGTTTCAATATAATTGTCACTTCCTCTGAAATGCTATTACTGGTCTCTCTACCTAAGCAAGTCCCATCTTTCTTTGCACCCTGTTTGTTTCCCTCATAAGCTGTAATTTGCTATATTTTTACAGGGTGCTTACTTGTTTATTGTCTGCATGGAAGCTTACTGGTAAACCTAGTGTCTGTTTTTACACCATTGTACATCCAGAGTCTAACTAAAGCCTGCTCACTAGTTGTTGAATGAATAAATTATAGGTTAAACATAAGCTTATAATGTGGAGTGAATAACATTAAATAACTAACATTTATATATAATGTTAAGGCAACCTCTGACATGTCAATTTATCATATCTCCACTTGCGACATCTCATTTTTCCAACATTTCTTATCATAAACAAGCTCCCCTTACAGTAGTGACCAAAACTCATAGTTGTATAATCTCACCATGACAGTGAAGTCCAATTGACCTTGACATCACACTAAACCAGTAGTCACTGGGTCAAAGTAACCAGAGGTGATGAGAAAATGAGGAAGGATGATTCATACACTGGAGAAACTTTTGATTGCATAAACACAGGATAAGACCTATTGAATTCATGTGGATATAAGCCCATTAAAACATTTTACATATTGAAGAAAAGGACCAGTTGAAACAGATCAGGACACTGTGGGGCCTTCCCAGGGGAAGACCACCTCCCCCCTGCCTTGTCCCCACCTTTGTTTATAGAAAACTTTAGCCTCCTAGGCCTTCTCCGAGTTTCAAAGAGCAAATTTAATCAGAGAGGTGAGAAAATGCAGAAACAAAGAAAAGCAGTCAAACAAGACAAAATAATAATAGTTTAGCCATAAAACAAAGTCAAGGACCTTTGATTCCTCCTCAAGGGCTATAGATAATATCCTGAGCCATATCTTTGAGTTGTTTTGCAGATACTAAAACCCCCACCATGTGGAAGAAGTTAACTGCATGCTCACCACCAGCATGTAGACCCCAGACTGGTTGGAACCAGAAGGTTGATGATTGAGATTCCTGAAACATCACCCTGTTACCTCCCCATCAACCAATCAGAGAATTATGCATGAGTTGATTCTACTCCCTGTGATCCTTTCCCTCCCACTGTCTTTAAATATCCTTCCCTGAAAGCCATCAGGGAGTTTTGAGTCGTTTGAGCATGAACTGCCTATTCTCCTTGCTTGACCCTGAAATAAATGCTGTACTTTCCTTCACCACAACCTGGTGTCAGTAGATTAGCTTTGCTCTGCATCAACCAAGTGGGCCCAAGTTTGGTTCAGTAACACAGTGGGGCATCCAAGGAAACTATTTTCAGGACAAAGATATTTTGTTTTCTTAAGAAAAGAAATGGATTGGCATAAGATAAGATTTCAACATAAGCTGCAAGCACCAAAAGAAGTGATGCCTTCACTCATCGAAGTTGGACTTGCATCCACTGTCCAGGAGCCATTTATGTTGTAAGTCCCAGGCCTTCTTCTTTGACTTAATGTTTTCAAACACTCAGAGGACATTGGGAATATTGAATCTCAGTTCTGAGGGGGAAAAGTTCTTATCATTAATTAATTGATTCAGACTGTATACCCTCCATGTGCATGGTGCTCTGTAAAGACCTGATTGCTCCAACCCTGTCGTGTTATTAGCAAAAATCCATAATCCTGAGCCAAGGACCACCAGTGTTGTGAAGACTAAGAAGAAGATCTGAAAACAGCTTGATGCTTTGTGTCTGAGTGTTTGTGCTGATAAGGACATCATGCAATAAATCTTCAAGAGGATTAAGTTGTGTCCAACCTAAAATCCACCATGCCTGACAGATCTTCTGCTCTTGCTTTTGCTATACTTTCCTAACGGATCTGGTGTCTGGTAGGTGCATCTCGCTGTTCTCTTCTCTCCATATACTTACATCTTCAATTTTTTTTTTATCTATAGTCCACTCCTCTGAACGTCACTCTCATCTGTACAACTGCCCATTCAACGTTACTCCCTGGAAACATCAAAATTAACATCTGTAAAATGAACTCTGAGTTTCAACATCCCCCAAACTTTACCCTCCTCAGGTGTTTTCTACCTCAGCAAATGACTCAAACCTAAGTGACATTCTTGATCTGTGCTTTCTGTCTCCATATTCAGTCTGCTATCAAATCATATCAGCTCTATCTTCATGTTGTATTAAAAAATACTCCCCATTCTTCACTATACATGGTACAAGCCACCGTCATGTCCCCTCTGCACACTGGAATAGCCTCCTAATGGTTTCCCAATTCTACTTCACATCATTTATCGTGCATTTGCCACATGATAGCCATAATTATCCTTTAAAACATGAATCATGTAAAGACATTCTGTTATTCACCATAGCCCGCATGGCTTTCTGTTTCATTCAAAACTCAGTCCAAAGATCTGACCATGACCTACAAAACTCTACTCGATGTAGCTCTCTGGGCGCCAACCACATCAGCTTCCTGATATCCTTCAAACACACCAAACATGCTCTCCCTCCCTCACCACTCCCAGAATTGTGTTGTTCCCTCTACCTGGAGAGTTTTTTTCTGGATAGTCCCATGGACAATTCCACCACGTAATTTCCCTAGTCTCCTCTTCAGAGACACAATTTCTTTCCAAGTAGTAAAAAATGAAAAGAAAAATCACCCCTCCCTTTTGCTCTATCTCTGCTTTATTGTTTTCAGTCTAACCTTATAATAGTATGCAATGCTGATACTATGCAATGCTATATATTATTAATTGACTACCCATCACTCTGTAATATATGTTTCATAAGGAAAGGAATTTTTTGTTCACCTCAGTATCCCCAGCACCTGGAATAATGTCAGAAACATACTAGAAATTCAGAAAATATTTGTTGAATAAATACATTACTCCAGAAAGGCACCCTAAATCTGGTTATCTCAAGATTACCAGATGGCTTTTATAGCAACTAAATGGAGATTCCTGGGGAAATCCTCAGGCCACCACATAATTTTGAGAAGACCATGCTTCTGGAATTTTATTCCAGCTCTGGCTTGTTATTTGCTCCCTACTTGCTACTCTAATATGCTACGTGACTAAGTGTGGGCACTAAGTAACCAATTACCTGCCTTTATGATTTTTACCCTCTATAACCTTATAATAAAGAAGAAGGCAGGGCAAACATACATTAGATACAACATGGTACTATAGAATTAGATAACAATAAGACCTTCCAATGTATATTTTAAAATTTCTTAAGTGCTTTCTCACTTACTTCCTATTATTCAATTGTCTTTAATATATTTCTAGGTAAACTTAATATTTCCTGTTTTCCTTTTATGAGGATAGTACCAGTGTCTGATGGTACCGACTTCTGGGTGAAAATGCAACTCTATCCATTTTATTAACTTCAACTTAAAAATGCAGACTTTAATTGCTACACAAAGAATGTGCCATATTTTCACCAGAGCTACTGCATTTCTTGACTACTGAGCAAACTGCACTTGAAGCTACAATTAAATAATCTATGCTGAAATTCTGGTTCACATTGTGGCAATGATAACATTTCATGATGTTTTGTTTTGCCCACCAGATGAGTAGGGTAGTCTTGGGGAGAATTTTTAAGCTAATTAGGCCTGCATATTTCTATGATACCTGCAAACTTACCCAACTAATTTTGCCTTCAGATTGTCCTAATTTCTCTCTAACATTCCCAATAGTCCTTTATTTAAGGAATGAATACAGGCTTTTTTCTGATGCAAATTGTCTTCAGACTGTGCCTATACAATTAAATAGAATAGATGTTTGAGATATTTATATAGATTGTTCAAGTTTAGGGCACATTTGTATGATTTGTTTTTATGTAACATATGTTACACACATATCTCACATATATGTTATTGATATGTGTGTATGTGTGTAACAAAATTCATTAATTCATCAATTCAATAAATACTTATGAGCACCTATAATATTATGGGCATTGTTATAGTCCTAAGGGTAGTGTGACAAAGAAAACAGACAAAAATACTTTTGGAACTTATTTTCCATGAAGGGGGGATGTAGATAAGACACAGAACAAATAAGTAAAATATAAAGTACATTAGATGGTGATAACTGTCAAGGAGGAAATGTGGAGCAGGAAAAAGTAATATGAAACATAGGCATAGTGTAATTTTAGGGAGAATGACCAGAGCATGTTTCACAGAGGTGTATTTTGGTAAACACAAGAGTGAGGTGAAGGCTGTGTTCAGGTATCTGGGGGAAAGTACTCTAGGCAGAGGAAACAGTGATTGCCAAGGACCAAAAGAGGGTGCCTGGGGCTTCAAGGGGCAGCAAGGAGTTAGTGAGGCTGGAGCAGATTGAAACAAAAGAAGAGGAGATCGGAGAGATTGGGGGAGGGTGCTGCAAATGATGAAGGTCATCTACATTGTTGTTAGGACTTTGATTTTTGTTTTAAGTGGAATGCGAAATCATTGGAAAGTTTCTAGCAAAGAAGTGATGTGCTCTGGCTTACATTTTAAGAGAATTGCTTTGGCAGCTGTATCGAATAGACCACAGAATAGGGCAAGGGTAGAAGCAAGGACAGCAGGTAGGTTCTTGTCTAATCCAGATGCAAGGTGACAATAGTTTTGATGGCAACCCTGGAGTCTACAACGGGTCAAATTATGCAAGTAGAGTCAAATATGGTGATAGACCACATGTGGCATTTGAGGGTAAGAAATGGGTCAAGGATTATATGAAAGTTGTTGATCTGAGCAACAAAATAGATAACATTTTGTTAAGTTAAATGAGAGAAAGTTGAAGGACAAGTAAGGGTGAATGGTATTAATATCATTGGTTCAGGGTAGATCGTGTTAAATTTGAGATGTGTTTTTGACATCCAAGTGGAGATGTCAAGTAGGCTGCTGAGTATATGAGTTTGGAGCTCAGGGGTAAAGTTTGTGTTGAAAAAATAAATGTTCAAGATCTAAATGGCATTAAAAGTCATCAGAGTGGATGAGATCACCAAGGCAGTGAATGTAGATTGGGAAGGAAAGAAGTCCATATCCTAATCCCAAGGACACTACAGCTTTAAGAGGGCAGGGAGGTGATGAAGAATAGTGTCTATAAAGGTAGAAACTGGAGCAAATGTGTTTTCTGGCAGAGTTATCAGTGTGTCATAGTTCTGGATAGGTGAACTGAGACCATTGAACCTAGCAACACAGTTTGTCTTCTACATAAAAAATGTTATTGATCCAGATGACTCCACATGTTAGTATAAAAATGAATCTTCAAAAATACCATGATAAGAGCAATGTAATTATTCATGTGATTCTTTATTACATCTACTGCTGCCTCAAATTCACCTAGACTGGACTCTGAGCAGAGAGGCTGGTAGATTAACGTTGGCATCTGACAATTTCATGCAAATCACCACCTTTAAAATAAACTACTGATATATGTAGAACATTTAATATTTACAGTGGCTTACAAGTGCATTATTGAAGGTGTAACATTCAACATATGGGAATGGCAATTATTATCATTATTAATGTCATTTTACAGATGTGGAACAAGAGCCTCTAAAGGAGGCAGTTTCTCTTTGCATGTGTTGAAAATGGAATTTAAATACTGTCATTTGGCTCCACAAGCCAAGTTTTTCCTCTTATACCATTTTTTTTGCAGAAGGATGAGTCCATTGACTCAAAAAAGTAGAATATGTATGTGTATGTGTGAATACGGGCATTTATTAGTTTGCATATATATTTATGTATATAGTGTGTATATGTGTATATATTCATGTGTAGTTGTTGTCATTGTTTATCTGCTTTTCTATTGCTCTGCTCACATTCCTTTAATCATCTTCCCCACAGCCATCAGCAAGCAAGCATTTGGGAAAGAGACAGGGATTGCAACCTCTGCTGTAGCAAATAGAGCAAGTGCTTTGGAACTAAGGGTTAAAACTTCAGCTGTCAAAATTTCTACCTGCATGATCTTGGTCTAGTCACTTATCATTTCTGGCCTCAATTTCTTTATCTGTATAATGTAGATTGTCATATCTACCTAAGATTTTAAACAATCAAAACTCTGTAAGGGGGGAGAGGGATAAATTGGGAGACTGGGATTGACATATACACACTAATATATATAAAATAGATAACTAATAACGACCTACTGTATAGCACAGGGAACTCTACTCAATACTCTGTAATGGCCTATATGGGAAAAGAATCTATAAAAGAGTGGATATATGTATGTGTGTAACTGATGCACTTTGCTGTACACCTGAAATTAGCACAGCATTGTAAATCAACTATACTCCAATAGGAATTTTTAAAAATACCACAAAAATAAACCACGCACAATGTGTAAATTTGTCCACTTAACCCTTCTAAGGCTAGGCTGGTTACCATTAGCACGTGCTTCCATACACTCCTTAGCATTTATCACATGCTCTTGTAACTATGAGCTTCCTGAATTAGCACTTCGAAGACAGTAACTTTGCTGTTTTTTTTCCATTTTCTCCCAAGAATATGGTGAAATGATGCCTATACAATGAAAGAATAAAGCCCATGACATATGTTAAGTGTACAATAAATAATAATATTATTAATGCCATTATTATATTATCCAGATCCACAAAAAGCAAAACCGTAAGTTTGGTCCCAATGGCAAGAAAGTTGATTAACAAAACTGCATTACCACAACAAGCTTTGCATCCAATCTGTACTTTTACTTACCATATGCCCATGTTAACGAATGATCTCCCAAAGTTAATTTAACAATGCTACTAGAAAAAAATCACTTTTAAGCTAATCCTACAGGTTGGCCAAACTCAAATTAAAGGTATTCAACTTCAGCTGATGTTTATCAGCTGGATAAGATATTCACTTATCCTTAATGTAAATCTCACAACTTCCAAGCTTCCAGAGCCACCTTTTCTTTTAATGTCTAATGAATCTGCACATTAGCTGATCTTGAAGTAGAGCTGAGTACATGGTAACTGCTAAACCAATGCTTGTTAAGAGAATTACAGAATCAATGAATAAACACATGTGACAGCGATAATTATTAGCAAAAACAAAGATTAAAAAATACAAACATTTTTCTAGGTTATCAAATTCCAGAAAAATGACGTCCCTGCTTTTTTTTTCCTACAAAGATCATAATCTTTTTTTTACCCTGTGCATGCATGCTGTGAAATGTTTTTCTCTTATTAATTTCCTTTTTACACCCAGTTTTTAGACAGCTGAAAATTATGAGTTTACAGAACAAGATGTACTTTCAGTTCTTAGTTTATGGCCGAGTACTATGGCATGCACTATTATGAAAACAATTCTAAACTGTGCTTTATTATATTATATTGTGCAATTTATATTCTGAAGATACTATCAACACCAGAGAACAGACAAATTTAATAAAAGACACAGTGTTCCTGTTGTCATAATAGTTATTAAAATGAAACTCTTCCCAGAAGACATTTACAGTATCTTTTCAAAGATATTCTGCATACTTTGATGCATCAATTGGGGCTTCTAGATATGAATAGCAACATCATAGATCTTAGAAACATACTGTAGTAAGCTGGAAGGGGGGTGCCTTATAATTATCCAGGCTGGCTCCTTCATTTTACAGGAGAGGACATGGAGGCCAAGAGAGAACAACTGATGCAACCTAATTCATGTCTAAGTTGTGACTAGACCTGAGGTGTAATGACTCCTATCCAAGGATTCCTTCCACTTTTATTGTCATTAATGGTAATAATCTTGTAGGGGATAAGTAACTTAATTATTATCTATTATTATTTTGATTATTTATCTCTTTATATATTTTTTGTCTGTCTCTTGATAGAATATAAGTTTCATGAGAGCAGGAAATGTTCTCATTTGGGATACTGCAGAATTCCCTATGCTTAGAGCATTCTAACACATAGAATTCATTCAATAAATATTTGTTAATAAATAAATAAAAATTTAATAGATATAATAGGCACTACAAAAATTTATTAAAAATGAGGACTGACCTCTAAGAAGTACGGTCTAGAACTACACACATACACACACACAAACACATATATACAACATAAAGCAGAATATACTAAATGCCACACAAATGGCATAAAGAAGTTGTAAGATAATTAAAATAGCCATGTGACTCTTGCAGCAAGGAGTATACAAAAATTTCTAAGTAGCGATGAAGCTTAGGTAAAGTTACAAACTAAGATAATCATACAGGATATACCAGAGTTCTGTGACACCCTCAGCTCTGCTGGTTAGCTCTGGGTGCTGGAAAATAAGGATTCACAGAGTTGATGTAGGGAAACTGAGCCTTAGGATGCCTGTAGGGTGAGTAGAAGCCAATATAAATGGTAAGAATATTTGGGAGACTAACAGGTTGCAGCCTGAGAATGGTTAAAAGATATTTGAGAAATAAACCAACATTTTTTAAAGATGTGGAGTAAAAATGGTAGACAAATGTTAAATAAGAGACTATTGATAGTAAGAGATTGGTTGTGATACATGGTCATGACTTTGTGAAGAGATGGTGCAAAGAAAGAAGGGGAAGGAGGGAGGCAGGGAGGAAGGAAGACAGTTTCTAATTTTAGCTACATGATTTCCTAGTTATCTTACCTTGAACAAATTCCTTTCTGTCTGTCTCTAAAACTCATTGTCTCACTGTAAAGCAAGGAAAATAATACTTTTCTCATAAGATGGTTTGACAACTAAAGGAGGTGATGCAAGTAAAGCTCTTAACACTATGTGGAACCCAGATAGTGCTCAAAAATGTGTAGCTATAAATATTAATTATTATATATTTTTGCAATAATGATAACAGTAAAGACACTCTATTAGATAAATTAAAAGACGAATTGAGGCATAGTCCTTGACTACAAGAAACCTATGGTGTAGTGCCACCAGAATCCTGGTGGTTTTAAATCTTGGAAAAAATTAGGTAGGAGATTAACTAATTAGAGAACTTAAATATTAACCCAGCTTGCAAGTAATTGACAGCAAAATATAAGATTACAAATGAATAGAAATAAAATATTTTGACATAAAAAGAGAGAAACAAACATATAGCAATATTCAAAATGTTAAGACTTTTTTTAATTGGTTGATAATGGTAAAATGGAAATGGTAAAAACAAAATGTATTGTACATTAGATGTCATAACTCACTTGATTATGAAAGAACACATTCTTCATTAAAAATAAGTCATGTGCATTATCTGTCCACTGATGTGCAATGTCATTTAAGACATTCCATCATTCTCTGCTTGAGCACTCTTCTATAATCTGATGAGGTGTCCAGGGAAGAGACAATGATAGCCAAGGCATTAAAATGTAATCAAGATATGCAAATTTATATCTAAATGTGATTTGCTGGGAAAAAGAAATTAATCTAGGCATGGTCAAATAAACAATGTGTAATATGGATAATTAATCACCAAATAGCAGCTACAGTCCCCTGAGGAAATTATGCAAATTGAAAAGGCCCCCATCCACTGACACAATTAGACCACTTAATGGCAAACTCTCAACAAAATAACCCTGGGGAACATCACAAAACAAATAGCCTAATCAACCTTAGTGTCCCAAACTCCATTGCAATGTTTAGTATTATCTAATATTGTTTCTTCCTGGTTTGAACTTATTTAGAAGGATTCCATCAAATTTTGCTAGAAAATATTTTAAGATTCCACACTATGGATAGTCTATTATGTAGTTCCCTCAAAGTCTAGTTTTCCTCTGTCAATCAAATATCTTATTAAAATCTGAAATCATGCAAATGATAAGGATTCCTGAATGAGCAAAGGCCAATTATACGTCTCCTATCAGTAACAGCAAAATCAAGGAAATATTGATGCACTATGAAAATGTATGTCCTCTGTGGCCTGATGTCACCTGCTTATTATACCAGCAACAAAGGAAGGATCTCTACACTTCCTTGATAATAAATGTTGTCACCTCAGGTAAGAGTATTTTGTCTCTAAGAATGTTAGGGTGCTGTCCCATACCTGTCCCTAAAGCATGTACCAAGTAATCATACCTCTGTTCCCTTTATTCCACTTACACAAAAATAGGTGACAAAGTGACTCCTGCAGAACCCTTTGAGATCAGGCCTAAGAGGACGCATGAGACTCTGCTGCTAAATCCCCCCCAAAATGTGACTCCACCTCTAGAAAGATCACAAAGCTGCCTGGATAGAAATAAAAGATGCTTTCCCCCCAGAAAAGGATTGATTGATTGATTGATTGATTGATTGATTTTATTCATTTTATCTTTGGCTGCGTTGGGTCTTTGTTGCTGCGCATAGGCTTTCTCTAGTTGCGGCGAGTGGGGGCTACTCTTCGTTGTGGTGCGCGGGCTTCTCATTGTGGTGACTTCTCTTGCTGTAGAGCATGGGCTCTAGGCGTGCGGTCTTCAGTAGTTGTGGCTCACAGGCTCAGTAGTTGTGGTGCATGGCCTTAGTTGCTCCGTGGCATATGGGATCTTCCCGGACCAGGGATCGAACCTGTGTCCCCTGTGTTGGCAGGTGGATTCTTAACCACTGCACCACTAGGGAAGCCCCCAGAAAAGGGTTTATTAGGTATTTTGTTATTATAATTTTGCTGCTGAAAAGACTAGTCACAGAGAAGAAATTATATTACCACTATGATTGCTGATGAGCTAGTTGTACCTATCATTTATAGATACTATTTATATTGCTTGGCTATATGGTTAGTACTGCCACTTAGCTCATTTACTCCTCCGAACACCCTAACGTGCCCAAGGTCAAAAAACTAAAGATTAGCAAACCAGGGCTACAGATTCTAGTCTCTTAACTCTCCAAGTGGCGTGCTAAATACCATGCTTACTGCTATGTCAGGTGATATACATCCGAAATCCCTAAGTCAGGAAATAGCCAAAATGGGAATAAAACGAAGCAGTACTGTCCACTCTACTCAGACTCAGCTTTTCCATGTTCAGAAAACCATACCTGATGTGACAGCAGATGCTACTTACGCTGCCAATGTCCAATCCCTCAGGCTGTCTGGAAGGACTGATTCCCCCCCACCCAAGAAGGCAATGAATCCCCTGACCCTGGGAAGTGGGAATTATAACCTTGACATATATTTTTGCTTCTTTAATTCTCATTCTCTATCATATCCCCAAACTTAAGAGTCCTGTAAAAGTCAGATGGGGGCTAGGATCTTCCTCCCTGCAAGACTTATCCAAGAAGTCATAGACAAACATCATAAATTAGAGCAATGACACACCCCTTCTACCTTCATTAACAAATGTAAAAGCCTGCATCTAGAACCACAGCCACCTAGTACTTTTAGCAGTGAAAGTATTATTATAAATCATCTAATCTAATGATTTTTAAACAATGCTCTGTAGATCATGAGGGATTCGGAAGTGTACCTCAGGGGCTAACTATGGGGTGAGTGGGAGAGAGCAGGAGTCTGGGTCCCCCACCAACCTTCAACAACGTGTGCTTCTCTTACAGACTAGGTAATCATGCATGATATCCTTTGAAGAAAGGGCTTCACAGCTCAAAATATTTTATTAATGCCGTCCCTCCCTAGTCCAACATTCTCACTTGATCTGAGAATCACCCTGTGTAAGCCCTAAGGCCACACCTGAGTGACCAGTGTTCCAGCACTCTGTCAATGCCTGTTGCCATGTTGGTATTAAATCTTGTCTATGATTCAGCAGTGCCTGTGACTCTTTCTATACAAATGCTAAATATACTAATTTTTATCTTTAAGAGTTTCAGAGTCAGTCTGGATCAAACATTGATTTGACTAGTGAATCTGATGACCAAGTTCTTTCTTTCACAGTCCAGAAATTCTATGGAGACAACATTGTCTCTTCTGATTCTGTGCTTTTATACCAACATGATGATTGACGTAGCACACTCCCAATTCATAGCCCCCCATCACTTTCCAATAATGACCTAGGAGTCTTCTGCCTGTTCAAACTACTCTAGTCTTATTACTCAATCACTCTGACCACTGGCTCCATTGCCTGCCTATGGTCTCACTCTGGTCTTTTGGATCTCATCATATATCTGATTTCTCCAGCTTTTGAATCTCAATTCTTACTCAAGAACTTTGGCTGGGAATACCAGAGTCCTAGTTTTACCCCTTACCAGCTGTATAAACTTGGACTAGCATTGTTTGCCATACACTAGATTAGATAGTTTCTAATCATTGTCCCACTGCTAAAATATTAGTTTTTAAAAATTCTTTGGCTCCTGATTTTATGATTGGTGAAATTAAGATAATATCTGCTCCATCTTTCTTTAGAGTTGCTGTAAATAAGTATGAATATATTTATATATTTTATATGTATATATATAAATATATATGAATATATATGATATATATGAATGTTCTTTGTAAACTGTATTTTATACCAAAAAAATATGTATTGTGATTCCCAGACCTCATCTCAATTCTATCATCCCTATATGATAATATAAAGCTGCAAGGAACACCTGGCTATCAGAGTTGCATTACTCAGATGTTTATTTTAAATCTTCCTAAACTTCATACCCTTGAATTTTCTGTACACTAAGATATGAAATCCCTGGGCTTTGCGACATTTCTTTGATCTGGGAGAAGAAAATAACACAAGAAATCCTATCTAAGGAAAGAGTCAGAAACATCAAAGCAGATAAGTACAGTATGAGAAAAAATGTTCATACTGCAAACATGTTGACTGAAAATCTGTATTGTCACAAAGTAGTGATAGTGACCACATTCTTTCAGAACAAAGTCTAAAGGTAAGGCTGTGAGTCAAAAAAAAAAAGAAAAAGGCTGATCAGGAACACTACAAAACTGAATTGGAGATTTGATTGTGTCCCATCTCAAATTAATTTTAAATCTTGTTTTGCATCAGAATCCATACATACAAATACATATGCCAACACACAGATGTATACATACTCTGTACACCCTTCTACATGCTGAAGAAATCTTTATAATAAAGTGTATAACCCTGGGTTTGCTTAACTGAAGAATATTATTTAAATAAGAACCAGGTGACTTGCTTAATACCCCCCACTGAACACATCTATTGGAATAAGTTGTGATAGAGAGAACTTTGTTTTGTATATTAATTGGGTCAAGCCATGTGTCCTTGATTCCAAGAGAACTTAGTAGCAAAATGTTAATCCAGTGAATATTTGTTGTTTTAGTCACATGATGACGAACGTAAATTTAATATTCTCATTAGTTGACTAAATCTATCAAATTTTTAAGTATCATGTAAAGAGAGCCAAACTAGAAGGTAACTGCTGCAATCAAACTGCTGGAGAACAAAAAAGTAAATAAAGATCTAGGAAATCACTTGAGTAATTGGTAGTAAAATCATCTCGTTAATTTGTGTTCCTTTGGCAGCATGCTTCCTGATTGTTCTCCTTCCTTTCTCCTTTCTTCTGGGTTTTCACCCATTTTCTCTCAACTGTGGCTTTTCAGTAAAATAAGAATTATTATTACTATAGTTATAATAATAATCTCTTATATAGTTGTGTTTTGGTTGAGAGGAAGATAAACGAGAAATATTTAAGCATACCTGGTGTTTAGCTTAGTCTTGGATAGAGAGCAAGACTCATGGAAGGAAGAGTCTTTAAGGGTAGAAGTAGACCTGTTTCTTACAATTTTATTTCTGTATGATGGATGCTTTGGATGGGAAGATGACATAGCAGCACCATACTTTGTGGGTGAACAGAGGAATAAGTCCATGTGGTACAATTTTTTTGTTTTTTTAATCCCAAAAATGTACTTTTACGAGAAGAGGAATAGTTGGTGAAGAGGCTTGTCTACACCTCAAAAATGACTACAAGATGATAGAATCTACTGTGGACTTTCATTTCTTACTGAATAACCTGGATAACTTCATATTTGATTAATGCAGACTCTATAGTGAAAATGTCTGAGATTCCCTAAGGAAATAGCCAATGTGGCTCTATCATCAGTGTGGGAAGCAAAAAAATCAACAGAAGAGTCATCCAGAACTGAGGCATAAAAATCATTCTTTTTTTCACGTAGGCAAAGAACATAGAATTGATACTCAAATAAAACTGCTTCATATGGTCCAAAAGTACAAATGTCTGTTTGACTTTCAAGCTTTGGTACAAAGCTTGACTTGTGTATGTGCTTTTCACTTTTCAAACTTCAGCTATCATACTGGAGATGTTTAGGGCTCACCAAGGACTATAATTGTCGTAAGTATTTCCTCCTTATTTTGTTAAGACTATAACAGATAGTTTGTGTGTGTGTATAATTTTAAGCAAATGTCTCTGTTTTCTTCCCTTTCTTATTCCCTTATAATGTAAAATAAGATGTTGATTGTTTGATTTTATATCATAGTATTTAAGTATTGTTAACTGTACATCATAGTATTTAAATGCAGGATATCAAAAAGAGTAAACATTACTCAAGAGCTTCACCTCCTCTTCTGGGAAAGGAGTTATTGAGTTTTCTATTATACACAGGATAGTTGTATCATTTTAGGTAGAGTGATGACCTTGGTATTATCTTTATTTGAAGGTTAAGTATGGCTTAAGGAGATTTGTATGGGTACCCAATTGCAAGGTGTAAACTTGAGGTTAATTTTATGTGACAACTTGACTAGGCCACAAGGTGCCCAGATATTTGGTCAGACATTGTTCTGGGTGTTTCTGTGAGGATGTTTTGGATGAGATTAACATTTAAATTGGTAGATAGACTGAGTAAAGCAGATTGCTCTCCCTAATGTGAGTGGGCCTCATTTAATCAGTTGAAAGCTTGAATAGAACAAAAAGGCTGCCCTCTCCCAAGTGAGAGAGAATTCTTCCAGCCTAACTGCCTTCAAACTGTGACATCATTTTTTTTCCTGCCTTTGGACTGGAACTAAACTATTGGCTCTCCTGGTCCCAGCATGCTAATTTATCCTACAAATCTTTGGACCTGCTCACCTCCATAATCATGTGAGCCATTCCTTATGATAAATCTCTTGATGATAGATGATAGATAGATAGATAGATAGATAGATAGATAGACATCTATCAATCCATCAATCTGTCTATGTCCTATTGATTCTGTTTCTCTGGAGAAGGCTGACTAATACAGATTTTGGTACCAGGAGTGGGGTGCCTCTTCTATCCCTCCCTCCCTCCCTCCCTCTGTTGCAGTGAACATGGTAATCATGGCCCCCACGGAGCATAACTCAAAATGGAAGACATCTGACCTGCATCAGATTTCCCCTGAGCGAGAAACAAACCTTTATATGACACATCATTGAGACAGCTAACACAAAGTATCCTAACACAATATTTTGGGATCTAGGCTCTATTCTGACTTTAATCCAGAGCTTAAAACTAAGATAGGCTAAAATGTACAACCCCCAAATATTAAGCCACTTTATCTGATGAGTACAAATAAACCTACAATAAAATCAATAAACCAATATTCCTATAAAATGCCCTCACTTATTCACGCAGAACCACCAGGCTCTTTATGATTCCCACATGTTTTCTAGGACATTCCCCCAACATATAAGTGTGTTTGCAACCCAAGCTATCAGCTACAGTACATACATGATACCCATCATGTTCTGCTTCTGCTCTGAATCTTCCTTTTGAAGAATGATACACAACAAGTCACTTGAAGAGCCTTTTCATTGCTGCTACCCCTTACAAGAACATTTGCACAAAGAAGCCTACCTGTCAATGTTATCGAAGCCACAACATTGTAGAATGTTTGGTATAGGTGGTAAGAATTGCCTTCTCCAAAATTTTTTGCTAGCTTTTGTCATCTGGATCCCAAAACAAAATATGCTATCCAAGAATTTCCAAAATCTCTCATCAAAATAGCTTCTCTAACACTAAGTAATCAAAAACAATAACAAAAGCAGAGAGTTTGAAGGAACAAAAGCTATGCTGGTCCCCTCCATTCATTTTCCTCTCTATTCCTCTATAGAAACTCCTTCTATTTTCTTGATTTACAAAATAAAAGCCCACATTTAGTTTAGTGAATGCACACATGTACTGACTTATGGTACAGGTAACTATAAGAAAGAAAATAGATATTAAACATTCTCTTTTTCAATGTTAAAAAGTAAAGCTATTTTTAAAATTCATATGACTGGCACAAGACATAAATCTTTTCCCCAATTACTGTACATTTTATCTAATACTTCTTTATACCTGAATATCATCATGATGAGCCATATATTCTCATCTTTTCATCAGTTTTCTATGACATATAAGAAGAAGTACACTGTCACCTAGTCATATAAATTAAGCTACCTAAGCTTTGAAAGAAATACAAGTTACAAAAAACATCAAAAGAACCAGGGGTATTTAATGCCCCCAAACATCAGAAGGCAGCACAACTTTAATTATATCCCTCAATAATCATTTGTAATGGTTCACCTCAGAGTAATTCCAAAGGAAAGATAAAATCTGCAACAGAGGGAAATGATTGTATATGCAACTTGCAATAAATTTTTCCATGATACAATGATTGCATTTTTGTCTAATTATTATTGAAAAGATAATGTCACCAGCACTCAGGAACATTGAATTACTTGAAAGTGAATCCCTTCAGAAGAATATTTTAATTAAGATAAAATTGCTATGTTTTTCTCTAAATTTCTAAATGATGCCATTATACACTAATGATATATAGAGAGACATTTTCCAAAACATATATCTATAAAAAAGACCACTATGTTAATCCTCATTAGCTGTCATGAATATGAAACTTAGAATGTTGATGTTTTATTTTATGTACTACTCACCAGTTAATACATCGCAGCGTGCCAAAGGGTATAGCAATGTGGAAATCAACATTTCTCAAGTAACGTTCTTGAAAGACTTACGAGATGACTTAATGCACAGTGTGCATTTTTTCTTGGTTTGCTCTCACTTGCTATCAAAAAGCATCAGTACCTGCAGAAAGAGATTAGAAATAATAAAATATCTAGGAGCTAATATAACAGGAAAGTTCACAGTGACAATACAATAATTTATTTTTAATGGTGTTTGCTTAATTAGTTATGATTTCTTTGGATGACCTCCCCATGGTAACATGTTGTCATCCTTTCTGTTCATATCTTTTGTTTTTCAGGAAAGATGTGGGGCATGCGGGCTGATGCCTGATTTTGATTTTGACTGTGTATTTAATGTTGGAATCTGATATTTGACAAAAATCTGGTTATTCTGATTGGCTACCATCACCTCCAAGATTCTACAAGTCAGTAGCTGTTTCACAGAGGTAAGTCTTGAGTATTCAGATTTTTTAAAAATTCCTATACATGCTGTTTTGACATTCCTTTCACTTTTAGAAATTGTAAGGTCTCAGAGTGGGCTTTTAGGTTTTTTCTTATCACATCTTAAAAAAATATATTGCCTAGAATTTCTTTTCACTTAATTTTGATTGTTTTTTCATTCTTGCACTCACCAAGGCTTAAGACAACCTAGAGAACCTAGAGTATATTTCTATTTATACTCTAAACTGATGGTCTTGATTTTTATTCTGAACTATACTGAAAGGAATAATTATCTCCACCGGGAAAACTAGTTACGGTTTTGGGGTAAGCCATTCTCTGGTTTCACTTAAAATAGTTGCAGTGTGATTTGCTCAGGATGTGTTAAAACTTTCATGGCAGCAGAGTTCAGCATCTTTAAAATTAAGTGGCAGCAGTTTAAGCATGTAATAGAAAAGTCAATGACCATTTTTCAGAAGTAGAGTGTAAAAGCAGAAATTAGCAAAATGGGCAAATATGAGAATTCACAGAGTTTTCTTAAATCAGTCCTAAGAAAAGAAAGGAGAATCAATACATATTAATTTCCTTTTCTCAGTATGCCTTAGAAGAAAATGATACAAAAAGATTTGGTTTTGTTTCCCTTATCAAATGAAAATAGGATGGCCTTAGGTAATCAGTTGAAAAGCTTAATGAAAGAACTAAGATAGTGAAATTGCTAACTACTTTTTACTCAATTAAGGATTGAGTATCTATACAAAAGCCTGCCCAAAGTAAATATGCATTAAGCTTTCAAATACCACTAGCTTCTAGCACAACACTGAAAGATTTATGAACCTAAAGAGTAAAAGTCAGGATATAGAAATTAATTCTGAGAGAATATCAGAAGTTTGATTTTATATACATGCATATATGTGGATATATATGCAAATACATATACATGGTTGAGAGTCGAGTAAATGCTTTAATCGGTGCTTACCCAGTTGTAATTGCTTAAATCTTGCTCCAGTTTATCTTTTTTTCTTAGACATTTCCTTTACAGTTTACTTTAGTCAGTATTTACACTGAATATTTTATTTAGAAGTTCTATGTTTATAGAAAAGCACACAATAGTGAGGTTAACTTACTATTCCAAATGGTAGTAATGATTGGTATTTCAAGCAGAGTTCTAAGAGATCACGACTTGTTTGAAAGACTTAACATATTTTCAGACAAATATATCACAGAAACCACCCACTAAATCAGAGACTAACAAAATGTACATTGGAATAGCTTACCATGCAGATGGGGTGAAATAAATAGAACCCCAGCAGCAAATCAACAGGATGGTCAATGGTGGGGAAGATACAGTAAAGGGATAGATCCTCAAGAGAAACAACCCATAAATGAGTGGTCAGAAGCCTAGAAGAGCAGCAAGATAAGCTAACAGCCTGGGGCAATGTCAAACTAAACTTCAATATTGGAAAGATAAAGTGAGGTAAGCACAAAGCAGTGTATGTGTAAAGTTACAACCTGCTTAGGTATTATATAGGAAGTTCTGTACCCGTTTGGCAATAGTATATTTCTCTCTTAATGTAATTAATACACAGCAATTGTAATTATTAAGGTTATGCTACTGATAGTTTTGTTTTATACTGATACGGATGATGCTGTCTAGGGAAATGGGATTTGGGAGCTTATGAAGTCATGCCAATTCCACTCTGAGTTCTTGTGCTCTCTGAGGGAGCCCATTATACATTTGAGAGGAACTGTGCTGGCTAAAGACCCACAGTATCTTGAGAGACTGGCCTTAAATAAATTATATGTCTGCCCATTATGTTCTCACATGAGGTTCTTTTCAAGAACAACACCCCATTGCCTCAAGTCTTGTTCCCCTAGAGTCAGAGAGAGACAGCTAGGGTCAATCTCATGTTCTGGTTCCAGCCCTCCCTCAACTCATCAAATGGCTCCCCAGTACTGTAAAACACACTCACGTGCATTTCAGGAGACATGAAACGGAAGTCTTCATCAAAACATAGTGTTCTGATATGGGTTCTCCCTGTGCAGAAAACCATCTGTAACCCGTTTCTCAAAGGCAAGCCAGCCTTTGAAATGAGAATAGGACAAAACATCAGCTATGAAAGATACAGCCCCACAACTCTTGAGGGAACTCTAGCTTCCCTTCAAGTTTTCCCAGATGATTTTGGGAATTCCATCTGGGCTTATTCTTGCAATTATCACAACGAATTAAAATTATCCCTTTCTGTGATGCCACCGATTATATCATAAGCTTTTTGATGAAGAGGTATCATCCTTGATTTATGTTTTTTTTAATTTTTATTTATTTATTTATTTATGGCTGTGTTGGGTCTTCGTTTCTGTGCGAGGGCTTTCTCTAGTTGCGGCAAGTGGGGGCCACTCTTCATTGCGGTGTGCGGGCCTCTCATTATCGCGGACTCTCTTGTTGCGGAGCACAGGCTCCAGACGCTCAGGCTCAGCAGTTGTGGCTCACAGGCCTAGTTGCTCCGTGGCATGTGGGATCTTCCCAGACCAGGGCTCGAACCCGTGTCCCCTGCATTGGCAGGCAGATTCTCAACCACTGCGCCACCAGGGAAGCCCTGATTTATGTTTTTATTCAGACTCTGCATCTAATTCATGAGAAGGGTCCACCCTCTCTAGTTGTAAAATATATCTCTGTTCAAACTCTTTCTCACCAACTTCACTGCTACAACCCTACTCCAAGGTCCTCCCATCCTTTGTTT
Organism: Balaenoptera physalus; assembly: GCF_965194825.1. Lineage (NCBI taxonomy): Eukaryota > Metazoa > Chordata > Mammalia > Artiodactyla > Balaenopteridae > Balaenoptera > Balaenoptera physalus. The sequence continues at coordinate 29,015,028 of NC_138892.1, read as the reverse complement.
GGATTCATCTAGTAGCCACCTAAGTGGTCTTCCTGATTCTGTTCTTATCCCTCTATAGTCTACCCTACAGAATGCAGCCAGAGCTTTGTTTCTAAAACTTATATTTAAGGTATTGTCCTTAATAAGCCCCTAGGTAACTTCCTATGAAAAGGATGATAAAAGCCAAACCCCTTACCCACTTACTTCTCTAACATGTTTCTTTTCATTTTTCCCTAGTTCATACACTTCAGAGAAATGGCTTTCCTTTTCTTTCTTGAGCATTCTACATTATTCCCAACCAGCGTCTTTACCCTTGACTGCTCTTCTGCTTGGATTCTCTGCTCCAAGATCTTTGCATGGCCACTTTCTTCTAGTCACTCAGCTCTCAACTCAGACGTTACCCTCCCAGGGAGATCTTCCTTGACTCTTTAGATACAGTTGCCCACCCTTCCCCAGTCACTCTTCCTCATATTTTCCTACTTTAATTTTTTCATAACACATTTTGGTATCATAAATGATCATATTTGATAATATGTTTATTGTCTATCTCATCTCACTTGAAGATGAACTCCTTAAGAATAGAGACTTAATCCTGTTAATTACTGTATTCTCTCTTCTTGAACCTGTGCCTGATAAATAATAGATGCTTAATAAATATTTTGACTGAATGGTAGAGAGTTTGCTTGTTAATCACTCTCCCTTCAGTGGCTAGCATGATACCAGACACATTCTAGGCACATAAGAAATATTCATTGGTTGAATTATTGTGTTCTCTGAGAATTAATCTTCTTGACAATTATGTGGTGTTATGGGTTGAATTGAATTCCCCAAAAAGATATGTTGAATTCAACCCCTGGTACCTGTGAATGTGATCTCATTTGGAAGCAATGCCTTTGCTGATGTAATTAAGATTAGGTCATTCTTTATTAAGGTGGCCTTAATTCAATTAGAGACAGACACAAAGGTAGAATACCATGTGATGATGGAGACAGAGACTGGAGTGGTATGTCTTCACACAAAGGATTGTTGGTAACATCAGAAGCTAAGAGCATGGAACAGACTTTCCCTCAGAACTCTCTAGAAAAAAACCAACTTTGCCAATACCTTGAATTTAGACTTCTGGCCTCCAGAAGAGTGAGAGAATAAATTTCTGTTGTTTTAAGCCACACAAGTTGTGCTACATTTTAGGGAAGCCCTAGGAAACTAATGCATATGGCAAAGAGAAAAAGAAAACGTTAGGAAAAAGAGTAAGGATTAAAATGTGAGATGCAAATTTCCTTTACTATCATTCCCTTTATGAGATGTAAGAGTGTTCTGGTTTTCATTATTTACTAGTCATGTGACTTTAGATATACATTTTAATCTCTCTGAGCCTGTTTTCTCGTTTGTGAAATGTGGTTATAATGCCCATCCCATAGGGTTATTATGATATTAATATAGTTAACTTATGTAATGAACTTACAACAGTATCCAGTATGTAGTGAATATTCAAAAAGTATTAGGCATTATTCTTACTCAGGGGCTGAAAACTGTGACTGTGAATAAAGATTGATGCTATAGCCATTAGCTACATAAATTCTCCATTTCACCCAACATTTTATTCCTCCAGCAAACATTTATGAACTCCAAATATTGTACTATTCTTACTTTGTTCCAATGCTAAGTCGAGCTCTTTAGTAGAGTTCCCTCAGAATCTTCTCTTTTCAAGGATTAAAGAATCTGGTGTCAGATTTCAGCTTAATATAAGGCTCAGCATAATATAATAAGAATTATTTTCTGTCTAAACTTAGGTAGAAATACTCATAAGGTAATGACTTACCTGAGTCTGCACGATAATTCACCAGGAGGATGTTGATGAGAATCATAAGTAGATCTGGTAAAGCGGGTACATTGCTATCTGTATTAGATATTGTAATATGCTACACAGGGTCCCTTTCAGAACTAAAGGGCATGATCCCCCAGCAGCTGCAAGTGCTCCTGGCTGTCAGTCTCTTCTGGGAATTGCTTTTGTCTGAAGAAAGCCAACTCACCTTAAGCCATGTCATCTTCCATGGGGAAGCCTTGCATCCAAGATTGGCTGTTGTGAGAGTACAAAGATTCAGTCCCTCCTCCCCAGTTCAGGGCAACTCTGAAGGATCATCCCATATTAGAGTTACCCACGGAGTCAGCTGAGACCTTTTCTGAGTTTGATTAAAGTAACCTTTTCCCTTTGCCCAATCCTATTTCCTTCTCTTTCACCCCAGGTTTTGAACCCAAGAGTGTTTCCTAATAGCCTTCTTATATTCAAATCTCTGTGTCAAAGTCTTCTTCAGGGGGGCCAACCTCTAACACCGTCTGAAACAAACCAACCAACCTCACACAGGTTGATTAGCTCACATGAGCTTTTATAGCCTAAATACTTTCCAGAAAGAAATTTGAATCTTTGGTCTAAATATCAACAGATGAGCTCATTTGCCACAAGGGGGGAAAAAAAGTAAAAGGGAAAAACAATTGTCCTTAATTTATTCACATAAAAATAAAATGTGAATGCATCCTCCTTTGATTGTATCATTCAACAGTTCAGTCTAACAGTAAAATTTGCAAGTCAAAAATTATTGCTTTTTATGTTGATAGACACATAAAAATGGATGAATGAAAGGGAAGCAGAAGATGTCATAACCCTTGCTAACACCCTTATATTTCTATGGCACATTGGCATTTATAAAGCCTTTCTTATGCTTGCTTTAATTTGAATTTTATTCTAGAGCTGACAGAGGCAAAGAACAGGTATCATTGTTCCCTTTTCAGAAATAAGAAAACTGAACTTAGATTTTTTTCCTAGAAGTCCAGTGGAAGAGCTAAGAATCCATGCTGATCTTCTAACCAAGAGCCTGTTACTCCTTGACTCTCCCTACATAAAACAACAGAACTGTAGAGAAACATAGTCTTCATAAAATAATTAGGGAATAATGAAAACGTCTTGATTACATGAACAGATACCCATTAGATGGTACTGTCTCTGAATTCATTAGCACTGAAGAAAGGTGAGGGGAATGTTGGAAGGGGATTAGTAAAAAGATTACCTAAGAAGACTTTGTTGTTGTTGCTGTTGTATCCGGATGCTGAAGCTACCTTTTATTTTCAGGTATTTGTGCTATGTGTTTTACATGCATTAAATAAATTCATCCCAGAAACAACACTATGAGGTAGGTGCTAAGTAGCATACTGGAAATCAGTGCGATAATTAAGATCAAGCACTGAGGAGGGCTTGCTTTCAAATCTTTTCTCCATGCTTGTGCAATCTTGGTCAGTACCTGACATCTCTAAGCATCAGTTGTCTCTTCTACAGAGGGATGAGTAAGTGTATAATCATGCCTATTTCATAATGTTATCATGAAGATTAAGAGAGATTAAGTATGAAAGTACATAGCACATAGTACAACCTCAATAAACAATAGTTGTATCCATTTTACAGATGAAAGAATATCAGCACAACAAGATTGGTAGCTCGCCCCAGAACATAAATGCTTGCTAGTGGCAGTGGATTTTCCAGACTATCAGATCCCCTTAGTCTAATATTTCTTTTCTGATGGAACTTACCATTAGGCCATTTTCCTGACATCTTTAAAAGAGACATTGTTAGGACACACAGGAAGGGGTCCCTGTGGCCACATTATAATTGGGACTCAGCTCAATGGGAACTAACAGAGGGACCCTTATGCTGTGAATTTCTTCTCCAGTTCAACAAAAAGCCAACATTTTCTGGGCCCTCTCTCCCCAGTGGGTCTCCAGGACTCTAGCTGGCAGCCACTGTCTTAAGCTATTGATGTCACAGGTGTATGGAGAGGAAGGGGACGGCTGGGAGAGAGGAAAGGGAGGGGTCCTTTGTGGATTGACAGATGGATTCAAACTTAGAAAATACAGAAATCCAATTTTTGAAGGATGATTTGTGAAGGACATATTTCATATCCAATATATTCATTTTCAAAGCACTGTAGCTTTCCAGTATGGAAATGTGGTGCTTGAATTAAACATTTTTTAATTCTCCAAAAACACCATTATTAAACTGATCTTAATTAACACATTTTCTATTAACTAGAATGATCTGAAACTCCAAATCCATCATGCAAGACATGAATTGAATTGGACTGCACACTAAAAACATGCATACTTCAATGTTGTACATTTGCCTAGATCACCTTTAAAACAATTAAATAGTGAATGTGTAACTAAATCACCACACTGTGTTCTCTGTTTAATTTCAAGGTTGAAGTATCTTTCTATCACAAATGTGGGTAAAACCCTAGAAGGCTAGGGGACAGAATGGGAATTAATGGTTCTTTCTGTTTTGATTTTCACATATTTGATGGCTTTGTGTAATTTGAATAATTGGAAGCTTCCAGCATGCTGATAAGGCTAACCTCCATTATTCATTTGCATGAAGTGCTTCTCTTGGAAAAAAAATATTCATCATCCCATTCTGCATCAACAAAACTTAGGTTCCTACTAGCTGTCTCTACTCTCTTTTACTAAGGAATCTCATCAGTAAATTCCTATGAATCTTTTCCTTTCTGTTCTTCTTATCCTGACCTAGTCTATGTTCTTTTGTTCTTTATTTCACTCTTCCAGTCTGATTACTATACTTTTAACATTTATTTCAGAAAAGCCTTTAATAAATATGACCATTATTGGAAGGAGATTGTTAATTCTATGGTTGCTGATTTACTGCAACACCAAAAATGTATACATGCAAATCCACCTGTGATGAAATATAGAACTACTTCTTAAAATGGAAAATGTTTCTTCCTTTGTCTTGTCCTATAAGAAAAGCATAGCATGATGGTTAATTTTAGGTACCAATTTGACTGGGCCATAGTGCCCAGATATGTAGCCAAATGTTATTCTGGCTGTTTCTCTGAGGATTTCTTGAATGAGATTAACATTTAAACTAGAGGACTTTGAATAAAGCAGACTGCCCTCCCGAATGTGGGTGGACTTCATTCAATCAGTTGATGACCTGAATAGAACAAGATACTGACCTCCCCCAAATAAGAGGGAATTCTGCAGCAGATGGCCTTTGGACTTGAACTGTAGGTTAGGCTACTCTAGGGGTCTCCAGACTAACAGCCCACCCTGCAGATTTTAGACTTGTGAGCCTCCATAATAACCTGAGCCAATTCCTGAAAATAAATCTCTCTCTCTCTCCCCACACACACACATCCTGTTGGTTCTGTTTCTCTGGAGAACCCTAATACAAAAGACAATCATCAGAGAATGACTATGTCTATTTTACAACTGTAGAAAGAAGGACTAGGTTAGCTTAAATGTCTAGAATGCTTCTCTGAAGAGGTTCAGTCTCCCCAGAACCTGGATGGGGAGGCTAGATCAGGGTCCTCCCTTGGGAACCCCCTCCAGTGGCTTCCATTCCACTTAGAATATACATCATACTCCTGGCTGTGGTCTAGAAAAGTCAGTAGAATCTTCCCTTTGCCTACCTCTCTAATCTCTCCTATTATTGCTGTATGGGGGCTTATTCTCTGTTCCCACCGGAGCTTCAAATTCATCCCCATCTCAGGGCCTTTGCACACCTCTCCCTTGTACACTCTTCTACCATTAAATGAACTTTTTCTCATTATTCAAGTCTTCCTCTCTCAAGAAGATCTTCCCTATCCATCCCACATAGAGAGTAAAAACCTTCTTGTCTCTCTTTCTCTCTCTAATACTTTACTCTGTTTTACTTTCTTCATAGAGGAAATCAGTATTGGTATTATATTTATTTGTTCATTTTTAATGCCTGTCATTTGGGCACTTAAAAGCCATCTAATTACTTAGTGGTCTGAAATCATTTATTAATTTATTTATTAATCAAACATTTTACTGACACCATGTCAATAAGGGGCATTATGATTGAAGACTATTCATAAAGATGGCCACATTCAATAGATGAAGAGGGAGGGGAGCTTGTTATGACCACTAGGCAGAGAGATCCAAATTCCATGGGTAAAGTTCAGCCAGAAATGAAAGCTGGAGGAGCAGCTCAGTGGCAAAATGCGGAGCGGGACAAGAAAAGATACTGAAGAGAGAGGGTGACCCAGGCTGTGCCACTGGGAAAGCAGTGCTGAACAAGCCGATCTGGTAAACATGATGATTTGAGATGATGCAGACATGAAAGACGGCAAGGCTCAGGAAGGCAATGGAAAGAGGCATCTGTCTGGAGCAGAAGATAAAATTGATAAATTCATTACATCCAAAGTTCTGTGTAGTACTGCTGGCAAGGTGATTTTAAATACTATACAGATAGAGTTTTAAAGAAGTTATTAGTTGGGTATTTGCTAATATGTACTAAAACACCTTAATTAATATATCAAATGATGGTTTTACAATATTATGAGTTAAAACCATGCTAAATTTTAAAAGCCATCAATTTAACAAAAGAGTAATTTGAGTGTGTAACTTTACATCTAATATACAACCATGCCCCAAAATATTCATGAAAGATGAAAAAAAAAAAAAGAGTTTAGAATATGAGGTTAAACAAAATAGAACATATTTTGCCTCCACACTATTTTCCTGAAATTGTCCCTATCTCAACAGATAAATTTGAGACCTAGATCCAAGACATGTTGCTTTCTTCCCGTAACCTGCCATCCAAATTCTAACACTTTCCTAACCCTATTGACTTAGGTTTTGTACAAAGAAAGAGCCTTGGACTTAGAAGTATAAACTATGGCTCTGCCACTTATCAGGTGCATAACTTACAGGAAGACACTGAACTCCTCTGATTACCAGCCCCCCTTCTGTAAGGGCTGAATATGTGCCTGTTGAGTCTGCTCTCAGTTCCCACCCTCCCAGCCACCTTCTCCAGCCCGTCACCATCATGTCATTCCTTCTGCTTTCCACTGCCTCCTCCCCAGTTGCTCTCAACTCCAACGTCTATCAGAATCACCTAGGATCTTGGAAAGATGAAGTATCCTGGAACCATACCCAGCAATTCTGATTCCTATAGGACTGTGGTAGGGTCTGATAATCTGCTTTCTAGCAAGCACCCACCTTTGTGTTTCTGAAGCAGAGATGACATATTAGGAAGTACTCCTCAGCTCACAATATGAGCATGAGAGCCACAACAAGAGGTACCATAGGTGTCAAGTTATTATCATTGTTGATAAATCATCTCTGAATCAGGGGCCCCTCCCTTCCCATCCTCTCTGTTTCCTAACTCTCTATTCCTACTGTTCATTGTCCCACTTTCTTTTTTCTTTCCATGGTGGTTTAGTCCAGCCACACATCTTGGCCTCTCCATTTCATCTATCACATCTTCAATCCTGATACTGTCTTTGCCATTCCGTCCAGATCAAAAGATCCACAAAAGAAAGAAAGGTCATTAGTATTGAAAAAGACACATAATGAGCTACACAGTCCACATTTGACCTTGGATGAAGAAATAGCAGACATCCTTGAACCCAAGAGCTTTGGTCTATAGACTCCTGTGTTTCCAGAGTCTGGAGCAAATCCGGCTAACCCTGGGTAATTGTTCAGCTGCCCCTCGCAGCTGCCTCAAAGCCTGTGTATAGATAATCAGTGATGCACTGCTCAAAAAAGCTAATAAGGTTAATATCTACTTCTGGGGGAAAATATAAGGAGAGGAAAGCGGAGAAGAGCCATAATTAGGAGCTTGAGGGTGGTCCTTTTTTCTTTCCCCATGACATAATCTAAAACTGATTAGGGAATCCTTGGCAAGTGCAGGCTGAGATGCTGGGTTTTGAACAGTGTTGTAACAGAACATAAAGAAAGACAGAGATAGCCTTCTCTTCCACCTCCCCTTTGTTGAAGCTTGTTCTCCTCCCCCAAGTCCTCCCAGAAGATCTGAGCACAAGCTCTTTTTATGCACATGCATCCTGCTGAGGCCGGCAGAGTCACAAAACAGCCCGGGAAAACAGTACCCAGCACACAATATGTACATTGTTTTGATTGAGACATTGCTGTTTGAAATGCATTTATTTCTGCCTCTCGTAAATACTCCTCCACAGTAGAAGAAAAAAAATAACAAATGCATTGTAAATAGAGGCCCAGACGTCTGTCTTACACTTAAATTACAGTCACGTTATCCAAATCCTATCCGATCTTTCAATTACAGTCATTAATTGAGGATGTAACCCAGAAACAATTACATCCATGAAATTCTAATGAGTCTCCTGTAGTTAATATAAAAAGAAAACAATGGGAAATGCATGCTGATGCTGGAGTCTAATTCAATTCTGTCGATTAAAATAAAGAACAGCATTTTTGTAACATGTAAATCTGAATCTTTTTCCTCTACCCAGTTTTATTTCTCAGGGAGTAACAGACTCTCTGCATAGATTTGCTTACCTAATAAGTTTATCGAGCTGCACTCTCTCAATTATGTTCAGAGCACATCTTGAAAAGTCACCAGTGGGGAATATATTTTGCCCAGGAATCCGTCTTGTAGAGAATCTCATATTTCCACATGAAAAGTCCATTCTTTACCTGACTTAAGTGAGAATATCCTTCATATCTTCACTATGACAAAAATAATTATATTAATTATGATTCTGGAAGAGTATGGTGGCAGCCCAATTCTGAATCTTTCTGCTTCTCTTGGAAATAGAGCAACAAGACAATGAAAAGAAAAAGAACAAAAAAATCACAAGCTCCAGTTTCACTTAAAAATAGGAGATAGAGAAAGCCCATAAATTTCAAATTATGTGTGCATGCTGCCAAAAGCAACTGAGACCAGCAGAGCCAGGCAGGAAGGCCCCAGCGCAGCCATGATTCAGTAGTTGGGAAGATTGGAGAGTGCTGACACTGCAGAGGCCCATCCCAGAAACCAACAGCAAAATACATATCTATTCTCCAAAAGGTGAGGGTCCCAAACTGTACGCAAGTGCTCTGAACACAGCATTGAAAGACATTTGGACATGAGCACTGGGGACAGAAGGAAGACTTGAAATTGCCCAGAGATGAGTGCAGAGGAGAGTGTATTTAGAAAACATCAGTAATAATCTACTTTCTAAAAGTGAGTGGATTACAAAGGACAAGACCTGTGTCCCTCAGTAACAGCAGCTGAGAGAATAAGCTGAGGAGATACAGGGCTGGAGGAAGAAGCCCTCCAGAGCCAACTTAGATTCCAAGTGGCAAAGGAAGGATGCCGACATAGAAGTAGCACACTATAAGGAAAGATTTTTTGAGGCCAGGGCTGATTTTCAATATAAACTCACTCCTGAACATTTTTTTTTTTTATTTTATAAAATGAAATGGTTGGCTGAGGTATCTTCTTTTTTTCTTTTTTATCTTAGTTCCTCGACCAGGGATTGAACCCGGGCCCACAGCAGTGAAAGTGCTGTGTCCTAACCACAGGACTGCCAGGGAATTCCCCCTGAAATATCTATTCTTACTGATCAGTTTCCGTATTATACCAGTGTCCATACCATTCTAGTGGGAGTTGTGAATCAGGGAAGCTATTCCTGCTCTCACCCCATTCCATTCCATACTCACATCCAGGAACATTTTGCTCTAATCTATATATGACAACCAAAAAACCAAAAAATAGGAAAATAGTGTAAGAAAAAACGTGAAAAATTATACAGAAATTTTCCAATACAAAGCAACATTACTAAAATACTTCTGTACTATATAGCAAATAATTATAATCCAATATTCCAATAAGAATTTTTAAATAACAGTGAATTATTTGCACCTATAAGGAAAGATTACAAAGCAGAAGTACAAGAGTTCTGGAATAACAGTCAGACTATAAGAGGTAATGGCTAGAAAACCAGAAAAGGAAAAAAGGAATTGACAGAACTCAGGAAAAGAAAAGGACAAAGTTCTTTCAAAAATGAAAGAAAATGGTGACAAGGAAAGTTTAGTAAATGGTCTGACAAATAGAGGTAAGGAAAACAAACAAATGAAATGGAAACAAATAAATCTTAAATGATGGATATAGAAGACAGGTAAAGGAAATTTTGTATGTGCATAGCTGAAGCTTCCAAGGAAGAAAAACAATGAGAGAGAATTAATACTTTAAAACATATTTTAAAAAATTGTTTGAACTAAAAGATGTGAATCTATATATTGAACCTGTGTACCAAGAAAAACTGGCCTCAAGACACAGCCTAATAAATATATTGGGCTTTAAAGGCAAAGAAAATTTCATTGGATAGACAAAAACATCAACCCTCTTATAAAGGAAAAAAATAAGATTAGTATCTGCTCTGGGCTAAATGTTTGTGTCTCCCTGAAAACTCATATGTTAAATCCTAACGTCCAGTATACTATCGTATTAGGAGGTGGGACCTTTGCGGTGATTAGGTCATGAGGACAGAGCCCTCACAGATGAAATTAATGACCTTATAAGAGCAGCTCTAGAGAGATTTCTAGCCTCTTATTCATGGGAGGATACAACAAGGAAGTCTGCAATCCAGTAGAGGGCCCTCACCCAACCATGCTGGCACCCTGATCTTAGATTTCCAGTCTTCAGAACTTTGAGAAATAAATTTCTGTTATTTACAGGCTACTCCAGTCTCTGGTGTTTTTTTTATAGCAGTCCAAACAGGCTAAGACAGTATCAGACTTTTCAAACTGTATCTTTTAATGCCAGAAGACAGTGGAGGAACACCTACAAGGTGTTTAAGGAAAGAAAATATAAGCCATAAAAGAAAATCAGGGTTGATGATCTTAATATCAGATCAGGTAGAAATAAGACCAAAAAGTGAAGAAAGAGAGAGAGAGAGAGGAGAGAGAGAGGGAGAGAGACAGAAAGAAAGAAAGAAAAGAAAGAAAGAAAAGAGGGAGGAAGGAAGGAAGGAAGGGAGGAAGAAAGAAAGAGACACTTTATAATAGTTAGGATTGTGATTCAAAATGAAAATGTGAAGTAATGATTACCTATATATCAAATACCATAGCACAACTTTAAAAAAGGAGGAGATGGGCTTCCCTGGTGGCGCAGTGGTTGAGAATCCACCTGCCAATGCAGGGGACATGGGTTCGAGCCCTGGTCTGGGAAGATCCCACATGCCGCGGAGCAACTAGGCCCATGAGCCACAACTACTGAGCCTGCACATCTGGAGCCTGTGCTCTGCAACAAGAGAGGCCGCGATAGTGAGAGGCCCGCACACCACGATGAAGAGTGGTCCGCGCTTGCCACAACTAGAGAAAGCCCTCGCACAGAAACGAAGACCCAACACAGCCAAAAATAAATTAATTAATTAATAAAAAGGACCTGAACCAGTAAATGATAATGGAGAATTATTTTTAAAAAAAAAAAAAAGGAGACTGTGGAGAAAATATGGTCTTTTCAATTGTAGCATTTTAATTAATGGAAACAGAGACATTTCTTCTACAGTCAGGAGAAAGACAAGGATATCCACAGTCACCATTACATTTAACATTATACTGGCTCAAAGCCAACACAATTTGCAAGAGTAAAAGTTTAGAGTAAAAAAAATCTCAAAAATTGGAACAGAAGTGATAAAACTGTTTTTGCTGATTATCTGATTGTATAACTAATTACCCAAAAGAATCAAGCACACACAAAAAAAGCGACAGAAATCAATAAGGTTGTAGGGTATAGAAGTCATATACAGAAATCAGTAACATTCTTTAAATAATAAACACCCAGTTAGGGTATAAAATGAAAGAAAAGGCCCAATCTATAAAGGCAACAGAAAAAAATGTTAAAGAAAAATCCTCTGGCTCATTGTATTTTCAAAACATGACTTCAGCAATATCTTTCATCCCACATATTCTTAAAATATAACTTAGACACTCCTCTTATCAAAAGAGGTAGAATCCATGTCCCTCTGCCTGAAACTAGATGGGCTTGTGACTGTGGTAGAAGTGATATTATATGACTTCTAAAGATAGATTATCAAAGGTGATACAGTTTCCATCTGGTTCCCTTGAGACACTTGCCTTTGGAGCCCTGAGCACCATGTAAGATGTCCAAGGCCACCATGCCATGAGTCAGCCCAGATGACATAGCGAGGCCATATATAGGTTTCCAGGTGACAGCCCCAGCTGAGATTCCTGACAACAGTCAGACTCAACTACTAGATTTGTGAATGAAGATGCCTCCAGATGATTCCTGTCCCTAGCAATTGAGATACCTCAGCCTTTGATTCTTTTCAGTTGATGTCATGGAAAATGGAGCAAGCTGTCACCATTCTTTTTTTTCCGAATTCCTGATGCATAGAATCTATGAGCATAACAAAATGGTTGTTTTATACCACTAAGTTTCGGTGATTTTGCAGCATTAATAACTGTTTGAAGTACTTAATAGGAAATATTCAAATCCTTTGCAAGGAAAATTTTAAATCAGTTCTGAAAGACACAAAAATATACTTCATCAAGGGAGAGATAAGCCATGTTCTTCCTGTTCTAGGATTTTTTTTGGGGGGGAAGGGATGTTGTTTCTTGATTGTTGCTGTAGTTTGTTTTGTTTTGGAACTAAGAAAAGTGATTCAAAAATGCATAGGAAAAAATTAAAAAGTAAAACTATTTTGGAAAGTTATGAAAAAATGGTAGAGATATTATTGGTACTAACTCTACCAAGTATTAAATTGTATTACAAATTTATATAATAAAACAGTAGATTTACTAATAGAAAGATCAGCAAAACAGAATATAAAGTCTACCAATAGATCCAAATATGTATGAAAATTTAGCATATGGTAAAGGTAGCATCTTCAAATAGAAGTATAAAAGTGCATGGTATTGAGGCAATTGGGCAGCCAGCTAGAAAAAAGACAAAATTGGATCTATACCTCTAATCAAACCACACCTCTAATCAAACCATACCTCTAATCAAACACCAGAATACTCTCTAAATGTTTAAAAATGAAATATCAGAAGTAAAACCATAGAAGTACTAGACTAAAACATAAATAAATTCCTTTATAACTTTAGGGGAAGAAAAGTCTATTTAATTGTAAATTTAAGAAAATCCAGAAATCTTAATAGAAAAAATAATAAATTTAAATATGTAGGAATAAAAAAATCTTCATGACAAAAATATCAGTGCAAAGACAAAAGTAAATAAAATGGAAAAAAATGTGCAATTTATATCACAGTCTTAAGAGTAAACTCTTTAATTAAATGCTTTTAAAGAAGATACTTTTTAGAGACCACAGTCTGGCATTGGAGTGTCCATAGCAGTTGTTGTCATTGCTTCCAGGTCTTTTTAGTGGACAGGGGTAAATATTAGGAAAAAATAAAAATTATTAATGATTTTATAGTGTTTTCCAGTTCACATATCAAATTACAGGTTTTAAATTAATGTTTGATTTTATAATTTTTTTCATATACTGAAAATATAGATTCCTAAAAAACTAACAATATTCAAAATAACAACAGAACTACTAGAAACAAGTCTACTGAATTCAGTGAAATATTTTTTTAAATAGAAGTTGGTCTTGAGGATACATCTTATTAGGGTTATATGGTAAAAATATTGCTTTTTTTTTTTTTTTTTTTTGGCTGTGTTGGGTCTTCGTTTCTGTGCGAGGGCTTTCTCTAGTTGTGGCAAGCAGGGGCCACTCTTCATCGTGGTGCGCGGGCCTTTCACTGTCGTGGCCTCTCTTGTTGCGGAACACAGGCTCCAGGTGCGCAGGCTCAGTAGTTGTGGCTCATGGGCCTACTTGCTCCGCGGCATGTGGGATCTTCCCAGACCAGGGCTTGAACCCGTGTCCCCTGCATTGGCAGGCAGATTCTCAACCACTGCGCCACCAGAGAAGCCCAAAAATATTGCATTTTAAATCACATGAAATAAACATTTTCCTGTTATACTCTACATTACATAAAATTAGGATCATATATTTAATCTTTATTCAATGTTTAGTGATTATTTTTATTTAATTTTATTTTTAAAATTTTATAAAACATTAAATGATTTCAAAATAAAAACATATTGCAATATATATCCAAAGAAGTCTTGCTTCCAACCTGGTCCTGCCACCTTTACCCCTGCATTTTCTGCATTTTTTGCACTTAACTAAACACCCTGGAGTCACCTCATATCAGAATACAGAGATTTCCTCATCACATTTTACAGAGGATTGGTACTGTATTATGTGGACATATTATAATTTATTGAACCAGTTCACTGGGAATGGACATATGTTGTTTCTGGGCTTTTGCTATTTTAAATATTGTCAAAATCAATATCTTGTACATATATCATTTTGTATTTTTTGCAAGGGGATCTTCAAGTAGATTCCCAGAAGGAATATATACAAGAATAAAGACATAGAGAGGGCAGACAGCAGAAGCAAGAAGAACTACAATCCTGAATCCTGTGGAATGAAAACCACATTCACAGAAAGATAGACAAAATGAAAAGGCAGAGGACTATGTACCAGATGAAGGAACAAGGTAAAACCCCAGAAAAACAACTAAATGAAGTAGAGATAGGCAACCTTCCAGAAAAATAATTCAGAATAATGATAGTGAAGATGATCCAGGGCCTCAGAAAAAGAATGGAAGCAAAGATCAAGAAGATGTAAGAAATGTTTAACAAAGACCTAGAAGAATTAAAAAACAAACACCTAGAAGAATTAAAGAACAAACAAACAGAGATGAACAATATAATAACTGAAATAAAAAATACACTAGAAGGAATCAATAGCAGAATAACTGAGGGAGAAGAACAGATAAGTGACCTGGAAGACAGAATGGTGGAATTCACTGCTGTGGAACAGAGTAAAGAAAAAAGAATGAAAAGAAATGAAAACAGCCTAAGAGACCTCTGGGACAACATTAAATGCACCAACATTCACATTATAGGGGTCCCAGAAGGAGAAGAGAGAGAGAAAGGACCCAAGAAAACATTTGAAGAGATTATAGTCAAAAACTTCCCTAACATGGGAAAGGAAATAGCCACCTAAGTCCAGGAAGCACAGAGAGTCCCAGGCAGGATAAACCAAAGGAGAAACATGCCGAGACACATAGTAATCAAATTGACAAAAATTAAGGGCAAAGAAAAATTATTAAAAGCAACAAGGGAAAAATGACAAATAACATACAAGGGAACTCCCATAAGGTTAACAGCTCATTTCTCAGCAGAAACTCTGCAGGCCAGAAGGGAGTGGCAGGATATATTGAAATTGATGAAAGGGAAGAACCTACAACCAAGATTACTGTACCTGGCAAGGATCTCATTCAGATTCCATGGAGAAATCAAAAGCTTTACAGACAAGCAAAAGCTAAGAGAATTCAGCACCACCAAACCAGCTCTACAACAAATGCTAAAGGAACTTCTCTAAGTGGGAAACACAAGAGAAGAAAGGGACCTACAAAAACAAATCCAAAACAATTAAGAAAATGGTAATAGGAGCATACATATTGATAATTACCTTAAATGTGAATGGAATAAATGCTCCAACCAAAAGACACAGGCTCACTGAATGGATGCAAAAACAAGATCCATATATATGCTGCCTACAGGAGGCCCACTTCAGACCTAGAACACATACAGACTGAAAGTGAGGTGATAGAAAAAGATACTCCATGCAAATGGAAATCAAAAGAAAGCTGGAGTAGCAAGTCTCATATCAGACAAAATAGACTTTAAAATAAAGACTATTATAAGAAACAAAGAAGGACACTACATAATGATCAAGGGATCAATCCAAGAAGAAGATATAACAATTACAAATATATATGCACGCAACATAGGAGCACGTCAATACATAAGACAACTGCTAACAGCTATAAAAGAGGAAATCGACAGTAACACAGTAATAGTGAGGGACTTTTAACACCTCACTTACACCAATGGAGAGATCATACAGACTGAAAATTAATAAGGAAACACAAGCGTTAAATGACACAATAGACCAGAGAGATTTAATTGATATGTATAGGACATTCCATCCGAAAACAGCAGACTACACTTCCTTCTCAAGTGCACATGGAACATTCTCCAGGATAGATCACATCTTGGGTCACAAATAAAGCCTCGGTAAATATAAGAAAATTGAAATCATATCAAGCCTTTTTTCTAAACACAATGCTGTGAGATTAGAAATCAATTACAGGGGAAAAAATGTAAAAAACACAAACACATGGAGGCTAAACAATACATTACTAAATAGCCAAGAGATCACTGAAGAAATCAAAGAGGAAATCAAAAAAAACCAAGAGACAAATGACAATGAAACACGAAAATCCAAAACCTATGGGATGCAGCAAAAGCAGTTCTAAGAGGGAAGTTTATAGCAAAAAAAAGGAAAAAGAAAAATCTCAAATAAACAATCTAACCTTACACCTAAAGGAACAAGAGAAAGAAGAACAAACAAAACCCAAAGTTAATAGAAGGAAAGAAATCATAAAGATCAGAGCAGAATAAATGAAATAGAAACAAAGAAAACAATAGCAAAAATCAATAAAACTAAAAGGTGGTTCTTTGAGAAGATAAACAAGATTGATAAATCTATAGCCAGACTCATCAAGAAGAAAAGGGAGAAGACTCAAATCAGGAAAATTAGAAATGAAAAGGGAGAAATACCAAGCATCATAAGAGACTACTACAAACAACTCTATGCCAATAAAATGGACAACCTGGAAGAAATGGACAAATTCTTAGAAAGGTATAACCTTCCAAGAACTGAACCAGGAAGAAATAGAAAGTATGAACAGACCAATCACAGGTAATGAAATTGAAACTGTGATTAAAAGTCTTCCAACAAAAAAAAGTCCAGGACCAGATGGCTTCACAGGTGAATTCCATGAAACATTTAGAGAAGAGCTAACACCCATCCTTCTCAAACTCTTCCAAAAAATTGCAGAGGAAGGAAAACTCCCAAACTCATTCTATGAGGCCACCATCATCCTGATGCCAAAATCAGACAAAGATATTACAAAAAAAGAAAATTACAGACCAATATCACTGATAAATATAGATGTAAAAATCCTCAACAAAATACTAGCAAACAGAATCCAACAACACATTAAAAGGATCATACACCATGATCAAGTGGGATTTATCCCAGGGATGCAAGGATTCTTCAACATATGGAAATCAATCAATGTGATACACCATATTAACAAACTGAAGAATAAAAACCATATGATCATCTCAATAGATGCAGAAAAAGTTTTTGACAAAATTCACCACCCATTTATGATAAAAACTCTCCAGAAAGTGGGCATAGAGGGAACCTACCTCAACATAATAAAGGCCATATACAACAAACCCACAGCAAACATCATTCTCAATGGGGAAAAACTGAAAGCGTTTCCTCTAAGATCAGGAACAAGACAAGGATGTCCACTCTCACCACTATTATTCAACGTAGTTTTGGAAGCCCTAGCCACGTCAATAAGAGAAGAAAAAGAAATTAAAGGAATACAAATTGGAAAAGACGTAAAACCGTCACTATTTGCAGATGACATGATACTATATGTAGATACTCCTAAGGGTGCTACCAGAAAAGTACTAGAGCTAATCAGTGAATTTGGTAAAGTTGCAGGATACAAAATTAATGCACAGAAATCTCTTGCATTCCTATACACTAACAACAAAAGATCAGAAACAGAAATTAAGGAAACAATCCCATTCACCATTGCAACAAAAAGAATAAAATACCTAGGAATAAACCTACCTAAGGAGGTAAAAGACCTGTACTCAGAAAACTATAACACACTGATGAAAGCACTCAAAGATGACACAAACAGATGGAGAGATATACCATGTTCTTGGATTGGAAGAATCAATATTGTGAAAATGAATATACTACCCAAAGTAATCTACAGATTCAATGCAATCCCTATCAAATCACCAATGGCATTTTTTACAGAACTAGAACAAAAAATCTTAAAATTTGTTTGGAGACACAAAAGACCCCGAATAGCCAAAGCAATCTTGAGGGAAAAAAACGGAGCTGGTGGAATCAGACCCCCTGACTTCAGACTATACTACAAAGCTTCAGTAATCAAGACAATATGGTACTGGCACAAAAACAGAAACTAGATCAATGGAACAGGATAGAAAGCCCAGAGATAAACCCACGCACTTGTGGTCAACTAATCTATGACAAAGGAAGCAAGGATATACAATGGAGAAAAGACAGTCTCTTCAATAAATGGTGCTGGGAAAACTGGACAGCTACATGTAAAAGAATGAAATTAGAACACTCCCTAACAGCATACACAAAAATAAACTCAAAATGGATTAAAGACCTGAATGTAAGACCGACACTATAAAACCCTTAGAGGAAAACATAGGAAGAACACTCTTTGATATAAATCAGAGCAAGATCTTTTTTGACCCACCTCCTAGACTAAAGGAAATAAAAACAAAAATAAACAAAAGGGACCTAATGAAACTTAAAAGCTTTTGCACAGCAAAGGAAACTATAAACAAGACAAAAAGGCAACCCTCAGAATGGGAGAAAATATTTGCAAACGAATCAATGGACAAAGGATTAATCTCCAAAATATATTAACAGCTCATGCAGCTCAATATAAAAAACAAACAACCCAATCCAAAAATGGGCAGAAGACCTAAATAAACATTTCTCCAAAGAAGACATACCAATGGCACATGAAAAGCTACTCAACATCACTAATTATTAGAGAAATGCAAATCAAAACTGCAATGAGGTATCACCTCACACCAGTCAGAACAGCCATCATCAAAAAATCTACAAACAATAAATGCTGGAGAGGGTGTTGAGAAAAGGGAACCCTCTTACACTGTTGGTGGGAATGTAAATTGATACAGCCGCTATGGAGAACAGTATGGAGGTTCCTTACAAAACTAAAAATAGAATTAGCATATGACCCAACAATGCCACTACTGGGCAGTATACCCAGAGAAAACCATTATTCAAAAAGACACATGCACCCCAATGTTCATTGCAGCACTATTTACAATAGCCAGGTCATGGAAGCAACCTAAATGCCCATCAACAGACGAATGGATAAAGAAGACATGGTACATATATACAAATGGAATGCTACTCAGCCAAAAAAAGGAACGAAATTGGGTCATTTGTAGAGTCTCTAGGATGGACCTAGAGACTGTCATACAGAGTGAAGTAGAAAGAGAAAAACAAATATCATATTTTAATGCATATGTGTGGAATCTAGAAAAATGGTACAAATGATCCGGTTTGCAAGGCAGAAATAGAGACACAGATGTAGAGAACAAGTGTGTAGACACCAAGGGGAGAAAGCGGTGGCTGGGGGGGAATGAATTGAGAGATTAGGATTGACATATATACACTAATATGTATAAAATAGATAACTAATAATAACCTGCTGTATAAAAAAATAAAATTTAAAAAAAATGAATAAAGACATATATTTTGCTGGATATTTCCAAACTCCCTTAGAATGGCATTTTGCATATGCACCAGCAGTAAATGAAAGTGCCTGTTTCCCCAGAGTCTTGCCAAAAGTTAATGGTTTAAGTCCTTGATGTTTGATATGCTGGTGAGTGAAAAATATTATCTCACTGTGGTTTTCATTTGTAAATCTGCCATTGTGAGAGTTTAAGCATCTCATATGTTTTGGGGCTATTTGCATTATTTTTATTGAGTTGCCCATTATTAGGCATTTTTTTCCTCATTTTAAAGAAATTTTGTAAAGAATTTTAATATTTGTTTTATAAATTGAAAAATATTTTCCTGATTTGTCATTAATTATTGCATTTTATTTATTTGGTTTTTTAATGCAGAAAGTTTTTAGACTATTTTAGGTATACATTTTCAATTTCTCAAAGAGAACATGGCAATTAGAGAATATGAGAGAAATAAAATTCTCTTTAGTATATGAGATAATCCAAACAAAACCCTGAGTCCACAAAATTTATACCCCCTAGAGTGTTATCTTCATCACAGCAGGAACTTTGCCAAGCTTCCCCATGGATATGTCCTTACTATGTGGAAGTATTTTTGGAAAAATCAGCAATTGTTAATCAGCCCATAACATATTGCCAGTGTTTTATTTATGTGCAAAGAACACTAGGAAGTTATCTTTTGCAAATTCTTTCTATCTTAATTTAAAAAAAAAACCTTTAATTTTATTCTTACTTTTACTCTATTAGTGAAAGTATAAACTAGAACTATTTTACTAGAGGAAAATGTGAAGTATCAGTTAAACTTTCATTGTGCATATATTTGATTATAAACATTGACTCTAGAGTACCACTCACCTATATGCACAAAGAGGCACGCCCAGGATGTTGGTTACATAGCTGTTGATAATAGCAATAAAACTGAGAATGCTCTAAGTTTCATCAAGAGGGTATTATATAAAATATCATGCAACAATTAAAGGAATTCTATATAACACATGGAACTCTCTGAGACATATTTTCAAGTGAAAAATTATGTGGGAGAACAATATGTACAGTAAAAACCATTTATGCTTAAATACCACATATATATATTTTTTCATTTCCCTCCTTCAGCTTTTCCAAATAGTTAATGGTAACTTTATCTTTCCAGTAGCTCCAGATCTTTAAAAAATTGCTCTCTGTCCTTTCCTTTCTCACATCTAATTTGCCAATAAGTCTTCTTGGCTTTAACTTCAAACTAGCTTCTGAATTTGTCCACTTTGTACAATCTTCATATTATAACATCCTGGTCCAAAAGCACATCATCTCCTACTATGATTTTTGGAAGTCTCCTTGACTCTGTTTCCACCCTTACCTTCCCTATTGTATATTCTCAATACAGTAATTAAAATAATTCTGTTAAAATGCTGATCAGATAATTTCATCCTCCTGCTAAAAACCTTCAAATTCACAAGTTAAATTTCAAATTATTCCTTTGACATACAAGGCCCTACACAGTCCAGCCCACTCCCACCTACCTCTCTGACTTCATCTCCTACTACTCTCTTCCTTATGGAACTTCATTGCAAAAAGTCCAGCCTCCTTGATGTTTCTGGAATGTACTAGCTAGGCTTCTTCCTCTTCAGGGTCTTTCCCACTGCTTCTCAGTCAGCCTGGCTTTCTTTTCCAAAGACACCAGCATGATTCACTCCCTCACCTCTGTTAGATCTTTATTCTAAATCCACGATGTAAATGAAGATTCCCCTGTCTACTCTGGGAAAATTATGCTGCCAAAACTCCAAATTCTCTCTTTCTGAGCTATTTTCTCCTTAACATGAATTACCTACGTGAATTTAACCTACTTTAGCACTAGATAAAATATGTATTTACTTATTTTGCCTACTGTTGTTTCCTACACACACACACACACACACACACACACACACACCTCACAACACATACATGTTCCTAAGTACTGTCGAAGGCTGTGATTTCTGTTTATTTGCTAACTATATTTACTAACTTAGAGTAGTGCCTTCCATAGAGCCAAGGCTCAATACATTTGTTGAATAAATAATTGATTGAATGAATAAATGAAGTAGGTGAATAGATGGATAGCAAAAAACAAGTTAATCTTTTTCTGTAAAGCCCTATTACATTGAAGGGTTATTTTTCCATCACCATTCCTAGCCCTAAAGCCCTTTTATCTCACATTTGCAACTTGATTGATGAATTCATATTTACAGTTCTTAAATTACAATTACTGATTTTTTTCTTTTAAACTAATCACAGTGAGAAACAAAGAAACAAAAAACGCTTATTTGGTTCAAGAAAGAAAAAAATAGTATCATACAATGAAAATAACTAACATTTATTTTAAGTGTTTACTAAGCCCTAGGTGCTGTAGCTTTATAAGTATCAACTTACCAAATTCTCATAAAAACCTTGAGCAAAGACACATAGCTATTACATGTAGGACATAGATTCAAGTACAGAAAATCTATACCCAGAACCAATGTGCTTAGCACCATCACAATACTGTCTCTATATTCTTACGTTGTAGAAAGTATTACTACTTCCATTTTAAAGATGGAAATTACACTAGATTTTAAGAACCTTCCACTTTTATAAAGCTGATAAGTATAACCAGAGCTAAAGCCAGGCTTTTACCCATAGTGTATACTAACTCTCACTGTGTAATTCCTTAAAAAAAAAAAAAAAAAAAAGACGAAAGTTGTAATATGCTTTAACTAGATAAATCCATCCATCCATTTATCCATCTATTTATTCATCTGGATAGTCATATATTTATTGAGTAGCAATTATGGCAGCAGATTCTATGCTTGTCAATGGGTATACAAAAGTGAACAGGACAGACATAAGCCCCATCTTCAGGGAGTTTATAATCTAGGAAGGTAATATTTGGGAGTATTTAAGAAGCTGGGAACATGACAACCATTCCACACATCCAAGATAAGCTATTTATTATGATAGCATATTTTGGTGCCCAAAAGACTTACTTAAATTATAACTACCTACAAATTTTAAAATTTTTACATAAGCAGCTACATTAGTAACACATTTTGTGCAATATTAATGGCCTTTTTGATATTTACAGATCGAGGATTAACATCACAGAAAACCAAACAGTAATTAGAAAAAACAATATATGATTTTATTTCTAGTTCAAAAATTCCTAACTGGAAACAACAACAGACTTCTGAGAAATTGCATTTTCAAGCCCTGAGTACATCTATTTTCAGAGCTTTTTCACTCATGAAAAATTAGTTGCCTTTCTTTGGTAAGCTCTGAAAATGGGCATTATAAATATAGTAGAATGACACATGATTCCTATGAAAAGAAAAGCAAATAAATAATTCCCCTTCAGCTAAGGGGATCCGTAAGTAAACAGTTCACATAAAACCATGTGCAATTATAGTTATTCTAGTACTTTGGAACTCTTCTAAATGTTTATGTTCTTGCAGGGGTCAAGAGTTGAGCAGGAATTACATATGCTGTCTTCCTACATAATCATATAGAGGCAATCTTATTTCTAATACTGTCCCACGGTTTGGTGAAATGTGGAGGCTAAGCATCTGTCATCAATAATGCTGTCGAGAAGATTTGGAAAGCGTTTGATCGGTTTTTGGCAGTGTGTTATCTGTTAAAATATTGTTGGAGGCAAACCTGGGAAGTTTTGATGCATTTAAAGGAGACACAAATGTCTCAGCACATGGGCGGCCTGATACTGGGATAGCGAAGTGTTTTATTTAGTAGAGGCACAGATTTCAGTGCAAGTCAATAAAGAAAAGAAGTATTGCTGTGTTTGTATATTCAAGCATATCCGCTAGGCTCCACAATAGAGCACTTTTCAGTGCTCTGAAAAGATGGCATTGGGAAGGAGCATCTGTTGAATGCATTAAGGAAAACTCCTTTTGCACTGAAGGAGAAACTGAAGCATAGGAGAGATCAGAGGAAAGGCCTGATTGGAAATTAGGCATTAAAAGACATAGAAGTAAGGTTCTGCTTATCAGTCAAAGGAAAATGGGTTTGATAATATTATGCTGTTTCAGCTCCCACAGTGTTAACATTAGGTTGGAAGAAAAGAGAGAAAAGTTGGGGTTGGGTCCAGTTGGGGAAAAAAGGAAGGGGTATGAAGGATGAAGAGTCTAATTAAAGATATGACACAGGTCATTTATAAGAAGGGCTTGATGAAACTATCAGAGAACATTTCTCATTCCAGGCTCTGGAAATCAGCCAAACTAAGCTGACCATGGATATCAAACAACTACCTTGGGATCTAGTGGGCTGTCTTTCAAAGGGTTTCTGGGTTTGTTTCTCAAGTCCTTTCAAAGCTGAGAAAATTCACCAGATGCATCTGTGTTAGTCAGCAAGTCTAATAAACACCCAAACAGAAAGATTTCAAACCAAACTGATTTTTACATACAGAAATACTGACAATAAGGGGCTAGTTTAATCTGTATCTACCATAGTATACCAATGGAGTGTGCGTCTAAGCGGTTTTTATTTAAACATGAAAGAAAATTTTGGGTGGGAAAGGTAAGGTGTGAGA
Organism: Balaenoptera physalus; assembly: GCF_965194825.1. Lineage (NCBI taxonomy): Eukaryota > Metazoa > Chordata > Mammalia > Artiodactyla > Balaenopteridae > Balaenoptera > Balaenoptera physalus. The sequence continues at coordinate 28,991,200 of NC_138892.1, read as the reverse complement.
GAGAAAAATTATGACAACTGAGGATTTCCCTCCATTCATAATACTTTTGTGAGAAATGGTTTAGACTTTTTTAAAAGATGACTTGGACTGAACAAAGAACCCTAGTATTAAAATTTTTAAAAAAAGCAAAACACTTTTTAAAAAAATTAATTATCTGTGGAATGAAGGAAAGTCTGTGCCTCATTTTTTTCTTTCTACAAACAAGATAACAATTCTGATTTCATAAGACTATAGTGAGGTTGTCCTATCAGAATTCAAAAAGAAGCAAATGCTTAATGCAAGGTTACAAGTTAAAACTTAATTTGAATTTTTAAAAATAGCATATGATATATATATATATATATGCATGTATGTACATATATAGGTAATAATTACTCCTTAAATGAGGCATCTTTCTTCCTGGAAATTTACAAGAAAGAGATAAACACTCATCAATCTGTATTGATTTAATGAAGCCTGATTGGGAGATGAGAAATGACTTAAGTGACTTCAGGAATATGGGCCCTTTTATATTTATATTTTTATTTAATATTGCTTTATGCTCAGTTTATCATTTGCTTGTAGGTCTTTTATATAGTTATTAATATATTTCAGTGAAATGTGTTTCTGTTTCTTGATCCACTTGTAAATCAGAAATTCTTTTGCCACTGATAAAAAAAATGAAGATTATTTCATCTACGTCTTTCAAGTGCATTTGATTGCCAAATTATTAGTAATGATCTAAAGAGAGAACTGCATGAGAGAAGATAGGAAGTGTCTTCATTATCAATCTTTCACATACTCAAAGGGGGAAAAGAAAAAAAAGAATGTTGTCTTTCAGCATTTAGTATATACCTAGGGACAAGATGCTTTATCAAGAAAGGGCAAGAGGAATTCAGTGCCATCAGTGGAAAACAGAAAGTACTGAGGAAAAACCAATGTCTTATGGAAATGATGTGTGAAACACACACACACACACACACACACACACACACACTCACACACTCTCATTCCTTTCTTCCTGATTGACTCTCCTATCTTATTAACACAATTCTGAGACAAATTCTTAAATAATAAGCAGGACTGTGCTAAGAAATAGATTGATTTTTGTCTTGTTTTAGATTAAGGCTTAAAACATACATACATATTCCAAAATAAATCCACTAATTCCCCCTAAATCATGTGGTCCAGTTCCAGGCCAAACAAAATTTCTTTTGAGATCTTTTTGAACCACTCTTTTCTTTCATAAGCAAGGAAAACCCAGAGTTGGCTCTAACTAAGTATATATTTGCATATGTTATAGCTCAAGACAGAATGCTAGCAACTCTTCTGCAGGGAAGAATAGTTAGCAAACTCAAAAACAACATTTTTATTCTCTTAACTAATTAATTAATGCCTCTGCCTTGATTACAGCTTTAGTAAATGAAGATACCTTTTATTTTTACCTATATATTTGAACTTTTCACATTTCCTATATCCTAGAATCAAAGTAGATATGTTTGTTTAAACAATAAGCAAACAAAAAATACCCTAGGAATACACATATAATATCATTACATCAAGAAATATAAGCCATCTAAAAAAATTTAATAGTTGAATTTTATAATAATGAATACATTATTGTGCATTAATTTTTAAACTGTCAGAGCTGCAGAGAAACATAATTCCTATTTTTTTTTCCAGTGGTAAATTAACAAGGGGAAGTGAATAAACTGAAGCAATTAGGCAGACAGAGCAGACTTTATTAACATGACAGTTAATGTTCATTGAGCACTTACTATGTGCCAGGCACTGTGTTAAGCACTTTACATGTTTCATTGTAAATCATGTAATCCTCACAACAGCAATCCTATAAGGTAGGTAGTTTGACCTCATTCTAAAAGTCACAGAAAACCAAGAGACCAAGTAACTTGACCATGGTCACCCAGCTGCCAGAGCCAGGATTCAAACTCACACTTAGAGTGACTTCGGGACTACTGGGTCACAAACACACCTTCACAAACAAATATTTCCAAATCTAAACTCATGAGGTTTATTTATAAATATTTGTGTGTTCCTGTGTTTTAGAAACTTTTGTGTGGAGAGAGAACCAATGAAATGTTTCATGTGATAAGAAGAACGTGTTGACTGTTGTATTCATCAGGGTTCTCCAGAGAAACAGAACCAATGGGATGTGCACATAGAGAGAGATTTATTTTAGGAATTGGCTCCTGAGATTGTGGAGACTGCCAAGTCCAAAATCTTCAGAGTAGGTCAGCAGACTGGGGATCCAGGGAAGAGTTATAGCTCGTGTCCAAAGGTTATCTTCTGGCAGAATTTTCTCTTCCTCAGGCAGCATGAATCTTTTTCCTATTAAGACCTCTGCTGATTGGATGTGGCCCACCCTCATTATGAAGGATAATCTTCTTTATTCAAAGCCTACCGATTTAAATGTTAATCTCATCTTTAAATATCTTCACAGACATCTATCTGGATACAGTGGCCCAGCCAAGTTGACATATAAAATTAACCATTGCAATTGTACACTTGTATGTGTTTATATATTTATATGTTATGGTTGAAAACAAATTAGCAAAATCCTTAATAGAGAAGAAGAATTAGCCAACTCTGAAACAATACTTACTGAGCACCTACTCTTTGCTGGATATCGAACTACAACGAAGGTCCCAAGTTTAGAAATTTCCATAATCTGGGTGGGACAGTTCAGGGAGACAGAGACAGATATGTAATGTATTCAAACAACTATGCTACACTGTGCTGAGTTTTAATGAAGAGGTTGTGACAGCGTTCTGCAAGAAGATGGGAGAAAGAGTAATGGATTCCTTGATGCCCACCCCAGGATCTGAGAAGAATCTCAAAGAGGAGACACTTGAGCCCCACTGAGGAGGAAGAAGACTCCACCAGGAGGAGAAAGCTGAAGAATAAAGATATGAAAACACAAACATAGAGATAGGGTTTAAGGATTTGTAGGAAATCTAGTGAAATTGGAGCATGACATTCATGATGGAGAGAGATTGGAACAACTTTATAAGTCATGGTATAAAATTAGGGCTTTATCTTTAAGATAATGGGAAACTGTTGAAGTTTCCAGCCGAGGGAATGATCCCAGATGTGCTTCAGAAAGATCCTATTAACGATGGAAGAAGAAACAAAGTGGAGAACAGGGCTATGGAGGCAGGAAAACCGTTTAAGAGAGAGAGTTGAACTTTTGAACCAAGAGAACAAGATTGGGGAGCAAACTGGGAGGAAAGACTCAAAACTGACCTTTTGAATTAAAATTGATATACATTTAGTTATGTGTAATTTATAAGGGAGAAGGAATTCTTTCATTCAACAAATATATGTTGAGTACCTACTATGTATTGGACTATAAAGATGAATAAGAGGATATAAACAAACAATTACAGTGTGTGATAAATATAATAATAGAAGAAAATGTAAAACATGAACATGAAATGAACTTGAGAGAGAAGAGTTAAGAGGGACCATACAGAGAAGATTATACCCAGGCTGGGTTGTGATAGATGGCTAATAGCATGAGAAGAAAGGCTGGTAAAGAATTCCAAACAAAGGGGTAGAATCCAGAAATGCACTTAGGTGTGAATGAAACTTGTACCCAGGAGTCACAGAGGGTGAGAAGTATAAAGAATGAAGGAAGAGAATAAGAAAAGGAAGAAAAGCCAGGTTGGTAAGAGCTTTGTTTGTATTGTATTGAAAGACATTAATCAGAGAAATAGTGTGGTCTCATATTTCTGGCAGAAGCACAGAGGGTGGATTTGTGGGGAAAACTAGTTGAGAGTTGTATTAGTTTCTTAGAGCTGCCATAACAAATTACCCCAAATTTTGTGGCTTAAGGAATTTAATTTAGGTATCAACAGGGCTACGCTCCCTCTGAAAGCTCTAGGGGAGAATCTTCCTTGCCTCTTCCAGCTTTTGCTGGCTCCTGGCATTCCTTGGCTTGTGGCAGCATCACTCTGATCTCTGCCTCCATCTTCACATGGTCTGCTTCCCTGTATGGATCTCTGTGTATCTTTTTCTGTCTCTTATAAGACATTCACACCCAAATCCAGAATTACTTCATCTTGATTCTTACTTCAAGTACATTTGCAAAGACCCCATTTCCAAATAAAGGCAAATTCTGAGGTTCCAGGGGGACATGCATTTTTGTGAAACACTATTCAAACTACCACGAGAGGCAATTGCAATAACACAGGCAGAGGAGTGTGAGGATCCCAGATAAAGGAGAACAGAGGAAATAAAGAGGTCAGTGGGAAGGAGGTCACAGTGACAGGAAGTCATGTTTGGAGGAAGCGGAAGAAGAAGTGAAGTTAGAAGTTGAGGACAACTCCAATATTTCTGGCTGGGGAAACCAGGTGGAGTTTGGTACCAGTGGTTGAGATAGGAACTATATGAGTAAGAACAGATTTAAAAGACGAGTTCTGAGGTGTGGAGAACTTATAAAAGTTCAGTTTCACACAAGGTAAAGTGCTTTGAGTGAGGCTATCCTCAAGGGGAAAGCAAAAGTTTTACAGTGACTTAGATGGCTGGATGCATGGTGGTAATGCAATTAACTGTAGTTGGATGAACAATGAAATAAAGATTTTTTTTTAAGAAAATAGGGTTAGTTTTGAAAATCTTAAGTTTGAAAAGTAGGTGATGTATATATGCAAGGCAAGAAGTAGAGCACAAAGCAGGAAATAGGTATTTGGTGCTCTGGAAAAGAACTGACAATGTTTAGCAGTTTAACAACAGAAGGCAAATGTCTCACAGGAGACCAAGACACGTGGAAAACAACGATGAGAGAACAGTGTCAGTGAAGTTAAGAAAGGAGTTTCAGTAAGGGAAGGTCAGTAGTATTAAAACTTCAACAAGATTGGGAATTAGGGATGAGCTCTTCACATGTTGTTAGAGATCACGGTTTATCTCTGATCAAGTGGCTGAATTGCTGCACAGGTGCCCACGCCATGCTGCCATCACATGAAGAGTAAATAAAGACTTAGGGAGTGGAGATGCACGATACTGTTACGTAAGAAATCAAGTTCTTAATTTGGATTGCAAGATCCCAAGTAAAAATCTATTTAAGTATACGTGCAAAGAAAAGACTAGAAATACACATATCAACTATAAAAAAGTACTAACGTATTTACTGCTTTATTTACTAGTGCCAGTTATAAGGGTTTTACATGCGCTTACATTAACCTGTTTAATTTTCACAAAAATCCCCTGAAGGGCTGCTGTTATACACTTTGCACAAGGGGAAACGAACAGAGGTAAGGTCACTTGGCCAAAGTCACACGCCTGATGTGTGACTGAGCCAGGACTCAAACCTTGAGTCTATTTCTGGAAGCTGCTCACTTAAGCCAACAGTATCCTGCCTTCCATCATCTTAGCCTTTTTCTCTACCTGGTGGGATTACAAGGGGTGTTTATTTCTCTTCTTATAACTCTTAAGCATTTTTTCCAAATTTTCTACATCCATTTTATAATTTAAAAGATCCAAGTCAAATCTTTTTAAAGAAAGTAGAGCTAATGAATGTCCTTCTTGTGGGATATGGAGGGAAGAGAAGATTGTAGTAATTTGATGAGTAACATTTAAGAAAAGCATTGATTTTTCTCAATTTTTCTTTAGGATGACTTACACCCCTTTGAAGGCTAAGGGGATATAGATTCAGTGGAGAAAGAGAGGTCAAAAATAGAAGAAAGAAAAGATAAGGGAGCACGCAGAGTGTAAAAGGGAGCGGCGGAAGATGAGCTGTAAGAGCTGAGTGATGGCGTTCCTGCAGGGCAATTGTGGAAGAATGCTCTAGGCTGAGTGGAAGAGTTCAGAGAGGCACTGGGGTATGAAACAGCCAGCCGTGTCCATGGATTACGAGGAGCTAAGAGCAGCAGCATGATAGAGGATATTTAGAAAATGAGTAATAGCCTTGCAAGGGATAAAGATAGCATCACAGGAAAAGAACTGGGGACAGTTAGTCCAAGATATATATTTTGAGGTAGAGGGGACAGGAGTCGAGGAAATCCATGATTTTGCATGTCTCTTTTTCTGCTGGATAAAATAAGTTGCTAGATCTCCTGATAGAATCAAGAAGGCAGTGGTTTGGTTGAAGGTAAATATGTGAAAACTTTGGAAAACCTTCAGATGGAAAGGGGAAGTGAGGTGCCTGGGGATGGACGAATGTGAATGGCTGAGTAGAAAGAGGGTCCATTCTTCCCACTCCAGCAGTGGTTTGTTCACTTTGGAGCAAACTTCCTGAAAGTAGGAATTCTGTCGTTTTCACTCTGTGGCCCAATGCTTAAAACACAATCCAGGACAAGGTAGCTGCTATTAATGTAAATGATTAGAGTGGAGTTTCTCTAACCATTGTCAGCTTATGGATAAAATGGGGCACAGAACTGGCAGGGACTCAGTTCACCGGTGTTTGCTCCTACCTGCTGAATAGAACTTTCCAGCCACTAAATTTTCAAGTTGTGAGAGTCGTGAAGTGCCCCAAGAAACTAGCCACAATTCTTATAAAAGATTCAAGTTAAACATTTGTGAGGTAGAATGAGCCCTGTCACTGTTCTCAGGGCAGAAGTCTGAGCTAACATTTCTTGGTCCTTTGACAACCAAATATTATGGAAGTCTACTAAGCAGGCTGACTGGCCTAATTTGATTTTCTGCTTCTTTTCCACTGCATGTAATATCAGTTTCAAGGAAACTTGTCCACCTCTACCTGATTCCACTGCCACCAGCATGTTTAGAAATTATTGAGAGGGCCAAAATAATGTTTTGATGGCAAGGCTGGTTTGAGGTGAAGTCAAAACAGACGACAATATATTTCTACTGTTTTCTCCACACGATGTCAATCAATTCACCTGACTGGGGTAGGAACTGTGTGAGTGAGTGTGTGTGTGTGTGTGTGTGTGTGTGTGTGTGTGAGAGAGAGAGCAGGGGTGGTGTATCAAGCAAACAGTTTCGTTGTCCTTCTCTTTAACTAAATTGGTGAAATTGATGATCAAGTCACTGTGGGATGTTAGCCCCAAAAGCCAGGCTAAGTGGGGAAGTGGAGTTCTGTGACTCCTGGACGATGTAGCTTAGTTTCTTTAAAAGGCAATTGTGAGGTTAATAACTACTTGAACTTTGTAGGACAGTTTTCTGAGCAATATTGAATGCTACATATAGATTAAGGTTCTTCTATTAACAGATGGCCATAAAAGCCTTCTGCTAATAAATATTTATTAAATTTGACTTATTTGGATTTGCAGCCAGGGCCCTGGTCCTAAATTGTAAGCCTTCAAGGAAGACACTGGAAAAGACATTCCAATTAAACATGCCACTCGAAGAAATCATCACATCATGCCTCGAGGAAAGTATGCTTCTGGTGCTTATGAGGTCCCAGAGGTAACGGGAGCTTCCTGAGCATGCCATACCTCTAGATCAGTGGCACTGATTCAGTCTCCAAAAAACAATGAACTTTTAAAAAGTTACAATCTCCCTTAGAAAAGAAGATAAATGTTTTCCATAACAAGGTACAGAGACCTTGGGCGTTGATTTATGCCTTTTCCTTCTCAAAAAGCCAGAAGTGGGTGGGGCTGAGTATAGAGGGTTTTACTTTGGAAATGGACCCAATTCCGATGTGTCACATTTGTTTCCTTCCCAGTATGATTTCTGTGACCAGTCATAAAAGGTACAGTCAACCTTTCCTAAATAACTAATGCTAGGAACATTTATTATACCTAGCTCCTTAAATTATGAAAATGACAAGTACATAAAATTTTTCATTCAAGCACTCTGTGACTTACTTAGCAAGCATACTGAGCTAAGTAGGAGTTTAATGAGTTCTACTGCTGGGTTATACGCACCAAAATTTAATTAAGTTTCTGATCTAATGCCCCCCTTGTTTCACTGATTAGGGAAGTCATGGGTGGACCATGTCATTCTCAGAAGGACAGTGCAATTGTGAAATCTGAGCAGTCTATATGTTTTTTTCTTTGCCCAAATGTTCCTTTCAAGTCTCATTAGATTATTATGAGTGTTACAGCTGTGCTAACCTTTTTTTCTTAGAAATGAACTTTTAAAACTGCACATTTAAAAAGTGACTTCTAGAGTTACCATGGCAGCTTCATTATAATGCACAGAGATGAGCATTATCACAGCTCGGCCTGATCTATCCAGGGCTGTCAGGAAATGAGAATTCCACATAAAGTGCATGCTCCAGTAGGGCTCATAAAACTTGCCAGATCAAGTGCCTAGACTTTCAGTTTAACAATTTTAAATGAAAAGCTTTCTGTCATATACTGCACACATCTCTGTTTCCTTCAATATATTCTTGATGACTCAGGATCTCTGTTATCAATAGCTTATTGTACTTAGAGCTACAAACAGTGCTGTTTGATTTTTTAGTCTCCTTTTTCATCTCAGTTTGCCAGCTGCTTATGATGACCAGGGACACTAAGAGTCATTTCAGACCCTGAGAGGGTTTTTGCCCCCCACCTCCCAGCAAGGATAGATTTATAAAGATATGTCATGTCACCTAGAGAGTCTAGGTCCTTTGCTGGGGCCTTGATGGGCAAAAATGGCAGATTTGTACTAATATGCAGTGTAGTTGGTTCCTGAACCTTCTTCCTAGAGGCATAATTTGTGTTTTGTCCTGACTTCCTGCCCATAGTCCAAGATAATTACTCCTTACCCACCCCTAGATTTACCATGTTCTGATGGGCTATTTCTTACCCCTGCACTGAGTACCTTAAGCAGTTCCTTACATAGAAGTTTCTAGAGCTCCAAATATGGAACTAAGACTCACCATTCATCATGAAACTTAAGGACACAAGCCTGCTTAACCTTCCTGGGCCTGTTTTCTCATCTATAAAATAATGTCATTTAGATAAAATGCAATTATATATTTGGAATACATGATATAGTCTCCAACTCATAGGAAGAATTCAGTCAATGAAAAAAACTATATGTGTGGAAAATGATAGTCGTTGTAGATAAAAAAGACTGATAAATGGTTGTATTATAAAGACTATTTTAGGGCCTTGAAATTCTATTTTGGTTTAAGTATTGAGCTGCCATCAAACACTTATTTACTTGTCTGTGTGGACTCTTTTTGTGTCCATTACTACTGTATGAAGTCTGTAGTAAGAAGTTTGTGTAGTCCATCCCATAAGTAAACTTGTAACAAAATTAGAGATTAGAGGTGTCTAACATAATGCATTGAGCTCAAATTGTGGGTGTGGCTTAGTAAAAAAAAATGTGACTTTGGTTTTTGAGAGGAGCCATCTCATTATCTCGGACCCTGTGTTTTCTTATCTCTAAAATAAGGATAAAAGTATCTTCTTCCAAGATGTGGTACATATATACAATGGGATATTACTCAGCCATAAAAAGGAATGAAACTGGGTCATTTGTAGAGATGTGGATGGATCTAGAGACTGTCATACAGAGTGAAATAAGTCAGAAGAGAAAACAAATATCGTATATTAACACATATATGTGAAACCTAGAAAAATGGTACAGATGAACTTGTTTGCAGGGCAGAAATAGAGACACAGATGTAGAGAACAAACGTATGGACACCAAGGGCGAAAAGTGGTGGGGGGCAGGGGTGGTGGTGTGATGGATTGGGAGATTGGGATTGACATATATACACTAATATGTATAAAATGGATAACTAATAAGAACCTGCTGTATAAAAACATAAATAAAATTAAATTAAAAAATTTTTAAAAATATATCTTCTTCCAAGATTAGAAAAAGATAAAATTTGTACATAGTAAGCACATAATAAAGTTATTGTCAGTTATTTAATTTCTAGATGTAATTACATATAAAATAAGGGCTACTGAAAAATAAAATCTGAGTTCACTCTTGGCTGAATGTATGGCTCACCAGAAAGGATGATATATAAAATTATAGAGTGGGGTTGTACACTATCACTAAAGCAGTGGATCAGCAATCATACTACAAGTTAGGAGAACACTTCCCTCCCTTGCTCTTCCTTAAGTGTAGGAAACAATTCATTTACAATTGCATCAAAAAGAATAAAATACCTAAGAATAAATCTAACTACAGAGGTAAAACACCTGTACTAGGAAAACTATAAGACACCAATGAAAGAAATTGAAGGCCACGCAAACAAACGAAAAGATATACCATGCTCATGGATTGTAATAATAAATATTGTTAAAATGACCATACTACCTAAGGTGGTCTACAGATTCAGTGCAATCCCTGTCAAAATACTAATGGCATTTTTCACAGAACTAGAACAAATAATTCTAAACTTTGTATGGAAACACAAAACACCCTGAATAACCAAAATAATCTTGAGAAGGAAGAACAAAGCTGAAGTATCATGTTCCCTGATTTCAAGCTATACTACAAAGTTGCTATGATCAAAACAGTATGGTAATGACACAAAAACAGACACATAGATCAATGGAACAGAATAGAGAATCCAGAAGTAAACCCACACTTACATGATTAATAAATCCACAACAAAGGAGGCAAGAATATACAATGAAGAAAGACAGCCTCTTCAGCAAATGGTGCTAGGAAAACTGAACAGCTCCATGGAAAAGAGTCAAACTGGACTACTTTCTCACACCATGTATAAAAATAAACTCAAAATGAGTTAAAGACTTATGTAAGACCTGAAACCATAAAACTCCTAGAAGAAAACATAGGCAGTACACTCTTTGTCTTAGCAATACTTTTTTTTTTTTTAGATATGTCTACTCAGGCAATGGAAACAAAAGCAAAATAAACAAATGGGATTACATCAAACTAAAAAGCTTTTGCACAATGAAGGAGACTATCAATAAAATGAAAAGGCCACCTAGTGAATGGAAGAAGATATTTGCAAATGATATATCTCATAAGAGGTTAATATCCAAAATATACAAAGAACTCATACATCTCAACATCAAAACACACACACACACACACACACACACACACACACACACACCATGATTAAAAATGGGCAGAGAACTTGTATAGACCTTTTTCCAAAGAAGACATACAGATAGCCAACAGACACACGAAAAGATGCTCAACATCATTAATCATCAGGGAAAAGCTAATTAAAACCACAATGAAATATCACTTCACACCTGTCAGAATGGCTATTAAGCAAAAGACAACACATAACAAGTGTTAGAAAGGATTTGTAGAAAAGGGAATCCTCATGCACTGTTAATCAAAATGTAAATTGCTGCAGCCACTTTGGAAAACAGTATGGAGTTTCCTCAAAAATATTAAAAATAAAGCTACCATACAATTCAGCAATTCCAAAGAAAACAAAACACTAATTTGAAAAGATATATGCACACTGCAGTATTTACAATAGCACAAGATATAGAAGCAACCGAAGTGTCCATCAATAGATAATGGATAAAGAACATGTGGTATATATATAACAGAATATTACTCAGTCATAAAAAAGAATGAGATCTTGCCATTTGTGACAACATAGATGGACCTAGAGGGTATTATGCTAAGTGAAATAAGTCAGACAAAGACAAATACCATATGATTTCACTCATATGTGTAATCTAAAAAACAATAAATGAACAAACAAAACACAAATGGAGTCATAGATACAGAGAACAAACAGGTGATTGTCAGAGGGGAGGAGAGTCAGGAGATGTGTGAAATAAATGAGGGAAATTAAGACGTACAAACTTCCAGTTACAAAATAAATGAGTCAGGGGTATGAAATGTACAGCATGGGAAATATAGTCAGTAGTAATGTAATACCTTTGTATGGTGACAGATGGAAACTAGACTTATGGTGATGATCATTTTATAATACAGAGAAATATCGAATCATTATGGTGTGTTCCAGGAACTAACTTAGTGTTGTAGGTCAATTATACTTCAAAAGCAAATAAACTCATAGAAAAAAAGATCAGATTTGTGGTTACCAGAGGCAGTGGGTAAAGGGAAGAGGGACTGGTTGAAGATGTGTCAAAAGGCACAAACTTCCGATTATAAGATAAATAAGTACTAGGAATGTAATGCACAACATGATTAATATAATTAATACTGCTGTATGTTATTTATGAAAGTTATTAAGAGAGTAAATCCTAAGAGTTCTCATCATAAGGAAAAAAAATTTTTTTTATTTCTATTTTGTACCTCTATGAGATGATGGAGGTTCACTAATCTTATTGTGGTAATCATTTCATGATGCATGTAAATCAAATCATTATGCTCTACACTATAAACTTATACAGTGCTATATGTCAATTATATATCAATGAAACTGGAAGAAAAAAGAAAAATAGTAAATACATGGAAGAGATTTACATGCATCATTCACTGGCCAAAACAATTAGGCTTTCCTCTACTTTTTCCTGCCTTTCTCACTTCCTTCAAGTTTTGCCCAAATGGTACCTCCACAACTTATAGTCCTGTTTAAAATGGCAACCTTCTCCCCACTCCCAACACTGCTCTTTATGGCATTTATCACTTCCAACCTACTATGCAATTTACTTCTTGTTGGTGTTTATTGCTAATGTTTCCACACAAGAATGTAAGCATCACCAAAGTGGACAATTTTTTTTTCTTTACTGATTGTATCTTAAATACCTAAAGCAGTACCTGGCATTGAATGATATTTTTGACTATATGAGCAAAGTTTTAGTATTGCTTCTCAGACCCTCTATTTATAATGAAAAAAAAAGAACAACAAAAAAATTTAGCATTACTATTTGGGGACTGAAGTTATTAAGTTATTAAATACTAATTTTAATTAATAATAAATTAGCAATATAAATATATAAGGTAAAAGAAAGTTAGGCTGTTTTTATTCATTATTTTGAGCCCTTAATTTTCTTTTTTGCAACTAAAACTGGTAGTCTTTATTTGTCTTTATTTGGTCATTCTGCAGTAATGTTTTTTGCACAAGGATCTTTACAGAGCCATGAAGAACTTGAGTATCTTTTTGACTTTCTGTTTTTGATTAGATTTCTTCAAGGACATGTTCTTCCATACCTGTCCAGCTCAGAGAATTTACGTGGAGTGCTGTAATCTTGAGGACAGTAAATACCCGTGGTAGCTGGCGTTAGTCACAGGATGGTGCATTTTAAGGGATGAAACATTTTGTGTCTCTAGATAGCTTCACAAAGGTGGCTTAGATCAGTGTTCCTTAAACTTTATTGTAGGTGTCTTCCTCCTTCTCCAACCGCAGGGCCAGAGTCCCTGAGGGAGTCCAGCTGTGTTTAAGTCTGGCGGGTGCCACCTGTCTCCGCCATGCCCCCCAAGAAACAGGCTCAGGCTGGGGGCAGCAAAAAGGCGGAGCAGAAAAAGAAGGAGAAGATTATCGAAGACAAAACTTCTGGTCTAAAGAATAAGAAAGGAGCAAAGCAACAGAAGTTTATCAAGGCTGTCACTCATCAAGTTAAATTTGGTCAACAAAATCCACTTCAGGTAGCACAAAGTGAAGCTGAAAAGAAGTTGAAGAAAGATGACAAGAAGAAGGAATTGCAAGAGCTAAATGAGTTGTTCAAACCTGTAGTTGCCGCTCAAAAAATAAGTAAAGGTGCAGATCCCAAATCCATGGTATGTGCATTCTTCAAGCAAGGACAGTGTACTAAAAGAGATAAGTGTAAGTTCTCTCATGACTTGACTCTGGAGACAAAATGTGAAAGGCGAAGTGTTTACATTGATGCAAGAGATGAAGAGCTTGATAAAGATACTATGGATAACTGGAATGAGAAAAAACTGGAAGAAGTAGTAAACAAGAAGCACGGTGAGGTGGAAAAGAGAAAACCAAAAACTCAAATAGTGTGCAAGCATTTCCTTGAAGCTATTGAAAACAACAAATATGGCTGGTTTTGGGTATGCCCTAGAGGGGGTAATATTTGCATGTATCGTCATGCACTTTCTCCTGGGTTTGTCTTTAAAAAAGATAAAAAGAAAGAAGAAAAAGAAGATGAAATTTCATTAGAAGATCTAATTGAAAGAGAGCATTCTGCCGTAGATCCAAATGTTACCAAAGTCACGTTAGAATCTTTTCTTGCATGGAAGAAAAGAAAAAGACAAGAAAAGATTGATAAACTTGAGCAAGAGATAGAAAGAAGGAAAGCAGACTTCAAAGCAGGGAAAGCATTAGTGATTAGTGGTTGTGAGGTGTTTGAATTTCATCCTGAACTGGTTGATGATGAGGAGGAGGAAGCAGATGATACCTGTTCTACCCAGGGAACAGGTGGTGATGAGGTTGATGATTCAGTGAGCATAAATGACATAGATTTAAGCCTGTACATCCCAAGAGATGTAGATGAGACAGGTATTACTGTAGCCAGTCTTGAAAGATTCAGCACATATACTTCAGAAAAGGATGAAAACAAATTAAGTGAAGCTTCCGGAGGTAGGGCTGAAAATGGTGAAAGAAGTGATTTGGAAGAGGACAACGAAAGGGAGGGACAGGGAAATGGAGCCATTGATTCTGTTCCTGTTGACGAAAATCTTCTTACTGGGGAAGATTTGGATGAACTAGAAGAAGAATTAAACACACTTGATTTAGAAGAATGACACCAAACAAGTCAATGAAAAAATTAAGCCAGCTCAGCATGAGTTGAAATTGACTACATTAATTTTTTTCCACCTAGAATTCAACAGGATGTTTGTTTCCTGTGCTGATTTTGGAGGGCTTACTCTCCTCCAAAAAAGGAATATTCTCCCTACATCTTGTCTTCTGACTTTGGCTACATCCCATAGTAAGTTCAGAGTAGTTCATGATAAATTAAAAATATAATGGTCACTGCAGAAAATGATTGATTGTTTTAACTGTCCACTCAAGTAGGAAGTGTAACTGCTTTTCCAGCTTCTGATTTTCACTGGGTATGTGTTATTCCAAGGACAACATAAATTTAAATTACCCTTCATTTAATGCAGTTTTTAATGAGTGATTTTTCTTTCCTTTGTATTTATATGTTCAAAAGACTGCCTAAGATATGAGCCTGTACTTCATAAAGGAAACTGCGTATGCAGATTCAGTATTGTATATCTTTGGACAATTAGATGGACATTTAAAATGAAATTTCATTAATCTGCCAGGATCAGCTGCAATGCCCTGTGTTAAACTGTTTTAAACTATTCCTTTTCTTTTTTGCCAATAAAGTTGTAAATAAAGACCGTGATACATTAAAATCAAAAAACAAAATAAAACTTTATTGTATATGCAAATTACCTGGGAATCTTAAAAAAATGCATATCAAGAGTAAGTAGATCTCCAGTAGGGCTCTAGATTCTGCATTTCTAATCAACATCCAGGTGATATTGACACTGTTGATGCAATAAACACCCTTTGCATAACAAGGGTATAGATTAAACTTTTTTATTGTCATTAACTTGTTTCCTACCTGAATTAAACTTCAATTTGATTTCTTAAAAGGCAATGAGGAGAAAACTTACACACTTTTTCTTTCATAGTTTAAAACCGTCTGGTAACAATTTTATTCAATAATATTAATTATGAATTTCAAGTTTGTGTACAATAGCATTTACCAAAAACTAGGAGAGTGTTAGTTTTTAGGAATGATCTAAAGACAGGTGTAGATTTTATTCTCTAATGAGGTTCAAATTTAGGACTGTAATGAGCCTCGCTGAAAAAGTGAAGCTAAATGGCAGATTTGTTTTGATAGAAACCGAGAAATTTAAGTGCGTGTTGGCTTTACAAGTCTTTGAAACTCTGTGCTATAAAAACACAGGAGCCAGGAAATGAGCCCAGCCAAGTGATTCCACTCTCTAAAGATGTCAGAGTCAGTTCTCTGCGATGTCCAAATATTCCTCCTTCAGAAGTGAAGGAGGAAAGTCCTCAATCATCTGTGGCTGAGTAAACCAAGAGCACTTTTTCTCATGTAAATCAGTCACAGTTCCTTAAAGAAAAGCATCCTTCCTCCTGAAGACAGCTGAAACATACATCTATTATTCTAGTTCGGCAGTGTTTTCTCTGAAATTGGAGAGGAGGACTATTGAAATTTTGTCTTTGTTCTTTTAAGAAAAATGAACTAGCTTAGAGAACAGAAGAATTGGGGTGTGTGTGTGATAGAGAGACACTCAATGCTAGTGTCCCAAGTACCTCAAGTTTCTTGTTTTGACTCAGAATTATAAAACAGTAATTTCTTTGACCCAATTGCCCCTGTTAGGGCTGGTCCGAGTCCCCCCATTGGTCACTGGGAGATCAGGTTCTGCATGTCTGCTCACCAAGCATTCTCCTAGCTATTAGTAACTGTCTTCACTTGGAGTTCTCTTTTATGACTCAGTGCAACTCTTATGTTTGGGCTGGGCAACCTTCAAGTTCTTACTTAATCCAACCTGATGCAATCTGAGTGGAAACAGACTGTGCCCCCCTTTTTCTTAAGAAAAAAATTGGTAATATCACTGTGGCTGGAACAGTTAGGGAAACTTCGAGAAGAAAATAAGAAAATCATGGCTTAACTGGGGATTTTAATGTGACAAATTGTGGGAGTTCTTACGGTCATACGATTGTACTGACACGGAAGTATTTGCCTTTGAAATTGGGTAAACTGAGCTTAAAATTTGCATGCGGGCAAATTAGCATGTGGTATCTCAAGATCTCATAATTCTCCTTTCAGAGAACATCTGCTTTCTGAAGGAAAGCTGGCAGACCATGCTGCAGCTAAAAGTTGAGATCACTTGTGACAAAATCAACCTCAGTAGTTAATGTAACACTCTAAAGCAAGGGTTCTTAACTAAGTGTTGTACCCAGAAGCTTCAGTGATTACGTAGAGCATTTGTACAGTTTACTGGGAAAGGGTATATTAGTTTTTATCAGATTGTCCAATGATTCTGTGATTCTCCCAAAAAAGGTGAAGAACCATATCACTTGTGTCTCTCAAAATTTAAAACATTTGCGACTTTGAGCTAAACATTCCATCTTCAGGAATCTATCTGACATAAATAATCATCCTAATGAACAATTTCTGAATTGTTTGTAATAGTCAAAGAATAGAAAAAACCTTACATATCCATCAATAGAAAATAGTTTAAAATATAGCACATTTATATTATGGAATACTATACTGCCATTAAAAATAATAAGGCTCATATTGAAAACTGTCTCAGATGTCTTGTTAACTTAAGGGTCTTCTGTTCATCAGATGATCAATTAAGCATTCATGATGTGCTAGACACTTTGGTACCAGGGATAAAAATAAGGAAATACTGACCCTTCTCTAGTTTCATTTTACTTAAGGTCTAGATGAGATCAATATGTATTTATAATATGTGGATAAAAATATAAGTGCTAGTGTTTGCTTGCATATGTGTATTTTCATATACATATCAAAAGTTTGGAACAATATAAATCAAGAAACAAGATTTTAACACCAGGGATTTGAAAAGGAGGAAGTAAGAGATGTTCAATTTTTCCTTTGTTTGAATTTATTTTAAAATGTCTATTACTTTGGTAACACTTAAATATTTTTAACTATTTACTTAAAACTCTGGGGGAAAGCATTGCTTTTAAGCTGAGTGTATAACTGGTTATCATAATCTTCATAGTAACAAAAAACTTTGTAGGTTTCATTTTTTTAAAAAATTTTTTGATACTAACAGCCAGTTTGACTATCTTTTTGTATTTAAGACAATTTTTAAAACTGTCCACTGGGTCTCTATTCTACTCCCGTGTAATAGTGATTACACATGAAACCCTCTTCTTATCCCTTTTCTTTGGGTATATTGCAGACATATCACATAGCTTCCCAATCCACAGTGTTATTTGGCATACAAAATACTGACACCAACCCTGGAAGAACTAACAGTTATTTGGGTTAAATTCAAAAGTTTTTTGTTCAGTATCTAAGCATCAACCACATGCTCTTGGAGACCTTTTCGGCTATGTATTCGATTCTCCAAGTACGTTTTTTAATTCTCTAAAACTCAGGGCTCAACATTTGAGTATGATTTATACCATGTTTTACCAAGTCTTTGTGGGAATGTCTACAAAAGATATTGTGCCTATTTCAATGACTGTACAATGACTGATCTTGTCATTCATCAATTCTTCCATGAAAAGAGTACGTATGTATTGGTTGAGCTGCACTGGAGGACCATGACAGGAGTCCAGCTGGTGTAGAGGAGTCCATAAATGGTATTTGAGCACTACCTAAAACATCGTAAAGAAGCATATGAAAAAATGACTCATATGTTAACCTCAGAGATAAAGAGACCTAATGTTCATCACTATCAGTTCTCTCCTTCTGAGGACACAGGAGTGTCACACATTCCAGCCACCTTGCAGTTTGGTGGGGCCACACACTAGTTCTGGCCAAAGGATTGGGAATAAACTAATGTACATTAATCCCAAGCTAACATGCTTAATTGATAGAGAAAACCCTTCCAACATGCCTTTTCCCTTCCATGGTGATTTCAAAAGCCACCACAGCTGGAGTATGCAGCTGCAAGGTGACGCTGCATCATGGTAACATCTTTGTCAGCCTGGATCCCTGAGTGGCTTCCTGGACACTAGCTGCCTGTGGAGAGTGGCCAGGACCATGACATGAGCAATAGGCCTATGTTATGTTAACAACCGAGGCTTAAGGGTGTTTCTTCCTGCTGCATAATCCAACCTGTTTTGACAAACACAGTCATACTTATGTCCAATGAAATTTCAGTTTCTTTTAATTTAGTTTTGTTTAAAAGATTCATTTTTAAGAGTCTGATGTGTACTAGGCACTGGTTTGGGTACCAGAAGTACAAAGATGAAAACTCTCTAAACTGAAGGAGCACTTGCATTAGAACCACCTGGAGTGCTGCTAAAAATAAAAAATCCCTAGAACTGAATTCAGACTTATTGAAAGAGAATGTCTAGGCATGAGGACCTAGAACAAGCTAGTCAAATAAGTCTTGCGCATCTTTATGTTTGGGACTGATCTAATGGTAGATAAGGACACACAGGTTATTTTGATTTATTCCTGTAGATATAAAAGTAGGCTGTTGTACCTGACTTGTGAGAACTATGAGACCCCCGGTGGAGTTCTGCTTAACAGACTGGACCATAATGGCACCACTCAGCCATATGTTTTGGGCAGGACTATTTCAATGACTGTACAAAGACAAATTTGCTTGAAACAAAAGTCAGATCTTCATTTCCAAAATGAACGGAAGAATTGAAGAGATTTTCACTGTCATGGAACTTTTGCTAATTTAAACTAAAAAAAAAAAAAAAAAAAACACTGATTTGTAAGTGACTATGAATTTCCATTCTTAATTTATAAGTGTATACATTTTAAACACCAATAATAGGGTTGTGATGCAGTGGCTGGGATGGTAATAAATATTTTTAAAGGAGCTTCTTAACTCAGAATTTGGGTATAGAAACAGAAACCACCAATTTATTTATTTATTTTGGGCTGGGTTGGGTCTTCGTTGCTGCACGCGGGCTTTCTCTAGTTGTGGCAAGCGAGGGCTACTCTTTGTTGCGGTGCGCGGGCTTCTCATTGCAGTGGCTTCTCTTGTTGCGGAGCATGGGCCCTAGGCGCGCGGGCTTCAGTAGTTGTGGGTCACAGGCTCTAGAGCACAAGCTCAGTAGTTGTGGTGCACGGGCTTAGTTGCTCCGCAGCATGTGGGAGCCTCCCAGACCAGGGCTTGAACCCATGTCCCCTGCATTGTCAGGTGGATGCTTAACCACTGTGCCACCAGGGAAGTCCCGGGAAACAACTAACTTTTAAACACTCATTGGTTAAAAGAAATTGAAATAGAAGGAAGTCTTATTCTTCTAGCAGGAACATTTCTGCTCTGTCCATGCTAGGAAGATGTTCTTGTCCATATTCTCAGTATGATTATATGAGCTTTCAGCACATCCATGCCTTTGTTCTAGTACTGATCCAAATCAAAAGCACTTTGCAGATCAATAAATAATTATCATATACAGAATTTATGTGTACCATTCCCATCACTTAGCTGTCTGCATTCTGTTAACTGCATTTGGGCAGAATTTAGAATTTGAATGAACGTAATTGCAAATAGCTTGTCATGATCCATAAAGGGTTTTATGAAATGGGAATGCAGGAAAGCTCTCTTTTTACCATCCTGATGACAGCAGAAACTGGAATTATCTGGAAAGTAAACAAAAATTTAGCTCAACAGTCTCAATTTCCAGACCCACTGTATATTGATTTCCTGTCAAGAAGATGTACAGCTCTTGGAACATGTTGCCTTTATTCTTATTTATTTATATATTTATTTACTCATTCATTCATTTTGCAGTGGGGTAGCTATGGCTGCCAAATAAAATAAGCTTCTGGAGTAGTAGAATATATCAATGCCTTTAAAATGTGCACCTAATATAGGAAAACACTCCTTTAGGAGTAAGGAAAAAATCATTATGGGGAGTAGATGATTCCTGTCTACTGTGAACTTTGCATGGAGGTGAATATGCATATCTATAACTCACTAAAAAAAAATGAATTTTTTGGAATTAGGATTACACAGTAGATGAGACACTTTGTAGGTACAGGGCAGTGGAAATATACCAAAAAATAATACACTGCTACCTAAATCCCATTTGATCTCATTTTCTTATACCATTTTTTTCTCCAGGTTAAAGTGAAATAGGGAGGTGGTAACAGCTTCAACTTCCTGCAGACAGCTAAAAAAGCACAATAATAGCAAGACAATAATGTAAGTCAGAAGCTCTAAACATTGGAGATTTGTGGTGGATATTAACATAGTAAAGGCTCTGAGAAGTCCTGTGGGAATGACCCACATTTTCTAAATATATTCAACTATTTTTTATACCTCCTATTAACGTCCCACAGAATACATGGAAAATAAGGCCTGATTAGCTCCCCAGTCTCATCTGTTGCCATTCCACACCTGAAAATATGGATCACAGACTCACATCTCTCAATCTCCAGTTTTTACACATGCTGTTCTTTTTACCTTATTTTTTTTTAATTTTCTTTAATTTTTTTTTTGTTCCCATTTCTCATTATTGCTGTTCCAGCTTTAATGAGCTAAACGTTACCTGTAGTCTAGGTCATAGCTTAGCAGTCATTTTGCCTGGGAAGTTTTTCCTAACACCCCAATTACAGACACCGTGCTGTTTCTTCACCTAATCCAGTACTTCTTCATAGCTACAAACACCTTTAGTTATAATCGTATGTTTAATGATCTTGCTTCCTTGTTGGATGATAAGCTCCACAGACCTGCATGCTCTGTTGTCTTATTCAATATTTTAGCTTCAGCATCTTGTATGGTTATTGGCACATCTTAAATACTAAATAGATATTTATTAAAGTGAAATGAATATCTTGAACCACTGGTTTAGAGAAATGTTCTTGAGGCTTTTAGACTAAGATACCCACAGATTCTCAGTAATTTATTGTGCTTTTGACCTGAGAGAATTACATTAGGCTATATAAATTGCTTCATTTTTTTGAATTTTACTTTATTTTATTTTTATTTTTTGTTTTATCTTTTTACTTTATTTTTATTTACTTTTATTTTATTTACTTTTATTTTATTTTATTTATTTTATTTTATTTTATTTTATTTATTTTATTTTAATCTGTGCCTATCTTGAGGTCACAGTATAGTTTACCAGCTAAAGTCAGAGGTTTCTAGACTTTGGGAATTGCAACACCTTGCTCTACTTGGTGTGATTTCATAATATGCTCATTTCTCCCTAAAAAAAAACACCACATAATATTTATTTCACATTTACATTTACATTTAGATAAATTTATATGGACATGTTTATACACTATAGCTGCCCTCAAACTATTGAGATGTCCAATGGAATGCTTCCAAGCATCGAGTAGACTTGAGGCTGGTTCCTGATTCTTACTCTGGCTCTAATATCCAGGGAAAGTAGGTTTTGACTCCCTGAAGACATAGCCAGCAAGAAGCGTAACTAGATAACTGATGTTTCTTAAATGTTTTAATGGCACTGCTCTGGAGTGAGACTATGACTAATGTCCTGACCAGTCTTTGTTCTTGGAATAATTTGATAACTCTGGCATCTTTGAACAGTCTGTCACAGTGCTTCAGTTTCTCTGGACGATGTTTGATACTGAACCTCTGTGATGGTTAATTTTATGTCTCACCTTGACCAGGCTAAGAGATACCCAGATAGCTGGTGAGACATTGTTTCTGGGTATGACTGCAAGGGGGTTTCCAGAAAAGATTAGCATTTGGATTGGTAGATTGAGGGCCTGGATAGAACATAAAAGTGGAGGAAGGACAAATTTGGTCTCTGTCAAGTTTGGGATATCCACCTTCTCCTGTCCTCAGACATTGGTTCTCCTGATTCTTGAGTCTTCAGATTCAGACTAGGACTTAGCCCATTGGATCCCTTGTTCTCAACCCTTTGGCCTTGGACTAGAAACATACCTCTGTTTATCTTGGGCCTCCAGCTTGCAGAGTGCAGATCATGGGACTTTTTAGCCTCCCTGAGTGAGCCAACCCCTCATAATAAGTCTTTTTCTATCTATCTATCTATCTATCTATCTATCTATCTATCTATCTATCTATCTATCTGGCTATCATCTATCTATCTATCTATCTATCTATCTATCTATCTATCTATCTATCTCCTATTGGTTCTGTTTCTCTGTAGAACTCTAATACACCCTCCTCATAGATAAACTTTTTTATTCGGTCAGTAAGTATTTTGACTGATTGTGGTGCTAGGTATTGCACCTATAGAGTAAACATTGATGATTTCTGAGAAATATGGATATAGATATTGTGAAAAAAGAAACGCTATAGCTATAAGTGAAAATGACATAGATGAGAAGAGAGATTACATTTGGCAGCAGGAGTTGTTACACTGAATTATAAAACAATACTGATCATTTAGTAAAGAACAAAGCGGAGCATGTACTCGGGAGTCAGTAGAAACCTTCCATCTTTGGAACTGTCTCTTTAATGCTTTCCAGTGGTTATATCTACATGTTTGCCTCTGCATAGTGAGCGGCATTTTCTGGAATATTTTTATATGATTTAGAAAAAGATATGGCATTTTCTGTGAGCTATCTGGAGACCCAGTCTCATAATTGGATGTGAAAATCAATAGACATAAGGGAAAAATAAACAAAAACAACAACAAAACAGGATTTAGAACAATTATATCATAAAATTTAGAAAAAAATGAATAAAATAATTGAAAATAAAATGCATTAAATTATTCAGAGTGGTTATCTGTGATAGGTCATTTCTTCTTACTGCTATTATAAATTTTCAAAATTATAGTGGCAAGGACTTACAAAATTTAATGACATTTATTTTAGTCATTTTCAATTGTACAATTAAACTGTGCATTAACTCATAATTGTACAAAATGTACAGTGCTTTTCTTAAAAAAAATTAAGATGAATTGTTTAGACTAAATATGAGTGCTGTATGCATAATGTGAGAACTTACCTCTGCACTATCCCTGGAACACGTACTTTTACATGAAAGAGTGTTAAGAGTCTACAGATCCCAGCATAAGTGTCCTGAGAGCATTCTGTAACTACTTACCCATCCCCACCCACCCTGGCCCTATCCCCACGCTCCCCTACCACATACATACCCTCTGTCTGTGCCCTGTTGTATCATAAAAACCTCTCTCCCTCAGTTATCCTCTCTAGCATCTCCATAGCCACACCCATAAAACTACTTTCCTCATCTTTTGAACCTCTCTCCTCGGCATATAATTTTCACCCATTATAATAAAGCACACTGCTGTTGGTAGCAGTACACGTATATGCATGTATGTTATACTCTCTCACTATGAAACATTTAGACTAAATAATAATGGGAAATGATTGACCTGGTTTATTCCCAATATTCATATTTTATTTATTATTGTAATTAGCTTGATGCATATCAGAAAGATGGAGTGCCATGTGCATTTTCTATGGGTAGGTTTCTGTTCTTATTTTTTTCCCCTTTCAACTACCCATTAATAAGTTTTAGTAAATAATAAGAGGAGGGCTGGGTGAAAGGCAGACTCTGTACTATCCATACACCTCTTCTGTAAACCTAAAATTATTCCAAAATAAAATGTTTTTACAAATAAGAGGAGGAGAAGGAAAACCAGAATATGAGGAAGGAAAGAGCAAGGGAGAAGGTGAAAAAAAGCGAAGTTTGTGGTTTTAGGGACCAAGAGACAGAGGATCTTCATACATTAACAGTACAATCATGCCTGCATTTGTGTTTGGCTG
The DNA here is from genome assembly GCF_965194825.1 of Balaenoptera physalus. Classification (NCBI taxonomy): domain Eukaryota; kingdom Metazoa; phylum Chordata; class Mammalia; order Artiodactyla; family Balaenopteridae; genus Balaenoptera; species Balaenoptera physalus. The sequence goes on along the minus strand of NC_138892.1, from coordinate 28,967,057 downwards.
ACGATTTGTGGCAATCAGTTTTTAGTATTGAGGTATATTAATAAGGGCTTAGGCACCTCCAAATCAATTAAATTTGGTTTATTAATGCATAATTCAACATTGTTGCGTAGAGCAGAATGCTTAAAAGGATTTTAAAATTCTATCTTCTGATGTGGCCTGAAATATTTCAAGGAAACACCCACTGTCAAGTGAGTGAAAATGAATAATTATGGGAGCCCTAAAACCCCACAGTTGAGCAGACAAGACAGCTGCTATTATTAAGCACTCCAAATTGAAAGTATGGATTCTATCATTATAAGAACAAAGACAGTGCTGTGATAATTATGGAAACGCTATAGCTTCCATTTTTGCTAATGTTTTTAGTGGAACATTTAAAGCCACAAAAGGTTAAGATAGAGAGCTCAATTTCTGTATCTTGTTACTCACTTAGATGAATGCAATTTTTTTACCAATTGTAGTCATAACAGAGCTTGCAATCCCTGAAACATCATGATAAGAAAGCGCCAACTTGGGCAAGAAATTAAATGATAATAAACATAGTGTAGACTCAGTGGGGGTGGTATTGTTTAATGTCAGTGGTGATTGAAACTACCTTTTAGATGACTGAAGCTTTGTTGGCCTCATCTGCTTATATTAATTTCTCCTTTTCAAAGGCCATTATCTTAAATTGCATGTTGTATAACTTGTGCCACCTCCCTCCATCCCGCAGCACCACTGCTAAAGCAACCTGATGAAGCATACTGTAGGAAAAAAATCTTCCCTTGGCTTAGCATCCAAGGAGATTACAATCTTGAGACTGTAATAAGAATGTATTAAACTTTGTACAATTTCCTTTTGTCACGTGAATTGAATCCCGTTGTGCTATTTTCTATACTCCTTTCAATCTTTGTCACAAAAATGATCTCCGAAAGCGTTAGCATTGCTTTAGCAACACTGGCCTGGTTTTAAACCAGTCAGGATCTTACAGTTTTATTGGCTCTGAATTTCTTTCCCTGAGAAAACAAAGCAAGAAGACTGGGACAAACCTACCCAACAGATGACAGAACACGGAAAAGGTCTTTGTCCTTTGGCTCAGGCAGGTTTAATAAGGACAATCAATGATCTTCATGTTGGTCATATACAAAAAACTTGAAAGGGAAGGGGAAATGTCGCAACATAAATCCAATCTGGTGACAGTGACTGCACTTCTCTGCAAGAGGAAGACTGAAACAGTACAAAGGTCTCGGCTCCAGGTTTTCAGATTCCAATCACAGGCTCTTCCTCAGGTGTCAGACTTTCCACATTTTCATTAACTACCACTCTTACCTCTGAGGTTAAGATGGAGTCACTCAAAGGCTGATGGCGTCTACAGACTTTGATATTGCCTTGAAATGGCCAACACCAACAAAGAAAACAAAATCGCTCTTATTAAGAAGGAGAATAAGAGAATCGCTCCTCTGAACTTGATTTTGTTTTGATCTCTAGAGTGTCTTTGATGTCAGGCAAAGCTGCGGCATGCAATGCACAGTCTTTGGAATTTTGGTTGCATGCAAATTAAACTCATTTTGTTCAAGTTTAAAAGTAAAATCGTTTTTGCTGCTTATTCTTATATCGACTTCAAATAATTCCATACCACCAATAAATAATTTCTCCAAATAAAATCCATAAAATTCACACCATTAAAGTACGAAGTGATAAAGAACTACATGCTTTAACTTAGCTGAAACTTAAAATTGTTCATCTTTTATTATGAACTGGTAAGCTAAGTGAACTGGTCTATGAGATCTCTGCCTTGTTTCAGAATAATTAATTTGGAGGCACACGTTTTTCAAGTAGTACATATTTTCCAAGTAGCTACGTGGAACATAGGATTAGAGATAAGGAAACCAAGGTTATAGGTGATAAAATCTTGGGTGGGTGAGCTATTTTCACCACATGATATCAGAGATCAGCATTACCCAATGGACCATAGATTTAGTCTCTGTCCCTTTCTTAGGACCAACTCAGAAGTAATCCCATTAGACTTTAGTCCTATCAAAAATCACCAGAGGAACCACTGAATCTTTCTGGAAAAAGATTTACCAACAGACCACCTGTCAGATCCACTTTACTCTGTTTTACACTTACATGCCATGTTGATCCAAATCTGAAATAGACACAGGTTATACAATCATATGGTACTCCAACCAGAGTGGTCACAAAATGACCTAAACAGTATTCCATTCAGATCGTATCCCTTTTTTCTCTCTGGATTTTACCTAAAAATAAAAACTGGTGGAACTGAAGAGCCAACCAATAATATCAGTAATATTTACTGAGTGCTTGTCCTGTGTTAGGCACCATCTGAACTCTTTACAAGTGAATCTCCTCAGAGTTCTAGGTCATTTATAAGGGAGATACTATTATTACATTTTACCAAAAAAAATGAAGCTCAAACTAGATACATAATTTACCCATATTAGCACAGCTAAGAGACAGGCAATCTAGGGCTAAAATTAATGCTTAATCAATAATTTTTCTGCCTTTCTCTGCTACCCTCATTCTTTATATTGGGCTATCTTATTAATTGACTAATGGAAAGAATTGTCCAGGGCCTTCTAAAACTTTAGTTGTCTTTGACTAAATTTTCATTTTAAAAATTATATATATATATATACACATCCAGATTCTTCATAATTTTTTTTTTCCAGAACACAAATTTATTTGGCATTCGGATGAAACGGTTCTCACAGCATCTTAAGAAAAGAATTAGTGCCAACCCAACCAAAATAAACCCAAACTGAAAACCCTTAGTGAAAGGAAAATATAAACAGGCCTTGAGACAATGGAGTATAGACACCCACCCCCAGGCAAGTCAGCAGCTCTCACAGGAGCACAAGACTCTCAGCCAGGGCTGGTCGGGGTTTGTCTGACCACGGAGCACAACCAGATCTCACGATGGTGGGCCTGGGCGGAAGGCCGACCCCACCTCTCCCCTTGCTCCCCCATCCCCTCCCCCAGTGGAGCTCAGCCCCTGGGGCACCAGCTCCTGGGGACACTGCGGGCAGCAGGCAGGGCCTGGAGCAGTGCCGCACGTGGGCAGAGCAACCCCGGACAGAGCCCTGGCCTGTCCAGAAGCAGGCCCCCCTCTGTGGTCCCCACGGCCTGCTTCAGGCCACCCCCTCAGTGCCTCCCACATGCCCAACTGGCCCAGCAGTCCTTCGGTCCCCAAGGAAGTCCCCAGTCCCACACATCTGGTGCCAGCCACCCTGCCCTGTACACACAGGTCTGCGGCCTGGGCCAGAGACATGGGGGCTGGGAGGCACCCTGAGCTGTTGGGGCCAGGCCCCTCGGGGGCTCCATGGGGGAGCCCACTCCAAAGCAGGAGTGCTCAGGACCCTCACCTGGCACCAACGAGGCCTGCGACCCCTGCTCTGTGCCCAGAACAAGCAACAATACTTTCAGGAACTGTTAAGGCAGCATGATTGAAGTCAGATGCTATAACTCTTCTGATGGTTGGGTCTTTTTGTTTACTCCAGGCATCAAAATATCCCCTGTGCTGCCACAAAAAAAAAAAAAAAAAAAGATAGCTATAAATATAGGTGGAGATACTGATATAAACACAGACATTAGGACAACCATCTAAACGAGAAGATGGGAAACTGCTTTTTTGCAATCATAACCAAATCAGAGTCTGAAAGCTGTCCGAATGCACACCTCTCAAACTTACAGTTAAAACTGCTCATTATACTCCATTATTTCAGGTTATAATGCAAAGCAACTGCTTGGACACCTGGAACAAGGCTGCTTTCAGTAATCTTCAGATCCTAGAATCTATCAGGATTATTTTTCTCCGTGTGTTGACTCCCCTGGTGTTCTTACCATCAAGATTACCTGGAAACAAGACTAGACCAATGCATGGAAGCTCTCAGTGTAAACCAATTAAACCTGTTTAATAATAGTTCTTGCCCTTTAAAAACCTACATAACTTGTAGCGGTACATCAAGACTTGCGTAATCTCTCAAAGTCTTGCAACAAAGTTTAAGCATTTCCTAAAAAAACAGTAACTATATTACATTGTGTCTGTGCCTGAAACCAGTGTCAATTTTTCAGATAAAAAATTACAAATGAACAACTCTTTAGATAAAACTGTCTCTGCATTTTGGAGTGCTGGGAATTAAGATTTTAAAAGATAGCAACATGATGTTAGTAAACAATATACACAATAAATATTGATAAGTAGTATTGTTTGATTGGGGACTAACTGTGGTCATTGGAATTATGGTTTAATTTCCTTTTAGAAATGGAAATGGTAATGGTTAGTAATGAGGTAGCACTGCTGCTAGGGGGAGTTTTAAAATTTTACGGAGTACGTTTTTTGGTTCTATCAATGATGAATGTGCTAAGGCATTTAGTGAGTGGAAACAATGAATGCTAAGTATCCCGCAAATGCACAGAGTTGTCTTATTCAGATTTTAAATATATTCCCAGACAGTCAAGCACAGACATCAGATGGAATCATTTATGTTCTACTCTAGTTATGCATATTATTTTAATATAATTATACTTTCTTTTTATTTCTTAAAATTGTTAAAGCTAAGATATTACATTGACTTTTAAAATTACATTATTGGTAGCTTTGTTATCTATTAATTTCATTTCAGAAAAGTAAAAATATTTGTTATAAAAAGATTTTTTATCTGATAGACTGAGATTTACAGGATAAGAAATGAAGAAGGCATTAATTAGGGTAGAAAAGCATAAGACCGAATCTTGGAAACTTCTAAACTAGAAAATGTCCAAAGAAATGTTATGATGGCAACTTATGAGGGATAAAAGTTGTTGATATCATGTTATAGTGCCCAGGCTTGGTTTAATAGCTTGACCTCCTCAGCTCTCTTAGTGACCCACAGAGGCAAATGTTGATTTCAGTGATATTTTCAGTAGTTTCTAGGAATACATTTTCAAACTGTTCAGAGAAAAGATTTTTTTCAATATTTGTCCGTGCCAACTTTTTGTTGTGTGTTAGTGGTGGTGGTGGCTTCATGTTCACTTTAACCCCTCTTGAGAATTACTCATAACATTTCCAAATGGAACTCTCCAAAGTTAGAGCAACATCTAAGAAATCAGTCCAGAAGTCCTTGTATTAACAGCTCAAACTTTGAGGTATTTACATTCCTTTGTATTTTAGCCCATCTGGACTATATGACTGAAGTCTTGCCCAAAAATGTGACCTTTTGAATAAGCTTCAAATACTCAGTGGGCCTGTTGGAACAAATGTTCATGGGCATCAAAGAACGCTCTTTTTAGGCAACGATCAGGATGAAGGCATATGTAACCATCCCTCGTGGGATTCTGTCCATCCTCTTAATAATTCGATTACCTGAGTAATCATAAAGCTTAAAATATGCTCACCTTTGTGTCTCTTTTGCTTATTAAACAAACATTCACATCTAACGATATATTACAGAATTATCTTCAAAGAACATCATTTCTTTTTTTCTCTGAAGCCAAAAAATGATTAATGCAGATAAGACGTAACTCGAGAGAAAGCATCTCATTAATTAAAATCCTAAATTGAACAACATAATAGGATTGTTTCTAAATAGTAGCTTAATGGTAATTTTTATACAAACAGAAATATACATGAACATATGAAGTGTCCAATAACTTGTTGCTTGAGTGAATGAGTGCAGTAATTAATCAACGAATATATCTATAGAGTATTTGTAAGTACTAGTTAAAACTCCATTTTGGAGATATGAGTTAAGCTAAAACATAAAGAACATTCCAAATATTTTTATTACAGAAAGATCATGAAAAGATCCTAGTTAATCATATTAATGTAAATAATTATAAAATTATAAAATTTAAATATACTTGGTGCTTTCCATGTGTCCCTGGTAGTATTATTCAGATTTCATATCCATATTAAATCAATTCATCCTCACAACAACTCTATGATGTATCGTACATCATTTTACAAACTAAGAATCTTATTAAGTGATTTGCCCTGGGATACAGATAACTTTGGAATTCATTAAAATAAAGAGTCTATTAACTGAACTAATGAGTAAAAAGATCAGGTGTATTGATAAAAATTCACAGTTGTAGACTTGTGATAGTTAAGACTTTTGCATTAAGTACTGGAAACATAAATTAACTTAAGCAAAAAAAAAAAAGAAAAGGCAGTGAGTCTCCTTGACTGTTTTGTAGACCCCAAGGGTAGGGTGATGTCCAGACATGTTGGAAGGACCAGAATCTGTCAGGAGCATAGCAGAATTTTTTTCTGTTCCTCATATTTGCCTCTCTGCTTAACTGTGGCATTTTTCTTTCTCTCTCTGATCTCCTGTACACATGACCATCCATGGCTTTCAAACTAATGTGTTTAATTTCCAGCCACAAGGGAAAATTAAAATTCAGTCCAAATTTCAGATTCCTGGAGGAGGACCTTTAATTGTCCAGAGTGAGTCAAATGATAAGTCCTGTTCCAATCAACAGTGTGCAGCTATGTAATTCTGTCCACCTTCTATCCTCAGCCATTCGTTTACTACATGGTGCGAGCCATGCAGAACCAAGATGGTTGCTGGGAGCTACGCCTGTGACCATGTAGAGTGATAGCTTCCCCAATTTCAGATAAGTACCTTAATAGGCATCTATTTAAAGAGTGAGGCATTCAGATGTCAAATATTCAAGAGAGAGTCTTGCTAGTTGCTCTAGACAGGTCTCCTAGGCTGGTCTATAGTGTTGTGGGATCATGCAGGTGTATCTGGGTCAGATTGTCAGGTTTTCTGAACAGAAACTACACTCGATCAACTTATCTATATATAGTATTTCAGATCCTAGGGAATTAACGTTAAACTAACTCATAGGAGACAGCTTTAAAAAAATTTTAGCCCCAGTTTAATACAGTGAAAAATAGGCCTAAGTCAAGAATCATGACTGATCTTGGATGTAAGACCTCTCACGAGACTAAGTTACAGATTAGCTGCTTGTTAAAAACTGGCACAATCACATCAGATAATCATTGGCAGGTGAATCGTCCTTTCTCTAAGGAAAGAACGCTTCTATCTAAATAAGTAGGGCACACCTCTGGGATAAGGGAGCAGTTTCCACTAGTTAGTATAAGATAAACACTAAAATTTCTTGTGTTTCTCCCTTTTGTATGCAGTCTGCCTTCTCAGAATAACAGTTGCTTTAGTTATATTCCAGACCTAAGGATGCCATTGTGATCCTATTGGAGTATTTCCTAGTCTTCTTCAACAAAATATTTGTGAACAACTCTCAATGTATATAATTTTTCAGGGGGATCGCCTTTATTCTGATTTTTACCAGCTTTACATCAGAAAGTGGCCTTTTATGTGTGTGTATGTGTGTGTGCATGTCACATATGAAATACAGCTTGATTACTATCATGGACATTCTGTAAACAAAGAACCTAAATAAGAAGTGTAGTTAAGAGTCAGGAAGTGGATGGGATCAGAACCAAAGTGCAAATATAAAAATAAGTGAAAATGGCCAAGGATGTGTGCCGCAAATACTACTAGTGTAAGAGTAGCCATCTAATGTGCAAGCTAGTGTGTCTGGAGATGTCAAGCTGGATCAAAATACAAGATCAAGATATACCTAGGTGAATACAGCATAGTGTGGGAAGGCCAAGAACCAATGGATTGGAATTATGGGGAAGCATTCATATACAACCTACCAAAATAGTTGCATTTGGTTGTACAAGTGGTATACTGCTGGGGGGCACTTCACATGTTAGTCGTAATATATTTGTATAATTATTACAAATTTATAGCAGATAATAAGAACATATCTTGAAGAAGGGGAGCCTTTTTCAAATTCACATGAAGCTTTTATATAGGCTAAAGTGGTGCCAACTATCGTATTTGTACAGATAGAATGCAAATGAGACTAAAGGTTATAAAGGAAACCTAGTTGTCTTAACTTCAGATCAGTGCTAACTATACTTTTTTCAAGAGTGGACAACACATTACGTGCTAGTCATGAAATCAGACATTTCATCTTTGTCCACTATCAATGCAGACCACCAGGTTATCCACCTCGCTATAGTAACCAGCACTCAGTAGCTTATGATTTTGGTTAAGTAGATTCTGAACCTATGATCACAATAGCTGAAATTTCTATTCTCATAGTTTAAAAATGTTCCTGTTTCAGAATTTTATTCAAATTTCTAAAGAAATCCTTCACATTTCTTTCATTCTCTCTCGCTCTCTTTGTCTCCCTCTCCCTCTGCCTCTCCCTTTCCTTGAGGTATACTGTGAGTTTTTAGATCTTTTAATTTTCTTAAAATATGTGATTTGTGTGGTAGAGAGACACCAAAGAGAGAAAGAGATCGCAAGAGAGCAAGCTTTAGTAATGGGGCTCGAGATGTTGAGCAAATGAAGCACAGGATGCTTCCATTAGCAGTGCTTTGACAGCATCGTTCCTATCACCCCAGCTGTGGGATTGACTAACCAATGGTTTATTTTATAATTCGAAAGTCAAACTAAGGGTGAAAGAAAACTCCTTCTGTCTTGCCAATAATTCCACGCTTGGAGATGCACATATTCCCACGGGAGGCATGCAGCAGGTGTGAGAGCGTGGAGCTATTGCTGTTGGCTGTTGATTACTCTCTGTGTAATTTGAAAAGCTTTCTATTCCCACAGCTTTATGTAATATATCAACAGTAATACATTCATAATCATTAATCCAGCCTACTGGAGGTTTGGCCACTGTGACAGATGTCTGCTCAATTTCATATTGTGGGTTCTCATTTATTTCCCCCTCCCCCTGGAAAATCTTTTATATAAAAATCTAACATTAATGTATCTGATATGATGCTTCCATCCAATAGTGACATTAGTTATCAACCTATAACTTCAAATGAATAGTTAATTAATGATGAGCCAAACACACCAGTACCAATTTGGCACACTTTATCTGCACTAGAGTTTATGGCAAAGATTACTAGATGATAAACAAACTCTGAGGTATACTTTTGTTTTTAATAATTGGAATGATCCACTCTTTTGGTTATACACTTAAAAGCTCTATTTTGTCTTAAAGACTTTGTCTTACTTTTTTGTGTGTCTTAGACTTGTGTCTTAGAGATACTCCATCACTGGATGAAAAATGTGGAGTAATCCTCAAACATCTCCACCAGGTTCAACAGTAATCCCAAGGCAGAAAATGTTGCCTGTACCACCTAAATTGACAACTCTTTGCAAGGGAAATTCCATGCATACTGAACACACTGTATACTTTTATCTCTTATCTGGCGGACTTCTGGTAAATGTATAAGAAAGGAACAACTCTATTTCCCTCTATTGTTTAGTTTCTTAAGAAACTCTTGAGTTTAAAGCATACATATATTTACTGTAAATATTCATAACAGTAATTGGGCTTAAAGAAATACCTTCAGGGTTCTGATGTTACTTCTATCACTGTAATCCTGTAGCTTTGAATAAAATTGTTGTTGCTATTGTTTTTAAGATTTACCACTTGATTTGATTTGTTTTATCCAGTGGGTGCCTCTGTTTTCATTTTCCTTGTATTTTTAATACATTGTACTAATTCCTTCTTTTAAATAATTTTCAGAATCTTAGAAGCAGGCATGGGTGATAATAATGAGTAATATACAAGAGCAGGAGGGAGGGAAGAAGAGAGAGAGAGAGAGAAAGCAGTAGCTCTCCACAGAAAGCAAGTAGGTCCTTTGCATACAAAGTTTTTTTTTGGTCTTTTTAGTATATCATCAGATCACCCAGGAAGCACAGGTTAACGCTTTTTAAAAAATCTGTCTCCCTCAGTTGTATTTGAATGCTTTTAGAAGAGCTTACAACAGTTCTTCTCCATTTACATGTTTTCTTGTTGCTCTGACAGTAAGTGGGAGGCAAGCTGGAAAGAACTGTGAAAAATATATGCTTGGTATGGATGAATCTGAGATTTCCATAAGGAATTCCATTTTCTAGCATCTGAGATCAATTTCTTATAATGACATTGAATAAACACCTGTTAACGTACTGCTTGTAAACCCTAAAGCTGCCTATTCTACAAAGTATATCTTCCATTGACTTTCATTTATCCTTTACCCCATTAAGGAGTGTATTTAGTTGTATTAGTTAATTTATTGAATGACACTAAGAAATATACCTAAATATTAAGATTGCTTTTTATATGCATCAAAGGTCCTGGGTCTAATTGGAGAACCAGTGACACTTTTCAATTAGAAGAATAGAAATATCCGGAGGATAGAGAGGACACAGAAAAGCATTTTCCATCAGTAGATCAAAGGTCATTTGCCCAGTGGTTAAGGCCATGGACTCTGGCCATAAGACTACCTGGTCGCACATACCAGCTCTTTCGTTTAAATCCCATGTGACCTTGGGAGATATACTTAATACTTCTATACCTTGGTTTCCTCATCTGTAAAATGGGTATAATAATAGTACCTAGCATTACTGCAAGGGTTTAGTGCACAGTTCTTGAACAGTAAGTACTGAGGAGCATTAGCTACTATATAGGATAAGTATACAGAGCATTTTAAAAAGTTAGACTTAATCCATTAGGGGCTTGGATTAACTCCACTTTCTCAGAGCTAGTGGGAGGGGTTTTCATTTGAAAGAATGCTCCAACAATAAAACCGTGGGGAAAATGGAATGCAGCCAGAGCTCCATCACTGAAATCTCCATCACTTTCCATTATTGAAGGGCTTCAATGAAGCCTTTGTCATGGATAATGAAGAGATCCATGACCAGGGAACCCTTCTAACTGGAAGATTTGATTGTTTTCCCCCAGGTTTTGAGACTGTTGAAGGGGGAAGTCAGAGGACTCCTAGAATAAATTGGCATATGGGGGAATTATTTGATAGCAAATCTTAAAGAAAAACTCCAGTTGTTATGTTCTTTTTTCCACTGGGAATCCTAGCCAAACAGAAAGTGTTGGCTCTGTGACAGCAGGCTTACAAATGTGTCTAGTATGATTTTGAATTCTACCATATTTGTTAAAATCCAGCCATTTTGCCCCCCAATGATGGGAGGGGTGGTCGAATTCTGTCCATTGCCTGAAAGAAATCAATCGTGATCCTCTACATGACCACGCAGGGTCTTTCAGGCCACAGAGAGTCCATCTTTAGTTGTATGCCTGGAGCCCCCAGATCTCCTTCACTTTTTTCTTTTCTGTTTTTTCCTCCAGTGTCCAGATTCCATCCTGTTTCAATACTTTGTGATCAAACTTCCATCCTAAAAAGAGTATATTTCATCCTTATACTCTTCAGAAGGGATCAGCTGCAAAATAAACAAAACCTCATTGCTAATATTAAGTGCCCCTTCTAGCAAAATCCTAATGCTTGCCTCTCTCCATTGCAACAGTGAGGGCATAAGGAGCATAGGCTAGACAGAAACACATCTCACCAGAATTTGACAGAGACACAGAAGGAGAGTGTCTCTAAGATCATGTTCAATTCCACAATTCTTTACTTTCATCTCTACAAAGAAATGCAGCCTTGTTTCTGCTAAAGGCAGGAACCTCTATAATCAGACACAATTTGCCCAGCAATCAGTTGGTAATAAGGGATCAGTGTTCCAGTCAATTTTAAGGAGACTTTTGGATGATCTAAGAGTCTAGATTATAAAAGAGTTGTGGTAACGAGAAGAGCAGAGAGGGGGAAAGGAAAAGAATTAATAAAAGGAAAGGGAAACTGAAATAAAATCTATGGCCTGAATAAACATAGCCTGTTCAAAGTGCAGAGAACTAACCTTGCTATTTTTTAAGGTAATTTCTATGTTTCACATGACTTAGGTATACTATTTGACACTATTCCTTTTTCTCTAAATTGTATTTCAGTGATTTTTTTAAAGAGGGAAGAAAAACTTTATTTTTTCCATTAAGATTAAATAATTCAGTGTAATGCCTCAAAAAGTGAAATCTAATCTCACATGACCTCTAAGGTCTTTTTGATCTCTACTCTTCAAGATGCTAGTAGTCTATGAAATGCTAAACACGCAACCCAAATCTGCCATGACCAAGTCGATTTCAGATTTCCATTGTTACCAGGCTTGTGGGCTAGATGGATATGAGCTTCGTAGAGTGGTTTATAATTTATCTGGTTGTCTTTCTATGCTTAATCCATCTGTGGGAGTGACAGCTTGACATAATCACTAGCTTCAAATAAGTAATTCCATTTACTATCAGTTTTTAATTTTATTTCCTCATTCCTTTATTGATGCAGTAAAATGCTGGTTAATCTGCAGAGCCCAGGCCAGCCCAGTGTTGTCAGTATTAATTTCACACTACTGCATCTTCGTGTTTGGTCCCATACAGTAATTAAAGGAAATCATTATAAAGTTGAAATTAAGCTGGATGTATAATCCTTGGTTTAGTTTGCATGAAACCAATAGATGATTCATAGCAATCTTTATTATTTTCTTCACATAGCCAAGGTTTTCCTTCTCTAGTAAAATATTTAGTCACATGTATTTCCTTGTTAAAGTCTCTTTTATTTTATAATGTGCAACCTCCCCCCCAAAAAAACCTATCCTTTAGGAAGATAGGAGTTATTCTTTTAACTCTGGTAAAATTTAAATTTGCTAAGAGCAGTGGTTCTCAAAGTGTGGTAGCCAGAGGAGCAGCATTATAATGACATGGACTCTTAGTCAGGTGCTATAAAAAATTACCATAGACTGGGTGGCTTATAAACAACAGAACTTTATTTCTCACAGTTCTGGTGACTGGAAGACCAAGATCAGGGTATCAGCATGGTCAGGTGAGGGTCTTCCTCCACGTAGAGACTAACAACCTCTCTTATCCTTGTATCCTTAACATGGTAGAAAGAGGGTGAGACAGCTCTCAAGTGTCTCTTTCATAAAGGCACTAATCTCATTCATGAGGGTGCCACCCTCATGAACTAATTACCTCCCAAAGGTCCCACATCCTAATATCATCACATTGGGGGTTAGAATTTCAACATATGAATTTTAGGGGGACACAGACATTCAGTCCATAACACAGGCAGTCTTGCTAAAATACAGATTCTACCAAATCAGAAATTCTGGGGGCTGGGGCCCAGCAACACGTGTCTTAATAAGCCTTCTAAGTAATTCTAATGTATGCCAAAGTTCAAGAACCACTGATTTAGTTTTTAAAGCATTTCACACACTACATCTACTTTGCTCCTCATGACAGCCTGCACAGTGGCTTCACTAACCCCATTTTATAAATGAAGAAAGGGAGGCTCAGAAAATCTCAAGGATTTGCTTAACTTCACAGAACTGATAAATTGTAGAGCCAGGATTTAAATCTGAAATTTCACAATGCTCTTTCCACCACACTCATGGATTTCAAATAGATCTCAAAGGAAATATGTGGATGCCCAATGTATAAATTAGGTAAAAATCAATTATTGATTATTTTATATTTATTTTTATATAGAAATTATTTTATATTTATTCTTATGTGGGAGTATAACTTCCATAAAACCACAATCATTTACTCCACCCCCTACTCCCTCATATACACACACACATCGCCTTTTCTCACCAGCCGTCCGTTAGTGAATTCTTCAAATCATAATACACAGACTCCACTTTAAATTCTGTCCAGTTGGGACCTTCAGTGTCATGCTGAAGAATTTAAGCTTTGCCTACAAATCAGTAAGTCTGCCCTTCTGGGCCACGGATGGATACTTTGTTATGGAGGGAGGGCTGGAATTTTGCAAGAGATCCACCAATCTAGAAGCACAGCAAGTGGTGACTTTAAATGGAATGAATAATAATATCTCATTCAAATAAGTAATACAAATCTTCAAATATCTATAACTAATAAAATACCTATATATCTAACAGTACACTAAATTCCAAGTAATTTTATGTCATCATGGATTTTCTCAAGTAACAGATACCAAAAGTTCAACTACTAGAACATAGGCATTTCCAGAATTTATGGATGTTAAGAAGGCAATTCAGACTCAAAGTTTGATAAGTCTTGCCAGTTATCCAGCTTCTTTGTTCTGTGTTCACCATACCTCCTGTCCTCATTCAAATTCAGGGCTTAATTTGCCTTAATGATCAAAGTAACTTGGGTGACCATACAATTAGTCATTCAAACTAGGATATTTTTGAGACTGAGAGAGGGCACTATTAATAAGTACACTGGGATAGGTGTTGTAAACCAGGGCAGCCCTAAGCAAAGAGGGGGCTGTGGTGGTCCCAGCAGAAACCACTTCCTTCCCTGACTCGCCTCTCTCTTTCTACCCAACATACATACGGTTTTCATGGCTAATACATAACCCTGGTCATGTCACTTGTCTCCTCATTCCCAGGCACAATAAAATTTGGGTTCTTTATGCTGACATTTCAAATCCTGCAGGATTTCAGGATTTTTATTTCAACCATTTTCTCCAGTCAAGACCAGCTACATAATTTTTTTGGAAGTTTGTTCCTCTTAATCTCCCTCACCAATTTCTCTCCTCCCCTGACACCCCCTCCCCTCTGGCAACTGCCTGTTTGCTCTGTGTCTATGACTCTGCTTCTATTGAGATATGTTTGTTTATTTGTTTTTTAGATTCCACACATAAGTGAAATCATACAGTATTTGTGTTTCTCTTTCTGACATATTTCACTTAGCATAATACCTTCTAGGTCCACCCATATTGTTGCAAATGGCAAGATTTCATTCTTTATATATATATATTTATATATATATTAATATACACACACCTATATATTTATGTGTGTGTATATATTTATATATATGTATGTATTTATGTATTATGTATCATCTTCTTTATTGATGGGCACTTAGGTTGCTTTCATATCTTGGCTATTGTAAATAGTGCTGCAGTGAACATAGGGGTGCATGTATCTTTTCGAATTAGTGTTTTCTTTTTTTTAAATAAATACCCAGGAGTGAAGTTACTGGACTTATGGTAGTTCTATTTTTAATTTTTAAAAATAGGAGTATAGGAGTCTCCATACTGTTTTCCATAGTAGCTGCACCAATTTACAATCCCACCACCAGTGTTTGAAGGTTCCCCTTTTTCCACCTCCTTGCCAACACTAGTTATTTCTTGTCTTTTGGGTAATAGCCATTCTGACAGTTTTAAGGTGATAGCTCATTGTGGTTTTGATTTGTATTTCCCTGATGATTAGCGATGTTGAACATCTTTTCTTGTGCCTATTAGCCATCTGTATGTCTTCTTTGGAAAAATGTCTATTCAGATCCTCTGCCCATTTTTTAGTCAGGTTTTTTTTTTGTTTTTTGGGGGGTTTTTTTGATGTTGAGTTGAATGAGTTCTTGGTACATTTTGGATATTAACCCTTTATCAGAGATACCATTTGCAAATATCTTCTCTTATTCAGTAGGGAGCTACATAATTTTTGAGGCCCAGTGCACGATGAAAATGTAGGTCCCTTGTTCAAAATTTGTTAAGAATATCAAGATGACAACAACAGAGCAATAAACCAAGTGTGCAGCCCTGTAGAACTACACAAGTCACACATCCATGGAAACTGGCTGAGCCTCCAATAAAACCAGACCATCTACTAGCCTCTTGAACACCTGATGCTTGCCCCTCTTTCTCAGGTCCTCCTCTGAATGTATTATCCCTAATTTCTGTCCTTTGAAACAAGGTGTAAGGCATTCTGTTTTTTCCTCCATAAAGTTTATCTTAATTCTACTAATTTCTTCTTTCTTAAAATCCCCAATTCTCTTTTGTTTGCATGTCTCTTAGGTCATGTTGTATTACTTTAATCATCTTATTTTACCTAAATCATCCTCACCATCTAGTTTCCACTTCAGTTTAGTTACATAAACATAATAAGAATTTCAAGAATGTTTGCAGAATGTACACATTAGTAATTTTTTAATTCGCTTTCTTTCCAAATATGTAGAATATTATTATTTGCTGACAACAATCCAAATTCCATCATATATTTTTCAACATTGCCTAAATATGTATTGATTTATCCTCATTTGGGGGAAATTCTTTAACATATACTTCAACACAACATATTCTATCTAAAATTTCCTTTGTTCTTGTACCTTATGGAGAAGGGAAATGCTGTTCACTAGGCACGTATCAAGTGCCAATTAATACAATAAGAACATTTACAAAATGCATCTCATTTACTGCTTGCAAAACCCATGTACTAATATGCCCACATTACAAATGAAACTAAGACTCCAGGGGTAAAGTCACCTGCCCCAAATCACACAGCCTGTGACACAGTCAGGATTCAGAACAATACCTGCCTGTCTCCTGTCTGTACCTCACGCCTTCAACACTACTTTCCTAAGAGCAGCTCATTAATAATAGAAGGTGACAATCTGTCAATTTTACGTTCATTTTATTAAAAGGTGACAACAAACCATCAAGGGCAATGACTGGACATTTTCACAGGGGTGTCCACCTGGCTGCATCTTTCCCCTGTTTTTCTGATAAGGAGATGAGCCATCTTCAGGACAGGGTCAGTTCTGAGGCCACTCTAGGAGATTGGGTGGCCCGGCGGGGGGTCCAGAAGCAGCCCCACAGTCCTCATCTCCTCTCCCTTCTGAATATGGCTCAATGAATTACAACTTTATGATGTCCCTAATAATGCTCTGCAGCCTCTAAATATTTGTTGGCTAAAAATGAATAAATGGAGACATTATAAAACTCTTGGATTCCCACAGTTGACTCCAATGAGAAACACACTTCAACTAACAACTCCAGATGGAAATAAACACTGAGGATGCCACAAGGGTCCACAGAGCCCCTCCACCACCCAAGACCAGCCTCCCTTAGGCAAGGACATTTTCTTTGCAGAGCTTCAAATCTTGATTACAACATATCCTTAGTTGTTGGTTCCTTGGTGATGTTAAAGATCTTGCCTTTGAACCGTAGTTCATAATCCTGATTTGCCTAATAGCTGTGCTGTCCCCAAAATTGCCCTCAGAATCAACAAATTACCATTTGCATTTAACGATTAGGAAATAGGTGCTGCTCAAGAGAGGAAAAAAAAAATCATAGCTGTGAGAAGCTCACTTTAGGGCAATTACTCTGGATGGAAGTAAGGGTCTGAGGTCCCTAGGAAATGGGAAGAGTTCAGAACAATCAGAGGAAGGGTTATGCTTAACTGACTAATTAGAAACCTCAGTCTCTAAAATGAGGAGGCCCTTGCAAGCTAAACAGTGCTCCTGGGGTGAATAGGGCTTTTAATGCATACTTCAGAATCTCGCCCCCTTCACCCCCTTTCTCTTCAGGGAGAAAGGAGTTATCTCGGAGCTTATCACTTCATTTCTAAGGCAGATCACAGAGACAGCAGAAGAATCAGTGAAACTGTTTTTTCTCTAATTTTGACACTGATCCATTCTTTAAGTTTCAGCTCCAGAGTCAAATTTCTCTGTAATTTCCCTCAATTCCCAAAGAAAAGGATACAAATGTTACAGTAGGAAAGATTATGGATTTGGGATTCAGTTCAAATGTTGACTCTTTGATCTACTTGCTGGTAACCTTGGACACATGACTTAAGCTCTTTGAGCCTCAGATAGCTCTGATGATGATCCTTACACACCAGATAAGATTTGTATGTGATGGTACTGGATTAATAAATGTTAGCTCCCTTCCCCTCACAGCACCCCCACTGAAACCAGTACCGTTATTAACACATTTCAGACCTTGCTTTATAGTAGGATTTGAATATACATGACTTGCTTCTCTTCCATTGATGCAAACTGCTTTTCAAGAAGGGGTGATGTGCATCCTTGTAGGCTCAGTATACCTTCTGCAACATGTGTTCAGTGCATGCTCTTTGCAGGGAATTAAAATATTTTATTCATGGAAGAGGAATGAACTTTGCTTCAAAAGGCAAAGTAGGTAATCATTAGTATAGACATTTCTCCAAAGAAGACATACAAATGGCCACTTTTTATAGTTGTGTAAAAAGACGGTCAGCATCACTAATTATCAGCGAAATGCAAATCAAAACCACAGTGAAATCACCTCACACCTGTTAGGATGGCTATTATTTTCTTTTAAAGAAAAGAAAAGGAAGAAAATAACAAGTGTTGGCAAGTATATAGAAAAATTGGAACCCTTGTGCACTGTTTGTTGGAATGTAAAATGGTGCAGCCACTATGGAAAACAGTATGGAGTTTCCTTAAAAATTAAAAATAGAACCACTATATGATCTGGGTATTCATCCAAAAGAATTGGAAACAAGATCTCCAAAAGATATTTGCATTCCAATGTTCATTGCAGCATTCTTTATAATAGCCAAGATTGGAGACAATCTAAATGTCTGTTGACAGATGAATGGATACAGAAAATGTAGCATATACATACAATGGAATATTACTCAGCCTTAAAGAAAAAAAAAGGAAATCCTGTCATATGTTGCAACATGATGGACCTTGAGGATATTATAAGTGAAATAAGCCACTCACATCAGGACAAATACTACATGATTCCGTTTATTTGGTATATCTAACGTAATCAAACTCATAGAAGCAGAAAGTAGATTGATGATTGCCAGGGGCCGGGGAGCAGAAAATAGGGAGTTGCTCCTCAAACGGGTATGGAGTTTCAGTCATGGGAGATGAAAAAGTTCTAGAGATCTGCTGTACAATGATGTATGTATAGTTAACACTACTGCACTGTACACTTAAAAAATTGTTAACAAGGTAGATTTCATGTTATGTGTTTTTTACCACAATAAAAAAAAATAATAATCTCTTGCTAGTCCTGATTGCTTGTAAATCTTCTTACATTTAGTACTTTCTTTAAAAAATCTTGAAGGAATAGAAATATTTTTAGTGCCTTGCTACCTTAGTACCCTAGGATTAAAGAAAATCAAAATGTATTCTTCTCTGACCAACACTCGCTTTTAGAACAGTGGTTTTTGACCTGAGTGTCACACAGTTCAACCAGGAGGGGCGCCAAAAGTAAAAACATATATGGTTGAATGGTTAAGAGCTCAAGCTAAGGAGACAAATCCCAGTCTCATGGCTTACTGGCTTTGTCTTTTGAGGGAATTACCTGGGCTTTGGGTGCTTCATTTACTCAGATGTAAAATGAAAATAATAATAATGCTTCTCTTGCAGCATTATTATAATAATTAAATGAGATAATACATCTAAAGCACCCAACTCAATCAATATAACTATGACTTTTAATTTGTACTCACAATAGATAAAGAACTCAGGTTGCAAATGATTATGTGTGTATGTGCGTATGCATGTATTGGGTTGGCCAAAAAGTTTCTTCGGGTTTTTCCATAAGATGGTACAGAAAAAACCGAACGAACTTTTTGGCCAACCCAATAATTGGCTTGTTTTATACAGGTTAACCCTACGAAAGCATGACCTTCAACATTTCTGTTATGGTTCAAATAACTATTTCATGATATATTTATTTTGTCACGTTCAAATTTTTCTCAAAGTGGGTCACTTTAATCTTTTCATCTACAAACTACAGACTTTTTTATGACAGATTATGTGTGTTTTTTCTCTTCTTACCTCCTCTCCTCATCTCCACCCCAATATCTAGCAGAGTAGATTGTCTACTGTAGGCTCAGTAACATTTTTAACAATGAATTAATTAACATTTTTAAATTTAATTTTTGGGAAAAAAATACTGCAAATACAACATTAGAAGAGAATAGAACTTGCTCACTTCTTCTCCAAGCACTTTATATTCAGAATGCTTTAACTGGAATATTTATGTAAACATTTGCCTTCAAATTCAGAATACTTTAACTGGAATATTTATGTAAATATTTGCTACTGATGGGAGAGTTTATTTTATAGAACTATACAGTCAGGAGGATTATAAGGGACCTAAACAGTTCATTTATTATGATTTCTAGGTTTATAAAATAGAAAATTAAAACCTGAATTGACCTAGAGGCTTGACTATCGAGGGCTCAGGCTATGGTCTTCTGGTTTCTGCAACCCAGCTGCATTGAATCAAGATCCCTGGATTCACTACAGCTGAAACCATAGCTGATAGAATAGCCTTCAGTGGACTTCAGAGTATTTCTGTCTATGGGGAAAGAAATACACAATCATTTATTCCATTGTACCCTCTGAAAGTTATTCCCGTCCTCTCCTCTCAAAATTACACACACACACACACACACACACACACACACACACACACACTTTTTAAAACACTCAGCCAAGAAACACATGCAAAGTCCATCTGACCACCAGGGGGCCACCACGAGAATGGACAAGGCTATAAGAGACTCCTGTCTTAAGATACTCCCCTTGTTCTATCAATGGAAAACAGTTGTGTGAATTACTAAAACATGAAAAATATTCCCTTCCAGAAACTGCAATCTTTGTTCAAAGGACAGTGCTTTAGCTGCATAAAATCACTCTGTCGGTAAAATACAGTGTAGCCCAAGATTTAGATTCAGTACATTTTAATTCACTAACTGAATTCAAATAGTTATTTCCCTTCAGTAGTGACAGGATATTTTATAATTTAAAAAAATTATTATTAATTTTTGATGAGATAAATGGCATTGTGGATAGTTTTCTTTTTAAGTCCTTGGCCTTCAAAAATACATTTTAACTATTTATTTCAAGAAGAGAGAAGAAGTATATGGGAAAATAGATTAAAGAAACATGGCCATGTGCATTATATAATGATCCAAACTATTTTATATACTATATGTATATTTATGTGATATAGCTTTACATTTAAATGGCATAGGTAGATGATAGAGAGAGAGATGAAAATCTTATGATAAACCTCAAATGTAAATAATAGCTAGATCTGTAGGACATGATCACAGATCTCTGTATCTTCTTTGAGTTCTTTTTGCCTTTTACATAACAAATATGTATGAGTAATAAAGCCAGAACACTATATACACATAGTGTTCAAAAATTATGCATATTTGAAGACATTAAAAATTATGTAAAGATGAATATATGTTTACATAGCTACATGATTTCTCTCTGGTATGTTAGAGAATGTGGTCATGTCAAGCCATTGCTGGAATTTAATGATGGGTTAGATGTTTTATGTGCAAACTACAGGCAAATTCCTTCTTTCCTCCAAGTGTATTTATGTCTTAAGGACTTCTTAGAATAGTGCTTCTAACCAAGGAAGATCCCTCCCACCCAGAGATATTTGGCCATGTTTAGCAACATATTTATAAAACTGTGAAGAAATGAAAGAGATTATCATACAGGAGAGCAATTTCCTTTAGGAAGAAGGAAGAGTGTTATGACTGAGACAGGATACCTGAAGGATCTCTTGGGTAACTATCCAAAGTCTGTTTCTTAATCTGAGTTAGATGCATCATAATAATCCATTAAGCTCTCCACGTGTTTTATGCAGTTTCCTATTTTATAATAAATTATTTTTTAAATGTTATAATAAATATTCTGTTAAAAGTTTTATTCTGTAATAAAAAAATCATTTTATAAAAGCAAACCAATTATTGTCCAACATTTGCTTGGATATCTCAGGTGATCTCACACACAGAATTGAGGGAATGACATCCAAAAGTTGTATGTGGTGCCCATGGTACTATAGAGTAGACATCTCCCATCCAGGTGACACCATGCAAGCAGAGTTTGAGTTGAATGTTCTTAAATCATACTTTCAATACACATCCTTTGCCTCACATTTACAGTCTCTTAACGATTTTAACTGACACAAACTGGAAAAAAATGACTTTCTAGTATAAAAGGTAGGTGTTCCCATAATTGTAGTGCTTAATCACTATTTCTATGACAGTTTACTACCATTGGAAACTCATATTTCCAATCCGTCACATGTAATGATAAGTACTGCATGTTTAGCAAAATTACATTAGCATTTCATTAAATATACACAGTAAAATGGGTGACATTTCAAAGACCCTGAAGACTTGTCATTTGCTGGAATTGTTTAGGTCAGTAACTCTAATCACATTGCTCATTTGTAACCAAGTCTCAATTATCCATGTGTAGACTATCCACAAGAGACTTGCATGATAATTCATATCAACA
Source organism: Balaenoptera physalus (assembly GCF_965194825.1). Taxonomy (NCBI): domain Eukaryota; kingdom Metazoa; phylum Chordata; class Mammalia; order Artiodactyla; family Balaenopteridae; genus Balaenoptera; species Balaenoptera physalus. The sequence goes on along the minus strand of NC_138892.1, from coordinate 28,945,112 downwards.
GTCATTGCTTCCTGTCTATAGATGTGAGTCCGGGGGGCCGGGGGAGGGGATGCTTTAGAAAGCATTTGCTCTGGCATCTAATTTCACAGATAAGGAAAACGAAACTGAAAGAGGTTAAATGACTTGTCCAAGGTCAATCATCTGATAAATGGTAAAAACATGGAACTAGAATCCAGGTTTGTTTGATGCTAGGGCCAGAGTTCTTGCTATCAGCACCTTCTGAATAATTTATACACTGTGTTCTTTTTTGGGTTTTTCAGAATTTAACCTGTTTTTAGTAATGTTTACATCACATGTGTTCTTTGTGGCCCAAAAATATTACCACTGCCACCACTATGTAGAGAAAATTGTCCTTTGATGGAAAAGTACACATTGTCTATAGCACATCCCTCTCCATTTTAAAATGTTGGTTCTACGGAAACTCTTTTAAACTCTGTAAGCTGTAGATAGCTGAGAGTAATGCAAAAATAAACCTGGTCTATAGACATGTAAGTTCTATCCAGTGGGCATCCAACTGGTCTCCCTCCTCACTATAGAAGAGGTCAATTTTGCCTCCATTTTCACATTCCTTTTGATATTCCTCATTGATAAATGTGTCTATTCTTTGGATCATCTTTTGAGCAGGTTAGAGCATCTGCTTGATCCCCTCACTGATTAATGAGTTAAATAAAATTTAATACATGTTCATTTTTACATCTGTATGAAAGTCATGAGTTACCTGTGTTTTGAAATTATTTTTTAATTACAACAACTACTACTACTACTATTATGATTTCTACTACCAGAGATACTAATACTACTGAATTTACCAGAGGTCTACCAGAGGTTTTGTGTTATCAGAAGTTCACTATAGTCTTCAAATGGGGCTAATGTTTTATTTGCACTAGGTCACGTAATCTTCACAAAAATCCTAAAGGTAGGTGAATCTTATTATTAACCCTCCTTTACAGATGAAGAACCTGAGGCTCATTGAGGTTAATTGACTTGCACATGGTAACACAGGTGAAGTCATCCCTAGATCTTGATGCCCAGTTGCATCTGACTCCAGAACTCATGCTCTTAATCATAACACTATATTGATTGTCAGCAACACCACTTAAGCCAAAATATTCTATGTGCTGGAGAATGGAAGCAGAAATACTGACTATATAGAAAGAGGGACAACTCAAGTTAAGCTGATGTTTCGTATCAGTTTATTACATGACTGTCTTTATATTATGCCTGAAATAAGAATCTGAATCTTGGCAGGGCAAGGGGAAAATCAGCACAAGGTCAAGGCAATAATATTGAATCCACTTAACTCTTACAAATTTTATTAATTGTTTCAATCATTGTATTAAAAATATTTTGAATACATAAGGTATTACACCTCTGAACAATAAGGTGAAAATATGCAAGAAAAATATTCTCCATGTGGCAATAGAAAAATGTGTTAGAATTTTGCTATCAGGGGTTATTTCCTTCTTTATTATTAAAAATAATGATGAGACAATATCACCAAGTCCAATAAAATATAACTGGATTGTATACAGATGCACCTTTATTTATCCAACAAGGATACTTTCAAAAGGGCAATTGTAAATATTTTCATGCTATAAAATAATAAGTAGCTCTCTGATATTGTTATTTGTTCTTATTAACCTTTATGCATTGCCATCTTTGGGCCTTTCATCTTTGCATTTCTGAATCTTACCAAATTTCTCCATCTTCTAGATCTCCATGGCATTCTTTTATATTTTTCTCTTTTGGAACTAATCACAGTCCACCTTTATTTATTGTCAGGGTCATTTTTCCCTGAATTTTTACCTGCAGGGCCACTAGCATGAGGATTGCAAAGTGATGTGGTAGCTTCAAGTCATAACTTCAAGTTCAGTCCACTAATGGATCACTTATATGTCCACTAATGCAAACATTCCCCCACTAAGAATTTGGACCTCTAATTTGGCAGAACCAACGGTGATGGGAAACACAAATCCACAGAAGGGTTGGTCATTAAGAATGATGATGAGAGAGACTAATGTTACTTCTTCCCTTTGGTTTCCAGACTCATGTGTTCTTGCTACTGGTTCAACATAGATCAGTCACAGGTTCCGTCTATATCCCACACTCTGCAAGGTGTTGTCCCTAAGCAGCATTTTCTACATCTGTCTTCCCAGCCTCATATTTATTCCATTGTTTATCAAGTCTGATGCATTTTGCTTCCTAAACTTTTCTCACACTTTAACCCAGTACTATTGCCTTATTTCAAGTCCTTATCATCTACTTGAATTTTGCAATGCTTCCTACCTGGTGCTTTTCCTTCTTGTCTCTTATCCATTTTCAGTGGTGCCAATCATAATCCAAATGAAATGCCCTCCCTTCCAACTTATTTCTATATCTGCATTTGACATACTTCCAATCCCTATTGACTTGTTGTTACTGCATTACTCATTATCCCACCCACAGCTTCAGCTGGCTCTTCAAACTTGACCACTGGCATTGCTTTCTGCTTACTTTGGATGTATTCTTCTACTGTGTTTCAAAACCTCCCTCTGACTACACCGTCTCAAGTTATCCTGGTCTGGTCTACCCTGGACAAGGACCACTAGGTCTGGACTAGAGTACAGTGGCTGTTCTCTTGCCATATGTACCCTTGCCTGCCAAGAAGGATCTGGACATTTCTTGCCACTGAACTGGTTGTTTCTTTATGCCAGGGATGTTTTATACATGCCATTCCCTCTGTCTGAATGTCCTGCCCTTCTTCCTACTGGCAGGATCAGTATTCAAGAATCAGTTCGTATATTGCTTTATCTAGTAAGCCTCCCATAGGCATAATAAAAATATTCAGCCAGTCCTATAATTAACACATAGCAGTAATGTAATACTTGTCACATTAATAATAATAACACAACACAATAATAACACAAAAGCACAAGATTTATCAAATGCCTACTACATGTTGGTCTCTGTGTTAACCACAGGTATTACACTGGCCAATGTGAATCAGTCAACATCCAAACTATGGGATTCCTAAGAAGAAGAATCAGTTCTGTTCTCGTTCAGTGTCTAACATATAGTCTAATTCAAGGCTTCATGATTGGTCTTTGTAAATAATTTCTGAACTGAATTAAATTGTTTGGGACATGCTCAGTTTACCATCTTTCTTTCTACACGGTTCACAAAACAGTAATTCTTTCATGTTATGTCACTTAACACATTAAAATTTCAAACTTAATTCTTGCCTGAGATTCATTCTTCCAAACAACTGGCTTCAGTCTTGCATAACAATTCAATTCATCCTGACTGTAGTTTTTTCTCAACAATAACAGCTTCCAGGACAGCAGAAAGGACTTTAAACTCATTATTCCTGTAGGGATTGGTGAAGGTGACGACAGAGGAGAGCAAGCAAAAGCCCCATCATGTTTGGCACATGGAGTGTTTGCTGTACTTTCTGCAGTGTGTGCCAGGGCCTCTGCTTAACTGAGTCGAGGATTAAACATATTCAACAAGCAAAGAATGGCTCAACTCCCTGGGTAGGTGGGTCTCATTCGGTGTATGACAGGTAACCCTGTTATTTGAGTATGAGCTCTTCTTGTTGGGAAATCTCGGTATGGCCTGTGCACAGACTTTGCTGCCTACCCAGGTTGAAAACATTTAGTAGTCTGCTCATGGGAAACTGAGAGTTTGCCTTGACTCCAAGCATTGAAGCCTGAAACAAATTAAGTTTCCATCTCTCCCCTGACTATTTGGGTTTGAACAATCTTGAAAGCAGCCTAGTAAACAGGCAGACAAAACTTCACTTGAATTGCAACCCTATTTATAATCTAAACCCTATTTAAAATCTATAACCCTGGTGGAATCCCAGACCAGGCTGGGACATATTAGATCTATAATAAAGAATCAAGAATTGCAGTTTAGAGGTAGGGGTAGGGCAAGGCAGTGCCATTGAATGAAAATGGATGCAATTGTCGATGTGTCTCTATGTGAGAAGGAGGTCAGAAAACTGTGGAGTGTTCAGAAAGTGATCTGTGTCAGCGCAGAGTGGCAATGGGCCTATGTCAATTAAAGAGCTAAGCCAATGTGGAAAGCACGTTTTCAACAAGTAAATAATGCCATTTAAGGAGACTGATTGCTAAAGCAGCCTCATTGCATAATGGGGGCTAGTCAATCATTCAGCATATATTTGCTGCCTGGCCTTGGAGCTGACAATGTAATACATGCGATGCAATGGTGAGTAATAACCCCTGTCCTGGTGCTCCAGTATTTTTATATAGGACACTAACAAGAAAGGAATGTAAAGAGAGTTTTTTAAACCCTACGATTCGTGATAAAGGCCTGAAGGAAACAAAAAAAGTGCTGCTCTGTTTCTATTCATACAATTACTTGGGCAAAGTGTGCAAAGATATTCTGATCTGTGTCTGTGCAGTGCCCTCCCCCCAAAAAACTCCTCACACCCATGCACACACCCCCTAATCCTTTATGACTCCTCATTTGAGATCTGTTCCAGCCATAAGTTTTGACTGCTCTGGACGTTTCCATCATTCAACATGGGAGACTGGAGGGTCTGAATTATATTTATGAAGAACACAACTCCCTATTGAGATATGTAAGAACACAACTCCCTATTGAGATATGTCTCTAAGCTTAGAGTTTAGAAATTTAAATTGTTCAGATCAAGATGATATAAATCACATAAAGCATATGACTGACCAGTTTCTCTATTTCGTTCAGTCCAGGTAGCCATGGATCCTGATTGCTTAATATAGGTAATAATTATAATGTCACCTTCACACAGACTGCAGTAACTCTCTTAACAGGGTGAAAGAAAAAAATATAGAGGGAGAAAAAAAAGAATTGTAATGGAACCAACATGAAGTTGTAAGAAACATCATCACTCAAAGATAAAAACCTAATAGTATCACAGAGCAGAATCAATCCCTACTGACAGATTGATCTGTATATTATGTTAATGAAATGTCATTTCTCCAAGGGAACATTCCTGCCCATCCTCTTATTCCAAACAAAACCCTAATAAAATCTGGATTTAAAGAATCAAGTGCCTAGCTGTGTGCCATACATTCTGTGATTGTTCATAATGACATTAGGCTGTAAATCCTCCAAAAATAAATATCCATTCAATTGATGTTTTCATGTATTTTAAGCATATACAATCAAATTCATTATGCCTTTTATTTCTTCAGCTAGAAAACTTAAAAAATTAAACAGGTAAAATCAGCAATAGCTTTTTAAATTTTTCTTTTGTTCTCTTGCTTGGTTTTTAAATGAACCTGTGGTATATAGATTTGAATTAATTCATGAGTCATGACACATTATCAAAACTGATCCATGCATAACCCTCTTTTTTTTTCTTTAATTTGTATTGGAGTATAGTTGCTTTACAATGTTGTGTTAGTTTCTACTGTACAGCAAAGTGAATCAGCCACACGCATACACATATCCCCTCTTTTTTAGATTTCCCTCCCATCTAGGTCACCACAGAGCACTGAGTAGAGTTTCCTGTGCTATACGGTAGGTTCTTATGAGTTATCTATTTTATACACGGTATCAATAGTGTATATATGTCAATCCCCATCTCCCAATTCATCCCAAACCCCCTTCCCCCTTGGTATCCATACATTTGTTCTCTACATCTGTGTCTCTATTTCTGCTTGGCAAATAAAATCATCCATACCATTTTTCTAGATTCCACATATATGCCTTAATATACAATATTTGCTTTTCTCTTTCTAACTTGCTCCACTCTGTATAACACTCTCTAGGTCCATCCACATCTCTGCAAATGACCCAATTTCATTCCTTTTTATGGCTGAGTAATAGTCCATTGTATATATGTACCACATCTTCTTTATCCATTCCTCTGTTGACGGACATTTAGGTTGCTTCCATGTCCTGGCTGTCATAAATAGTGCTGCAATGAACATTGGGGTGCATGTGTCTTTTTGAATTATGGTTTTCTCTGGGTATATGCCCCAGAGTGGGATTGCTGGGTCATATGGTAGTTCTATTTTTAGTTTTTTAAGGAAGCTTCATACTGTTCTCCATAGTGGTTGTATCAATTTACATTCCCACCAACAGTGCAAGAGGGTTCCCTTTTCTCCACACCCTCTCCAGTACTTATTGTTTGTAGATTTTTTGATGATGGCCATTCTGACTGGTGTGAGGTGCTTCCTCACTGTAGTTTTGATTTGCATTTCTACCCTCTTTTATTTTACTTAGTTATTCATTCATTCATTTCAACAAATAACAAATATCTGTGAACCCAACATCCAGGCCAAGAACTAGAACACTGACAATTGTTTACATGTATCTTCATGTTCCTCCCTATTCTGTGCTCCTGTCTATGGCTCCAACCCATGTTATCCATCATACTGCTTTTTGTACATTTATTCTCTTGTTGTTGTTGTTGTTTTGAGGTATAATTGACATGTTGACTAGACTTACTGTGGTGATTATACCTTTTTTAAAAAAAATTGTTTTTTATTACAAATAGCAAATGGTTAAGCAACTTTTTTATATTGAGCTTTTTCATTTTTTAAAAAAGGCTATTATGCTTTTATACAACTTCTGAGATTTTCTTGTCATTCAGCAATAGGTATGCTTCAGCCATGTTGTATACAGTTGTGATTCATTCATTTTCACTACTGTGTAATATCACATTCTTGAATGATTCTTTTTATTCATTCTACTCTTGATGGTTATTTGCATTTTACACAGATTTTTTACTTACCTTTCTTTGTGTTATTGTGAACAGTGCTGCTATAAACATTCTTATGCATGTCTCCTGATACACATAAGCAAGTGTCACTTGAATTTTTATCTTGAAGAGGACTGATAGGTGATAGGATATGTGAATGTTAGTTTTTCACAAGACAGTGCTAAATTGGTTTCCAAAGTGGTTTTACCATTTTATATTCTTATCAACCATGTATGATACATTATTGATCTATATCTCTCCAACAATTGGCATTATCAAACTTTTCACTGTTTTAATCAGATGGATGTAAAATGGCATTTCCTTGCAATAATGATTTATAGCAACCTGATTAGTAATTAAGTTAGCTATCTCTACACATGCTTGTTGTCTAATGGCTTTTCCATATGTTAAGGCTTTCCATAGGCTTTTTTTTTTTTTTTAACAAAGAGCAATGGTGTCAGTCTTACTTGTTTATTTTTATTTATTTATTTACTTTTGGCTGTGCTGCACTGCATGTGGGATCTTAGTTCCCCGACCAGGGATCGAACCCATGCCCACTGCAGTGGAAGCACAGAGTCTTAACCACTGGGCTGCCAGGGAAGTCCCTCCATAGCCTTTTCCATTAGACAACTGTACGAAGCAGCCTAATGAAGAATAATTGATTATGGGTAAGAAAGTATTTCTAGCCAAACACTTCCTACTTTAGTTTCTAGAATATTAGTTTTTTCATAAATAATAAATTTATAAGCATTCTATCCATATCTTTTGACCCATAGGGCTGACCTATTTGCCTCTGCTGTGTACTTATAGTTTTACCACCTGATAACTCCAGAAATTCCAGAGTTAAAGTGCAAAGGCAAGGAATGGTTTCTGAATGTTGCTGATCCTTTCATTCATATATAGAAATTAGTTTCAATTTCTCGGAGGTTTATGTGAATTATGGAATTGAATTATGTTAAATCTAAGATCTGTTCTTGGGTGGGTGTAAACTTTTTTTCTATGTCTTCGAATATGTCCCTGCTTATTTGGGGCCTGAAATATACAGATCAACATTAGACACCATGCAAAAAGATATTTTTTTCTTTCCTATTTTATAGGGATTTATTTGATTACTAAAAGATTTATGAAAGAATTTGAGTAGTCTAAAAACTTCTAAGGAAGATACAAATCCCTATTCTACTGGCATTGTCATGCTTAGGAGTATCAGGAAACATCTACAACTCATTTCACGTACTCCATCATGGAAACACCAGTTATTCCGCATCATGTCCGAAAGGTTGAAGGAGATGGTCTTATATGTTGCATTTTTACCACCTTGGTTATCCAATATCAAAATTCTCATCTTTGTTAGGTATCAGAAAAGGGAGAGCAGGAAGTTGAGAAGAGAATTTAAGAGAATCACAGGATCATGACATGCAAGTTGTCTCCAGTCCAAATTCTAGGGATACTACTTTGCTTGAGGGCCCAGGGCATCCCTTCAGATAAAATGATGACATATCCATATCCTGAGTGATTATACAGCTCCACTGGGGGAAAATGTAGAAATTATGTAATCAAAACTTAATTACTATCTTCTCAAAATAAAGAGATTTCCTTTTTGTAATGACAATTTGCTATTAATTTTGGCAAAAATTAGAATTAGATTTATTTCTGAAACTCATTCCAAATGTATTTTTGCTATGTACTAATCAGCATAGAATTGTTTGGATGCTTTTCAGAAAAAGAAAAAGATATTTCAGTTGCAAATATGTAATATCTCCTCACAAATTTACTTTGTCAGTTTGAACAAATAATCCTTAGATTTCTTACATCTTTTATTGTATGATTTTATAACAAACAAAAATAGGTCAATCTGTATCATTTAGTTGAATATCTTATTTCTCCATTTTAACCAATGTAAAATTTCATGATTTTTCCATAAATAGAAATTAACCTTTTTATAAACTGAATAATTTCCACAAATTGGTTCTATTAGTATATATTTCCACTTAAAGTGTCCACTATTAATGTGCAACTTGCCTTAAGGCACCTGTTATGTACATAACAAATTGTCTTCAGTAGATGCAAAGAATATTGCACAAGGGTGCCAGGGTGGTAGACGACTGGAACAGAAGAGAAACAGATTGGAGCATAAGTAGTTAGTCATAGCGGCAAATGGAACCTTGGCAAAGGAGCAGTATACCCTGCAGTCGTTCTTCAAACCACATCCAAAGAATCAAATACCTAACACGCAATATGTGGGAAGGTAGGAAGCAGGTACTCAGTGAATTCTGACTTTGAGTTAGAAGACATATCCCTTAGCTTTCCACTCTTCAGGGTGAAATACAGATTTTTAATCAATAAACCAACAAATATTTACTGAGTATCTACCATGTGCCTAGCACTTTGAGAGAAATAACCAATCAAACAAATCCTGTCCTCAAAGAACTCACAATTTACATGAAAAAGAAAGATTTATAAGTATAGAGTTAATGGTTTTCAATTTTTTATTGTGTGCATTCTTTTTCTTTTCTTTGATTCATTTAGTCATTCAACAAATATGTGTTTATCACATACTTAATGCAGGAAGTACCAAGAAGCCCTGTAGGGGATAAAAATATAAATGATATAATTTCTCTCTTCTTAAAAGAGTTTAAAGTCTAGGGAAGTTAAATATCTGCATACAAGTAAACAATAATACCACCAAGTTTGGGGTTGGATAAAATGAGTTGATACATTTAAAATACTCAGAACACACAAGTGGAGAGTAGGAGAAGGGAGAATTGAATGAAGATGGTCAAAAGCTACAATCTTCCAGTTATAAGATAAACAAGTACCTGGGATGTAATGTACAACATGACTATATTTGACACTGTATGATATATGGGAAAGTTAAGAGAGTAGATCCTGTGAGTTCTCATCAAAAGGAAAAAACATTTTTTTCTTTTTGTTTTTGTATCTATATGAGAAGATGGATGTTAATCAAACTTATTGTGGTAACCATTTCATAATATATATGTTGTCATTATGCTGTATACCTTAAACTTATACAGTGCTGTATGTCAATTATATCTCAATAAAACTGGAAAAAATTAAAATTGATATAAATTAATAAAAACTAAAAATTAAATAACACATTTTAATATGAAATCAAAGAATAAAATACTCAGAACATTGCTTTATATATAGAAAAACTCATTAATTATTGATTATTATTATTTTACTAGTATTATTAGAGCTGGATCTACATAGATGTGCAGGAGTTTGTCAAATGAAAAGATAGTAAATGTTCTTAACTCTGTGTGTTTTTACAGCCTCCACCTCTCTCCTAAATTTCAGATCTATATTCTAGACTTCTTATGACCCTTTTCGCTGGCTGACAGCATACAGGCAACAGAAGGAAACATACAACATACAGGCAATAGGAGAAGACAAAGGAGGGATTAGGCCATTAACAGAGTATAGAAAGAGAAAACCAAGGATCTAACTTTGGAGATCCTCTAAATTTCAGGGATAATAAAAGAAAAAAAAACACACAAAGAAGAAAAGAGAGCTAGAGCATTCGAGGATAGTAAAATATCACAGATGCCAAAATGAAGACAGAGGCTTTAGGGCAAAATGAAGACATTTATACAGTCAGTCTCCTTCCTATGTACTACAGAAGGAGCTGTTGGGGTTTTTTTTACCTACTTTAAAGCACACCCAAACATAAGTGATATTTTCTGGAAGTCTCTGCAGTTCAAACATGTACAATAATAAAGTACCTATTTACCCCAACCTCTCCCAAACCTAGGACACTTAATCATTCTTAGAACTTGTGGGATTATATTAGATACACTTCACATCAGCATTAGCAGCCATTATACTGTGATTTCAATTTTGCAGGCAAAATCAACAGCTGGTGAGGGCATTGCTGCTTATATTGCAGAGCCATGCCACCTGTTTCCATAGCACAATTTGCAACATTTCTTTTTTTTTTTTTTTTTGATCTCATAGAACTATATGTTTGATGGATCATTTCACATCACTTAGTCATCAGTATTTTTATTGGAGACTCAGTCAGTTGCACATTTGGTAATGCAAGAAACAACAATCTTGTAAAATAGGCAGAGTACAAGTAATATAGCTAGTAGAATTAGTAAAGTCATAAGGAAGAATTTAAGCCAAGGACTTTCATTAGGCATGGCCCAGTATATTCCCAGGTCATTTGACCAAGTTCGTTCTGTACCAAGTGCTATCTTAAAAGGTAATGATATACTAGCATTGTTCATAAGGCAACTAACCCAATTTCCTAGTGTTATTAGGCTGATATCCTTAATATGTCTTCATTGTTCCCAACATAAGTGCTTTTAAACTTAAATAATCATAGCATGATGTTAGCCATATAAATCCATCCCAGAGCTGAGGGAAGTTATATTTTTTGACTGAAATTTAGCTCAATGCTCTGATTAAGCTTGAATAACTTTAAATAAAATTCTTATTTATGGCCATGGTCAGAGCAAGTGTGATTGATTTGCCAAGTGAGGGGAATCTCATCTAATAATATCAACTGTGGCCTGAGCACAAATACAATTTCTTTCTTCTAGAATAAATTTCCTAAGGGCCGTCCAATTAGGGCCTTGGAGTAGAGAAGTCTACCTAGGTAACCCAGAAGTACTGGACTTAGGTAATTAACTATAAACCCAACAATTGTGTTGATTTCTAAACTCTGCATAGGATCATACTCATGACAGAAAAATATTTGACTTATGCAAAAGTCCAAGAAATCAAAAAAATGCTATTAATAATCATGTGGGTCAGGTGAGGCATCTTGGGATAGCTGTCTACTGCTGGTGTCATCATCTTCTCATCCTGATGTGGGTGTAGTTTCTCCTCTTTTAAAGCATTGTTTTAAGGTGATTTTGAGGTCAGCTCTATAGACTGGTCTGGTGCAGGGGCCCTTTTTAAGTGGGAAATATAAATCCAAGAGTCAATTACTCTTAGTTATGATGCACATGAGCTAGTCAAGTGTACCTAGTAAGGGCCTTTCCATCTAGGCTGGAGTGAGTTATTTAAATGTTGTCTTTTCCAGCATACATAATCTCCTGAGTGCAGGTCATGAGACATCTGATCTTCATTTAAAGATAGATTATTGTGATAAGCTTCAGAAACAAGCTTAGAATGTCCTGTTTCCATAGCACAATTTGCAACATTTCTTAAATGACATATTTCATGATCATTTCATATGTAGGGTTCATGATGAATCCTTCTAGTAGTATCTCTGGTGGAATGAAGATTAGCATTTATTATAGTTTTGAAAAAAAGCCCTATCTCATGAGATGATATTACTATATATCATTGAAATTAAAATAGCAATATCATATAAATATCTATAACATACAGGCATAATTCTTGATGCTGAAAGCTGCTAGGGTAAAATCACATCGTCAGAGATAATTCGCATTCGTGGTCTCCAACCTCAGTTATTACTAAGCTATGTTTCCTTGTGTTCATCACCAGTTTCCTTTCACTTTTCCCTCAGAGGCTATGTTAGAAAATTTTACTCCTCCTCAAAACCCAGATTGGATGCCTCCTCCCTCACCCTTACTTATGAACATTATATTTTACTTGATCAAGGTGAGACTACAAACAACAGCTCTTTCCACCTTTGTCTCCTAGACCCTAGAGTGTATTTCATCATCTGCATCCTTTCAGCATTCCTTCCTTTCTTAGTGAAAGAAGATGTTCTCTTTCTAGTTAAAGTTCTCTCTCCTGTGAATTCCAATTTCTCCTCAGGAACCTTGTTTATCAGTTACCCTACCTCCTCCCCGCCCCCACCCCGTCTCCTCTTCCTCCTCTTCTTCCTCTTCCTGTTCCTCCTCCTCTTCTTCCTCTTCCTGTTCCTCCTCCTCTTCCTCCTCTTCCTGTTCCTCCTCCTCTTCTTCCTCTTACTCTCTTTCATCCTCTCCTTCACCCTCTTCTTTCTCTTTTTTTCTTCTCTTTCCTGGATCATTCCCTAAAATTGATATACATGTTTATGTATATATGGAGAGTTAAGTCTCTCCAGTCTTGAATAAAGAAATGCTTCTCTGTGACCCCATACTCCCCCCTACTCTGCTTTTTTACTATGAAACTCCTTGAAGAATTTCCTGCTACATGCAGTCTCTACTTCCTAATAAGCAGTTTACTCCTCACCCTGATGTGATCTGGGTTTTTTGTTCCTTGTGCCCACTGGAATTGCTCTTATAAAGGTCACCAAGGGCTTTTGTATTTCCAAAGACAATGAATGATTGTCAGTTCTTATCTGACATGACTGTCTGCAGCATTTGACCCATTTAATTAGTCTCTCCCCGTTCTGAAAACTCTATCCTCTCTATATCTCTGAAACACCATGGCTCTTGGTGCTTTGTACATTTATAGATGTCAGGCCCTCTTGGCTTTCATGGGACTTGATTTTCTTCTCTCACCTTGGTTTGACTGGCGCCTTGGTTCCAAAATATATTGAAAAGACCCATTGGTTTTGTACTTGCAGCAGAGCTGCCAATGTATTCAACATTTTTCTATCACAACTGTTATGTTCTGAACTCCTGCCTTTAACAAAGGAATCTAGACAATGCAGGCCAGACCCCTACCAGGGAGAGATGCAGAAAAGAATGTAGGAATTGATCTGTGTGCTGTAACTACTGATGTATAATTAAGTCTTCTCTATGAGTAATTAAGATGTGCTACTTGTTTGGCTTTCCATTACAGGTCAGTAGTGATAAAATGATGAGAAAGTATGGGGCAATTAGGGGCCCCCATAACATGTAGTTTATTATGGAGTTTGGGAGTTCAAGCCAAGGAGTAGCGGGAGGTGAAGATGAACACACGTAGAAATCAGCCTAATCATGAAAAGCCTTGTATGTTATGCCAAGAAAGTGATTCTGTGCATAATAAACAAAGAAAAAATTCTACGGAAGTTGTAAAAAGACATGTTATTTTTTATACCCAGACATTTTGAATCATTTGGTCTGAGTTGAAGATCAGGAAAAAGTTCTCATGTAATTCTGAAGAAAACCTTCAGTTGAGAATCCTTATGTGAAGGAGTTTGGATTTTAGGAGAAAATTATATAACTAATATAATTGACATGATTAAAAATTCATGATTACCAACTTCAATAGGGCTCTCAGCACCACTTAGCAATCTCTCCAGATCTCCCCAAACAGCTTCAACCCTCCTCACTCTACAAGTTGTAGCCATCAAATACAGACTTCCTCATTTTCCCCCAACCGAATTCACCATACATGTCTGGATCTATCCTTTACTGTTCTTCCTCCTGTAACTATAGAATTAGTGTCCCTTCCCTCTCTAAGACTCATCTCTCCCCCTGAGTTGTGGATGCTATTCCCTCCCATTCTTTCAGGGACTCCTTTTCTTTGGGAACAATTCCTCATGCTTGATTCTTCTTGATTCTATCTCTTTTTTCCCCACTAGATCTTTTTTATTAACATTCAGAAGTGCTTGCAACACTAGTCACCTTGAAGAAGTCGCGTGACTGTGTAATTCTCTCCAATTACCATTCTTTTCTTACCTATATTTCACAGCCTAATGACTTTAAGAGTTGCTTCTTTTTACTTCCCATTCTGTCTTCTCTCAGCACAATACTAAAACTTCTCTTTCTAAGGTCACAATGATCAATCTGTGGCTAAACATAATAGATACTTACTTCTCAGACCGTTTAGACCTCTCAGCAAAATTCAACACAACTAGCCATTACTTCCTCTGAAAAATCTTTTCTCTGGGCATTTAGGATTCCACCTTTCCTATTTTTCCTCTTATTTCTTTAGTCCCTCCTCAAGATCCTTTTCTTGGCTCATCCTTCCCTCCTTAGCCTCTAATTGTTATAATTCCCCATGGCTCCACCTGGGAATTCTTTTTTCTCATTCTACATTTGCCAGCTTTTTTACCTTTTCTACTATCATGATTTTAAATACTATCTCAATACTAACAAGTCCCAAATGTGTGCCTTTTCTAGATCTCACTTCTAAGTCCAGACCTATATATCCAACTACAAGCTCACACACAGCTGTATTTTTGCTCTTGTTTTCAATGTGCTTCTCTACCCGCTTTGATTCATGGCCCCAAAGCCAGGATGTCACCTGTAAAAACACTTTTGCCAGTTTATGTCTCCTCAATACATAAATATATCTTAAATATATCCACCTCCCTATGATACCATAATTGCCTTAGTTTAAGCCACCATAAAGAGTCTAAAACATAAAGCCCCCACACTTCCAATTTTGACTATCCAAATTCATTATTTTAACACTGCAACAGAAAGAATAAAATACCTAGGAATAAACCTACATAGGGAGGCAAAAGACCTGTACTCAGAAAACTATAAGATACTGATGAAGGAAATCAAAGACAACACAAACAGATGGAGAGATATACCATGTTCTTGAGAGATATACCATGTTCTCCATTGCATATGGAGCTTGGTGAACAACTCATTTGGACAGGAGGGAGCCTAAATGCCTCCCAAGTTTATGGTCGGGAAACAGAAATGGTGATGCTCTTAAGAACATCAGAAAAATACAAGGAGAGAATTTTGAAAGAAGGTGGTGAGATTAGTTTGGGACATGTTGAGTTGAAGTCCTTGTGGGACATCCCACAGGGCTATGTCTAGTTGGCATTTAGATACACATCATGATAGATTGGAAGTTGTTAGAATATAAGTGACAGGAAAGCAATAAGAGAGAAAGGAATCTTTTAGGAGATAAAGGGTTGAGGGACAAAAAACATGGTAGAAAGTAAGTTTAAGGATTCAAGCTGAACCAAGGGGAAATTAATAAGTCTGCATGTTGAACTTGAGGCCATCAGCTGCCTTCTCCAGCTCAATGTCCAGAATGTTCACAGCTACATTATATATGTGTGTTTGTGTATATATATATATATATATATATCCATTGAGAAACTATATAGTTCCCAAGAAATACCTGTAGATACTGAGATTTGAGGATTACACAATAAAATGAACTAGTTCTCACATGTTCAACATAGAGGAAGTCCAGTGGTCAACAAGCCCCATCTAAATACAGAGAGTGCCCATTATTTCCAACATTTAAGGATCAATAAAGGTTTGAAGAGAATCTACAACATGAGAGACAGAATCTGCAACATAAAAGAGAAGAAAATATTTTTTTAAATACTATCACTAACATACTCAAAAGTGGTAAATGGACATACTGCATCCTTGAAACAAAACATGGTATTATAAAGAGGAAAATTCAGCAAACAAGATAAAAATTCTAGGAATTAAATAAGAAAGCTGAAATTAAAATTGTTTTAGGACATTTGGATATAATGTCAATAAACAAATGAAAATATAAAAATAGAAGGAAAAGATGATTGCAGGATCAATCTAGGAAACCTAACAATTTATTGGTAGGAGTTTTATAAAGAGACAACAGAGAAAAATGGAAAGAAGGAAATTATCAAAAAAAAAAACACTAGAAAACTTTCCAGATATGAAAAATGTAATATCTAAGCTCAAACCAGTCAGAACAATGAATTTTTAAAAGACTTCCACTGATACAGTTCATTGTGAAAATTTAGAACACTAAGGACAAAGATCAGGTTGTAAAACTTCCAGAAAGATTAAACTATGTCACAAACTAAGTAACAAAATCAGAATGACACCAGAGTTAATAGCCACATTTGAATTTTTAAAGAATTGAGGTATGCCTTCAAAATTCCAAGGAAAAAAAATTTCAACCTGGAATTTTATATCCAGCCAAACTAGGTGAAGCATAAAAACAGGATAAAGATTTTCAGATGAACATGAGTTCCAAATGCTCATCTTTCCTTAACTCACTTTTAGGATGCTACTAGAGGATGTATAAAACCAAAAGGTAGGAAAAAACAAAAGAAATGAAGATAAAATCCAAGAAAAAAAGATCTAACACAAGAGAGGCAAAGGAATTTCCCAGAGTAATAGGTAAGGAGGAAAAAAAAAAAACTAGATCTTTTTTTTAACTAAAAAAAAGAAATCAAATTACTAACCACAAAAATTAAAACAAATTCAAAACTTTTATTTATCTTACCTCTAGTCAGAATTAAAGATAAATATTCATTAAATAAACAATTACATCAGCCTTAAAAATGTTGAGTTGCATTTGAAAGGTAATTTGGAGGTTCTGATTTGTGATAGGAATAATTTTAAGTTGGACCTCAAGATTTCCCCCTGGTATACACAATCTCTATAATCTTCTCCCCTTGAGTGTGGATGAGATTTATGAATATGAGATTTCACCTTGGTGATTACTTCATGGCAAATGAGAAGGAATTTTGTAGATATAATTGAGGTACCAAACTGAGGTAATCAAAGAGAGTTTTGCCTGAGTGAGTCTTCTCTAATTAGGTAAGTCATTTAAATTAGAATCTAGGCTTTCTTTAAAAGAGAGCTTCTTTAAAAGAAAAAAAAAAAAGAGAGAGAGAGCTTCACAGCAAGATAGATTCTCCTGCAGCATAAAGAAGCAAACAATCATGTTGTGAACTGCCTATCTAAAGGACCATGTGGCAAGGACCTGAGGGCAGCCTTTAGTGACTGACAGCAGTCCTCAAACTACAGCCAGAAAGAATATAGGGACTTCAGTCTTACAACTACAAGGAATTGAACTCTGCCAACAATCAGTGTGAGCTATGAATTTGATGCCAAGTCTCAGATGAGATCAAAGTTCTGACCCAAATTTTCTAAAATCTTGAGAAGACTCAGTTAAAGCATACCCAGACTCCTGACCCACAGAAACCGAGATAATAAATATATGCTATCTTAAGCTCATAAGTTTATGCTGATGATTTCTTACTCAGCAATACAAAACTAATTCATCATCAGCTCACTGAATTCGCTTAGCAACCAGAGATTTCAATTGCCTTGAGGTCTAGAGATGAAGGCATCCAAGAAAATTCTTTAACTATCACAGCTGCCATTTTGAGTCTCTTCTTATAATTGCTATGCCACAGAAAAAAAAATTTAAAGAATTCATGTCCCCTATCAGTTTAAGTCCTCCCACATGGATGTCCATACCACTGGTTCATTCAGTTAATCTACTGTTTCATTCTATTCTGAATTATTTTCATACTTTTCCTATATTAAAATAATATTTCCAATTTTCATGTAATAAAATAATATGGCTGAATTTTTGATAACTTTCATAGTTTATACTGTCTTGTAGTTACTCAACTAACAACAAGAGAAGAATAATTTAAAGTTATAAGAGGATATAATTAACAGTGTCAAAACCAAAGAAGATCAGAGGGGATGGGCTCCAGAAAAGAGGTGGAAGGATTAGCATTAAATTGAACCATGGATATGATTTCCACTAAGATGGAAAGGAAGCATACAGAGAAGTGACTGTTATAAGGGATCCACTGCAAGTTAAGAAAGTTCCTGCTGAAAAATCTCAGATTTCTCTTTGAAGTTGGAGACTAACTCTTTTGCTCAAGATAAGATAGGTGAATGGAAAGACTGAGATCTTGAATGAAATTGTAAATGACTTTTGGGGAAAATTATAGAAAGCACTAATTGGAGATACAGAGAAAGGATGAGGGACAGCTGAGAGGATCTAGTAAAATACTGGAATATAATATATCGTTGTTTGCCTCTATTTATGTGAGGACTATACTTCTCTGCTTCATAATGTTTGGCTTAGTCTGGTGACTTGCTTTGGCAATGGAGTGTAGCCAGAAAAGATAGTGTGTCAGTTTTGATTCTAAGTAATAAAAGCATTATATATTTCTGCTCACAGTGTCTCTGGGAATTTCTAACCCTTATCATGAGAAGAATATGCCTCAGGTAGTTGATGCCCCTTCAGCCTAGGCCTTAGGAGGAGAAATGAGAGAAGAACTATAGCCAGGAGCCAAGCCCAGTCAAACTACAGACTTGTCCAAAGTAATACCATCATCAACTATGAACTCACAGCAGCATCCTAGTAGCCTGTGTGAATTTTATCTGACAATGATCAACAATTCAGTAGAGTACAGAGAGGTGGATGTTTAGGTTGGCCAGGGGCAGTGTTTTGCCAGGACAAAGCTGAAAGCAAAGTGTTAATTGAGGGTAATGACACAGAGCCATTGAAATTATGAGTATTCTCATCTTGGCAGAATAAAAAAGGAAGGGAGGCACAAGCCTTTCAGATAGCCTCATCCAACAGAGGACAGAGAGCAGAAGCAAGAAGAACTACAACCCTGCAGCCTGTGGAACAAAAACCACATTCACAGAAAGACAAGATGAAAAGGCAGAGGGCTATGTACCAGATGAAGGAACAAGAAAAAAACCCAGAAAAACAACTAAATGAAGTGGAGATGATAGGCAACCTTCCAGAAAAAGAATTCAGAATAATGATAGTGAAGATGATCCAGGACCCCTGAAAAAGAATGGAGGCAAAGATCGAGAAGATGAAAGAAATGTTTAACGAAGACCTAGAAGAACTAAAGAACAAACAAACAGAGATGAAAAATACAATAACTGAAATGAAAACTACACTAGAAGGAATCAATAGCAGAATAACTGAGACAGAAGAACAGATAAGTGAACTGGAAGACAGAATGGTGGAATTCACTGCTGCAGAACAGAAAAAAGAAAAAAGAATGAAAAGAAATGAAAACAGCCTAAGAGACCTCTGGGACAACATTAAACACAGCAACATTCGCATTATAGGGGTCCCAGAAGGAGAAGAGAGAGAGAAAGGACCTGAGAAAATATGTGAACAGATTATAGTCAAAAACTTCCCTAACATAGGAAAGGAAATAGCCACCCAAGTCTGGGAAGCACAGAGAGTCCCATACAGGATAAACCCAAGGAGAAACATGCCAAGACACATAGTAATCAAATTGGTAAAAATTAAAGACAAAGAAAAATTATTGAAAGCAGCAAGGGAAAAAGGACAAATAACATACAAGGGAACTCCCATAAGGTTAACAGCTGATTTCTCAGCAGAAACTCTACAAGCCAGAAGGGAGTGGCATGATATACTTAAAGTGATGAAAGAGAAGAACCTACAATGAAGATTACTCTACCTGGCAAGGATCTCATTCAGATTCGATGGAGAAATCAAAAGCTTTACAGACAAGCAAAAGCTAAGAGAATTCAGCACCACCAAACCAGCTTTACAACAAATGCTAAAGGAACTTCTCTAAGTGGGAAACACAAGAGAAGAAAGGGACCTACGAAAACAAACCCAAAACAATTAATAAAATGGTCATAGGAACATACATATCGATAATTACCTTAAACGTGAATGGATTAAATGCTCCAACCAAAAGATACAGGCTTGCTGAATGGATACAAAAACAAGATCCATATATATGCTATCTACAAGAGACCCACTTCAGACCTAGGGACACATACAGACTGAAAGTGAGGGGATGGAAAAAGATATTCCATGCAAATGGAAATCAAAAGAAAGCTGGAGTAGCAATACTCATATCAGATAAAATAGACTTTAAAATAAAGAATGTTACAAGAGACAAGGAAGGACACTACATAATGATCAACGGATCAATCCAAGAAGAAGATATAACAATTATAAATATATATGCACCCAACATAGGAGCACCTCAATACATAAGGCAACTGCTAACAGCCGTAAAAGAGGAAATTGACAGTAACACAATAATAGTGGGGGACTTTAACACCTCACTTACACCAATGGACAGATCATCCAAAATGAAAATAAATAAGGAAACAGAAGTTTTAAATGACACAATAGACCAGATAGATTTAATTGATATTTATAGGACAATCCATCCAAAAACAGCAGATTACACTTTCTTCTCAAGTCCGCACGGAACATTCTCCAGGATAGATCACATCTTGGGTCACAAATCAAGCCTCAGTGAATTTAAGAAAATTGAAATCATATCAAGCATCTTTTCTGACCACAACACCATATGAGATTAGAAATGAATTACAGAGGAAAAAACGTAAAAAACACAAATACATGGAGGCTAAACACTACATCACTAAATAACCAAGAGATCACTGAAGAAATCAAAGAGGAAATCAAAAAGTATCTAGAGACAAATGACAATGAAAACACGACAATCCAAAACCTATGGGATGCAGCAAAAGCAGTTCTAAGCGGGAAGTTTATAGCTATACAAGCCTACCTCAAGAAACAAGAAAAATCTCAAATAAATAATCTAACCTTACCCCTAAAGGAACTACAGAAAGAAGAACAAACAAAATCCAAAGTTAGCAGAAGGAAAGAAATCATAAAGATCAGAGCAGAGATAAATGAAATAGAAACAAAGAAAAGAAGAGCAAAGATCAATAAAACTAAAAGCTGGTTCTTTGAGAATATAAATGATATTGATAAACCATTAGCCAGACTCATCAAGAAAAAGAGGGAGAGGACTCAAATCAATAAAATTAGAAATGAAAAAGAAGTTACAACAGACACCGCAGAAATACAAAGCATTCTAAGAGACTACTACAATCAACTCTATGCCAATAAAATGGACAACCTGGAAGTAATGGACAAATTCATAGAAAGGTATAACCTTCCAAGACTGAACCAGGAAGAAACAGGAAATATGAACAGACCAATCACAAGTAATGAAATTGAAACTGTGATTAAAAATCTTCCAACAAAAAAAAGTCCAGGACCAGATGGCTTCACAGGTGAATTCTATCAAACATTTAGAGAAGCGCTAACATCCATCCTTCTCAAACTCTTCAAAAAAATTGCAGAGGAGGAACACTCCGAAACTCATTCTATGAGGCCACCATCACGCTGATACCAAAACCAGACAAAGATACTACAAAAAAAGAAAATTACAGACCAGTATCACTGATGAATACAAATGCAAAAATCCTCAACAAAATACTAGCAAACAGAATCCAACAACACATTAAAAGGATCATACACCATGATCAAGTGGGATTTATCCCAGGGATGCAAAGATTCTTCAATATACGCAAATCAATCAGTGTGATACACCATATTAACAAATCGAAGAATAAAAAGCATAAGATCATCTGAATAGATGCAGAAAAAGTTTTTGACAAAATTCAACACCCATTTATGATAAAAACTCCTCAGAAAGTGGGCATAGAGGGAACCTACCTCAACACAGTAAAGGCCATATACGACAAACCCACAGCAAACATCATTCTCAATGGTGAAAAACTGAAAGCATTTCCTCTAAGATCAGGAATAAGACAACGATTTCCACTCTCACTGCTATTATTCAACATAGTTTTGGAAGTCCTAGCCTTGGCAATCGGAGAAGAAAAAGAAATAAAAGGAATACAAATTGGAAAAGAAGAAGTAAAACTGTCACTGTTTGCAAATGACATGATACTATACATAGAGAATCCTAAAGATGCCACCAGAAAAATACTAGAGCTAATCAATGAATTTGTTGAAGTTACAGGATACAAAATTAATGCACAGAAATCTCTTGCATTCCTATACAGTAATGATGAAATATCTGAAAGAGAAATTAAGGAAACACTCCCATTTACCATTGCAACAAAAAGAATAAAATACCTAGGAATAAACCTACCTAGGGAGACAAAAGACCTGTATGCAGAAAACTATAAGACACTGATGAAAGAAATTAAAGATGATACCAACAGATGGAGAGATATACCATGTTCTTGGATTGGAAGAATCAATATTGTGAAAATGAATATACTACCCAAAGCAATCTACAGATTCAATGCAATCCCTATCAAATTACCAATGGCATTTTTTACGGAACTAGAACAAATCATCTTAAAATTTGTATGGAGACACAAAAGACCCCGAATAGCCAAAGCAGCCTTGAGGGGAAAAAACGGAGCTGGAGGAATCAGACTTCCTGACTTCAGACTATACTACAAAGCTATAGTAATCAAGACAATATGGTACTGGCACAAAAACAGAAACATAGATCAATGGAACAAAATAGAAAGCCCAGAGATAAACCCACTCACCTATGGTCAACTAATCTATGACAAAGGAGGCAAGGATATACAATGGAGAAACGACAGTCTCTTCAATAAGTGGTGCTGGGAAAACTGGACAGCTACATGTAAAAGAATGAAATTAGAACACTCCCTAACACCGTACACCAAAATAAACTCAAAATGGATTCGAGACCTAAATGTAAGACCAGACACTATAAAACTCTTAGAGGAAAACATAGGAAGAACACTCTTTGACATAAATCACAGCAAGATCTTTTTTGATCCACCTCCTAGAGTAATGGAAACAAAAACAAAAATAAACAAATGGGACCTAATGTAACTTAAAACCTTTTGCACAGCTAAGGAAACCATAAGACAAAAAGAGCCCTCAGAATGGGAGAAAATATTTCCAAATGAATCAACGGACAAAAGATTAATCTCCAAAATATATAAACAGCTCATGCAGCTCAATATAAAGAAAACAAACAACCCAATCCAAAAATGGGCAGAAGACCTAAAGAGACATTTCTCCAAAGAAGACATACAGATGGCCAAGAAGCACATGAAAAGCTGCTCAACATCACTAATTATTAGAGAAATGCAAATCAAAACTACAATGAGGTATCACCTCACACCAGTTAGAATGGGCTTCATCAGAAAATCTGCAAACAACAAATGCTGGAGAGGGTGTGGAGAAAAGGGAACCCTGTTGCACTGTTGGTGGGAATGTAAACTGATACAGCCACTATGGAGAACACTATGGAGGTTCCTTAAAAAACTAAAAATAGAATTACCATATGATCCAGCAATCCCACTACTGGGCATATACCCAGAGAAAACCACAATTCCAAAAGACACATGCACCCCAATGTTCATTGCAACACTGTTTACAATAGCCAGGTCATGGAAGCAACCTAAATGCCCATCGACAGATGAATGGATAAAGAAGATGTGGTACATGTATACAATAGAATATTACTCAGCCATAAAAATGAACGAAATTGGGTCATTTGTTGAGATGTGGATGGATCTAGAGACTGTCATACAGAGTGAAGTGAGTCAGAAAGAGAAAAAGAAATATCGTATATTAACGCATATATGTGGAACCTAGAAAAATAGTACAGATGAACCGGTTTTCAGGGCAGAAATTGAGACACAGATGTAGAGAACAAACGTATGGACACCATGGGAGGAAAGCCGCGGGGGGGTGAGGGTGGGGGTGTGATGAATTGGGCGTTTGGGATTGACATGTATACACTGATGTGTATAAAATTGTTGACTAATAAGAACCTGCTGTATGAAAAAAAAAAAAGGAAATGAAAGCAGAAAGGAAAAGTAGGTTAAGGAAAGATAGATCCACACACGAAGCTGTTTTTATATCAAGAAGAAATCCTCACTCATTTTAAAGCTGATACAGTTAGTCCATTTCAAGTTCCTTTTTCTTCTCACATTTCCTCTTTGCATCTCTCCAACCTTTATGCCTGCAGTTCAAACATTTACTGAGTGCTTTGCATTAGGGATATAAAGAGAGATCAACTTCCTTGAACTTGAGTTTCAGACCACATGACAGACAGGTAAAAATGTATCTACATTGCAATGAATGGGTACGATTGTACTTTCAATAGATATCCACACAATATCCGCCACCCACATGTTTTTTGCAACAGCACCTAGCTACAGCCCATAAAGAGGCTGAGTTGTGAACCCTCTCTTGGAATCTGAGTGAGCTTTTGATTGCTTTGATCAATAAAGTGTGATGGAAATATTTACAGGTGACTTGGATGCTCCCTCTTGGAACCTAGTCACTATTCTATGAGAAACCTAGGAGGTTACATGTACAGGCTCTAGTCAACCTATGCAAGGTAAGCCCAACTTTTGAGTCATTATAACCCAGGCACCAGTCATGTATCTGAATAAGTTTCCATATGATTCCAGTTCCTCAGACATTTCAGTCTTCCCAGCGAGGCCCTGGGGACTGTGGAACAGACCAAGCCATCTTTTTGTACCCTAACCAATTCCTGTCCCACAGAATTCATGAGCATAATGAAATGGAGGTTGTTTTATGCTGTTAAGTTTGGAGTGGTTTTTACAAACTGGAATAATATGATATGTACTGATATAAAACTTTGTGCAGAGTGCTCTGACAGAACTGAGAAGGCAGTGGGTGACTCCACTGAAGAAATGGGTGTGATAATCCAAGGAGACTTAGAGTGAAAAACACAACTTCTGATCTCAACAAACACCAAAACCATTTGAAGGATTTAATAAGTATATTTCATCACCATTTTATTAGTTAACTGAGGCGGCTGTAATAAATTACCATAAACTTGGTGGCTTAAAACAGCAGAAATTTCTTCTTTCACAGATCTAGAGGTCAGGAGTCTGAATTCAGTATCACTGGGCTGAAATCAAGATGTTTTGGAGCTGCACTTTGGAAGCTCTAGAGGAGAATTCATTCCTTGCATCTTGCA
Organism: Balaenoptera physalus; assembly: GCF_965194825.1. Taxonomy (NCBI): domain Eukaryota; kingdom Metazoa; phylum Chordata; class Mammalia; order Artiodactyla; family Balaenopteridae; genus Balaenoptera; species Balaenoptera physalus. The sequence continues at coordinate 28,920,051 of NC_138892.1, read as the reverse complement.
GCTTCTGGTGGCTACTAGCATTCCTTGACTTGTGGCTGTGTCACTCCAATCTTCAAGGCCAGCATTTTTAAATCTCTCTCTTCTCTGTCTTTACTCCACCTTCTCCTTTGTTGTGTGTTGTCAAATCTTCTGCTGCTTCCCTCTTATCAGATGTAATAGCATTTGGAGCCCACCCTGATATTCCAGGATAATCTCCCCATCACAAAATCCAATCACATTTACAAACACCCTGTTCCTGTTCCCATATAAGGGATCACTTACAGGTTCCAGGGATTAGGATTTAATTAGGATTTAATATCATTGGAGGACCATTACTCAACCTACCACAATCATTTTTAGGGTGAAATTTCTCGATTTTGAGATCTGTTTCTTAATGTATATTGATATGTTCCTATTTCGATCTCAGTCCTCTGACACAAAAGTCAAAACTGTTTTCTAATTTGTCCAAAATTCAAGAGGCATATCTGATAGTGGGTGTGAGTTTCCATCAACTAAAGTTTGGAACTATGTACCCATAATTCAAATATTATCCAATAAACTGTACCATCTCCAGAAAATGATGAGGCTGTAAAGAGACTGCTCTCTATTAAGGCTACTCTGCAGTTGTTAGAAGAACTACATCAAGACATTTTTTTTCTTATTACTCAACATTTCATTCTTACTTGACAATAGGAATTGGGCTTGCTAAGTTTTTATAGTGGAAAAATGCCACAAACAACAAGTGTGTCTCAAATGTCTACAATGAGTCTGAGCTAAAGTCTGGCAGGACAATATTTTATTTGAGTGACTGTTATACCCATATCTACACTTGTTTTATTATTATTATCATCATCGTCATCATTATAGTTTTAAATCACGAATATTCTCCACCAGGATTTAGGAAGTTGATGTAAAAAACAGATTTCTGCTCTGTGATTAAAGACACAAAGTGTGAGTCCAACAATGCTTGGAATGCTGGTCGACTACTTTGGAAGCCATTTTAGGCAACTTGGAAACCATCTTAACATTAGCATTCTCTCTGCACCTGACATTGCTTTAATAGGTACACCCACTTCACAAAGTCAAAACAGCAATGGTTTTCCAACCCCTAAATGTAAAGTCCCCTAGTACTTTAACTTTGATGAATATAGGACAGAGAGAGTCTCCCAAATGGAATAGCCTTGGTGATTACAAAGTGATGATTGGGGAGATTTGAATATGAAGATATAAAGTGTAGAGATTCTTTTCTTTTTTAAAAAATTTTTAAATTTTTAAAATATTTATTTACTTTCTTTTCTACCTCTTTCTCTTTTTCAACAAAATAAGACTTTTTTTTCCGAAAGTCTTCTTACCAACTCTGTAGGGAAAAATTTGTGCTTCAATGGAAAACTACACATTTCTATAACATACCCTTTATCCTTATCAGATTCTGATTCAGTGGGAGCTATTTTACAACTTTATGAGTTATAAGTAACTGATAACAATACAAAATGATTTTTTTCTGTGCACATGCAAATGAGTTCTGTCCAGTGGAGGGGCAGCCCTCCCCACTCTTCAGAAAACTCAATTTCACCTCCATTTATACATTTATTTCAATATCTGTAATCTACAAATTTATCTATTCATTGGATTCATTTTTGGATCAGTTATAACATCTGCCTATTTCTCTCACTATGAGTCAAACAAAATCTTTAATGTGTTCATATTTATATGTAGTACCTGATTTTCATTTTTTTTTAAATCTTCTCAGGGAGGTGGATTTCTGGAATGGTGAAATGAAGACCTTAGTGAACTTGCTGTCCCTCTAAAACAATGAAAATACAGGCAAAACACCTAAAATCAACCATTTTCTAACCCTGAAAATTAACCAAAGAGTAAACTAAAAATCATCTATGAAAAAAAAATTACTGAACCTCAGTGAGACAATGGGTTATTTGACATTCTAACTTAGGACTATTCCCATCCCTTTTCACTCCCCAGCTCAGTGGCACCCTAGCCAGAAGCTGACAACATTGCTGACAATGGAGAAATCTGACCACTTGTGGAATTCCAGTAAAACCATCATCCAAGAAAATGGTCAATAATCTGTCCAAAATTGCAGAGACCTAGAAAATCTCTATTTCCAGAGTATGTTGGCTCTTTGATTTGACTCAGAGCTCAACTTAGCTGAGGCAAGGCACTTCTAACATAGAAGTTCTAACAAACTTCTAGAAGCAACTGCTTATGGTTGTGATTTCAGTTATGGAAAACATGGACCTCACCTGGAATTTAAAAGGAATTACTAGAGAAGTAGATGGCAGTAGAGGAGTTTGACATATTTCTGAGCATCTAAAAGGCCATTTGCATGAACAAATCTGGGTGCATGACCAGGAAATACATAGGAAAGAAGAAAGTACCAGTCACTCACCTCCAGCTGACCTTGAGGAAGGAGTAGAACTATTTCTATTTGCAAGTGACATCATCTTGCATATAGAAAATCCAAAGAAATTCATTATAAACTATTAGTACTAATAATCAAGTTCAACTTTGTGCCTGGATATAAGCTCAAAGTATAAAAATTAATTGTATCTCTATACGCAAGCCACAAATAATCCAAAAATGAAACTAAGAAAACAACCCCACTTATAATAATAGCAAAACATATAAAATAAATAGGAATAAAATTTTAAAGTGCAATGCTTGTACACTGAAAAGTATAAAACATTAAAAAAATTAAAGGTCTAAATAAATGGAACAACGTCTTACATTCATGGATGAGAAAACATTGTTAAGATGTAATACTCAGCAAATTGATCTACCAACTCAATGCAATCCTTTTCAAAGTTTAGCTGATTTTCTTGCAAAAATTGACAAAATGATTCAAAAATTCAAGGGACTCGGAATAGCCAAAACAATCTTGAAAAAGAAAAAGTTAGAGGATTTGCACTTCTCATTTTCAAAACTTATTTACAGTAATCAAGACAATGTGGTGCTGGCATAAGATTAGACATACAGATCAAAGGAATTGAATTGACAGTCCAGAAAAAAATCTTTACATTCACGCCCAATTCACTTGCAGCAAGGGTGCCAAGACAATTCAATGGGCAAAGGACAGTGTTTTCAACAAATGGTGCTGGGAAAACTGGATGCCCACAGTCAAAAGAATGAAGTTGGACTCTTACCTTACACCAAATAAAAACATTAACTGGGGGCTTCCCTGGTGGCACGGTGGTTGAGAATCTGCCTGCTAATGCAGGGTACATGGGTTGGAGCCCTGGTCTGGGAAGATCCCACATGCCGCGGAGCAACTAGGCCTGTGAGCCACAACTACTGAGCCTGCGCGTCTGGAACCTGTGCTCCACAACAGGAGAGGCCACGATAGTGAGAGGCCCGCGCACCGCGATGAAGAGTGGCCCCCGCTTTCTGCAACTAGAGGAAGCCCTCGCACAGAAACGAAGACCCAACACAGCCAAAAATAAATAAATTAATTAATTTTAAAAAAACATTAACTAAAAATGAATTACAGATCTAAATAGAAGAGTTAAAACTATCAAACTAGAAGAAAACTTAGGAGTGAGTCTCTGTGGTCTTAGGTTAGGCAATGGCTTCTTCCATATGATGTGAAAAGCACAAGTACCAAAAGAAAATAGATAAACTGGACTCATCTAACTTAAAAAGGATGCTATCCAGAGTGTGAAAAGACAGCCACAGAATGAAAGAAAGTACTTGGAAGTGCATATGACAAAGGTTTTATGTATAGAGTATATAAAGAATTCTTAATAACTCAATAATGTAAAGACAATCTGCTATAGACTGAATATCTGTGCCTCTCCTCCAAATTTATATGTTAAATCTTAATGCCAATATTATGGTATTTGAAGGTGGGGCCTTTGGGAGGTGATTAAGTCATGAGGGCAGAGTCCTCATGAATGGAATTAGTGCCTTCATAAAAGAGACCCCAGAGGGTTCCCTCACCCCTTCCGCCATGCAGTGCACAGAAGACAGCCTTCTAAGAACCAGGAACAGGTCCTCACCAGACACCAAATCTGCCAGTACCTTGATCTTGGACTTCCCAGCCTCCAGAACTGTGAGAAATAAATTTTTATCATTTATACTATATTCACTCCATGGTATTTTTGTTATAGCAATCTGAATTGGCTGAGATATAACCCGATTTAAAAATGGGCAAAGAATTTGAACAGACATTTCTCCAAATAAGATATAAATGTCACATAATCACATGGACAGATGCTCTACATCATTAATCACTAGGAAAATACAAATTAAAACCATTTCACACCCATTAGAATGGCTAAAAAGACAGATGATAAGTGATGATGAGGATGGGGAGAAATTGGAACCCTTATACATTGCTCGTGAAGATGTAAAACAGTGCAGGCATTTTAGAACACAGAGTTTGGAACTTCCTCAAAATGGTAGCCATGGAATTATCCTAAGATAACTGTCTATATCAGTGCTAGATAGATACCCAAGAGAAATTAAAACATATGTCCACACAAAAACCCACTCATGAATGTTCATAGCAGCATTATTTATAATGGCTAAAAAGTGGGGAAAAAGCTAAATGTCCATCAACTGATGAATGGATAATCAAAATGTGGCATATTCATGCAATAGAATATTTCTTAGCAATAAAAAAAAAATGAAGTACAGATACATGCTATAAAATGAATGTGTTGAACATATCATGCTAAATGAAAGAAACCAGTCACAAAAGACCACACATTGTATAATTCCATTTATTTGAAACATCCTGAATAGGCAAATCTATGGAGACAGAAAATTGAATAGTCGTAGTTCCTCAGTTGGGGAATGAGAAAAGATTGCTAATGAACATGAGTTGGAGTTTCTTTTGGGGGGGGTTGTAAATGTTCTAAAATTAGACTTTGGTGATGGTTATACAACTCTGAATATTCTAAAAACCACTGAACTATAAGACAAACAAACATGAAAACCCAGTTAGTAGTAAATAACAACAGAAACAAAAACAAATGCTTGCAAAAACAGCCCAATACCACAATATTTTAAAGAGCTGAGACGAAGGCAGAAACTATATTTCAGGGCATGAACGGTGAAATCATCTAATACAGGTCCAAGCACCCAGAGGGTGTCCAATAAGTCTAAATTGATGATTCCAAGTTCCTTGTTCTGGCAAGGTCCTCCTGAGATCATAACATCCATCCCTCTGCCCCATAAAACCAAGCCCAGATAAGAGGGTCATTTTCAGTGCTGCATTTAAAGCCATATAAAAAACAGTTTCACAACCTCTTTTGGTATGGTGACTGGATCCAAGTGGGATTCTAAGTGGCAGGGGCAAGAGGTTCTTCTCTGCGCCTTTATAATCATGACATCGAGCGCTCTGATAAGCAGCTCTTGGTAAGAGATGGAAGTAGGACGATAGAGGTTCAGCTAAATGCTTCAGAGGAGAGCATTCAAGATAGTGAGTGAGGTTTAGAAGATGCAAGAAAGAGAGGATAAAGCCAACAGCAGGCAGACAGAGTACTGAACAAGAGACAAAGTGACAGAAGAATAAAAGGATAAGTCAGAGAAATTTTGATAAGGCTGAAGAGAGGAAAAATAAAACAAATATTAAAGGGAAAAAGAGAAGAAAGAGGTTTTTTTTTTAACACTCCTACCTTTCTTTTCTCCTAAATATTGATAAATATGGAGCAAAACAAGACATTTGGCCCTTCCATATGCTCTTTGCTCCATCAGAAGAGGCACTTTAAAATGCAATACTCAGAGTGATGGAAAAATATACAGTAGAGTTGGGTTAGCAATAGAGTAGTCCAATCCTGTACCATACAGTAATCCTGGAATAACACGTGAATTGCTTAGTATTTTCTCACAAATTTGCTAAGAAATAAATACAAACTATTTTCTTCTATCCAATTCATAATGAATATTAATGGTAAAAATAAGCATACAAAATAAAACAAAAATTGCATATGGTAAAGTTGGTTCTTGACTAAAAATTGACAAAAGCAAAACTTTTTTATAAAATTTCTCTCTGCAGAATTTGATTTAGAATAAATGGACTTGACAGATAAGAGTGTCCATAAAACAAAATTTCCAATTGTAGATGCTATAATTGTTGATATGAATAAAAAACTTGATGAGCAAGAACTCATTTCCATTGAAAATCTTACATGGAAAATAATGATTCTGATGAGAATAATTTCAACAAAATAAAAGTGAACATTAAAAAGTTAGATATGATTTGAGTGCTAGGTAGGAAGTTGATTAAGGAATTAAATTGACCTAGTGGGAAAAAAGAGTCTTCTCAGTGCAGATTTCTTTTGTTCGAGTGTATTCTTCTCCATGTGCTCTGGATACATTTCTGAATGTGTGTGTGCTGACAAATAATGAGCCCCTCAGCATCTGTTTCTGAGGAAGCTTGATTTAGTTACTCTTCTTATAAACAGTGTAAATTCAAGAGAATAAGCAGCCCATCTTCCCTGGGCTTGGCATGAAGAGGGAGCAGATGATCTGATAGGTTTTATTGCTTCTAATTTTGGTGACTAATATAGAGGTTCTGTTTTGAAAGCACCAAGATCTGGCTCTATTCTGGTTTAGCTAAAAACAAATTTGGAACAAAGTGTACTCTCCCAAGAGCCAGGCCCTCAGAACCCTACTAAGGATAATTTTGAAAGGCATAAGCAAACCAAGAATAGTTCAGAGTGACCATGAAGCTTGCCAAAGGCTTAAAGAAAATCGAAGTGGCCTAATTAAATTCAGACAGTGGGGCTAACAGAAGTCCTTAAATGTCAAAACGAGGGGCTCTTCCTATTCCCTGTCTTAAGATTTCCCTATGAAGGGACCACTGCTGGAGAAATAGTCCTGTCTTTTGCTCACGCCCTTTCTTACTTTTTTAATGTGATTGGTAATTGAAAGAAGGAACGGGGAATCCTCCACTTAGCTCCCTCCTCTATTTAGAAGCCAGTTTTCCCCCCAGGAAGATTCTGTCTGTACTTCTTGTTGCTATAAAATTTACAGGGGCACATACCACTCCTGTCACTTTTACTATGTCAGAAAGACAGTGATTTTTCTACCTCTGCTTTGTGAACAGATTGATAAATCTATCCCATTCTGGTATATAGAATTAATAAGTCCATTTGTCACATATGTAAATCATTCTCCAATCCAAGTTTTTGTCTCAAATACAGCTGATATTTTGATGATTATCCTGACTCCCATTTGTTAGATGGTTTCAAACTCAGGCAGGGAAGAGAGGAATGTTATTTATTGACTGCCTTAATTCCAACACACACCCCACTTTTTCCTCTTTTCCCTCTTTAGCTATTTCCTTCTGTGGAAACCTGTGGAATTTGTTTATGGTGTGTGTGTATGTGTGTGTATTTTGTTTGTTTTTCTCTTTATTTTTAGGCAAAGAAAATAAAGGCAGGAATTTGGGGTGCAGTTAGCATTTTGGAGGTCTTGTAGAAATTTAAAGCCACAGGCTTCTTTAAATTTTGAGGACACAAAATTCTACAGAAAAAAAAGGAAATGGAAAATGACAAGAACCTGAAGTAGGTGGGGCAGGAGACATGTGTTTACCAGGAACAGGCTTACTTCATGCAGGAAAGACATTTTAAATAAATAGGACATATTTCAACATGTAATCTGTGGGTGATGTAAAATAACAACATTCTCTTGAATAAATTTCCTCTTAAAATCTCACAGCACACCCATATATTTGTGTGTGTGTGTGAAATTGATCTCAGATTTGGAAAATTGGTTTGAATCTCATTAAGACCTAACTTTTAAATAAAATAGGCATTATTCATAGTATTACTACCTGGCGAACAAGTTGGTAGGTTTTCCTGTATCCCCAGACTATATTGGTTGTATTCAATAATGTAATGGAAAATACACTGCAAGGGAAGTATATGTACTCCAGGGACTAAATTTCTACTTATACTTGCCTTCACCATTAACATCAATAAACATCTAAAATTGTTACAGCAATTAAATACAGAGAACAATACAAAATCTTTGAGAGACAAAGGGAAAAGCTCTGAAATATGAAAATGAAGAGTGCTTCTCTGGGTACACCGAGTGGCCCAAGAGGAAACTGTAAAGTGGGTGAAGTTTGTCTCTCAGCTGTCACTTCCTCTGGGTTCCTCTCTTTAGGTATTTTATAATCTCATGCCACCCTTTCAGGACTTTGAATTCGGCCTATCTTGGCTGATACAAGAGGAAGAAAGCTTTTCCCCAAACACTCCCGTCCATTCCACTTACTTCTACACGTCGCTCAAGAATTAGCTGAAAGGTTTCCTTCTCTGAGTTAGAGAACCTCCTCTCTGTTTCTACAATGTCCTGTGCATACCCAAACAGGGGAAAATAGAAGGGATGTCTTAGCCCAAAGGATAAACTGTGGGTTTAACTTTTGCAGGTGAAGGAAGAGTGTGAGCAGATAGTGGCTTCTGACAACCCCACAGTCACCACAGACGCACTTGTCTGCTGTGCTTTTACCAGGACTGGTCTCACTCTGTTATTCCATTCCAAGCTGAGAGAAGTTGAGAGATAAAAGCCCTCTACATGGGGGCTTCCCTGGTGGCGCAGTGGTTGAGAATCTGCCTGCCAATGCAGGGCACACGGGTTCGAGCCCTGGTCTGGAAAGATCCCACGTGCCGCGGAGCAACTGGGCCCGTGAGCCACAATTACTGAGCCTGCGCATCTGGGCCTGTGCTCCGCAACAAGAGAGGCCGCGATAGTGAGAGGCGTGGCCCGCGCACCGCGATGAAGAGTGGCCCCCGCTTGCCAGAACTAGAGAAAACCCTCGCACAGAAACGAAGACCCAACACAGCCATAAATAAATAAATTAATTAATTAAAAAAAAAAAAAAAAGCCCTCTACATGGGTATTCCTATCCATAAGAAGCACATCCCTATTCACAGAAAATCCTCCAGCTGTTTTAACCTATATCTAATGCAAAGTTTCACTGAGATTACTAACAGGTGCAGAACCAATTAACTGATTTGAATTTTATCATCGTCACCGGCATTGTCAACAGACACTTAATGAGTATCCCTCGAGCACTGCACACTGCACTTGATGCTAAGAGCTCATCTTCCTTCCCCTGGAGAACATTTTAATGAACAATGAAATAGCTCCGCAACAAGAGAGGCCGCGATAGTGAGAGGCGTGGCCCGCGCACCGCGATGAAGAGTGGCCCCCGCTTGCCAGAACTAGAGAAAACCCTCGCACAGAAACGAAGACCCAACACAGCCATAAATAAATAAATTAATTAATTAAAAAAAAAAAAAAAAGCCCTCTACATGGGTATTCCTATCCATAAGAAGCACATCCCTATTCACAGAAAATCCTCCAGCTGTTTTAACCTATATCTAATGCAAAGTTTCACTGAGATTACTAACAGGTGCAGAACCAATTAACTGATTTGAATTTTATCATCGTCACCGGCATTGTCAACAGACACTTAATGAGTATCCCTCGAGCACTGCACACTGCACTTGATGCTAAGAGCTCATCTTCCTTCCCCTGGAGAACATTTTAATGAACAATGAAATAGCTAAAAACTAGACATGAAAGAGGAAAGGCTAGAGAAATAAAAGGAATTAATAATTGGTCCCTAAGAAAAGAGCTGCCTGGACTTTCCTCATTCCTTCTTAATATTGGTAGTCATAAGTTATTCAAATATATACAGAGATCTATTTATACACATAAACTGAATAGAGAAAGAGATTATGCTATAGATTGAATGTTTGTGTCCCCCCAAAATTCATATGTTAAAAATCTAATGCCCAAGGTGACGATATTAGGAAGAGGGACCTTTGGGAAATAATTAGAGTATGAGGGCTCTGCCTTCATGAATAAGATTAGTGCCCTTATAAAAGAGGCCCCAGAGCGATCACTTGCCTATCCTGCCATGTAAGAACACAGCAAGAAAGTGTTGTCTATAAACCAAAAATTGGATCCTCATCAGACGTCAAATCTGCTGGCATCATGATCTTGGACTTCCCAGCCTCTAGAATTGTGAGATATAAATGCGGTTTATAAGCCACCCAGTTTATGGTACTTTTGTTATAGCAGCCTGAGAGAACTAAGACAGATGATGTTGGTGGTGATGATGATGTTGATGATAGATATAGATAGATGTAAACAACATGCAAATGTACGAAAAGATCTGTAGTCTAGACAGAGATATATTTATGATACACCTATATTCATACATCTTTATCTAGACCTATATGCATAAAGAGATAGAAGTGTCTAAAAAATCTTATTGGCAGCTCTTTATGTTAATTAGAAGCACACAATAATTTTTATCTTACAGATTAAAATTGATTGACAGGCATTAAGAATTTTTCTCAAACAAACTTGAAATTCCTAATTCAAATGTGAGTTCCATGGTTAGAAAGAGGACAAAGGTCTTGGATAAAATCCAGACAAGAGTGATAACCTTGACTGGGGAAGTGAGTGAAGAAATTTTAAGGCTAAATACAAATAGCTGAGGAAAGAAGTAAGCCTAGATCTAATTTAATTCATGAGCCCCAAAGTAGTATGGAATTAGTTAACCTAGTACAAATGAATTCTCCAAAAGGGCTTTATTTTCAGCCTGAGTAATGGGAAGTGTATAAGCCCAGAACATGTAGAGATATGAACCACTGGTTAATAAAAGAGTTTTCCCAAGCATTATGTTAACACAACACATTTCATTTTTTATTCTTTTTAATATTAATTAATTAATTAATTTATTTATTTGGCTGCGTCGGGTCTTAGTTGTGACACAGGATCTTCGTTACAGCATGCGGGATCTTTGGTTGTGGCACACGGGCTTCTCTGTAGTTGTGGCACACAGGCTCTAGAGTGCTCGGGCTCAGTAGTTGCAGAGCATGGGCTTAGTTGCCCCGCAGCATGTGGGATCTTAGTTCCCTGACCAGGGATAGAACCTGTGTCCCCTGCAATGGAAAGCGGATTCTTTTTAATTAATTAATTAATTTATTTATTAATTTTTGGCTGCATTGGGTCTTCATTGCTGTGCGCAGGCTTTCTCTAGTTGCGGCGAGCAGGGGCTACTCTTCGTTACAGTGTGTGGGCTTCTCATTGCGGTGGCTTCTCTTGTTGCAGAGCTGGGGCTTTAGGTGTGCGGGCTTCAGTATTTGTGGCCCATGGGCTCAGTAGTTGTGGCTCACAGGCTCTAGAGCACAGGGTCAGTAGTTGTGGCGCATGGGCTTAGTAGCTCCATGCATGTGGGATCTTCCTGGACCAGGGCTTGAACCCGTGTCTCCTGTACTCTTAGGCGGATTCTTAACCACTGCACCCCCAGGTAAGCCCTGGAAGGTGGATTCTTAACCGCTGGACCACCAGGGAAGTGCCTGAACACATTTTAAGCAAAACAGATTGACACAGATCACATTCCTAGGATACAACCTAGTGATACCTGGGTAGTGTACCAGATAACTAAAAAAGCTTCATACCTAATGTGTGATACATTTGTCTATTCATTTAAGTAACATGTTGTTTTGTTTAAGGTAGGGTCTATTTAAGGACTGTTCAAAGGATGAGAGCGATGCCTAAAGAGGTGGTTAGGTCATAGAAGACATGATAAGATACAAATGTTTGAGCTGATTCTGGAAGAGAAAGGGGCTAAGAGGAGAACCTGGAGGGGTGCCCAGAATTGTTGGAGAGAAAAATATTTCAGACAATGGGAATGGAATTAACAAATGCCCTGAGGCATGAGAGAGCTTGGTTTGTTGGAGGAACATAGAAGAGTTAAGAGTGGCTAGATTATAGAGCACATGAGGGAGTGTAACATCAGAGCCTGAAAAACTATACATCCCACCTTAAAGTCCCTGAGTATCCACAGGCCTAAGAATCCCATCTTTAGTGGTAGAGATCATGTGACCCTCCTTTCCCCCACAATTGTACACTATTTAATATCTGGTGTTTTCACCTCTGTTAACAATGGAACATTCATCAAAACCTGAATACCAACTGATAAACAAAAAACTGCCTTGGTTGTAAAATTACATAAACAATTTAAGTTAGAAAACATATATATATCTCCCTAATGAAAGCAGTCTTCCATTTTTACCAAATTCTCTTTTCTGTCTACTAAGGGATCAACCTCATTTTAAGCCCCAGTAGTATTCTATCTTTCCCACAAAAGAGGGAGGGGGAAAACATAAATTTCCAGACATGGTTTTGCACACAAATGGCAGACATAGATTTCTTTTTGTTTTTGTTTTTTTTTTTTTTGGCAGACATAGATTTCTAAAGGACAGTTTCCAACCTGTTAATAGTTTTCAATACACAACAGCTGCAATCCATGAAAGAGATAAATATTCATGGCACAAAGCATTTATATGTATCAAATGTATATTCATGAACAAATGGCTTCCCCTGCCTTTAATAGTGTTTGTCATGCAGTCAGTGAAGAATGGACCAAGCTTCCCCTGGCTGCTACTGCTGAGTCTAACGCTACATCTCCTGAATGTCAGTTCTGCAGTGGTTACAGACAGGACAATAGCCGTGAAAAAAAACAAAAAAATGTGCCCAGAATCACTCCCCACTCATTCCAGATTGGATAGCAACCCCTCCCTGCATCAAATATTAACAGCAAATTCTATATGTCTGCCAACTTATTTTTCAGGAAGAAGTGTTATATATTCAAGCCTTATGTGGCCATATGTGCATGGTAATATCCATGGTTGACCATCCTCTTTCAAATATGCTTTGTCACAATTCTGCCCTCCCAACGGGCTTTACTCAGAATGCTGGGAAGGGAATTTGCATACACTGAATAGCATTCTCAGGTGATCATCAGTGTCCAGTTGTCATGCCCTCAATCAGAGCATTCTGTGCAGCATGGAAGCAAAAGAATGACAGTGCAAACTGTTCGACAGAAGTCTTTGTTATTCAGTAAGGTTTGGTGGATGGCATGTGCTTTTGAAAATTGGCATACTGTTTGATAAAAAGTGTGTTTGCTCCCTTAATTTCTCCAGGAGGGAGACAAGAATAGAATCAAGTGAGGAAATGTGCCTTTTGTTGAACAAGAATAAGGAGCCATTATAAGGTTTTAGGGCACTGAACAAAGCCTGCTAAAAATAAAAAATAATCATAATCATAAAATGAAAGTATTTAAATTGTATCATGCAGGCAAAGGAGCTTGTCAGCTTTGCAGACAGGGTCTCCTCGCCCCTTCTGTCAATTCTTTTTGGTCAGCTCCCAGCCCTCCTTTATAGGGTCACAAGAAAATAATTCCAACCCTATCGAGCATGCCAAATTTCCCCTTTCTCTCTATTAGTATTTGCTGTCAATCCACTCTAAGAGATGAGCTTTTAAGACCATAATGATAAACTGAAAATGGGACTTGATACCATTCCCTCCCACACATTTTTATAAGGATACTAGCTGTATCTGAATTTTAGTTTGCAAAGTTAAATTACACCCAATTCCTCTTAGTAGTTTATACAATACATTGCATCAGAATCCAAGTGGTAACCTACTATGAAAAGTGAAAAAATTTTAGCTCTTTTGTTTTATGAGACTGAGATTGCATATAATAAACAGTGAGGAGGAAACACCTTACTGGATATGCCAAGGTTCCAGAAATATCATGAATTGTAGCTGTACTTGGCTAGGATGTCATCATACCTCACTATAAATTATATGGTTCCAGTATTTAAAATATAGTTTCAGTATTTAAAACAAAGCCAATCTTGCCTTGGATTGTATTATGAAAATCAAACCTTCCTTAAGGAAATGTCCCCGAAATTTCCATAAATAAATAGAAGAGACTCTCTAAAGAATGATGAATCCCTGAAGACCTCCAATTAATTCCCTAGATCCCTCCCACTTCTAATTATACAGTTCAGAGCATGATGTTATCATCTTTTTCCTCTGTCTCAACGAAGAGCTCAGTATATGTGTCAGATTCCTCTGCGCCAGCTTTATACACCCTTACTATGAAGAGCAGTCCATATTGTCATTTAATACCAGACCACAACTGTTACTTTATCAGAAGTAAAAATAGTATAAAAGGCATAGGAATTGACCTCATCTAATCTGTCCATTTATTTGAATTATATCTTCCATGCCTATCATGTTCTGGGACAGTGCTATTTGCTATAGACACAGCATTTCTCTCAAGATGTGTTTAGTCTAACAGAGAAACCAAATGAAGTATCCATACAGTTAGAATGCAGCGTGCTAAGTGCTCCAGTGGAAGAAGCATAGGCTGCTATGGGATTCGGAGAGTTTGACACTCACCAAAGGTCCCATAACAAGAAAGCAATAAAGGCTGGGTTTGACTCAAGTTTTTCCAGGATCTTAACAGTGTACATACCGTTTATATGAAATACTGATTTAGCTGTGTCCAGCCTCTCTTGTACAGACCAGCTATGTGAGACCAGCCATAGGAAGTTCTCTCCCCATGCTCTTAGGTAGAATGAGAATCATGTCACATGTGGCTGATCTCAGCCACAAAGCAGGAAAAGCTGAGAAGTAGAAAATAAGAAATCTCATGACTCACTGAGTGAGGAGGACAGGAATGGCAGAAAGGCTGTGGCTACAGGGGGAGTCTGTTCCGTTCCGATTATGTCCTTGACTCGCCTTTGGTCTTGGGGCCCAGCCAACTGTTCTCTGCGTGAATCCAAGGGCTGGAATGGCATCACTCCCCCAGTTCAGGGACCCATGGGGAGACTGCTGCCACTGCGCTCTATGGCTACACTTGACAGGAAGCTGTTTTCTTGGGGAGGTTGTGGTGCTGGCCCAGACACAGCCTCCCATTGGCTCCATTGCTTGGTATTTCCTGATCTACCATCTGGTGGAGCCCATACTGGAATCCCTGTCCTATCTCGGCCATCCTCCCCACCTTCCACAAGTTAGTGGTTAGATTCTCCATCAATTTTTAGTCTCCTACCAACCATGAGGACTAAGGATAAGATAATAAACTAATCATGGCACAGAAACTAACCACAACATCTCCCAATGTTGCACAATTGTGGCCAGGCTCAGCCCCATCTCCCAAAAGCTTGGATGTGGGGAATGAGTTCTTCCCATCGGCCAACGTCTTCAGAATTAAGAGGAGGGGCAGGAAGGAATGGAAACTAGGATGTGGAAAGAAATGTGACTAACTATAAGCCAAGTACCATGCTGGGCACTTTCTAATACTTTACTTCATCAACTCAAAATAACCCTTGAAGGCAGGTATTATTGACTGAGAGAAGAGAAGTAGTGAGGTTAAATATCATTCCTGAGGTCACACAGCCAGTAAGTGCCAGACGGAAAATTTAAACTAAGTCATATGCCCCTTCCACTACTGGTGCTTGCCTCTGAAGACAGACGTGTCTGGATCTCAAGCTGAAAGAGAGGATGAAGGCACCTTTCCATAGAAACTGAAAAGCAGCTTGATGTACTTTTCTGCTCTATATGCAGAACAACAACAGACCAAATACTAAAACAGAAAAGAAAAAAAAAAAAAGACATAAAACTTCATTGAAAAACTACTCATGTAACACAAGGAGTTCAGTGCCTCTGAGTCACCAGGACTAACAGCACTCCAGTGGGTCTGGACGAGGCTCCCCCTCCCCAGCTCCTGAGAAAACTGTTGCCCACTTCCCCCCTGGAGCTATCACTGTAGGGGAAACCATTGACTTGGGGAAGGAAGGGTGGTGGCCCAGGCCCAGCCTCCTACTTGCTCTGTTAACTGGATTTGCAAAGTCCCAAATATCACAGCATAGGATCCCTTTGTAAGTGCTGGTTCTGGACCGGACCGGGAGCCCAGGGGGCTGGGAGAGACATCAGCTAAGGCCTAGATGGGAGACATAAGCACAGAAATAAAGGGAAAGAAAAATACTGAAATGGGTAGTTTCTGTGATTAGTTCACTGTGATTACCTTACCCTAGGACATAATGGATTGGTACTAAACTAACAATAGATTAAGAATCGAACCTCTAACATATTCTGAGTCCTAAAAATTTACTTCTATAAATGACTTTGAGAACTTAATTCTTTTGTTATTTGAGAATTTACAGGCCTTTCATTTTATATATACGTATATTTATATATTTTGTATTTAGTACATATATTATACATGTATGTATTTTACACATATATATTTTATATATATACATGTATATATAAATATACATAAATATGTATATATAAACATATGTATATGTATATTATTTATAAAATTAGCGAGCCTTAGAGAAATTCTAAATAGAGTTTGAAATTGAGAAGGTATGAAGCTGCTTAAGATCACTCCTATGGGGAATTTGCCACTGTAGTTCTTGCAGTCATCTACAGGTATAGATGAATATCATAGTTTTTCATTGTTGGGACGGGAGAAGTTGGCTATTGCATTTAGGACACTTTTAAATCTAATAAGAACACTGCAGCTTCTACATGGATATCCTGAGCCAGTGTTCATTGTTCACAGTCTCCTGACCACCATTCAAGCACCAGGGATTCTGTGCAAGACGGGCCTTGATGCGTCAGTGCAGTGGGAGCAAAGCTTTCATTTATAGGGTGTATTAGTCAGGCTCTCCAGAGAAACACAACCAACGGGAGTATATAGATATATAGAAAGAGATTTATTGTGAGGAATTGGTTCACGTGATTATGGAGGCTTGGTGATTGGTTTAGGTGATTATGAAAAGTCCCACAATCTGCCTTCTGCAAGCTGGAGGCCCAGGAAAGCAAGTGGTGTGATTCCAGTCCAAACCCAAAGGCCTAAGAACCAGGGCCAAGGTGAAAGCCCCAGTCCGTGTCCAAAGGCTCAAGAACCAGGAGCACTAATTTCCAAGGGCAGGAGAAGATCGATGTCCTAGATCAGGTAGAGAGCAAATTTGCCCTTTCTTTTCCTTTTTCTTCTATTCAGGCCCTCAATGTTTTGGATGATGCCTAAACCACAGTGATGAGAGTGATCTTCTTTACTCAGTCTACTGATGCACATGCTAGTATCTTCCAGAAACACCCTCACAGACAGACCTAGAACTAATGTGTTGTTTTTTTTTTAATATCAAGATATTCTTTATCTGTAACGACAGGAGAATTTTGTGAACAGTGGTCAGATCTGTAACAAGGAAAGCAAATAAGCTGATGTTTCACACACTGCAGGGTTTAGAGACCAATGTTAGTGGATGAAAATGCAGAGAAATCCCCTACAACTTAAGTGCTAAACTGATTACTTAGAAATACCGTTTTACCAGCCATCTCAGCATCCTTTAGCTCAGTCAAGTTGACACCTAAAATTGCCATCTCACAGAGAAATTTTTAAATTTTTAAATGCAAATTCTCACATGGCTATAAGTTACCTGATTTAGTATATTTACACACCCATTTTCAAATAACCAGTGGCATTGCTCAGAGCTACCATCCTGAGCTGAGGATTCCTTCATGGTGAAAATTCATCTCTATAGGAACTATCTGCCTTTGATCACCTAGGCTCAAGCCTAATCAATTTCTTACTGAAACATACCTCTAGCGTGTAAGGATTCTGAGTTTACTGTGGGCAGAATGGTTTGCAATATGATTTTTACTTCACCGAAAAGAAATGACTCAGGAGATACAGGAAAACTGCCCTGAGTGGATCAAGCTGACATTTCTTGTTTCCACATCGTAGAATCCAGAAGCAAGAATGTTTATATATGCTTTTCCCATGTCTTAAAAGTCCATGAAAATATAAAAAACAAGTAAACACAGTGACCAAAATAGGTATTAATTAATTGGTTTTAATTAATGACTCCTATAGATATGCCCTTGAGTAGGAAGGCATGACCAGCTAGGGGCAGGTATGTGCCTTTGGAACAAAAGCTTTCCTGATGAAGGCTGGCACAGGTGTTTGCCCTCAATGGATATGACCATGACTTTTTAGAATTAGTGGCTACAAAGGCCTGAGGGGACTGATGTCAATCTTCATGTCCAATCCTGCACTCCCCATTTTGAAAACCCCATTGTTAGAAAGGCACAGTAAGCAAGCAATTCTTCAGGCAGACTCAGGCCGTGGTAAGAGGACCAACTGGAGCAGGTGTAGGAGGTAAATTCTCTTAGCTCTATTGTGGAAGCTCACCTTTCTCCTGTTTCCAAATCGGGGCGGGATGCCCCGCCTCCGAGGTGAGCCAGCAGCGGGTGTCAGAGCAAGGGTGCTGAGGCAACAATATTGGTATAGCAGAAACACTGTTTACACATTATGGCTTTCGTACACTCAAGGTGAGACAAAATCAAAGCAGTTAACTAGCTCATGTTATGGCCCTCTCAGAAATACAGAAAAATTCCCATTCCAACTATAGAATATATAGAATTCACAATATATGAATCCAAGAGGACTACCATTTAGGATTTAACACCCCACCCCTGACCTTCCATTCCTAGGTGAGTACGTGCTTTCTTATGTCTCATTTACGTTTCAGCATTGGTAAACACTATTTTCATTTATAAAATGCACACTTTACAACAGGATGCTATAGCAGTCTTAAAGGTTCTATTCACCATTATTTGAAATAGATTTATTCCCCTTCAATGACTCCTGTCAGGAAAAAAACTAAAACTTTATTTTTCCTTCATGAGGCAGGGGCCACTTCAGGGTGGATGCAGCCAAGTTATTCCCTAATATATAAATTACACTTACTTAGTCCTGGGGAGGAAAGTGGCTGATGTGTATATACAGGTCTCACACTACCAGGGGCTCTTTCATGTGATTTCATTTATTTCTCACTAAACCCCATGAGATAGGTCATGTTATTAGTCCCATTTTAGTAACATTTAATAATGAAAAAACAAAAGCACAGCGAAACAAAGTCATGTTCTCAACTAGTAAGTGTTGTACCTGGGGTTTAAGCCCTTCTGATATGAAAACCAATGTCCCTTTCATAATACCACACTGTTTTCCTCCGTTATAACACCTGTGTTTATTTGTTCTTCTCTCACCCCCAGTACCCCACATCAAATATAAGGTAAGCTAGACGTTGGAGTCAGTGTTTCAAAAGGTCAGGGAGTGCTGAAGGAGAAGCAAAGCCCCAAGATTAAAAAATAGTAGTAAAGTATAGTTATTGAGAAACCTTGTAAAACAAGAAGGAGAAAGAGAGTCGGGGAGAGTCGGAATGAGGAGGAAGGAAAAGGGGAAAACTTGAAATGCTGAGGGCTGTTGCCAATTTATTTTGAAATGAAGGTCAAGGAGAACTAATACCATTTCTTTTCAGATTTCTTGTACCTTCCCCACTGGTTGTGTTTTTTGTTATCCTAGTCTTGTACCTACTTGAAGGCAGAAAAAAAATCCTTTCAAAGATTAAAGA
The DNA here is from genome assembly GCF_965194825.1 of Balaenoptera physalus. Taxonomy (NCBI): domain Eukaryota; kingdom Metazoa; phylum Chordata; class Mammalia; order Artiodactyla; family Balaenopteridae; genus Balaenoptera; species Balaenoptera physalus. Next base: position 28,900,807 of record NC_138892.1, on the reverse strand, counting down.
ATTTTACTGTGGCTCTGCCAAGCTGAGGAGCAATTGGAACTTGAATGAGGGGTATAGTGTGTCTGACATCTGGGGGAGGCACCTAAATGGAACAGCAGGCCGTGGCAGTGGAAAAGGGCAGGTTGACTCATCCCTGAGACTTTGCAGTAAGAAGAAAAGAGTTACTCTATTTCTCCTTCAATAATATAATATGAGTTGACATTTTTTTGAGTATTTCTATGTTCCCAAAACTGTTTTAAGCATATGCTACCTGTTAATTTAATTCTCACAAAATCCTGTGCGATATGTACTATTATTACCCCCATTTTGTAGAGGAAGAAATTGAGGCCCAGAGAAATAACTTGCCCACAGTTATATAAGCTGTCTTTCCCCCCCTTTTTTCTCTTCTCTCCTCCATGTTTTCAACCATTTCTTAAAGGAGAAATATGAATTTACTTATTTCCCACTTACTCTTTAACCCAATAAAATTTGGCTTCTATCCTCTCCACCCGCTCCCAGCAATACACATAAATGGACCTTTCAGAAGCATCACCTGTGACCTCTTAACTTCCAGCTCCAGTGACCTGTTTTTATTCCTCATCCCATTTCACTTTTTCATAATGTGGACACTCCCCTTCCCTTTGACTGCCCAGGAGCCACCTATGCCTGGCTTTGCTCCTGTTTTGCTGGCCACTTGCCTTCAATCATTGCCTTCAATGCTTTTTTCAGCCACTTTTTACATTTCTGGACAGCTTCCAGCTTTGTCTTTCACCCTTTTCTCTTCCAGTTCTAACGAGTGGGTCTCAGGAAGACATCAGAATCATCTGGGAGATTTTTTAAACTATTCACACCCTCTGCCAAGATCCTGGATGTTCTGATACATCCCACACCCTGTTGGGGAGTAGCAGCAGGAAGAAGTATGTTACCACTACCAGAATACCTAGTGAATTTAACCAAATAGACATTTGCGAAGAGAGAACTCCTCTTTCCTTTTCTTTCCAAAAGGTTATACCTCCCTCACTCCCACCTCCAAAATAGATACTACCAAGAATCACATTTGCCTTCCTTTCCCTCAATTTTAAAAATCAAATGGTGTATATTGAAAATAATGAAAAGAGAGAAATAGAGGTGGAGAAGAGAAAAGAGAGAAATGGATGGCTCAGGCAGTGTGTGTTTCTGCAGAGCAACATTAGGGAAAAGATATACAGGAAGCAGCAACCTTGGAATCCATGTCTGTTCATCATGGGGGAAATGGGCTAAGACTTGTAGCCAAGTCCGCTCAGTCCAGGATGTTCTGGTGTGGAGAGAGGCTTGGTTATGCCATCTGTTGGGGTGAGAATGTAGTGTTTGGGATTTCAGCCTTTGTGTGTACAAGAGATTCCCTCCTTTAATTCCCTCCATTTAAAAAAAATAATAATATCACCTACTTGAGTAGTGGTATGTCAATAAGCAGAGTTTGTTAAATAGTCTTAATGAGTAGTAAAGCTACTCTTTATTGGGCCAAGTACTTTGCTAAGAACTTTATAGGTATTATCTCACTTAATCTTTACAACAACTCCATGAAGAAGATACTATAATTTTATTTCTTTTGCAAATAAGTCAAGAATCTTGCCAGGCACTAATTTGAAAAGATACATGCACCCCAACGTTCATAGCAGCACTATTTACAATAACCAAGACATGGAAGCAACTTGAATGTCCATCGACAGATGAATGGATAAATAAGATGTGGTATATATGTACCATGGAATACTACTCAGCCATAAAAAAAGAATGAAATAATGCCATTTGCAGCAATATGGATGGACCTAGAGATTATCATACTAAGTGAAGCAAATCAAAGACAAATATTATATGATATCACTTATATGTGGAATCTGAAATATGATACAAATGAATTTAGTTACAAAACAGAAACAGATTCACAGACATAGATAACAAACTTATGATTACCAAAGGGGAATGGGGTGGGGAGAGATAAACTAGGAGTTTGGGATTAATAGATACAAACTACTATATATAAAATAGATAAACAACAAGGTCTGACTATATAGCACAGGGAACTATATTTAATATCTTTAATAACCTATAATGGAAAAGAGTATGAAAATATATATAGTATAACTGGATCACTTTGCTGTACACCAGAAACTAACACAACATTATAAATCAACATTATTTCAATTAAAAAAAAAAAATCTTGCCAGGCAAGAGCAGAGCAAGGATTTTAACCAGGGTTGGTTCAGCCAATGCTCTTAAGCAATGTTATTCCACATCTAAATGTGATTACCCGATATCATTAGTCATCAGGGAAATACAAATTAAACCATAGTGAGACACTAGTACACACCCATCAGAATGGCTGAAATTAATACTGGCAACACCAAGTGTTGGAAAGGATATAGTGCAACTGTAACTCATACATTGTTGGTGAGAGTCTAAAAATGCTCTAAACACTTTGGAAGAAGTTTGGTAGTTTCTAATAAATTTAAACATACACTTGCCCTTTGACTCGGCGATCCCACTTCTATATGTATACCCAAGAAAAGTAAAAATATATGTCCACATAAAGATGGACACTATAAGGATGTATAATACATGGCAGCTTTATTGGCAATAGCCCCAAACTGGAAACAGCCCAGGTGTGTGAAGAATGAAAAAACAAACTGTGGTATATTCATTTTTTTTTTTTTAACATCTTTATTGGAGTATAATTGCTTTACAATGGTGTGTTAGTTTCTGCTTTATAACAAAGCGAATCAGTTATACATATACATATGTTCCCATATCTCTTCCCTCTTGCATCTCCCTCCCTCCCACCCTCCCTATCCCACCCCTCTAGGTGGTCACAAAGCACAGAGCTGATCTCCCTGTGCTATGCGGTTGCTTCCCACTAGCTATCTATTTTACGTTTGGTAGTGTATATATGTCCATGCCACTCTCTCACTTTGTCACATCTTACCCTTGGTATATTCTTTTAATGGAACACTACTCAACAATACAAAGAAATAAACTACTAATACACTCAGTGACACGAATGCACTCACAGATATTATGCTGGAAAAAAAAGACACAAAAGAGTACATGCTGTATGATTCCATTTGCATGATGTTCTAAAATTGATAAAACTAAATTATTGGTAAGAATAGGGAGCTGTGGCTGTCTGAACAAGGCGAGAGGGGTTGACTGGGAAGAGGTATGGGGGAACTTTCTAAGCTACAAAAATATTTTATATCTTGATAGGGGTGTGGGGTATATGGGTGTATCAATTAGTCAAAATTATATAGTTAAGATTAGCACATTTTAATATATGTAAACCTAACCTTAAAAAAAACTATATAAAGAAATAATAATAAAGTTGGGGGAAATTGGAAGAAGGAAAAAGTATAGATGAAACAAGCATGGCAGAATGTTAGTGCTATTGAAGCTTGATAATAATTACGTGGGTAAACATTATACTATTCTATTTACTTTGAATATGTTTGACATTTTGTATAATAAAAAACACCTTAAAAATGATTTACAAATTCTTAGTATCTGTTAGAACTAAAATACAAATGAGTGGTTGGTTTGAGGCCAGATTGCTGAACCTCAGGGCACAGTGCAAAAAAAAAAAGTAAACCTCATCATGTTTTTTCCCTTCTGGGAGATTTTGATGAGTTTTCCACTCCCTGCCCTAGGGAATAGTGTGAGTGCCTCAACATAGTTCACAAGATCCTTTATACCAAACATACATACCCAAAGCACTGTATAGAGTTCTTGATGACATATTGTGTATTTACTACTTAGACCATCTCTATGAAGGTTATTATCCCATTTTACAGGCAAAAGAATTTATATCTATGAAAGGACCCAACACTGGATGGATAATAAGTGGCAGGGTCTAGAGAAAATTCAAGTTTTGGACCCCATTGTTTTTCTCCACCATTCACTCCACTCTCACTCATTCATTCATTCACTTTCTTCACCATTCTTCCTTCTGTGGTAGGAAGAATTCTAAGACAGCAGCAATATTTCAACCCCCTTCACATATACCCTGCTATAATACCCTCCCTTTGAGTGTGGGCAGGGCCATTGAATATTATAGTGTATCTGTAGTTACTAATGCAGCTAAAGGGAGAATAGCCTGGGTGGGCCAGACCTAATCAGGTGAGTGCTTTAAGAGAAGGAAAGCGTCAGGAGGATGCTCTCCTTTTGACCTCAAGAATGAAGCATGTTGTGACAGGGCCTGTGGAGCAGCCGTGTGGCAAGGACCTGAAGGTGACCCCCAGCAGTTTAGAGTAATCTCCAGTGAACAGCTAGCAAAAAAAAAGTTTCTGGATCACACAACCTCAAAGAACTACATTCTGCCAACAACTCTGTGAGCTTGGAAAAGGCCCCTGAGCCTCAGAAGAGATCATAGACCCAGGCAACTCTGCAAATTTAGCCTGGTAAGACCCTGGGCAGAGGACTCAGTTAACCCACAGAAACCTTGAGATAATAAATATGTGTTGTTTTAAGTCACTAAGGTTGCGGTCACTTGTGATGCAGCAATAGAAAATAAATCCCCCCGCCTCTCTCCCTTCCTTCCCTGTTCCTCTCAATGCTTCAGTCACTCTGAACTTTCCTTAGTTTCCTAATTAAAACATTACTTCCATGACTGTGGTTTTGCAAGGAATGCTCACTTTGCCTGGAATGCCCTTTTCCTCTTTCTGCTTGTTGAATATCACCCATCCTTCAGGACGCAGATCAACTCGCCCTCTCCTGGAAGCCTTGACCGATTGCCGAGGCACAGATTTCATTCCTTTCTGTTCTGTACTCCACCGCACCCTGTGATCTCTCACTCTCTCTCTCTCTCTCTCTCTCTCTCTCTCTCTCTCTCTCTTTCTCTGGCTCCCTCTAGTATATGACTTAGTTGAGAGCAAGAACTTACATTTATTCACATTCATGACACTTAGAACTAGGACAGTGCTTAGAACATAGTAGCCGTTCAGTAAATTGTTGATGGGTTAATGCACCTATTGTTTTCCATTCAAATGCTTCTGAAGTTTATTCAGTTTAACAAATACTAATTTTCAGGGCCTCTTACAGCTGCCATGGACAATAAAAAGATTAGTGGGTCTTGTTCCCTGTTTCAAAGAGGAGGAATAAGATTTGCACACAAACAATAATTACAAGAGGCAGAACATGACCTGTGTCACATAAAGGACTGAATCTGGTCTGCGGGATTCTCATGGAGAACGAGATTAGGGTCCACAGGATGGAGGAGAGCACACATATGCCATCCAGCCTCATCTGTGTTTTAGGGAACAACATCTTTCCATTATTATAACGCAGGTTGGAACAAGGAAGGGAAAAAAGGCTGCTCTTATCTCGCAGGTAGCTGAATGGTGAGCACAGCTCTCCCAGCCATCTGCTGCTCTTCCTGGGCAGCTTGGAGCATGACAGCTGTGAAAATGGTTAGAGGAAAAGGCAGGTCACAGGGGGAGGGAGGGGTGTTGAGTAATGTCAGCTCTCCCCTAAGACACTGTGGACAGCAGGGCCCTGAGAGAGACACGGAGCCACGAAGACTTGCTTGATGCTGTGTGTGGTGCTACTCAGAGGAGTGGGTTCAGCTGCTGCTGGTGTGAAACCCAAGGAAATGTCCCTGCAGCTTCTGATGTCAGCATCACATCATGTGGCCCACTCGCATTGTGAGTCAGACACCCACATCCTGTTGCCTTACAATCGCATTAATTTTCCCTTTAAATGACATATCGAAGAGGATATGTCTTTTTTCATTTTTTCCAATAGATGTCTGTTACTTTTCAGCAGAAAGGAGATGTGTATAAGTTCTGCAGAAGCCCACCAAATGTGGGCCAGGCTTCTTTCCCCCAGAAAGCTCTGAAGCTTGTGCCACATGCCAAACGGTAACTCAACATACTTAATCATTTGGTATCCCTTAAGCACTCTCTTCTTTCAAAAACTCTCATCTACTTACTTTGTACCATTCAAGTAAACTTGCAGAGGATTACAAAGAACATCTGTAATATTAAAATCCACTTAAACTTTAAATCAGCTAATAATTTTGATCCAGTTGTTTCTCTGAGTTTACAAAATGTTGTGGCTATAAATTTACCATTACGTTTAACTCGATTCCATGTTTTTGAACTTTATCCACTTAATTGACCAGGCTCAAATAATCATCAGATTATTGGATCAGTCTAAGTACTCATAGTGAGCTCTTTATTTTGAATTGAACTATTTTAGCTCTGGAGGGGAGGGGAGGATGGAAAAAGAGGTCAAGACTTATTGGAAATAAACCAAGACTGTAGAGAAACTTAGGCTTTTTTTCCCCCTAGTTTAGAATATCTCCTCTGTTCATACTTCTTTGAATCATTTCTGAGCTAAATTTGATAGTACCCTGGTTACCTGGGGTAAGGGTTGCAGAGAAGCACCTCCCTTGGCAGCTATCTCACTGGGGGACTTTCCAAGGCTTTTCCCAGTTTCTAATGCACTCATTGTAGTGCTGATGACACATGTCTTGGCAAAATGTCTCCGTGTTCAGAAGTAGAACAGCTCCAATGTTCTTGATTCTATTTTAGACTTGTATTAAAGTGATCTGCCCACCACAATCTGACTTCTTTCAACCTCATCTAATTTTTTCAGACTTAGTTTGGTCAGCCATACTAAGTTCATAAGATAAAGAGATAATATTGCCTTCTAGAGTTGGAGCTAAATATTAGAGACTATATTGTGTTAAGCCATAAATTTCCAAACATGATGGTCTCATTTACGTTGGTAGATGCTTATGAGGCTAGCATTGGTTTTCTCACAAAATGGCACAGGAAACACAGCTTATAAAAATATACCCATGATGTGGAAGGTATCAAGGAGCCCTTATGAAATATTCGACATTTTGCTTCTGTTCATTATCTGGTTTTAACCTTTCTCAACGGACTTTTGTAATGAACCATAGGCTGACCAAACTAAATTCCAAAGCCTGAAAGATCATTTGTGATGGGAAAGGGGACAAATAAAAGGGATATTATGCAAAGCAGATAATCCTTAACTTTCACAAGTTAATCTCTCAAAAAAAAATGTCATCATACTTTCATTTACTATATAGTAACATCCCTTCTGGAAGTAGGTACATCAACTGATAAAAAAACACTTTTTAATTCTCTAATGGGGGGTACTTTTTCACTCACCAACAGCTTAGGTTTGGAAACACTTATTTTTGTCTGTATAGCTGAGTTTGTTTTATCACATCCTCTCCCTCTTATTTTATTAAATGAATGAAAGTGAATAAATAATAATATTATGAATTGTAAACTTTATAAACTCAATATGATTGAAATAGAGATAAAATCATTATAATAAAATAGCATTAGATAGTTATTGTACTAAATCAGGTCAATTGTTTGTTCAACTGTTTAAGAAAAGTAAGTCACCAAAGGTTATTCTAATAGCAGAGATTTATTTAGGAATATCATAATATGTATTTTAATCTCTGAAAATCAACTAATATCTATTTAGTTTTCATACTTTAGATTGTTGTGCTTATTTTCAGAGGCATATAATATACAAAAGAGGGTACTAATTATAGTTGTTCAAAAGATGGATTTAGAAATCAGACAGATCTGAACTGAAAACCAACTCCTCTACTTACCCAATGCAAGTTATTAATTATCGTTGAGCCTTAGTTTCCTCATCTGAAAAGGATCACCAAATTTGTTTGTTAGAGTTTTTTTTGAAAGGGAAAAAGATAACATATTTTTGGATATAGAAGACCTATCATTATGGTACTTAGCATGTATATATATAGATCAGATATACATTTATATTTATTTTACATATGTACTACCTGTGGACTAATTTCTGAATATATTCCCAAGATAAACTGGAATGTATTTACTAAATACTAAATAATGTGGCCCATCTTATGCTAGCAAACCAGGAAATAAGAAGTATTGTCATGCATTGGAGAAAAGGAGATTCATCTGCCCTTAGCCGTCACGCCAACACCTTGAGAAAGCTCATGGAGGCCCTTCATGCCCACCTGGATCCCATGACCTAAAAGCCACACCAGGCCAACATGCTCTGGCTCGTCTCTCAGCCAACTCACCCGAGTGAAGAGAGGAAGCATCCTGCATTAGTCAGGGTTCTATAGAGAAACAGAATCAATAGGATGTGTATGAATGAACAGAGAGATTTATTTTAAGGAACTGGCTTACGTGATTATGGAGGCTGCAAATCTGAAATCTGCAGAGTGGGCCAGATGGCTGGAGACCTGGGGAAAAGCCAATGTTGCAGTTCAAGTCAGAGGCTGTCTGTTGGTAGAATGCCTTCTTCTTTCAGGACTTCAGATTTTGTTCCATTAAGGCCTTTAACTGATTGGATGAAGCCCACTTACATTATGGAGGGTAATCTGCTTTAAAACAGTATCTACTGATTTAAATGTTAATCTCATCTAAAAATACAGAAACATCTTCACAGAAACATCTAGAAAAATGTTTGACCAACTGTCTGGGTACTGTGGCCTAGTCAAGTTGACACATAAAATTAACCATCACACATTCCATGAAACTCATCCTCAACAGATGCTGAGTGCAATAGTTAAGATTACAAGTTTCAGAGCCAGGCAGAAACGTGTGCAAACCATGACTCTTCGAGCTATCAGCTCTGAGAAAACTATGTGAACTTTCTAAACCTTATCTGTAAAACAGGAACCAAATACCCACAGCAAAGGAATGTTAGAATTATTGTAAGAAGAAAGTTAAATCATGATGCAGTTGATGTGTATAGGATTGTACCAGGCATGCATTATGCGTGCAATAATGAATAGCATCTTTTCCTGGTGAAAACAAAACAAGAAGTCTGGTTAAAAGGAGACAAGACCAGAAGATCTGTTGATGGCTCTGCCTTGCTTGGCTCCTTGACCCATCTCAAACTATATTTCCTTTAAGCAATGCCTTTTTTTTTGCTGTTAAAATAAATAAAACACTCCATTTCATACTTTGTAAAATGCACTTCCCACCCACTCTGTCTTCCTGTACCTTTTCCCTCACGTCTGTCTGCTCAGTGCTGTTCTCTTCGGCATATTTTTGTCCCAGAGAATTGCCAGGTGTAGGTCAGTAGATGTCACAGGGATAACACAGGGAAGGAAAAGCTTTCTGCACTTCTATCCTTGTAAGCACAATTTTTTTTTCTCAAAATTTAGTTACTTATTTAATTTACCCAAAACCTTACAGCAATACATTTGTTTAAAGCAAATTAATGATGTAAGTAAAAGGGGTAGTTGTTCAGGGGGTTAAAATGCATCCAGAATGGTTTAGACTCTACTTGTCCGCAAGGTCCATCCCCCCGCCCATCAGTCCCAGGGGAGGCTGGAGCCCTGTGAACAGCAAGAGTCAGTGGCTGAGGACGCTGGAGGGTGTCACAGAGGACCTACCCGCCCTGGACTTGAAATCAGGCAACTGCTGCCCGAGTGTCAGGATGTTACCACCCTTGTTTAGATAGAGAAGGACAGAACAGGTAAGCCCAAAGATTAATCACACTTTCTTTCTCAGTAAAGAGGCCAAATAAGTCAGTCCTGCACTTGAACTTATTCTCCCCAAATAAAGTGTTAAGATGGGAATGTTGATTAATGTATTTAAACAGAAATGTCTGAGTGTGGCTTTCAAAAGCTCACCACTCTCTCCATTTCGGTACAGTTAGACCCACCAATATGCACACATACACACACTCACAGTTCACACTAGTGTTACAGAATATCCTACGAGTGGCACATTTTTACCCAAACGGAGCAGCAGCTTTTGTTTGCATGCTAATCCTCAAATTAACTTTGCAGCAACCCATTCTCCATCCCAACCTGCATCCTCAGGAAAGTATGAGTGACAGGAAAAAATATTTTGACTTTAGACATTATCCAAGTTTACTATAATTATATATGATCATGGACATTGCTCCTAGACTAGGTAGTTCAGATAAGAACTCATCCTTAGTAACCAGGTCGTTTAAAATAACAACAGCTACTGAGCACTAAGTATGTGCCAGATACTTTTTTAGTAATGTGTGTGTGTGTGTGTGTGTGTGTTTGTGTGTCTCGTTTAATTTTCATAACAACTCTCTGAAGCAGGAATTATTATTAAGTCCATACCACAGATGAGAAAACTGAGACTTCTAAAGATAAAGGCACTGGACAAGGTCACAGCAATAGTAGGTGCTAGAAACAGGGTTCAAATCAGGCATTCAGGCTGCAGCACTCCAGGCACTAATTTCTCCCATCTTCAAGGTTAGGACTTGGAGAATGCACTGGCTCATTTTGTAGAAGATGACACTGAGGCAAAGCGAATGCAAAGTTCACTAAAACACTAGACCCATACAAGATGTTTGTCCTACCATCAATGTTTTCTTCCCTGAAGGGAGACAATAGCCAGGAGAGTAATAGGAAGTTGTTCACCTGAGTGGAACATCAGACCCAGTTAGGAAGAGTAAAAGTCTATTACAAAGACAGGTGGTGGGGCTGATGCAGAAAAGAATGTGAAAGATACGGATGGAAGGATACAGAACCTTAAAGAGGTGAAGACTTTATCTCTTGGTTTCCTTTTTCCCTGTGTTATTCTAGAAGGAATAGCTGAAAATTGGGAAGTTCCGTGTGAGCTTTGGAGTCAGGACTGAGCCCAAATCCCTGGTATATGTGAGTCGTGAAGCAAGACATAATCAACTTGGAGAATTTCCATTCCATGCTTAGGTTAATAAATGGGCCTTTTTTTTTCCTTTCTGGATATACTGCTTTGAGCTCTTGTAATACTTAATTGCCACAATGAGAAATAACAAGAAAATTAATAAGGCGATGCTTTTAAGATTTTCCTGACAAGTTTGAAAAGCAGGTCTAACTGTAGACATTTATCAGTGATGAACTATTGAACCCTGGGGAATGACTGGTTGATCCTTATGAACAGCAGCTATAGTCACCTGATAGCTGATGACTTCCAAGGAAGTCATATGGCGATGGTAAGTATTAGCCTTCGGCCCAAATAATCTATTTTGTATTTTGACCAATGCACTTGGGAAATTTCTGTATTTTACATGTAGGTCAATAAAATATAACTCTCAAAAATTTAGAGAAACAAATATCAGTTTTATTTTAAAACTTGAGAGGATGGGAATTTGACTAACATAACTACAGAGAAAAAAATAGAAGGAAAAAATCTAATCACTTATAATATTTAAAATCCACTTTTTCAATTTTGTTCCAAATATCACAATCCAGGGGAGGGTAAATCATTTGTTTGGGGTTATTTATTCATTCGATCTTTAAAATAATTTTAAAGTACTTTCTTTCTCGGTACTATCCCAAGGCATAAGCACAAAATCAAAAGAAAATATTAATTAAATTGCATAATAGTCAATACTGTTACAATTTTACAGCTTAAAATAGTACATGAAAATAGCTTTTTAAAATTCGACCATGTTAAAAGTTCCTGTCTTATGGAGAATTCTAATTTTTAAAAGGTACTTTGCATTGGGCCCTGATGACCAGAAACTGTGTTTAAGTCAAACTGACCCAGGGCTGTAATCTTACTTCTTTTGACAGAGAAAAATAAGAGCGTGGTAATCATTGGAACTATTTCATCCAGAGCAGCCGAGCTGTATTTATTTCCATCCTAATGGAGAATCATTCTGCGGACAGTATTGTTTGTTTCTTTGCAGGCCTGACTCCCTGAGGAAGGAGTTCCACTCAATCACATCTGTATCTCTCTCAAAAAGACAGAAGTCCTATACAGTGTAAAGGCTTAACACTAATGAGAGTAACTATCATTTATTAAGTACCTACTATGGGCCTGTAATCATATTTTCTCCTTTGATCCTCATAACAACATTTTAGGAGGGCATTATTATACTCAATGTGTACATTGAAAAACTGAGGCCTCAAGAACTTACATGCCTTGCTTAACGGTGTTTCTATCCCATAACTCTTATAGTGGTCATGCCTACGGTCAATATTACTAAAAAAATGAAATGACTTGATCCTGGAATTGCGTTGTAGCATGAAAGCTAGAAGCTCATTATTTCACACAATGGACTATCTCATTCACTGAAACGTTAACACCCATCTGTGATTTTGCATAAGGTGAAAAAGAGCTCTGGTAAACCAAGCAAGAATCCTGACAGTTAGCCTTTCAAATATATACTTGGGTAAGTTTCCTAGGAGTAGTAAACCACAGAACAGTGCTTTGAAAAGTCCATCCATGATGTGAATAAATGTTTGTCCTCAAATTGGAACCTCTGCATTCATAAGCGGTCATTCTTCACTGGGTCTAAAAGGGAAATCTCTTAATCGAACAGGTTTTCCAATCAGAACAGAATGACAGGCCAGTCAGTACAGTGCTAGCGATATACTTCCCACAGAAAGCTAGAGTGTAGGTTACTGTTGAATAATGGAATCTGTGCCTACGGCATAATTTGGCTGTTTAGCGTCCTCGAGCCTCAAACCGCCGTGCCTTTCCCTGCAGGTCTGTAAAGGGATGGTATGTTTCCCCCCTTTAAGAAAACTTAAAAAAAAATAATAATTACCTAATTTGAGCATAAGAATGGGAGTCAAATGATTCCCAATGAACCACATGACATTTTAAAATAATGTCTTTGCCCAGTTTGACATGAAATATATGACGTGTCCCACGTGCTTCTTCCCTAATGAAAAGTGCAACACTATCCACCACGTACCTAGGTCCCTGCCTTTCTTCCTTTTCTTTCCCAGCTTTTGTCTGTTTTGTGTCAAACCTCTCACTGTGCAGTGTTAATCTCTCTAAAGTCATTGGGTGCTTATTGTTGTTTTTTGCCATTTAAATAAAGCATTATATAGGGAAAACATGTTTTAAAAAAACTAAGATCATTGATATTCAAGTACACACACACAAAGCAAATGAAAGAGTTTAATCAAACCATGCTGTGTGCTGCGAAGTGTTAGATTGGCTGACAAGAGACTATTTTATAATTTTACCTAATGCTTTTTATAGAAGATTTTTAAAAAACTCATTCTTATCTAATTCTAAAGAATGAGCAATTCGACTTTTTTTGGAAAAACATAAACACAGAAATCTGTTCAAAAGGAATAAAAAATAGTAACATTTAAATCTTGCTTCCAGAATATATATATATATATTTATTTTTTTTTAACACTTTGGTTTAAAATTTATTTTATTTATTTATTTTTGGCTGTGTCGTGTCTTTGCTGCTGCTCGCGGGCTTTCTCTAGTTGTGGCGAGCGAGGGCTACTGTTCGTTACGGTGCGCGGGCTTCTCATTGTGATGGCTTCTCTTGCTGCAGAGCATGGGCTGTAGGCGTGCGGGCTTCAGTAGTTGTGGCTCATGTGCTCTAGAGCACAGGCTCAGTAGTTGCAGCTCGTGGGCTCTAGAGAGTAGGCTCGGTAGTTGTGGCGCACGGGCTTAGTTGCTCCACAGCATATGGGATCTTCCCTGACCAGGACTCGAACCTGTGTCCCCTGCATTGGCAGGCGGATTCTTAACCACTGCGCCACTAGGGAAGCCCCAGAATATATTTGTTAAACATTTTAAGAATATTCTATTTAATGTCTTATATGTGAATGTATGTTTTAATAGCTCAGTTTCTGAAAAGGAAATGTAATATTTAAATCTTCGTTAATAGTTGAGAAATTATTCAGAAATACGATGAATTATACCCATTCCCAATAAATCCTTTCATAGAGTTTAGCAATGTATTTGAAAAGAAAGGTACCTTTAATTGTCTGATAGGGCCTCTCTGAATTCTGAGATTCCCATGCTTTTTCACCTTAATCAAAGTGAAATTTACCCTGGTACAGCACAGACCTCAGGCACCACTCTACTGTTCCATGGAACAGATGTTTTGGAATCCACATAATGGTAGACAGACTTCCTTTATGAAAGGTTTATAGAATGAGGGCTTCAGTGAAACTGGTCATGCCTGTATTAAAACCTTTCACTCAGCAGGACAATATTTGCATTTTTGCCCTTATCTGGCAATCTCATCTTTTTTTTTAAAAAAAATTATTTATTTATTTATTTTATTTTTCACTGCATTGGGTCTTCGTTCCTGCGCGTGGGCTTTCTCTAGTTGCAGTGAGCAGAGGCTACTCTTCGTTGCGGTGCGTGGGCTTCTCATTGCAGTGGCTTCTCCTGTTGCAGAGCACTGGCTGTAGGTGCACGGGCTTCAGTAGTTGTGGCACGTGGGCTCAGTAGCTGTGGCTTGCAGGCTGTAGAGCGCAGGCTCAGTAGTTGTGGTGCACGGGCTTAGTTGCTCCACAGCATGTGGGATCTTCCCCGACCAGGGCTCGAACCCATGTCCCCTGCCTTGACAGGCCGATTCTTAACCATTGCACCACAAGTGAAGCCCTGGCAATCTCATCTTGATTAAAAAAAAAAAAAAAAAGCAAGTTTCTTTTAACTTAATTGCATATTCCATTTTTTTCAAATTACATTCCTAACATTTAGAATGTTGAGTCATCAAGACTGAATGTAAGATTTAACATTTTTTTGAGCTACCATCTCAGATAATAGTTAAACGAAGAAATACATCAATCAAAATCCATCATAAAGCAAAGACCTTTGACTAACTGGCACCCCAGTCTCTAAACAAGCAAGAGACACAAATGGGTGACCTCTCCTAGGCTAAACTCTAGATGACGCCAGGAGAGCACTCCTGACATAAAAGGTTACATGTCTCTTGTGTAAAGAAGGTAAGAAGATTCAGCCTCTCAGAGTTTAAGACTGATGCCCACTCATTCCCTCACCAACCATGCGACCTGTGAGCCAATCCCTCCCAGGTATCTTGGCCTGGATTGTTGAGAGTTTGAATATTTTTTTGTAATCGTCTGATATTGCTAATGTTTACTTAGCCCTACCCATCCGGTCCCTGGGTGTGGGGTATTTTCAGAGGCACGCTGACTCATTGAAGCACTGAAGTACCATTTAGGACATTGCGGCCGTAATCTAGTAAATGCCACCTGGGTCTCTGCTTAGCCAAGCAACATCCCCAATTCCCATCTTTGATTTTACTAAACCAGAGGAGGGTCAACACATGGCCTTTGCAATAAAAAAGTCTGTACTCAGTCTTGTTTGAGAGTTAGAATTCAAAATTTTCCAAAGATTTCTATTACCTAACTTTAATTCCTATTACCCAGTGGACTCAATACATTATTCCCTGATTTTACACAATTCCAAGGAGCAAATTTATAGCACTGTGCTCCTGGAACCAAGTATATATAGAAGGAACTAGATTTGTCAAAGGAAATTTGCTACTTTTAACTTTTCTCTAGTCATACAATAACTAATCATTAAAGTCTGCTTGTGTGGTACTGGTATCCTTACATTTTGCCTTTATCAGTCTAGAGAATGGGCTGTAGATTTGCTTACTGGCTTCTAGAGTTTTCTCCAACACATTTTTACAAATGTGCATATTGTCATATTTGCATAATACGTGAGATGCAGAAAATCAACTGCAAAGGAAACATAACATTCAATTTTGTGCTCTCAGAGTCTTATGTGCATGGTCTAACTTAGATCAACTACACACACCTTAAAGAGTAAAACTTGTCTTCGTGATTCATGTAACACAAAGGTGGCTTCATCTGTTTTAACCCATATTGGAATATTCATCCGTGATGTTACATTCAGAGAATTTACAGTGAAATGCTTTCAATTATAAGTATTTATGGTACATGTTATAGAATAGCATAATCTAAAAATATGTTTATAGATAAACTCATAAAATACCTAGACTCCAGGCTTGGCTAGAATGTTAAAGTATGAAATATACAATCTCAAAATGGCAGAAATCAAATTGCCAAGGTATTCTCTGATTCATTTTATAGAATGAAACAGCACTTTCATTATTAAATGCTTACAAACATAATAAGCCATATATCAATTGTTTCATATGCATTAAAGTATATAAACCAAAATAGATTGCTCTGAAAACTGTTACATTTATTTGTCAGTCAAAAGCGTATTTAGATTTCAGCCTAGCAATTTGAAAATATTAATCAAATGTAGTATTTATGGGAAATTTAAAAAACTTCAATAGGTGACTATATTAAAATTTTTTTCTTTTTGTAAAAAGTATTTTGGGGTTGAATAAAAGAAACTGAAAATTCACGTAGACATTCTCCAAGTATGGAAAATAAGGAAGGTGCATATCCCCCTACCGTTTGGAATAATTTGCTGTCATTTGGGGATGCCTTGACAGACCCATTGATACAGCAACAGAAAAAATAAAATGCAAAGCGATAGTTGAGTATCTGAAATTATTACTGTTCCCGTAAGTGAGAACAATAAAACTTAGGTGGGTAAGGCATTTTGACTAAACGTGGTGATTTCCTCCATCTTCTTCAATCTTTAACTTTTCCAGATCACAGATGCCGCTTGCCCTGGAGGCTTTGGCCAAAGGACAGGAGATTACAAAACAAGATAGTGGGTGAGTCATGAGAATTGTAGTAAAGAGCTTATCATGCTTTTTCTGAAATATCCTTTTACTATGAAAACAGAGGAGGGAAATCTTTAAATTGAACAGCCTTAGTCAGAAAAGAAAGGCATCATACACGTTTAGGTTTCATTTTCAAAACAAGATTGCTTTGTATAACTATAGAATCCAGTAACACACACACAAATGTTTCTTTGGGTTAATATGAAAGCAAACCCTACCATGCTTAGTAGCACAATTTCCTCCTTTTTCAGAATTACTTACAGTAAAAGGTGAAGACGGGTAGTTCCTTCTTCCTGTTGCTGATGCCCACTCTGAATTACTTCGGAAGGATTCTGGAAGGATAATATTAATTCAAATTTCAACAACTATCCCCTATTTTACAAAATGATTGCTTCTGTTTTATATCATTTTATCCCAGAAACCCCATGGCATAGTTTGGGTAGGTGTTGTTATCATTCCTAAGGTACAGATGAGGAACCAGAAGTTTGAAGGGGTTAAGTGACTTACCCAAGGTCACGTGCTACACCTGTCACTCAGGACTCTGTTCCTGGACCCATCCTCTTCTAAGCCTCCAACGAACTTCCACATAAAGGATAATTCCCTCCCCTCATATACACAACACAACTTTTGAAAGTTTGTGAAAAATATTTGGAACATATGTATTATACTTGAAAATCCCTTTATTCTTTTTTCCAGCAACTAAGTCATTTTCCTCTCTCAAAAAGCTCATCAAGCTTTTAAGGTACCCCAAGAATTGTTCTCAAGGTTGTTCTCAAGTGGGAAATTTATGGAGAGCTATTTTAACAAAGCAAAATTAAGCTTCTGTCTTCTGCCTGTTATCATTCAAACATCTAAGAATGAGTGATATAAACCCCTATATTGAAATAATGAGAGCAGATGCTGTAAATCTGCTTTGTCCTATAGAGTATCCACTAACCGTATGTGGCTATTAAAATTTAAATTAATTTTAATAAGTTAAATGACATAAAAATAGCAGTTCCTCCATCACACTAACCATATTTCAAGGATTTTATAGCCACAAGGGGCTAGTGCCTATTGTATTGGGCACCACAAATATAGAACATTTCCATCATGGCAAAAAGTTCTATTGGCCAGTGTTGGTCTAAATTCTAGCTGTTATCAGTGTCAGCCTCCTTCCTTCTCAAGCAACTCAAACTCAATGATGCTGTCCTGTGGACTGAATGGCATCGTGTGTGTGTGTGTGTGTGTGTGTGTGTGTGTGTGTAAAATGAACCATGATTCTATTCTCCCAAACAATGCTAGGAAAAACAGCAAGTCACAGATAAATATGGGCTATTTATGTGGCTTCTCTTGATGTGGGAAGAAACCAAAATCTTTCTGTTAATATCAGTCAACCCTTCAGACCATTTCAGTGACACACTGTTATATTATCACTGTATATGTGTGTGTATGTGTATATATATGTACACCCACACACATCTTTACATTAGCAGCTCGTATGATAGAACACACTGATGCTGAGCAGAGAACCTCGAGTTTCTGAGGTTTTGTGGATACGGAGATCAAATGAGAGGGCTTAGCCTTTGGAGATGGGTTGTTCGGGGCAGGTACCAGGGGGAATGATCCGTCCCGTGAGAGAGGCTCATGCAAAAAAGCCAGCGTGGTACAAGGAGTATCCAGGGAATATGCTGCATCAGCTTCACCTGTGGATTCTCTCGAAGGAACCAGATAGCTGACTTGGCTGGAAGAGTGAAAATAGGGAGGAGAAAGATGAAAAACTCTGTAGAAAGGACTGAATGTTGTTCTTACTGAGCTGTCTGTCACAGATGGCCAGGCATTCCTGAACTTTTAAAGTAGGTTAATCTGAAGAGGCAGTGGTTTGGGGAACAGGAACGCATTCAGGCCAGAACCCTCCATCTGCCACCTTCTATCTCTCTAGCTTTGGCCACATTTAACCTCTGTGAGCCTTAGTTTCAAATCTGATTTGTTCTACTGAAGGCTAACCTCGTAAAAAGCGTAGTATAACAAAAGGAGAGGAATACAAAGAACTCACACAAATAGATAATTATCCTATAATTCCATGAATCTGATGACAGACATAGGCACAGTCTTGAAAGACTTCGTGGTGGAGGAAGTGGTATCTGGGCTAAATCATTAAGGATGAACAGCAGTTTAGGAAGGAATAGGTAGTTCATGGAGAAAAGAGCATGAATAAAGAATGGAGAAAAATATATGGCTATGAAAAAATTTATATATAAAAAGAAATCCTTCCCCAGTTTGGAAAAAGAGAGAGATTTATAAAATAGAAAAACACTCCATGCCTGAACAGGTAAAGAGTTAAAGAAAGTAGAGAAAAAAATATTGTTTAAAAAGGAAAGAAAAAAAAAAAAGGAGTGACTGGAGATCCCAAATAAATTCCTTTCCCACCAAGAAAAGCCTTTTCTTTCTTTACATTCTGCTTCTGCCTTTGTGGTTTATTTGCAACTGCACAAGACCACTTAGCAGCTGTGTTCATAGAAACTCCTTCTCCTTTCTGGTGGGACAGGTTGCACCAGCGAATCTCTGATACAGACAGACAAGGCAGGCAACTCTTTCAGATCCCAGTAGCAGCAACCCCTCCCCGCCTGCACGCGCACACACACACACACACACACACACACACACACACACACACACACACACACACGCAGGGCCCTGCCTGTGTGATCCCCTTCCCCCGGCACTGGGAATCCCTCTCAAAATTAAGGCTGAGCAATGTTTGACCCCTCTCTGGTATGGCCAGTGCAAATTTTCGAGAGAGAAGCTTCTCTTGGATTCCCTTAGATGTCAATGCTAATCAGAAACTACAGACTTACTATCACCTCCTTCTGAATCTAGATGTCTCATGAGGCTTCAGTTTTTGGTGTCTAGACATGTATTATTTGGAACCACAGGGTCCCTGGGTAATGTTCAGAGAACAGCAACTCACTATCTGACCCCTAGAGAGAGACTCCGTGTGAGTCATCGACCCATTCCCCTGAGGAAATGTTCTTTCTGGAAGCAGGGAATGAGACGCTCTCATGAAGAGTTGTCCCACCTGGGGGTCTCCATTTAATTTTTTATTAACAACAACCAAAAAAAAACCCTGAAAAACACTAATTCATTTCTGACACGATTTGCTATTTATTATTTGTGACACTTAAACAACAAGCTTTAAATTAAGGCTCCCTGAGAATGTTAGATTAAAAGAAAGATATTCATATTCCCCCTGGGATTGTCAGTGGCTAGGGAGTGGTGGAGAGAGAAGGTCTATATTCATCATCATGCTCTCTTTACTCTCTCCTCTGCCACTTCTGCCATCCAGAAGCAGGAGGGACAGATCAGCATCACCACATTCACATTTAGGGAGGGCACTTGGGTCAACGGCAAATGTCAATAAACTTTGGTCTGCAGGCCAAATCCAGTCCGTCATCTGTTTTTATAAATACAGTCATCCCTTGGTATCCACTGGGGATTGGTTTCAGGACCACCTGAGGATACCAAAATCTGTGGATGCTTAAGTGCCTTATATAAAATGGCAGAATACAGGCATACCTCATTTTATTGCGCACCTCTTATTGAACTTTGAAAATACTGCATTTTCTACAAATTGAAGGTTTGTGGCAACCCTGTATTGAGCAAGTCTATCAGCACCATTTTTCCCACAGTGCTGTTCATTGCAGGTCTCTCCATCACATTTTGATAATTATCACAATATTACACTTCTATTTTCATATCTTCCCAAATACGTTAAATCATCTCTACTTATAATACCTAATACAATGTAATTTCTATGTAAATAGTTGCAAATACAATGTAGATACTATGTAAATAGTTGCTGGCGTGTGGCAAATTGAAGGTTTGCTTTTTTGGAACTTTCTGGAATTTTTAAAAAATATTTTTAATACTCGGTTGAATCCACAGATGCAGAACCTGCAGATATAGAGGGATAACTGTAAAGTTTAATTGCAGCACAGCCATACTCATTTGTTTACATGTCACCTACAGCAGCCATCATGCTGGTAAAGTTGAGCAATTGCCACAGAGACCATATATGACCCACAAAGTCTAAGACATTTACTATCTGGCCCTTTCCAAAAAAGTTTGACTTGATCTAAGGTAAAGTAGAGACACACATGGGGAACAGTCTGCTCAATATTTACCACATTTTGGTTCATTTGACAAATATTTGTGAAGAACTTCCTGGGTGGGAGGCTCTGAGGATACAACAGGGAACAGAACCCGCAGAGTCGTTTGCTTCACAAAGTTCACGGTTTTCTCAGGCTTTATTGTAATGGTCCCTGTTCAACTTTTTTTTCTTCTTCTATGTTTGTTAAATACAAGCTAGTATTACAATACAGTAATAGGCATGGAATAGGGTATCAACTAGAGTTACTAAATACAGGATGCCCAGTTAAATTCAGCAAACATGTACTACATTGAAATAGCTACTATGAACAAAGCCAAATGCTGTAATATTATCCTTCCTCTGAATAGGACATCAAGAGAGGGCCAAAGAGAAGTGTTCTGTACATGTTGGGTGTTTTTATCCCATTATCAAGCAGACAGAGGTTAGTAATGGATAGAGGTGACTGATGGGCTTTAACCAGGAGGACAAAGCCATCTCTGTGTAGATGTATGTGTCAAGCTATTTTAAAATGATGCTAACAAATATTCCATTTAAAAAAGCAGTAGTAACAAGGGGAGATATTAAAAAAAAAAAGAAGAAGAAGAGAAAGCTCTTTCCTCCTTTCTGGTAGAAGGGAGAGAAGAGAAACCTGTACGTAGTGCATAGAGGAAAAAACCAAGTTGAATAATTCATGAGTGTTGAGAAATGTGAGGAGTGCTCATGTGTACAAGTCTCATACTGAACACACCTGGCTTAACAAATCTTGGATCTTAGTCTTGTGATAACAAGAAGAAAGAATGGAGGGGAGAAAATGTGGTGGGGGCTGAACTTGTCACATATGTATAAAATCTAAACCCAGAGTGTTCACATGGGCAGAATGGAAACCCTTCTAGCAGCATGACAGTGAGTCCTGCACAGTCAGTCCCTGGAGATAGAGAGCATGCAAAAGGTCACGTGGTATTTGCCATCTAAAATGGATGAAAGCGTTACTCCATTTCATCAAACTAGTATTTGTGTTTACAGGCATCGGTAGATATTTAACTCACACACAGAGATAATATATAAAACCAAACATAGAGACAGAGTTTGTTGTGAGCATTGAAAAAATCAAACCTGGACTACATTAGCTAAATCTTAAGCAATCCTTAAATTTAAAACATAAATAAGAAGTGGCTTGTTTTCAGGTCATCCCTGAAGGATTTTCATCAGGCCTTCAGTTTGTCACAGTAGCAGACTGCAGATTTTTCCTCCCAAGCATTTCCCAAGAAGGATTTTCTGATTTGTCACACATGTTCCCATTCATTGGTCCAGTGCCCTGGCAGAACCAGAGATTCTAAACTTGTCCGGAAAAGGGTTTCATAATTCATCATGCATACCACTCTCCTTGGCGCCAAGAGCAGTGGCCTGTTCCAAGTGCATGCTCTTGGACATTCACGGTTGACTAAAGGGACCAGATTTTTGATAAACTAATGTAGGACAAAGGGAAAGAGCCTGACAGCACAGGGCCTGCGGCTGAGATAGAGGAGGGAGAAAGAGAGAGACAGGGAATGAGGCTGTGGTGCGAGGGGCAGGTGGGGCTCCACTTGATGGCTATCCCATGAGACAAATGTGTGACTGCACTGGTTGAGGAAGGTTGCTCCCTGCAGTAAGGGGGGTAGGGAGGGGGTGGGGAGTACTAGAAGAATAGTGAGATGTTTGGAAGGATGAGAGAGAAGGACAGGAAAAAGGGGAAAGGAGAGCCTGGTGAGAGAGCCAGTGTTCCAGGACAGATGGTTTTGGAAAACATGGTGCCTACCAGCCAGCCCAGGAAGTTCATATTGAGGGCCATCTTCGGTACGAGGTGACCATTCACCTTGGCTTTGATGAGGCTGGGCAAGAGGGGATGGAAATGGTGCACGGGGCCCATATCATGCTAACATTCTTTGAGAGTGCCAATTTGTCTACAGAGGTAAGACATTCTGAAAAGTTTCCCATTTCCACTGTGTTCGTAATGATTTCAGCAGTGAACCATTTAAATTCAAAATTAAGATTTACTTTGTTTGAAATGTTTCACCTTAGAAAGCTGCAGCAGAATCATAAGAAAAGGAATATGTTTAACTATTGTTCAATCTAAGTATTCAGTCAGCCTTCTCCTCCTTCTGAATATTCAAATTGGAGAGCCACAGAGGACAAAGAGAAAAATAAATGCATTTCTGATAGAAAACGCAAATTAATGCCTGCATTCTGCCTAAATTCCTCCAATATATCCTTTCAGTTGTTTTCTTTCATCACCATCTAACTAGAAAACTTACATAAATTTTGTTTTGTTGGTAGGTGAGTGGGAGTCTCTTTGTAAATTTTCTTATTTAAAAAACATTATATTGATAATTAAAGAAATGCAAATTAAAGCTGCAAAATAACAATACCCCTGCCAAAATGGTGAAGATCCAAAACATTGATAATTCTCCAGATTGGTATAGTTGTGACAAAACAGAAACTCCATACAGTCTTGATGGCCTTATTAAATAATATTACAGTTTGGACTGACAATTTGAAAATTTATCTACACTCTAAATCCATTTCTCCCAAGAATTTTACATCACTTGATTTACTCTATAGAAATAGTTGCCCAGTTGATCACACATATATGAACAAAGCGGTTCACTGCTGAATATTTCATAGGTGCAAAGATCTAGAAATGATTAAAATGTTCACCATGAGAGAACTGGTTTATTACATTATGGTACCTCCTTTCAACAAAAATCCTGAACAGCCTTTAAAGGAATGAGCTACAATATGCTTCTGCATATATTATATAGCCTTTCAATATATTAGATGGGGGATGGGCAAGGGGAAAAGGTCACAGAATAGCATTATAATATGATGATTCTAATCTTATTTTAAAAAACATTATCAGTGGATAGATTTCATGAATATTTTACAGAATTGTTATGCAAAGGAAACATCTGCTAGGATTCACAACAAAGTGTAAGCAGTGGCTACTTCTGGAAAGCAGCAGGTGGAGTTTGGCAGAGATGGGGGACTTTTACTTTCTTTTCTTACTCCACTGTATTTTTCCTTTGTTTTTATAGGCCTGTGTGATTTCATAATTCAAGAAGGTCGATGTATATACTCAGATATTTTAGTTTACTTCTTCTCTGGAAAATCCCAGGATTTGCAGATCCTCCCAGGTAAGAGTCATCATATCTGAAAAATGCAACGTTTTACCATTCAGTACTGATCCTGTTACTTTCTTTCAGTGATTTCTACTTCAGCCTCCCAGAAGTCCCTGGAATTCATAGCATCCTCTCAATTCAGCTGTCCTGTCCCTTCTCCATTCCTTCACCGTAGGCCCCTCTACCAGCGTCATATGCAAGCCTTTAGGGATTCTCATACAGAAAGCAGGGTGAAATTCCAACCCTCACTTCCGAACTCTCACCATGGCAAAACTCTGCAAATTTTATCTCCAGTAATAAAGGTTGATGATCTACCATTATATAAGAACCATTGTTAGATCATAAAATAGTAGATCTAGAAAGCTAACATTACCCAGGTGGGTGGGTGGTACTCAACCTTCACTGCATGATAGAAACACCTGAGGAGTTTTGAAAGCATAGAGACGCTTGGGCTACCCCCAGACCAACCAAAACAAAGTCTATTTTGGAACCTTATCTAATCCCTTATCAGAAAGGTAAGGATACTGAGTAGCAGAGAGGATGAATGACTTGCCAAAGGTCATTCATGTGTCGGTTGGAAGACATGTTATTGACCAGATTTTAATTGCTTGTCTAAGATGCATGGTAATAAATAACCCAGATACTGGAATTAAGCATACACTTTTTATTAAAATTAGAAAATCAGAAGGTATATTTTCTATTCTGAGATATATACTGCTTGAAAAGTACTATTATTAATGACACTAGTCCATGTTAGTCCAATATTAGAAAAATAGATCTCATGTTGCCTTGATTGTAAATAAATAATTTCTCAGAACATTGTGTCTAGAAGAGTTTAATTGCCCTAATGGCTTGCATCATAACTCATCACCCCATCAAACACATCAATACAAAGGCTCAACAGTAGATTTAAATGTCTTAATAAAAGAATATTATAACGACCTATATTATCTCTGTTTATAGCTCAGCATAAATTAGGTCAGAAAAGTAATTTTGAAAATCATCCCCATATGTTTAAATCTAGAAAACCATCCAAAATTAATCAAATTCCCACAGGGATTAATGCACAAGTCTTAAGTTTTTGAATTGTTCTGCAAACAAATCCCAGGGCATGCCTAATGATTATGAATATCTTTAAGAAGCCATTTTTCTCTCACAAATATTTGTGTCTCAACCTTTTAAACAGTGAAGAATTTGAATTCACTTCAAGTTTTCATACTAAAAGTAAAGGCACCTCTCCAAGCCAGACATACACACATCATTCTTGCACAGCTCAGAAATCATAGTTGTTCAGCTTTTCCCTCAAAGGAGTTTGGGAACCAGAGTTTGCTATTGAAACCAAGAAGGACGGGGCTCCTGGGCATGAAAGCCTTTTTGTCCCCAGTTTCTTGTAGGCAAGACTCCAGCCTCCATGACCTTCCCTGAGTTGCAAAGGGCAGATTCGAACAGTTGCTAATCGAGGGAGGGGCAGCCAAGAAACCACCTGAGGCAAGATTATGGGGACCAGAGAAGTTCATCAAGATTAGGAGACCAACCACCTGAGACGAGATTAAGGGAGTGCAGGCCCTGCACACACCCTAATCTTATCAGCAAGCCCACCCTTGAACTATTGCTATAAAACTCCTCACCAAACCCTCCTGGGTTGGGACACATAGTTTTTGAGGGCAGGAGTCCACTGTGTCCCCCTTTGCTGGAAAACCAATAAGGCTATTCTTTCCTGCTTCACCCAAAACTTTGTCTCGTAGATCCAATTTGGCACCAGTGCAGAGAGGCTGAGCTTTCGGCTTCCTTATTGATGATTCTCAAGCAAAGTTCTAAAATTTCTCCTGTAGTAGTCCCAGCTTCAAGGTCTCAAATACCTGCTTCATGAAGCCTGTGTCATAAGCAATACTCTCAGTTGACTAAGAGAGAATCTTTAAAGGAAAGACTCTAACCCTTTTAAAAACAGTTAACTCTTTGGGATATCTTTTATCAAATACGTCTTAATCTAAACGTGGCTCAAGCTAGGACAAAGGGTATCAGGCAAGAAAGGAAGAAAACTCCATGGTGGAATCATAACACACTTATGTCCGCAGAAATTGGAAAGTTCGTTTCTAGCACTTGTCTTAACATGTATGAATCAGGCATTCTAAAAATATAGGAAGTGTCTTTGATCTGCTGCTGCTTTTTGTTTTTTTCAGAGAAAACATCAATCCTAATGAACTTTTCAAACTTCTCCGTGAACAATGTAAATAAAGCTAGATTCCAGCTTTAAGCAGTAAGTCCTTACAATTTCCTTCTCTTTGAATAAGGACACTTTAGTCACTGCCCTGAGAGAATTCATTATCTTGTTGTTGTTTTGTTTTAAAAATTCTTTGTTTTTGTTTATCTTTGTTTTTGTTTATTGTTTCCCCACATGAGGAAATAGTTAACTTAAAAATGAGTTACTATTGGTGTAGTTGGGGCAGCCTCATTAAATCTTTCAGAACATTAAATTCTCCATCTTTTACTTTCCTTTCAATAATATGATAAATCCTGTGGGTCTTTGCCTGAGCTAAACAATGTGGCATTTATTTATTCAAAAACATTTCCCAAGAACCACCTAAAAAAGTTTCTAAATGTCTTAATAATATTATCCTAATCCATCATGTTGCTCACTATTTGCATAGTCATTTCATTGGATAGTTTATGATAAATGGAAGTGAAAGGATTTTCTTACACTGCCATTTTTCACAAAGCTTGCTTTCTTATTAGAACAACATTAGAGGCAGTTTCCTTCTGAGACCCCTTCAGTTAGTTTCAATTTTCTAAAGAGATATGGGGCTGCCCTGGCAGACTGCTGGTCTTATATACTGATCTATCCTCCTCTGTTAAGCTCCCTTCCCACACTGACTTCCTGAAGACCATCTTCTGGAAAAAATAATCATGAAAATTCCCATTCAAATCTACGCAGCCAAGAGCACAAGTGCTCAAGATTCTGTCACACTCAAAGCTTCTATGAGTCATTGTACTTCTTTTGTCACCTCTTCCCAAGTACCTTATGACTAATATGGCCTGTCCAAACTTCCCACGGCATATTCTTCAATGTCTAAAGAACATTATTGTTATGGGCTCAATTATGTTCCCCCAAAATGTGTATGTTGAAGTCCTATTCTCCAGTACCTCAGAATGTGACTGTATTTGGAAATAAGGTCTTTAAAGAGGTAATTAAGGTAAAATGAGATTATATGGGTGGGTCCTAATCCAATATGACTGGTGTCCTTATAAGAAGAGGAGATTCGGTAAGACACAGACATGCACAGAGGGAAGACCATGTGAAATCATAGAGAGAAGCTAGCCATCTACAAGCCAAGGAGAGAAGCCTCAGAGGAAACCCTGCCAAAACCTCGATCTCAGATTTCTAGCCTCCAGAACTGGGAGAAAATACATTTCTGTTGCTGAAACCTCTTAGACAACTGTATTTTGTTATGGCAGCTCTAACAAACTAATACAAATATTTTTCTGTAATTCAAGTTTTAGCACCTATTTGAGGTCAAGGGGAAATGTGGGGAAAAGTAAGACTGGAAAGAAGGACTGGGTCAAGATCAGATATAGTCTTCAGGTATGGGAAGGAATTAGAATTTTATTCTAAATGAGATAGAGGGGGGAATATGGAATTCAACAATATGTACAAGCCCCTTTGAGAAAGTAAGATTTGAGCAGCTTTGATAGGCAATGATGTCAGCCAGACATGCAGTGGATTAAAAAATGTCTAAATGGGTGGTAAGACCATGGACTCAGGGAACATAGGTGATGAAACTACCTATGTCTTTCCTCTAACAAAAACCCGTGTCACACTAGTTGGTATTTAATATGAGAAATGCAATACAAGTTTAATGCCTTGATCTAATATAAACAATTCTGCTTCCTCAGTGAAAAAAGAAGCAGCAGTCCCCTGACAAATGACTTACCCCTACCACCAAAACAAGCACATTCTTTTCTCTTGTAAAGTTGACTACTTGTAGGACAAGTTATAATTTATCCACATCTTACTTACATTTAGGATAGCCTAAAAATTTTTTCCCTAGAGACTGATATTTATGGACTTGCATCATTATGCTAAATAGATGTAGAATGTTAGGAAACTGTAGGTCTGAAGATTCAATTTTCTTTTGCCATTAGGCATTAGGTGCCATTAGCCTTACATCCCTAGTCATTGTACTTCACAAGTGAAAACTAAAAATCATATTTGTGCTACCTTGTAAATTTTCTTTCTCACATCCAAATTCTCAGATGATTATGTGAAACCTTAAATAGGTCATAATAATGGCCAGAGATTATCATCTGCTTGCCAGTACAATCTTGGAAGATAGCACTGAGCTTTATAAATAGTAACTTTTTTTCAACTCACCTGCCTGAAAGTAGTCATAATACAATTGGGATTTCACTTGAAAGTTGCATGATAGCCAGAATCAAATCTCCAAGGTTTCCTGAGATGTTGTCAAAGTATATTAAACATTGGCTATTGTTTTGCTA
This sequence comes from Balaenoptera physalus, assembly GCF_965194825.1. Lineage (NCBI taxonomy): Eukaryota > Metazoa > Chordata > Mammalia > Artiodactyla > Balaenopteridae > Balaenoptera > Balaenoptera physalus. Next base: position 28,872,604 of record NC_138892.1, on the reverse strand, counting down.
TTTGGTAGGTTGGTCTAATTGAAACTCCGTGAGATAAGGTATGCAAAATGCTTAGCACAATGTCTGGTGGACACTCAAAAAATGTGTAGTGAATGAGTTATTAAATGAGTAAATGAATATATCATAGTTAGAGCAAGAATGCGGCTGGTTATCAAGGAAACTGAAACCATGTCCTTAAAGGTTGTCAGGAACCATATCTTTTCTCTGCCATTATTTCAGCTTCATTGTTCTTCTCCACTACCTGGCTTTCTCTGCCGCTCTGTTCCCCTGGGTTTCCTAGTGCTCCTGAGTTTAAATCTTTTAACATGTCAATATATTATTATTTATCCACCCCTCAGAGACTGTTTCTTGTTCCCAGTGCTAAATCTCTGGGGTGATCTGACGGGTTCAGCTTAAATCAAATGTCCACCCAAGGTCCAACTGGCCTTCACTAGGAGAATGGGTTTGCACATGAAAATCATGGCTCCTGTGTAAATTACCTAAGTAAATGGAAGACCAGTTCCCAGAGAAAAAGGAATTGTTTTAAGTTGGGCAGATAACCAAACGATGTCTTCTGATGATTGATGGTGGGGAGGGAAGTGAAATTTTACTGAAAGACGAATAAATGAAAGGACATCAGGACGAGATGCAGAGGAAAGATGAGAAAATGATGACTTCGAATCAAAATGGAAGAAGGAGATTTGGAGTCAATATCACAGAAGAATCATTCATAATTTAGTGTGTCATCTCTCTGCTCATGGTCGCATAGGAACTTTAAGTTTTGCCAAATATACATGTTTCAAATTAATTGTATTTTGGAAATTCTATTATATTCATCTCACTATGATATATGTGATTTGTTGTCAAGAAATATATACACAGAGTATGTACTTACATGAGGATCAGGAAAAGTGAAATCAACTATGAATATCTTTACACTTTCTATTCCTTCTTGTACATTTGTTAATCAAGAGTAGCACGATAATCCATTTCAGAATACATTTTGACATTCCTTCATTATTGAATGAGAGTAGCTTATATATATATTTTTTAATCAGCTGAACTTTGGTTTCTGCTGAAGCAGCTGAGAATCCAAGATGCTCTAGGCTACAAGCTGAAGTTTGGAAAAAATTCAACCTGCTGACTTTTATCCTCTCTTTTGGACAAGATGGCTATGGGTAATTTGGGCCTCTGGCTATAAAACATGAACCTGTCTATCTGCATTATTAATGGATGCTTGATGGGATGAGCCAACAGTGACTTTGGTTTCTTTGCAAAGAGACTGAAAGGAAATTTCTTGAAATGGAAAAAGTCAAACGGACAGAAATATGGTGATAATAACAACGAACATTTGTAGCTTGCTTATGATGTTCCAGGCACTGTGTTAAGTACTTGTAATGATTCATTTGATGTAATATGTACAATTAACCTATGGCATGGATACTATCATTCCTGCATTTTAAAGGTTAGAAAACCAAGGCTTAAAGAAGCTGAGTAGCTACTCAAGATTACAGCAACTGGGAATAGGGTAGAACTGCAATTTCGTTACAGGTAATATAACTTTAGAACCATCATTCTCCTATAGATCTTAACTTACAGCTTTACTGCATCCTTCATGTTGAGGACTAAGTTCCTGGCAGAGCCAACAAGTCATGAAAGTACTGGGGCTGAAATTTCTCTCTCTGGGCTGAACTATTCCTTGAATTTTTAAAGCATGAGATGAGGAGAGGGACATAGCATAAATGATGCTGAATACAGATACAACTAAAAGCACTTTTAAAAATCCCCAAAACAAAACAGTTGAAAAGTTTCACATGCACTTATTCCCTGGTTAATATATTACACCAACAGCTTTTAGATATTACTCGCATTTCAGCTGTTTCAATTTTTCTGAGCCCTAAAGCTGGAATTTCTCATTCACAGATAGGGGGAGAAGCAGCAGGGAGAAGCTAATAGAAGGGTTATACCAAGACTATATTAATTCTCCACAGGAAACACCAAGGAAATACTCCATAAGAGGAGAGAAAACTTCTGACCTTTCTTCCTCTCTTACTACATAAAAGGGGAAGAATATTCTGGGTAGATTGTAAACCCAGATGCACATTTACTTACAACCTCCAACCATTCATAATAAAAATCCAACTATGACATGTATCCATGGTGAAATCATACTAAAACTTTCTTTTGCTTTATTTTGGATAGAAATGGGCATTCTTCTCCTTAATCTATGTATATACAGTTATCCCTTGGTATCCACAGGGGATTGGTTCTAGGACCCCCCAGGATACCAAAATCCGAGGATGCTCAAGTCCCTTTTATAAAATGGTGTAGTGTTTGCATATAATCTAGGCACATCCTCCCATATACAGTCCGTATCTACAGGTTTCACATCCGCAGATATGGAGGGCCGGCTATACTCATTGTTCTATATCATTTTATAAAAGGGACTTGAACACCTGTGGATTTTGGCATCCACTGGGGCTCCTGAAACTATCCCCCATGGATAAAGACGGATGACTATACTTTAAATCATCTCTAGATTACTTATAATACTTAATACAATGTACATGCTATGTAAATAGTTGCCAGTGCACAGAGAATTCAAGTTTTCCTTTTTGGAAATTTCTGGAATTCTTAAAAATATTTTTGATCTAAGGTTGGCTGAAACTGCAAAGGCAGAACTCATGGATACAGAAGACCAACTGTAAATATGGCTATGGCTCTATAAATATACAGATATATCAAAAATACTCTGAACAAAAAAGGAATTTGCATATTTTCCATATTTTTATCATTTCTGAATGAGATAGGCAGATATCTTACAGCTGGGGTCTCTGTGACCTTGATAGTCATACTTTGCTTAAAATAATGGTCATACTTTATTATTTCACCTATTCTTAAAAGAAGAAAAATACCAATACATGGGTGTTCCAGGAATTTCAGGCCCATCTGTTTATTTTCCCAGTGGTATCCATACACTTCCCTCACACAGCTTCTGGATGTGCTCCTAGGGTGTGAATATGGGAACAGAGAGGAGACAGAGCCCTCTCGCAGAGGCTCACTAAATGTGGGATGAGAGGAACAGAGCAAAGAGATTTTCATGGAGAAGAGCAGATGGTTTTGGTTTTAGAAGTTAAAACCCAAATCCTGAACCACAAATTCTTTTAACCCTACCGCAGAAGTCTTCATCCTGAATACTCTCTTTGGTCTTAAAGTAAACAGTACTCATCCTAAGCCTTCTTCAAATGCACATTTTTTCCCTAGGCTAATGTGCAGATTCAGAATTGGAAAACATAATTAAATTGTATCATATCAAGTATTTTTAAGTATTTTATAATACAAATTTGAATGTGTTTATTTAGCTATGCTTCTTTGCATTATTTTTTAATGATTGCTTTGGAATTACAATATACACCTCTAACTTTTCAGTCTTCTTAGAGTTAACATTGTACAGAAATTTTCAACCGTATAGGTCCATTCACCCCTTTCCCTGTCCTTTATAATTGTCATATTCATTACATCTTCACACAGTAAATACCTCATAGACAATAATGTAACTTTTCCTTTTAAGTAAGTCACATATATTTTAAAGAAATTAAGAATAAAATAGTCTTTATGTTTAGCCAGACCTTTTCTAATGCTGTTAATTGCTTTCTGAAGATCTGAGTTTGTATCTGCTTTCATTTCCCCTAATTCTGAAGAATTTCTTTTAGCCTTTTTTTGTAGCACAGGTCTGATTGGTAATTGATTCTCTTTATTTTTCTTTTATGTAAGAAGTTCTTTATTTTGTGCTATTTCTTGAAGTATATTTCTATTTTTTTTCCTGAATATAGAATTCTGGGTTGAAGTTTCACTCTTTCAGCACTGTGTTACACTGTCGTTACACTGTCTTATGGCCTTCATAGTTTTGTTGAGAAATTAGCAAAACTTGATCACTGATCCACTATGTATAATGTGTCATTTTTCTTTGGCTGCTCTCAAGACTTTCTTCTCGACTTTGACTTTCTACCAGATTGACTCTGATGTGCATAAGCGTGGCTTGCTTTGCATTTGCCATTTCTAGATTCACTGAGCTTCTTACATCTGAAAATTTATGTCTTTCACCAAATTGGTAAAAATTTTGGCCATTATTTCTTAAAATATATTTACTACCCTATTCTTCCTTCTCCTTTGGGAACTCCAATTACATATATATTACACATATTATACCTTTTTATATTGTTCCTCAGGTCCCTGGAACTCTGTTTTGTTTTATTTTGTTTTGTTCCCCAGAATGAATAACTTATATTGTTCAATATTAAAGTTTACTAACTTATTTCTCTATCTTTTCTATTCTCCTGTTAGCCTATCCAGTATATTTTAATTTTAGATTGGAAGTTTTTATTTATAGAATTTACATATGGTTCTTTGATATATTTTAAATTTATCTGCTGAGTTTTCTATTTGTCATTTCTTATGTGTATATTTTCCTTTGTTTTATTGTGCTGCTTTAAATTCCCTAGTCTGCTAATTCCAACATCTGGTTATTCTTTGCACTGGTCTTGGTTGATTGTCTTTTCTCTTGAAGCTGACCCATACTTTCCCAAATCTGTGTACATCAAATAATCTTGAATTGTGTCCTGAACATAGTGAGTGATCCAATAATGATTTTTCTTGTTCTTATTTTAGCAAGTAATTAATTTTATTGCTCTCAAACTGGAAATTCTGTCTTTTGAGTGGCAACTAAAATATCAGTTTTATTCTTTCATCCTCAGTTGGACTGCTTTAAGTCTGTCCCACAAATGTATTATTTCAGGAGTCAGTCTAAGGTCTGGGCAGAATGTATACACAGAATTTGGAACCTCTCATTTCTGGCTCTCTTCTTTCCTGGATTCCCCTTCCCTTCACTTTCCCAGCAGCTGTGCTTTCCCTGATCTCTGTCCTCTCATTTTTCAGGGCAAAAGACTGATTCCACGTGTAAAAATGGGACATTCACCCATGTCATTCCATTTACCCAAGGGTCAACTTCTGCCCAGAATTTGTTCAACTTTCTTTATTCTCCAATACAGTAAAAATTATTCTTAAAATTTTGTCCAGAGTTATAATTATTATCTATAAGAGGGTTAGGTAAGAGATTACTAGGCCACACCAGAGATCAAACTCAAGGTTATATTGATATAATGTAGACACTGGTTGCTTTTATTATTTCTTTCTTTCTCCTCTTCTTTTATTTTTTTTAATTGCGTTATTTGATTGTAGAAACAAACTTTAAAGAACATAGTTTGATGATTTTGGGGGGGGTTGTGTTGTTATTTTAGTTATTCATCTCTTTTTTAATGAAATGGGTAGTCTCTCTTCTTAAATATACGAGGCAAATTTACTATGAAAATCGAAGTGTTTGAAGAGATGTAATCAAAGAAAAGGAAACGGCACAACAGAGTAGAGTAGGAGTTAATTCCAAATACATTGATGGCACATCAGATGACAGAGAAGTGGTAAATGTGAGAAAAGAGAACCAGGAAGAATTTGGCCAGCACTCAAACCCAGGTGTGAATTACTCCAAGGTGCACACTCTTGCCCACCCATGCTATACTGAGGAAGACTATTAAAACTGAAGATGGGAAAATACCATTTAACATGGAGGAGAAAAGAGAAGCCAGTGAATATTTTTTTTTCAAAGAATGTGAGGAAATTAGCAAAAAAAAAAAATTATTTTAGAAAATGGCGCTGTTTGTGTTATCTAACAACAGAAGCCAATTTAAAAAGGAGTTTCTGAATTCTAAAATTGAAATCTCAAGCTCTTTGTATAGAATTGGGCAAGTATCTTGAATATTGTAGAGAAGGAGCAATGAGATTTATTAAATATATTTAAAGAAGCATTCGTTCCCTGGGACGTCATGTTTATTGCCCCTTATTACTATTTGCTATTATTGTGGAAAATGAGGTAAAGTATTTTGACCATCTACAAGAGCTTCAGGAATCTTGAGTACTAAAGACAGTTGCAGCAGCTTCTTTAGAAATACCTATCAATAGAAAAGCTCTTTCTGACCACCTGTTTGCACACATACTCTGCTGTTGCGTCATTGACACATTAAAGACCACATGGATATAGGTTGACAGAAACAACCTACTGATCAACCTGAACAAGTGTTTGCATTAAATAATAATTTATGCTATGCAAAGCAAAGGTAGGTGCATTCACGGTAGGGAGGCAGATAGAGAGACTAGCAATTTCTTGTTTAGACAGAAAGACCTGACAAGGAAGAGTTCATTAGGGTCTCTGGAGAGTAGCTGACAGCTGAGGAGCTGTCAGCTCTGTCAAAAGACCTTTGAAAATAATTCTTGTTTTTGAATCAGAATTTTCCTAATCACCAGCAGGATGCCAGAATCACATTGTTTACTTCCTTGCATATTCCCTCACCCTTTAGTGCTATTACAATTTGCCCAAAGCCTTAGCTGCCTTCAAAACTTTTTAACTTTGGCACACATGCCCACAAACAAACTGGAATTTGATTTCTCAGAAATCCCTTTATTTATCCTTGCTTCTATTCTGGCTAATTAAGTCAGTGCTTGCCTTGAAATATGTCATTGTTTGTGTATGTGTGTGTGTCTATGTGTGTATAAGAAAGACATACACACATGCACACACAAACAAGCGCAGAGATTAACTTTGACTTTGTGTCTCTAAAATGAATAAAATAAAGACAGTAGGAATAGAGTGCTAGACGTGCAAAAAGAGAACTTATTCAAATGACTACTGTTCAAAAAAGCAAAACCCCAAATATCCCTGCAGACAAATCCAATGTAAGTCACATACTTTAATGGTCTGCCTCTCAGATTTCTTCTGCTTACACATAGCAGTTTCTAATTTTCTATCCCAGAATCAGGATAGAATTCAGATACACACATGTTGGCCCTCAGCACCACCATTCCTAGTCTTCATGTCTATGCAACTTTGGTATCTTATCTTCTCACGCAGCTCCTTCCCTGCCCCCGACATGCCCCCTCTCAATATTACCCTCACAGCAGTGTTACCCACGGCTCTACTAGCAGCTTTGTATGTCCTAACAGCTTATACCAGCACTTAGCTTGGATAGAAAAGACCATGTTCATAAATATGTTTATGTACCTCTTTGAATGTGATAAATGCATTAATAACAGTTATTATAAAAGGTATGAGAATGATTATCCTCATTTTACAGTGGGGAGAACTGAGAAATATTCATCACCAACTCAAGAGTATATAGCCAATAAGAGACAAAGTCTAGATCTGACTCTCAAACCTTTCTTTGTTTTAGCCACTATACCAGACTGCCACCCCTGAAGCAACCTCTTTACCATTGGTTGGTGGTTGTAGCCTCCCTGAAGTTAGAGGATGTGTGGGACCTTGCCTCCAAGATTCTGAGTACAAAAATGCCTCCTAGGTAAACCTACCACTGCTGGATGAATTCCTTTAATGAAATAACAGAAATTCTGTGTCACTTTTGGTGTGTGGTTTCCTTGATTTTCTTCACTATCTGACTGCTTCGGAGGTATGGTAGTGGTTGAGCGACTGGTCAACCTGAGACAGGTATAATCATAATTTCCACTTCATAGACAACGTGATTGAGGCTTATTAGAGGAGTCATGTGCAACCAGGATCAAAATCAAGATCTACTTGTCAACAAAACTACTTACGGATGAGAACCTCATCTTTATGTTGCTCAGAGTTCTGGTTCACACCCAATATATTTGCTAACTTAAATTACCCTAAATAACTACCTTCAGCACAATCTCCTTCCTGTGCCAATTCTCTCATGCTGAGTAGGAGCCTTTATGTGTTTCAACACATTCTGACATCTCTCAAAATCTTTTCTCCTCCTGTATCAGTTAAAATCCCTACAAGAAAAAATAGCCTACTCAAAGGTTTTAGATTTTTATAGAATAATTATTTTTTCAGGAATGTGAGTAGGGCTAAGAGTGCCATGCTAGATGGAGAAATGCCCAGGCACTAGCAACAATGGGTATCCATAATCACCCACTAAGCCTAAAAAGGCAAGGAAGAAGAAAGGTGTTTGTAGAACCAGTGAGAGCTGGCGCTTTGGAAGAGTGGCTGTCCAACAGGAGCTGTGTCTGTGGAAGAATGGAAACTCTCTCTCTATGGTGGTGAAGTAAAGAGACAACAGAAGGAATAAATACTCTGATCTCTCTCTCTCTCCCCATTCTCCAATCAACTGCTGGGGCTTCCATTGGCTAAATCCAACCAGGAGCCAAAGTATTGGATTGGCCAAAAAGTTCATTCGGGTTTTTCATCAGATGTTACGAATGGACCCCGAACCAACTTTTTGGCCAACCCAATATAAGGAAACGGGAAACTAGGATGATTCAGGCGCAGAGTATGACAGAGAAAAGCAGAAAATTGATCTAGAGGGGCAAACAGAGGACCACCAGTACATCTCCCATCAAAACTACCCTCCCAGGGCTTCCCTGGTGGCGCAGTGGTTGAGAATCTGCCTGCCAATGCAGAGGACACGGGTTCGAGCCCTGATCTGGGAAGATCCCACATGCCGCGGAGCGACTAAGCCCGTGAGCCACAATTGCTGAGCCTGCGCGTCTGGAGCCTGTGCTCCGCAACGGGAGAGGCCACGATAGTGAGAGGCCCGCGCACCGCGATGAAGAGTGGCCCCCACTTGCCACAACTAGAGAAAGCCCTCACACAGAAACGAAGACCCAACACAGCCATAAATAAATAAATAAATAAATAAATAAATAAATAAAATTTAAAAAAAAAAAAAAAAAAAAACTACCCTCCCAGAAAACAGTTTGGGCATTTTCTACTAAAGCTAAACTTATGTATACCCTATGATCCAGCAATTCCACTCCTTGGTGTATATGTGTAAGAGAAATGTATGCATATATCCACCAAGCTACGTGTACAAAAATGTTCATATTTTAAATAATCAAAAAATAGAAACAACCCAAATGTCTACCAACTGTAGAATGGTTAAATTGTAGCATATTCATAAAAGAGTATACAGCAATGAAAAACAGCAAACCACTGATAAATGCGACAGCATGAATGAATCTTACACATATAATATGAAGTCGAAAAAGCCAGACACCAAAGAGTACATACTGAATGATTCTATTTATAAAAAGTCCTAAAATAGGCAAAACCAGGCTGTGGTGATAAAAGTCAGAATAGTGTTTACTTTTTGGTATGCGTGGGAGAGGAGACAGAGCTGTGTATTGACTGGAAAGGGAGAGGAAAGAGCCTCCAGGTGGTGGTTACTTGGCTATATACACATGTAAAAATTTAATGAGCTGAACACTGAACACTGCTTCACTTCATGCAAGTTATATTTCAATTCAAGCAACAATAACAACAACCACTTCTACTATTACTACTCTCCCACGTAGCAAAGTCTTTCAGAATTAGGTTGTCTGCCAGCTAAGACTGGCAAGTGAGAGACAATCAGAAAGTACTCTCTTCTGGTTGTAAACTGGATATTCCTCACTGATAAAAAAAAAGAACAAATTATTGATAAGCAAACAACAATGACAGAAAAACTTTCAACTCCAGAAGACATTTAGGGAGTGAATTCAACTTCTATAAACAACAAGAAGGCCATGGGTAGAGTTAACATTTGCAGTGGGCAGCCCTTGGAACCCCTCAAATCATAACTGGCTGGCTAATGCTTGCGTAAGCCTGGCTCACAGCTCTGTCCTAAAATGTTACTATGTCACACGGGGCTAAAGCCTCAGAGAACTGTGACAGATAATCCATTTTCATGAAAAGTAACCAGAAATATTGCATGACTGATTTTCAAACATAATTTATTTTTTGCCTGGTAAATTGGGTAGAACATAAAGTTGAGTGAAATTATACAAACCCTCCTGGCTTGCTGTTTTCTCATTTATTACTAAGTTGGTTTTCAATGCAATAGTTATTAATATTTCTAAACAGGAGCTCCAATTACATGGCATTTTAATATCTTGACCCATAGATAAGAATTTAACAGATATCTTTGCTATGCTGCTATCTCAATGGTCCTGAGCCTATGATGAAAAAAGCCACACCCTGAGAGCAAATTGTTCCCCATAAGAGTGGAATTAATGTTTCTAAGCACCATGGCTCCATTTTGCAAATTGCTTCTCCATGGTACGTTACTGGGCAACCACAGAGAAGTATATAGAATTGGAACACAAGAGAAGAGACAACTGGAGTTGGTACTAGACAGAAACAAAGATTTTAAGGATGCTCTCAAGGCCAGGAGGGGAATCAGGACTATATTTATGTGTAATTTGCATAATCCATGAACCCAGGGCCACAGTAGCTTGTAGATGCACAATATAGAATATTTCTCTGATCTGTTCCCACTATATCTATGAGAACATCACCCCAAGTTCCTCTCACGTTCGTATTGAAGTCCCTAGGAGTCATCTCGTATGGACCCCATGAACAAACCTGCAAGGCTACCATACGTCCTTCACCATTTTCCTCCTTTCTACCCAGCTCAACCCGGGCATGTCTCCTGTTTGGGCCAATGCTGTTTTCTACAGCACTTACGTCTGTGATGAGGACACTGTCTTTAGTCGGCGCAGCAATGTACGCAGTGTTGCTGCTGATTTCTTAGTGCTCTCTCAATGCCATAGAGAGATTTTAGTGAGATCACCATTAGGGTTTTTTTTTTCAGCTTCTTATAAAATACAATACATACGAAAGAATATCATTTATAATTGTCCTTAAATAATAATACTAATAAATTAAATAAAATAAGCCTCCTGTACCCACAATTCAGCTTGAGAAATGAAACTTTCCCAAAGATTTGAAGCTTTCCCTATATCCCTAAACCCCTTCTTTTCCTCCTGTGTTCACAATTAAACATTATCCAAGACATGCTATTTCAGGTATTATTGATTTTCAAAGTGAAGGGAGAGCTTTGTGAATCTCCCCCCCGAGAAAGGTCAGCTAGGGCAGAATTAGAGGGGAGCTCACGTTGGAACAGCTGGGAGGTGGCTGGGGCAGCTTGCCTGAAGCATGGATCCCATAGCACATGGCTATTGGGATACTGAGCCTAGGGCCAGCACACAAGTGATGAGGCCAAATCTAAGCCTAAAACCTTAAGGCTAAAATGGTCCCAAGTCAAGGGTGTCTCCTGGCTACTTGTAAAAATAGAAGTAGAAATAGAAGCAAAACCCTCTCCAGAAGAAAGATACCTTCATTTAAGTGCATGGACATCACACATATTAAAACCAAAGTAAGTACAAAATCACAGAACACCAAGTACACAAGAAGGCAAGCTATAAAGAGTGACCATCAACAGAAACAATAAACAATAGTTATTGATGCCTCCCCCTTCAGGGACTGTAGATACTGGAATTATTAGGTGCAAAATATAAAATAAGTATGTATGAAATCTTTAAAGAAATTAAGGACACAAAAATTAAACAAGAACTACCTATTTATTTTAAAGGATCTGAACCTAGGGTTTTTTATCTTTTATGTGTGTGAGAATATTTTTACCTACTGTGCAATTTCATTGATCCTTTAGGAACATTCAAGTTCCTATATCTTTAAGCATCAACTTTAATAATTTTATTTTTCCATGATGTGCCTGTTGAAGTTTTCCAAACTTATTGATATAAAGTTGTTCACATTTTCATTACATTTATTATCTTTGCTGCATCTTCAGCTACACGTTTTTCATTTCTAATATTGTTTCTTTTTTCTCCCTTTTTCTGACTCAAACTTGCCAAAGTATTTTTTTATACAAATTAATTTATTTATTTATCTTTTTTTGGCTGCGTTGGGACTCCATTGCTGCGCACGGGGTTTCTCTAGTTGCGGCGAGCGGGGGCTACTCTTGTTGCGGTGGCTTCTCTTGTTGCGGAACACGGGCTCTAGGCGCACGGGCTTCATTAGTTGTGGCACGTGGGCTCAGTAGTTGTGGCTCATGGGCTCTAGAGCTCAGGCTCAGTAGTTGTGGCACACAGGCTTAGCTGCTCCACGGCATGTGGGATCTTCCCAGACCAGGGCTCGAACCCACGTCCCCTGCATTGGCAGGCAGATTCTTAACCACTGCACCACCAGGGAAGTCCCACCAAAGTTTTATTGTATTAGTTTTCCCAACGAATCAAAATTTAGTTTTGTTGGTCCTCTCCAAAAAATATTCATGTCCTATCATATACTTCTTCTCTTCCCTCTATTATTTCTACCCTGTACTTTGTTTTGGCTTATTCTGTGGCTATTTTCCAAATTTTTCCACTGAATAATGTGCCAGGTATTAGGTTCCAAATTCTATACTCTACTTTGTGATGACAATTCTGCAAACAACAGGCAGTTCTCTTTGTCAGAAAGTCTACTGTTTCCCTCCCTAGGAGGAACTAGCAGGGAGACAGGATGGCAGGAGAAGAGGAGAAGGGACTTGTCTATTCATGCTTGTTGATTTATCCTATCAGGCCACCCTACTTGCCTTGTATCCTGGCAGCAGAAGGATAAAAGCTCACAGCTGCAGCTTACTGAGGCGTTCCCACCACCAGCCTCCTTGTGCACCAGCTAGACAGTGCCTACTCCTCATGTGTCTGAGTGTGACTCCTTGTGTCTGAGTCACAACAACACAAGACCTCTCCCAATCTTCTAAAACACCAGCACCAGCTGGGCAGCATCCCCTGCTCAGGGCGTCCCCTGCTCCCTCCTCCAAACGCCTGAGATACCAGCAGCATCCAGCTAGGTGGCACCCTCCCTTGGAATCCTGAGTTCTAACTTTGTAGGCTCCTTTCATGAAGACTCTAGATTCTAATAATCTCAGCCTCTTCTTTTGACCTCTCCACCCCTAAGGGTGGTAACAGCTTTTTGTAATGATCTCTTCTGTTCTCATTTTCCTTTTTTCAGTCCACTAGCACTTGATTAACGAATTCCCTCTATTAAATTTTTTGTTGAAATACCTAGAGTGATTTGTTTCACTCACTTGAATGAATGAATGAATTCAACCAGTATAAATGTTCAGCTTATTTATTTTCATACCCTTTCTTATTCTAAACATTTAAAGATTATGCTAGATTCTCTGTTGCTACTCCTTCCTTGCTGCACCTGTATAGCAGAGGAGAATCTGGGAACTACATCTCCCAGCATAATCTTCTCTGTATGTTCTGTATTTGAGTGTGGATTGGAGTTTCCTTCTCTAAAAGAGAGGCTATTACTAGAAGCATGGGCATATACCCCATATAAGATTCACAGTAACTTCTGGGTGAGCTCTGCTGTTCCAGTTCTTCAGAAAGCTAAGATAATCAACAGGAACTTCCTGAAGGTTTTTTAGATTCTTTGGGGCTTCTGGGAATGCACCTGAGAATCAACTGGAATTCCTCTTATATTTGTCTTTATTTTTTTTTTCTTTTATTGCAACTGTTGGGCTCATTCTGAGGCCACACTTTCTATTTCTTTAGGGTCATCTTTTGTTTCCTGCTAAAATATAATCATATTGAGATAAAGTGATTGACATCTCTTACTTTTTCTCTACTAATTGACGTGTTATTAGTGAAGGGATTTCCAAATGGCTATTGACAAGAAAGTGTACTAAATATCTAGACTGTTATGAGCATTTAGAAATCATACTAAAGAAAAATTATGAGCTCATTTTTCAAGATTACACATACAAATTAAAATACACAAATAGGCTCCCCATACATTAGCTTCCAAATTCTTAAGCAGCAGCTCTAAACTGAAACTGATCATCAGAATAACCATGGGAAATTTTGACTAGACAGGTGCTTGGTCCTTATTCCTGGAAGCTCTGCCTGAAACTGGGTTCAGGTTTCTATATATATATTTAAAGCTCTTCAGGTGAATTTGGAGGACCAGCCTTGCTTTGAAAGCATTACTTTGTATTATCTTTTAAATAATCTTGTGAGTTTGTGTTCTTAAATTCAATCCCAAGCTTTCTGCCTTACTTGTTTTTCTCCTTCACTGGCCTCAGTACTGAAGTATATTTCAGGAAGTCACTTGTAATCTAGTGCTTTAGGTAGTAAGAGTTAAAAAAAAGGAAACTTCTCCTGCCTGACATCATCCCCCAAAACAAGGATTCCTTACTTCGTACATGATGTCCCTGACTATGTTTATTTCAGAGTGAATGATAATGATAGGCTTGTGAAATCAACATGTTGGACTACATATTTCTATTTTATAAATGCAGAGTAAGTCAGGAATGCCAAATGACAATGTCACAATCCTTCTGTTTTCTGCCAACTTATTTGCCTTATGGACTGAAATATGTTGCTCTTGAAGCAGATGGCTCTCCCTACCCTCCAGGTTATTACATAAGAAGGTGAGGTGCAGTGGATTGGATATGCTTGGTTTCCAAGAAGACTAGCACACTGCATGTGGCAAGGCCCCAGGTGTAGGGGAAAGAACAGAGCTTCAGAGCCAGACATGCCTGGACTTAAATCCTGGCTCTGCCTCTTTCTGATCATGAGAACTTCAGCAACTCAGCTCATTTAGCCTCCATTACCTCTTCCATAAGAATGGAGATAATATTTCCTTTGTGTGCTTATGGGAAACTTGAGTAATATATGTATAAAGCAACTGGCAAATAAAAGATGCACAATGAAAGATTGCTTTTTAAGAATTTCTGTATGAAAAAACAGGATTTCTCCTAAGCTTACTCTTTTTTTTTTAATTTTAGTTTATTTATTTAATTTTATACAGCAGGTTCTTATTACTTATCTATTTTATACATATTAGTGTATATATGTCAATTGCAGTCTCCCAATTCATACCACCACCACCACCCCCCTACACGCTTTCCCCACTTTGTGTCCATACGTTTGTTCTCTACATCTGTGTCTCTGTTTCTGCCTTGCACACTGGTTCATTTATACCATTTTTCTAGATTCCACATATATGCATTAATATACGATATTTGTTTTTCTCTTTCTGACTTACTTCACTCTGTATGACAGTCTCTAGGTCCATCCACGTCTCTACAAATGACCCAATTTTGTTCCTTTTTACAGCTGAGTAATATTCTACTGTATATATGTACCACATCTTCTTTATCCATTCATCTGTCGATGGGCATTTAGGTTGCTTCCATGACCTGGCTATTGTATATAGTGCTGCAATGAACATTGGGGTGCATGTGTCTTTTTGAATTATGGTTTTCTCTGGGTATATGCCTGGTAGTGGGATTTCCTAAGCTTACTCTTGAATGGCATTTGTTCTGAATTGAGGAGGTCACCTGATATGATTTAATGTCATCACAGGTCAGCAATGCTTTTGCAGGAAACTGTCACAGTAGTTGTTATAACTTGAAGCACACACAGACTGAAAACTCAGTCTGTAAAAGAATGATGCTTATCTGAGTTTGCTCTCTCAAGGCACTGAAATCTTGACTCTGGTGGTCTACCTGAGCTCAATCTTCCAATTATCTACAAAAAAATCTATGCATGTGTGTGTATACATTGTGGTATTGGAGGGAGACACAAGACTTAAAAGAACCCCCCAAAAAAAATTTGATGAAAACTACTGAACCCACTCAACAGGATGAGAACTACATAAGAATAATTCAACAATTTATTTAAATACACTTACATAAAACAAATGACAAATAATAAGTAATGGGAAATTCAGAGTAATTCCCACTTTTGCTCCTGCAGAGGAATTAGTAAAGCTATGGCAATAATCAAAGGAATAGTTCAATTAAAAAATGTCTCATTTCATCTTCTGCTCAGTATTTGTGTGTCCTGCATCCATGTCCTACACAAGCAGGGCAGTGTTTTCTTGAATTAGAGCCTCTGCGTTGTTTTCAAATTTTTTTATCTTAAGCAAATTTTTAAGATATTTGTATTAAGTATTTCTTGAGCTACACCTCAAATCTTTTACTCCATCGCAGTGGCCACAGTCACCTTTTGGGAAGGTAAAACCTGTCACCACCTTGCCCCAGCTGTACCCAGTTCTCTTGCTTTCTGTGCTTGGACTTGTCTGACACCTGACATCAGATGCCTGTGGAGCCCTGACTGGTACCCATGCATGCCTAAAGCTGGAAGATCGGCATCCTACGTGGTAACCCTTGGGTCAATGCAGAATTGGAAACAGTGGGTAAAGGCCTGCTGTTCTGCCCCATCCTCCTGACAATTCAGAGGTGCATTCTACATGATCCTCAGAGAGTCACAATGGGACCAAGCCTTTGTCACCCACAGCTATGACCTACTCGAAGATGCATCCTTATTTTGGCAATCCCTCCTCTCCCATTTCAATCTTCCCAGTCTTCACTCATGACCCCCTGAGATGACGTCCTCTAGTAAACTAACTTCATAAAAGTTAGTCTCAGACTCTGCTTTCTCATGGGAACCCAGGTGAAGATAGTATCACTAAGGCCAAACGAATAAAGCAAAATTGCTGAGGGCCTGAGCTTACAAACCACAGCAAGAGTGGCTGGGCTTTGCTACAGCGTGCACTGTGTCTCTCTAAGACGACTGTTGTGTATTTTCTCTCTCCGCTTTCTGTTCCTCTGAAGTGGCAGAGAAGTTGATGTGCCATTTTGTTCAGTGGGTCAGGGCTGATGTTCCACTTCTACTGGGGTGTAAAACAGACTCGCCTTTGGGTCGAAAAGTGGAGTCATAACACTTGCTATGTGATACCCCACCACTATTCTAGTAGAATTAGCTCTCAGACTTTCCTGTTTAACCACTTTACTCAAAATATCAGGTAGCTTAACCATTTCCCCTCAGAGTTAAGGTCCCCAAATCTATTTCCCACAGCATCCTCTTTCACCAGCCCCAGTAAAACAAGAATATGTCATCTTAAATTTGTACCCACTGTGGCTTTTGTGTCAGCTGGACAGTATCAACAAACACTCAGAAATAGAAAATGATGGCACCACGTGGCACATTCTTGGCAAAATGTTCTTTACCTTCTTTCACTTTCCTGCTGGAGAACTTCCCGTGACCTGCCCTCCTCCCCATCTGCTCACAGCCAGGGAGTGCTGTCTCCGCTGTGCTCGTGTGTTTACACGTTACTCTAGGTGGTGTGCTTTTCCCTGGTGTACCCCTTGCGGTGGGGGAGGAGCCACCCACATTCTGCATATTTAGATCTGGCCTTGAAGAGATGACTACAGATGGGGCTTCTTTCACTCTAAGCTCTATTATCACCCAAAATATCTTCTGTTCTCTAGTGAGCTTCCCCCTTTTAATCAGCCATATGTTTTTGCTGGGTTTAGTCTTGTTTTCACCACAGGCAGTTTCCCCCACTCCTTCCAAAAGACTGAAGAATTTTCCCGTGACAGTTTTGTTATCTTATTTTATCTCCCAATATGACCTCCCTTGTTCAATATTCCTTTTCTTTACTCCTGCACACAGAGGCACAGAGAGAAAGTGAACTTTGGAGTCAGACTTGCTTGGGTTCTAATCCGAGCTCTATTATCTCTTGTCTGTGTGACTCTGAAGCACGTGTTTCTACTCTTGACCCTGAGTGTCTTCCCCTGTAAAATAAAGATAGCAATGTGTATCACAGAACCGCAGAATTTTTGCAAAGAGTAAATAATATACAGGGTAAATGCTCAGAAAATGACTGTGTCTTTATGTCTCTCTGTTAGTAGCTATATGTTACTTGAACATCTAGTTGGTTTTGCCTTACTCTAGTTGTCCGTTACAGCTAAGTCTACTTTTCCCAGCCAATCTGCTTCCTTTCTCCTAGGTTTCATACTCACTCTGCTTTTAAGACCACCCCTTGATCAGTTTACAATGAATGCCTTTGACCTTTACAAAAAGTTTTGTATGTTATTGTAGGAGTTCATTGCTGAATAACAACAAACCTCATCACCTCATACAGTTTCTGAGAGTCAGGAAACCAGGAGCATCTTAGCTGGGTTGTTCTGGCTCAGGGTCTCTCCCAAGGCTGGGGCTTCAGGGCATCACAAGACTCTATGGGGCTGGAGGACACAAAATACAGTACCTACCATAGAACCCATCTCAGCAATCAAGTAAACTGTGCGACCCCAAATTGTGATCATCGGAGCACTTACTGATTTACTCACTGTGGGTTTACAGTCTGGCTTTTCTCATCTAGACACGAAATCACTAGCTTTGGATCAAATTGTTTTTCTTATCTGGGGACTTAATGGATTGAAGTTCACAAAGCCTAGTAGTACCTTTGCCTGGTAAAAGTCTACCCTGTCTCCACATGAAAACGACCTGCAAGCAAGCCAGGATTTTCCTCATGGAACCACTTTGCATGCATGTCTAGTAAGTCCAGAGTTCTGCACCTTCTAGTTGAGCACAAGGGCTGGGCTTGTGTTCAAAGTCAATTTTAACAGTTCCCTCATCAGCTATGGGACAGCTTCAGTAATGATGATACTGGCTGCTTTCTCTTTGTTCTTCCAAGTCTACTCTTCAAGGTTCTGGGCTGTAGAAGACTGGCCTGCATGGACTTCATGAGCAGGCTCTCTTGACCTCAGACTTCTCAAGTTAGGTCTGGCCAGTTGGAAGCAATGGGAGGGGGTTAAAAGGGCAGAAAGAGAATGAGGCTGGTGTATTTACTCCCAACTCCTTCCCAGAGCAGCATTAGCTATATCTCAGTACCAAAGGTGACAGCCCCTGTCGGGAGGTCCTCTCTGAACAGCTATCCATGCTACGTTCCTGAGGCCACATCCTCCCCCTGCACATTCAGACTTAGAAGTGGTAACCGCTCTCCCATATTTATGAACTCTAGGGCACTTCATTATCACTCTTGTCCCCCTAAACCTGCCCACAACTTTGTAAATAGTTCTTTACTAAACTCTTCTCCATACTCAGTTTGAATATGTCACCTATTTCCTGCCAGGACCCAACTGATAGCTACTGTGAAATGGCTGGTTTTATCTATCTATCTATCTATCTATCTATCTATCTATCTATCTATCTATCTATCTTTCTATCATCTATCTATCTATCTATCTATCTATCTATCTATCTATCTATCTATCATCTATCTATCTATCTTTCTATCATCTATCTATCTATCTATCTATCTATCTATCTATCTATCTATCTATCTTCCAGTTGTATTGAGATGTAATTGATACACAGCACTGGTTAAATTCAAGATGGAAGCATAATGATTTGTCTTACATACATCATGAAATGATCACCACAATAAGTTTAGTGAACAGCCATCATCTCGTGTCAATACAAAATTAAAGAAATAGAAAAATTTTTTCCTTGTGATAAAAACTCAGGATTTACTCTCTAACAACTTTCAGATATAACATACAGCAGTGCCAAGTATATTTATCGTGGTACGTTACATCCTAGTACTACGTTACATCCCTAGTACTTATTTATCATATAACTAAAAGTTTGTACCTTTTGTGAGTGACTGTTTTTAAACAGCTCAGCCTCCCAAGCTCCCTGCAGGTATACATTAACTGTAAAGTATAGTCACAACTAATTAAAAATAATTGACTGTTGAATTACCTAGTTGTTATTTGAATGAGACAGTGATTGGCAGCAGTTTTCATTTCAAGAAGTTCTATGTGAATAATCATTTATTGCCAAAAGTGACAAGAGGTGAAAATTAATTGAGGATCATCAATATTAAACCCAGCAAAAGGCTTCATGATTTAAAATAATATGTAACTTGTATTAAGTGCTGTGTGACAAGCATTGCATCAAGTGATTTACATTTTTAAATTCTTACAAATTCACTTTTACAAATTTTAAATTCTTTTAGTCCTCACAATTACTCTGTGAGATATATTATTTTTACCATTTGACAGGTGTGAAAACCGAGGCTTAGCTAGGAGAAATACCTTGTTCAGTGCTACATAGGCAGTCATCAATGGAGCTGGTATTCAAACCCAGGCCGTCAGGGTCCAGAGGCTACATGCTACTCAATTTCCTCCTTAGTTAATGAGGAAATAGCTAAGAATATATGATGAAGGTATGTCTTTGTTTAAATGGAAAATATTTGCAAATTCCTGTATGGTATAAATAGGCTGTTAAGAATTATAAATTATAATTTATAATTTACAAGTCTACTGCTTGTAAGACTTTTATTTATTCCAAGCTTGTTTGTGGATTTTGTGCAATAAAGGGTGCCCGAGCTATTGTGAATTTTAAATGTAGCCCACAAATACAAATAATTCTGAATCCACCAAATACACACACACATACACACACACACACACACACACACACACACACACAGAAGTCTAACTCTACTAATTCTAGTGCTAAGCAGTTCCTCAACTGGGAAGTGGTTAGTCTCTGTCTTCTTATAAATCACCTTATAAATAATGGTTGTGTTTATACACCTGGAAATACTGGATTTTTCCCTAAATGAGTTGTTGTTTTGGAATAGTATAAACAGAGCCAGTGTTAAGGAAGAGGATTTCTTTGTCTAGTAAAGCTTTGAGCATTTAAACAGCTGCTTGGTTTCACTACAGAGGTGTTTGCATTTCACTGACGGATGGAATAATTTCCAAATGGTTTCAATCAATATATACTAGACAAGTGGGTGAGAACTATCTTTTTTTTTTTTAACATCTTTATTAGAGTATAATTGCTTTACAATGGTGTGTCAGTTTCTGCTTTATAACAAAGTGAATCAGTTATACATATACATATGTCCCCATATCTCTTCCCTCTTGCATCTCCCTCCCACACTCCCTATCTCACCCCTATAGGTGGTCACAAAGCACCAAGCTGATCTCCCTGTGCTATGCGGCTGCTTCCCACTAGCTATCTATTTTACGTTTGGTAGTGTATATATGTCCATGACACTCTCTCACTTTGTCCCAGCTTACCCTTCCCCCTCCCCATATCCTCAAGTCCATTCTCTAGTAGGTCTGCATCTTTATTCCCGTCTTGCCCCTAGGTTCTTCTGACCATTTTCTTTTCTTTTCTTTTTCTTTTTTTTTAGATTCCATATATATGTGTTAGCATACGGTATTTGTTTTTCTCTTTCTGACTTACTTCACTCTGTATGACAGTCTCTAGGTCCATCCACCTCACTACAAATAACTCAGTTTCCTTCCTTTTTATGGCTGAGTAATATGCCATTGTATATATGTGCCACATCTTCTTTATCCATTCATCTGTTGATGGACACTTAGGTTGCTTCCATGTCCTGGCTATTGTAAATAGAGCTGCAATGAACATTTTGGTACATGACTCTTTTTGAATTATCGTTTTCTCAGGATATATGCCCAGTAGTGGGATTGCTGGGTCATATGGTAGTTCTATTTTTAGTTTTTTAAGGCACCTCCATACTATTCTCTATAGTGGCTGTATCAATTTACATTCCCACCAACAGTGCAAGAGGGTTCCCTTTTCTCCACACCCTCTCCAGCATTTATTGTTTGTAGATTTTTTGATGATGGCCATTCAGACCAGTGTGAGATGATATCTCATTGTAGTTTTGATTTGCCTTTCTCTAATGATTAATGATGTTGAGCATTCTTTCATGTGTTTCTTGGCAATCTGTATATCTTCTTTGGAGAAATGTCTATTTAGGTCTTCTGCCCATTTTTGGATTGGGTTGTTTGTTTTTTTGATATTGAGCTGCATGAGTTGCTTGTATGTTTTGGAGATTAATCCTTTGTCAGTTGCTTCATTTGCAAATATTTTCTCCCATTCGAAGGGTAGTCTTTTCGTCTTGTTGATGGTTTTCTTTGCTGTGCAAAAGCATTTAAGTCTCATTAGGCCCCATTTATTTATTTTTGTCTTTATTTCCATTTGTGTAGGAGGTGGGTCAAAAAGGATCTTGCTGTGATTTATGTCATAGAGTGTTCTGCCTATGTTTTCCTCGAAGAGTTTTATAGTGTCTGGCCTTACATTTAGGTCTTTAATCCATTTTGAGTTTATTTTTGTGTATGGTGTTTGGGAGTGTTCTAATTTCATTCTTTTACATGTAGCTGTCCAGTTTTCCCAGAACCACTTATTGAAGAGACTGTCTTTTCTCCACTGTATATTCTTGCCTCCTTTATCAAAGATAAGGTGACCATATGTGCGTGGGTTTATCTCTGGGCTTTCTATCCTGTTCTATTGATCTATATTTCT
Organism: Balaenoptera physalus; assembly: GCF_965194825.1. Lineage (NCBI taxonomy): Eukaryota > Metazoa > Chordata > Mammalia > Artiodactyla > Balaenopteridae > Balaenoptera > Balaenoptera physalus. Next base: position 28,850,632 of record NC_138892.1, on the reverse strand, counting down.
GTTTTTGTGCCAGTAACATACTGTCTTGATTACTGTAGCTTTGTGGTTTAGTCTGAAGTCAGGGAGCCTGACTCCTCCAGCTCCATTTTTCTTTCACAATATTGCTTTGGCTATTCGGGGTCTTTTGTGTTTCCATACAAATTGTGAAATTTTTTGTTCTAGTTCTGTGAAAAATGCCATTGGTAGTTTGATAGGGATTGCATTGAATCTGTATATTGCTTTGGGTAGTAGAGTCATTTTCACAATGTTGATTCTTCCAATCCAAGAACATGGTATATCTCTCCATCTGTTTGTATCATCTTTAATTTCTTTCATAAGTGTCTTATAATTTTCTGCATACAGGTCTTTTGTCTCCTTAGGTAGGTTTATTCCTAGATATTTTATTCCTTTTCTTGTGATGGTAAATGGGAGTGTTTTCTTAATTTCACTTTCAGATTTTTCATCATTAGTGTATAGGAATGCAAGAGATTTCTGTGCATTAATTTTGTATCCTGCTACTTTACCAAATTCATTGATTAGCTCTAGTAGTTTTCTGGTAGCATCTTTAGGATTCTCTATGTATAGTATCATGTCATCTGCAAACAGTGACAGCTTTACTTCTTCTTTTCCAGTTTGGATTCCTTTTATTTCTTTTTCTTCTCTGATTGCTGTGGCTAACACTTCCAAAACTATGTTGAACAATAGTGGTGAGAGTGGGCAACCTTGTCTTGTTCCTGATCTTAGTGGAAATGGTTTCAGTTTTTCACCACTGAGGACGATGTTGGCTGTGGGTTTGTCATATATGGCCTTTATTATATTGAGGAAAGTTCCCTCTATGCCTACTTTCTGGAGGGTTTTTATCATAAATGGGTGTTGAATTTTGTTGAAAGCTTTCTCTGCATCTATTGAGATGATCATATGGTTTTTCTCCTTCAATTTGTTAATATGGTGTATCACGTTGATTGATTTGCGTATATTGAAGAATCCTTGCATTCCTTGGGATAAACCCCACTTGATCATAGTGTATGATCCTTTTAATGTGCTGTTGGATTCTATCTGCTAGTATTTTGTTGAGGATTTTTGCATCTATGTTCACCAGTGTTATTGGCCTGTAGTTTTCTTTCTTTGTGACATCTTTGTCTGGTTTTGGTATCAGAGTGATGGTGGCCTCGTAGAATGAGTTTGGGAGTGTTCCTTCCTGTGCAATTTTTTGGAAGAGTTTGAGAAGGATGGGTGTTAGCTCTTCTCTAAATGTTTGATAGAGTTTGCCTGTGAAGCCATCTGGTCCTGGGCTTTTGTTTGTTGGAAGATTTTTAATCACAGTTTCAATTTCAGTGCTTGTGATTGGTCTGTTCATATTTTCTATTTCTTCCTGGTTCAGTCTCGGAAGGTTGTGCATTTCTAAGAATTTGTCCATTTCTTCCAGGTTGTCCATTTTATTGGCATAGAGTTGCTTGTAGTAATCTCTCATGATCCTTTGTATTTCTGCAGTGTCAGTTGTTACTTCTCCTTTTTCATTTCTAATTCTATTGATTTGAGTCTTCTCCCTTTTTTTCTTTATAAGTCTGGCTAATGGTTTATCAATTTTGTTTATCTTCTCAAAGAACCAGCTTTTAGTTTTATTGATCTTTGCTATCGTTTCCTTCATTTCTTTTTCATTTATTTCTGATCTGATCTTTATGATTTCTTTCCTTCTGCTAACTTTGGGGTTTTTTGGTTCTTCTTTCTCTAATTGCTTTAGGTGTAAGGTTAGGTTGTTTATTTGACATGTTTCTTGTTTCTTAAGGTAGGCTTGTATAGCTATAAAATTCCCACTTAGAACTGCTTTTGCTGCATCCCATAGGTTTTGGGTCGTTGTGTTTTCATTGTCATTTGTGTCTAGGTATTTTTTGATTTCCTCTTTGATATCTTCAGTGATCTCTTGGTTATTAAGTAGTGTGTTGTTTAGCCTCCATGTGTTTGTATTTCTTACAGATTTTTTCCTGTAACTGATATCTAGTCTCATAGCATTATGGTCGGAAAAGATACTTGGTATGATTTCAATTTTCTTAAATTTACCAGGGCTTGATTTGTGACCCAAGATATCGTTGCTCCCAAGTCCACCTCCTCAATTTGGGATGATTCGTTGTCTATTCAGGTATTCCACAGATGCAGGGTACTTCCAGTTGATTGTGGAGATTTAATCCGCTGCTCCTGAGGCTGCTGGGGGAAATTTCCCTTTCTCTTCTTTGTTCACACAGCTCCCTGGCTTCAATTTTGGATTTGGACCAGCCACTGCGTGTAGGTCACCTGAGGGCATCTGTTCTTCGCTCAGACAGGATGGGGTTAAAGGAGTAGCTGATTTGGGGGCTTTGGTTCACTCAGGCCGGGGGAAGAGAGGAGTACGGATGTGAGGCGAGCCTGCGGCAGCAGAGGCCAGCATAACGTTACACCAGCCTGAGGTGCACCATGCGTTCTCCCTGGGAAGTTGTCCCTGGATCACGGGACCCTGGCAGTGGTGGGCTGCACAGGCTCCCGGGAGGGGCGGTGTGGAGAGTGACCTGTGCTCGCACACAGGCTTCTTGGTGGCAGCAGCAGCCTTAGCATCTCATGCCCGTCTCTGGGGTCCACGCTGATAGCCGCAGCTCACGCGCATCTCTGGAGCTCCTTTAAGTGGCGCTCTTAATCCCCTCTCCTCGCGCACCAGGAAACAAAGAGGCAAGAAAAAGTCTCTTGCCTCTTTGGCAGGTCCAGACTTTTTCCTGGACTCCTTCCCGGCTAGCTGTGGCACACTAGCCCCTTCAGGCTGTGTTCACGCAGCCAACCCCAGTCCTCTCCCTGGGATCTGACCTCCGAAGCCTGAGCCTCAGCTCCCAGCCCCCGCCCGCCCCGGCGGGTGAGCAGATAAGCCTCTCGGGCTGGTGAGTGCTGGTCAGCACTGATGCTCTGTATGGGAATCTCTCCACTTTGCCCTCCACACCCCTGTTGCTGTGCTCTCCTCTGTGGCTCCAAAGCTTCCCCCCTCCACCACCCGCAGTCTCCACCCGCGAAGGGGCTTCCTAGTGTGTGGAAACCTTTCCTCCTTCACAGCTCCCTCCCACTGGTGCAGGTCCTGTCCCTATTCTTTTGTCTCTGTTTTTTCTTTTTCTTTTGCCCTACCCAGGGACGTGGGGAGTTTCTTGCCTTTTGGGAGGTCTGAGGTCTTCTGCCAGTGTTCAGTAGGTGTTCTGTAGGAGTTGTTCCACATGTAGATGTATTTCTGATGTATTTGTGGGGAGGAAGATGATCTCTGCGTCTTACTCTTCCGCCATCTTGAAGCTCCTCTGAGAATTATCTCTTAAGGGGAAAAAAAGGAAAACGAAAATAGAAAAATGCAATTTAACCATTGTGTCTTTAATTATTTTTTTAGCATCTGTTATTAAATAACTACCACAAAAACCACATGTGGGGATGTGAAATTCTATGCAGTGGTCCATATTTAAAGCTGTTTATTTTCATGCCATTTGGTAGTTTTTGTTTGTGTGTTCTTGTAATTTTTTTAAAGAGGAACTAATATATGTACCTGAAGCATGGTTTTTGTCCAAATTTATATTCATGCTACTCTTTACTTTGGCTTCTCTAGGAGGTGTCAAATTTTAAGTAAAACCCTCAAGGCATTATTACTGTTATTTTATATAGCCAATGTTCACATAGAGTTACCCACATGTTAACCATATTCTTTGTTTCTCATTTCTTCCTGTCTTCACCTCAGAGCATTTTTCTTTTGCCTGAAATACATCCTTAAGAATTAATTGCCTTAGTGAGAGGTTGCTGGAGGCAAATTCTCTTTTTTTTTTCTTGAAAATGTTTTTATTTCACTTTCATTCATGAAGTATAATGGATGAATATCGAATAGCAATTTGGGAATTACTTTCTTCGCACATTTCTGGTATTACCCACTGTCTCTGACTTCCATTGTGGCTGTTGATAAGTCAGCTGTCAGCCTCACTGCTTTGAGCCAGAGAGAACTCTGTTCTGTGCTGTCAGAATTCCTTTGGGATGGAAGGAGTTGTACTCTCAGGTGCTGAGAGTACTACCAGCTGACAACCCATGGCTATCAATCTTACTGGAAATTGCTCTCAACTCCGTAGACCCACCTCAACCAAGTTCATGTCTTATTTTTGAAGACTGTTGGTATCTATATACCCCTCTGACCCATAAACCAGTGGGCATGAAAGGTGCCAACTTTGATTGAGGGCCAGCATAGGAAATGGCTGTGATGCAAGTGGTCTTGCCATTTGGGCCATTTGACTCAGCAGACCCTAAGTTATTAGATGTATCAAAGTTAAAGAAAGGTGCAGAGTGGAGGTTAAGGCAAGCCAAAATAGGAGAATCACCTTTAGAATTCTGAAACAAGGCAATGGCATCTGCAGCATACACCTTTCCAAAACCTGCTTAAGTGTGCTACTTGGCCCTGGTAAAGACTAAGTACATGACCATGAAGCACAAAGCAACCATGAGTCAAATTTCCTATTAGGCGCTGGGTTCTGCCCAACATACCAAATTGAGCAGGACCAGAAGAAATTGATCATAGCTGGAAGGAAAATATTGGGATCAAAGCCGAGACATGGCCAGAGACACAAGGAGGTGGGCCTGTGTCACCCATCATGATCTCATTTGTGCCTCTTCCAGTGACAAGCTTGGTTCATGGATGACCTATCTCATGACCTTGAATGTGGGTCAGTATATGAGAATAGCTGAAAATGGACTTGGGCCACACTGCATCCCCATCCAGTGATGGTCTGGAAGGTAAGGTCTGTGAGGTAAAACTTCCCCAGTGGGCAGATCTTTAGGCAACATATCTGATCTTCTTTATGTGGAAAGAGAAGTGTCCTAATATTAAATGTGCATGGATTCAACAAATAGCTTAGCTGGTTAGTCATAGGCCTGGAAGAAACAAATATTAGGCAATCAGAGAAAAGAAGGCCTGGAATAGACATATGTGGATAGACTTTGGGGCTTGAAGAGAGAAGAGCTTTGCATTTGCATTACATGTTATCACAATCATAGAGTGTCCTCCAAGGAAGAGGCATTAAACAATCAGATAGAGAGCATGACTTGGCCAGCTGATGTTGACCAGCCTCTGTCATCTGCTTTCCCAGGGCTGGCAAAATGGGTTTGTAAATGCAGAACCATGGTGACAGAGAAAGAGGCTATACGTGGGCCCACAATCATGGGTTTCTACCTACTAATGTCCAACCTTCCAGCAGCACTGACTAATGCTGATCCCTTTACACAGGAAAATCCTTCAAGGACACCAACAATCCACTTAGCACTAGAATTTGCCTTCATTGGATCTTTTCTATCCTAGAAGGAACACAGATTCATTTTGACTTGACCACATATATTCCAGGTGTGAGTTTGACTTCTTATCCACAGGGTCTTAAACAGACTATTATTTGCGGGCTTACAAAATTCAAGCCACCCAAATGGGATTCCCAAACAGCATTATATCAGATCAAGGAGTCCATTTTATGACAAATACCATGGCATGATAGGCAAATACTATGAGTTCCACCGGCTACAGGCCTGAGAGAGTGATACAAATGCTAAGTGGTCCAGAGGATTGGAGGAGGCCTAGGGTCTGAGAAAAAAAGGTTCAAGGGGTCCACATCTTGTTACCACAGGGCATGGGCAAGGATGAGGATATCAACAGAAAATTCTGGTACATTCCCAAAGGCTTGGCTAGTGCAGTTCAGACAGGTATAGCAATGACAAGGTTCATGTCAAAAGACCAAGCAGAGGTAGTGAGGACCTGAGAAGAATGTGTAGACCAACCACACCTCCCCAATGTCATGATGTTTGTACCTTCCTGGGTTGGAGGGAAGCAGTGGGGAGAGCCAGGCCCAGAACAACTCTAGTGGGTGGTTTGACCTTTGAATTAATGAGTTTAAATCCCGAGTGGAATTAACAAGTTTTAATTACTTGTTACTGTTTAAACCAGAAGAGACCATATTACTCTTCAGTGGCAAGATTAGGAAGTTTTCAACATCAGAAAAAATGGTGCCACCAAAGCTGAGTTCAGTAATAGAAAAGGTAAAGTTACATTTCCACATGGCTAAGCTGTGACTATTTCAAAACACTACACATGTAATCATCTTATACGCAGGTGCCCTGACAACAGCTTTCAGAACTTCCTGGAACCCAACTCAAAATTAGCCGTCATGATCCATTCTCATCCCTGTAGGAGGGAGAATTTAATCAAGAAGGAGGAGATAAATTCATCTCATTTTAAAAATATGAAGCAATTTTCTGCACAACCATCCAAATGTCATTTAATGATTCACTTACAGGCACAGACACCTTTACAATACACTCCTTTTTTTACATTTTAAAATTTTTATTGAAATATAGTTGTTTTACAGTGTTGTATTAGTTTTAGGTGTACAGCAAAGTGATTCAGTTATACATATATATATATAAATATATAGATTCTTGTTTTACATTCTCTTCCATTATAGGTTATTACAAGATATTGAGTATATATCCCTGTTCTGTACAGTAGGTCCTTGTTGGTTATCTATTTTATATATAGTAGTGTGTATATTTTAATCCCAAACTCCTAATTTATCCCTCTCCCCCCCTCCAAAACACTCTTAAAATTCTCCAAAACTCATCCTCATACATTACTGGTGGAATTGTAAGGTTGTTCAGCCACTATGGAAGTTGGTTTCATGCTTCTTCAATAAGTTAAACATAGAATTACCATATGATCCAGCAATACCACTCCTAGGGATACTCCAAAGAATTGAAAACAAATATGCAAACAAAAGCTTAGCACAAATACCATAGCAGCACCACTCACAACAGCCTAAAGCTGGAAACAACCTAAATACCCATCAACAGAAGAATGGGTAGATAAAATGTGGTGTACCCATGCAGTGGAATGTTATTCAGCCAAAAAAAGGAATGTAGCATTGATACATGCTACAACGCATATGAAGCTTGAAAACATGCTAAGTGAAAGAATCCAGACACAAAAGGCCACACATTGTATATTCCATTTATTTGAAATATCCAGAATAGGCAAATCCACAGAGACAGAAAGTAGATTTGTGGTTTCCAGGGGGAAAAGGGGAGTGACTCCTAATGAGTGTAGAGTTTCTTTTAGCAGGATGAAAATGTTCTGGAACTAGACAGTGGTGATGGTCTCACATATCATGGCTACACTTAAGGCCCTGAATTGTCCACTTTAAAATGATCAAACTGGTAAATTTTATGTTATGTGTATTTTACCACAACAAAAAAAATTCTCCAAAACTCAATTACCGGGTACTTTCCTTGTTCCCCCAAAACAATTTTAGATCTCAAGGAAAGTTTCCTGCAGTTCTAAACAAAGTGGGTCATCAGTTTTTCCTTGTGGGAGACAACCCAAGACTCTGATTGCACTGAATAAAGTCGTTCAGCTGTTTTACAAGGAAAACACCTGGCACCAAATCCTGGGCTCTTTAAAGAACTGCTAGCTAAGCCTCTTCCCCAGGGTAAATTCGGGAGAAGCACTATGAGTCTGAGCTTGCCAGGTTCATGGGGACCACACCCAGCAGTTAATAAGTTGTTCCGAACTCTGCATGCCCCATCTTAATAACTAGTTCTCTTCCCAGTTTGTAGGTTCCCATAATCATGTGGCTACTCAAATGAGAACAGCAAAAACCACTAACAATTTGGAGACGAGACAGAGTCCAGAAAAGGAAGAAAAGTCATGAAAATATAAATTTAGCTTGAGGTGTTCCATGAACACAAGGCAGAGACCTAGAATTAGGCCTTGTCCTAAATTTCAAAAGAGTGGCTTCTCTGAAAGCAGAATCATTTGGGTAAGGAAATCTCTCAAGGAGGCATCTGCATGAGCAAAAGGGAATTGATCAAAGAATTCAGAACTTTTGCAATTCAAAACAAAAGACTCTTTGGTCCATCTGGTGACAACTGGTCAGAGCAATGTGCCATAACGTTAATCTGAGAACCAACCTGCAGGTAGCAAGAGAAACATAGCTTCCTCTACCCTCAGAATGATAGTTACAAATGCTAGCTTTTAAGTTAGAACAAGGGCAGCAGTCAGCAGGAAAAAAATATGAGTATGAAGAGGTAGGCAGGAGCCAGATAATGTAAAATCTTGAAGTCTGGGATTTCTTCTAAGCTCAATTAAAAGACATTGCAGAGTTTTAAACAGAAAAATTGGCATATAATTTACATTAATAAAACATCGCTCTCTCTGGTTGTGTGGAGGATGGATGGATTGCCAGGAGCAAGAATAGTTGCCAGGACAAAAGCTAGATGATGGTGGCTTGGACAAAGTGGGTAACAGTGGAGATCTAGAAAAGTTGATGGATTCAGAACATATTTAGTAGAATCTACAGGACTTGTTGATGGAATAGAATGTGTGGAAGGGGAGCAGAAAGGGAGGAGTCAAGGATGACTTCCAGATCGAGAGGAAGGCTGTAGCATCTGGACTTTTTGTTGCAATAAGCAAAGCTGGTATTCACCCTGTAGGAAATCTAGTATGCATTTGCCCCTTCACTCCTACAAGACTGTGCTGTCCGGCCCAATTGAGTCAATGCTATATATTTTTTCTAAATCTTTGCCAACACGAGAAATGAAAATGGTGTCTCATTTTGTTTTTTGAATTAACAGTGAGGTAAAACACTTGTTTATATATTTATTGGCCATTTGTGTTTCCTATAGTTGTCTGTTTTTCTATCCATCTTTTTTTTTCTCTTACCTTCTATCCATCTTTTCTTTACAGTTTATGAGACCTGACCACCAGTCCCTCAGAAACCCTTTGTCCCCCCTTAGCTTTCTTGACTCTGTCCTCCTCTTACCTGCCTGACAATTCCTGCCCAATCTCCTTTGCTGCCTCTATTTCCTCAATACTCTGCCGTAGTCCCACTGCACCTTGCCGAGCTTCTATCCTCAGCCCTCTTCTCTTCTTTCTATAAGTGTCCCTAGATGATCTCTTCTATTCACATAATTCAGCTGTTTTCTCTACATTAATCATCCTAAAATCTCTATCTCCAACCATGACCTCTTTCCAGATGTTCAAAACAATGGTTCCAACTCTCTACTCTGCATTTTCATCTCTATGTGCAGCAGACACCTTCATTAAAACATGTCTAAAATTAAATTTCAGCCATCATTTCGACCAGCCAACTTCTCCTCATTTCCTATTTATCTGCATAGTACCAAACTGATCTAGATTTCTCAGATTATAACTTCCTTCATTTGTTTATTTTTTCAACAGATATTTATAGAGTATCTGCTATGTGCCAGGCACTGTGCTGGGCCCTAAATTTTTTGACTCCCTAATCTTTTTCCTTGTATTAATTCTATTATTAAATCCTGTGAATTTTTCCTTTGTGATAATCTCTCAAATGTATTACCTCATTTTCATTCCTGTTGCCACCATCTTAATTCCTAGTCTCTCCAGCAGGTCTTTGGCATCTCATCATTGCCTTATCACATTCCTTACTCCTCACACCTGAGCAAGGTGAATCACCTTAGAACATAGCTCTGATCCTCTCACTTCCCCCCTTAGAAACCATCTTTGATGGCACATTTACAAGTAAAGAAAAATCCAACTCTTCAGCCATCAATGATGGCCTTCAAACCATATCTCCCACTAACCCTTGCTCTCCATCCAACTCTCCATGAACATTTGGTTTTCTTCCTTCTTTTTGTATCGTATTACTTTATTTAATATATCATTTTTATTAAAATATAATTTATATACATTAAAATGTTTTCCTATATGCTTCTATTTACAGCAAATATCTATGAGATTAGTATTGTGAATTATTTTATTATTATTGCCACTGTTGAATATTTTGCTCTGAAAGACAATTTTTATACATATGTAACTTCCAGGTTCTATACATATAGAGCATTGGTATTTCTTGCATTGTCAAACAAAATTCAGGCAAGAATGTATTAATTTCATGTATCACCCTAACTTAAAAGAGGGTACACTATGGCAAAACAACAGTTCTAATAGGCAAAACGAAATGGAGAGAAAATAATGGTAAGCATTTAAAGAACTGCTCAGATTTTTATTTATTTATTTATTTATTTTTTGTAATTTATCTTGATTTTTATAGTGGTGTATAGCTGATTTACAATGCCGTGTTTCTTTCTGCTCTACATCCACTTGATTCACTTACAGAGAGACATCTACATATTCTTTTTCAGATTCTTAACAGTCATGTATATTCTTTTCTGGTGATTACAGTGTGTTGAGTCGAGTTCTATGTGCTATGCAGTAGGCCCTTATCGATTACCTATTTTCTCTATGGAAGGGTATGCATGTTAATTTCAACCTCCTGGTATATGCCTCCCCCCCCTCCCACCTTTCCCCTTTGGTAGCCATAAGTTCGTTTTCTAAATCTGTGAGTCTCTTTCTGTTTTGTAGGTTAAGAACTGCTCAGATTTTTAATTTCAGTGGAACAATATAATGAAGCCCATTAAAAATCTCAACTTATTTCTGAAACTCAATTTATACCTGTCTCAATAGAGCCCCATTTATTCTCTGAAATCATATCTTTGTTTTTTGTTTTTTAATTAATTTATTTATTTTTCTCTGCATTGGGTCTTCTTTGCTGCATGTTGGCTTTCTCAAGTTGCGTTGAGCGGGGGCTACTCTTTGTTGCAGTGTACGGGCTTCTCGTTGCGGTGGCTTCTCCTTGTTGTGGAGCATGGGCCCTAAGCACGTGGGTTTCTGTAGTTGTGGCACGTGGGCTCAGCAGTTGTGGCTCACAAGCTCACTAGTTGTGGCACACAGGCTTATTTCCTCCACGGAATGTGGGATCTTCCTGGACCAGCGCTCAAACCCGTGTCCCCTGCATTGGCAGGCAGATTCTTAACCACTGAGCCACCAGGGAAGTTCCATGTCTTTGTTTTAAAGACTGTGAATTATTCCAGTTACATCAGTATCTTAGAATTATCTTTATTTTCACATAAAAAATATATTTGTATTTGTAGTAAGATATTTTTTTGAATTTTATTTTTTTATACAGCAGGTTCTTATTAGTTATCTATTTTATACACATCAGTATATACATGTCAATCCCAATCTCCCAATGCATCCCACCACCACCACCACCACCACCACTGACCCGCCACTTTCCCAGCTTGGTGACCATATGTTTGTTCTCTACATCTGTGTCTCTATTTCTGCCTTGCAAACCGGTTCATCTGTACCATTTTTCTAGATTCCACATGTATGTGTTAATATATAGTATTTGTTTTTCTCTTTCTGACTTACTTCACTCTGTATCACAGTCTCTAGGTCCATCCACGTCTCTACAAATGACCCAGTTTCGTTCCTTTTTACGGCTGAGTGATATTCCATTGTATATATGTACCACATCTTCTTTATCTATTTGTTGATGGGCATTTAGGTTGCTTCCATGTCCTGGCTATTGTAAATAGTGCTGCAATGGACATTGGGGTGCATGTGTCTTTTTGAATAATGGTTTCCTCTGGGTATATGCCCAGTAGTGGGATTGCTGGATCATATGGTAATTCTATTTTTAGGTTTTTAAGGAACCTCCATACTGTTCTCCATAGTGGCTGTACCAATTTACATTCCCACCAACAGTGCAAGAGGGTTTCCTTTTCTTCACACCCTCTCCAGCATTTGTTGTTTGTAGATTTTGTGATGATGTCCATTCTAACTGGTGTGAGGTGATACCTCACTGTAGTTTTGATTTGCATTTCTCTAATAATTAGTGATGTTGAGCAGTTTTTCATGTGCCTCTTGGCCATCTGTATGCCTTCTTTGGAGAAATGCCTATTTAGGTCTTCTGCCCATTTTTGGATTGGGTGGTTTGTTTTTTTAATATTGAGCTGCATGAGCTGTCTGTATATTTTGGAGATTAATCCATTGTCCATTGATTCATTTGCAAATATTTTCTCCCATTCTGAGGGTTGTCTTTTCGTCTTGTTTAGTTTCCTTTGCTGTGCAAAAGCTTTTAAGTTTCATTAGGTCCCCTTTGTTTATTTTTGTTTTTATTTCCATTACTCTAGGAGGTGGATCAAAAAAGATCTTGCTGTGATTTATGTCAAAGAGTGTTCTTCCTATGTTTTCCTCTAACAGTTTTATAGTGTCAGTCTTACATTCAGGACTTTAATCCATTTTGAGTTTTTTTGTGTGTGTATGGTGTTAAGAAGTGTTCTAATTTCATTCATTTACATGTATCTGTCCAGTTTCCCCAGGACCACTTATTGAAGAGACTGTCTTTTCTCCATTGTATAGCCTTGCCTCCTTTGTCATAGATTAGTTGACCATAGGTGAGTGGGTTTATCTGTGGGATTTCTATCCTGTTCCATTGATCTATATTTCTATTTTTGTGCCAGTACCACATTGTCTTGATTACTGAAGCTTTGTAGTATAGCCTGAAGTCAGGGGGTCTGATTCTACCAGCTGCATTTTTTCCCCTCAAGATTGCTTTGGCTATTCGGGGTCTTTTGTGTCTCTACACAAATTTTAGGATTCTTTGTTCTAGTTCTGTAAAAACTGCCATTGGTAATTTGATAGGGATTGCATTGAATCTGTAGATTGCTTTGGGTAGTATAGTCATTTTCACAATATTGATTCTTCCAATCCAAGAACATGGTATATCTCTCCATCTGTTTGTGTCATCTTTGAGTTCTTTCATCAGTGTCTTATAGTTTTCTGAGTACAGGTCTTTTACCTCCTTAGGTAGGTTTATTCCTAGGTATTTTATTCTTTTTGTTGCAATGGTGAATGGGATTATTTCCTTAATTTCTCTTTCTGATCTTTCATTGTTAGTGTATAGGAATGCAAGAGATTTCTGTGCATTAATTTTGTATTCTGCAACTTTACCAAATTCATTGATGAGCTCTAGTAGTTTTCTGATGGCATCTTTAGGATTTTCTATGTATGGTAACATGTCACCTGCCAACAGTGACAGTTTTACACCTTCTTTTACAATTTGTATTCCTTTTATTTCTTTTTCTTCTCTGATTGCTGTGGCTAGGACTTCCAAAACTATGTTGAATAATAGTGGTGAGAGTGGACATCCTTGTCTTATTCCTGACCTCAGAGGAAATGCTTTCAGTTTTTCACCATTGAGAATGATGTTTGTTGGGGGTTTGTCGTATATGGCCTTTATTATGTTGAGGTAAGTTCCCTCTATGCCCACTTTCTGGAGAGATTTTATCATAAATGTGTGTTGAATTTTGTCAAAAACTTCTTCTGCATCTATTCAGATGATCATATGGTTTTTATTCTTCAATTTGTTAATATGGTGTATCACACTGATTGATCTGCATATACTAAAGAATCCTTTCATCCCTGTATAAATCCCACTTGATCATGGTGTGCAATCCTATTAATATGTTGTTGGATTCTGTTTGCTAGTATTTTGTTGAGGATTTTTGCATCTATATTCATCAGTGATATTGGTCTGTAATTTTTTTTTTTTTTTGGTAGTATCTTTGTCTGGTTTTGGTATCAGGGTGATGGTGGCCTCATAGAATGAGTTTTGGAGTGTTCCTTCCTCTGCAATTTTTTGGAAGAGTTTGAGAAGGATAGGTGTTAGCTCTTCCCTAAAGGTTTGATAGAATTCGCCTGTGAAGCCATCTGGTCCTAGACTTCTGTTTGTTGGAAGGTTTTGTTTGTTTGTTTGTTTGTTTAATTAATTAATTTATTTATTTTTGGCTGTGTTGGGTCTTCGTTTCTGTGCAAGGGCTTTCTCTAGTTGCGGCGAGCAGGGGCCACTCTTCATTGCGGTGCACGGGCCTCTCACTGTCGCAGCCTCTCTTGTTGTGGAGCACAAGCTCCAGACGCGCAGGCTCAGTAGTTGTGGCTCACGGGCCTAGTTGCTCCGCGGCATGTGGAATCTTCCCAGACCAGGGCTCGAACCCGTGTCCCCTGCATTGGCAGGTGGATTCTCAACCCCTGCGCCACCACAGAAGCCCCAGTTGGAAGGTTTTTAATCACAGTTCCAACTTCATTACTTGTGATTGGTCTGTTCATATTTTCTATTTCTTCCTAGTTCAGTCGTGGAAGGTTATACCTTTCTGCGAATTTGTCCATTTCTTCCAAGTTGTCCATTTTATTGGCATAGAGTTGCTTGTAGTAGTCTATTAGGGTGCTTTGTATTTCTTCTTTTTCATTTCTAATTTTATTGATTTGAGTCCTCTCCCTCTTTTTCTTGATGAGTCTGGCTAAAGATTTATCAACTTGTTTGTCTTCTCAAAGAACCAGCTTTTAGTTTTATTGATCTTTGCTATTGTTTCCTTTGTTTCTATTACATTATTTCTGCTCTGATCTTTATGATTTCTTTCCTTCTACTAACTTTAGGTTTTGTTTGTTGTTCTTTCTCTAGTTCCTTTAGGTATAAGGTTAGATTGTTTATTTGAGATTTTTCTTGTTTCTTGAAGTAGGATTGTATTGCTATAAACTTCCCTCTTAGAACTGCTTTTCTGCATCCCATAGGTTTTGGGTCATCGTGTTTTTGTTGTCATTTGTCTCTAGGTATTTTTTGATTTCCTCTTTGATTTCTTCAGTGATCTCTTGTTTATTTAGTAACGTATTATTTAGCCCCCATGTGTGTGTGTTTTTTACGGTTTTTTCCCCTGTAATTTATTTCTAATCTCATAGCGTTGTGGCCAGAAAAGATGCTTGATGTGATTTCAATTTTCTTAAATTTACCGAGGCTTGTAGTAAGATATTTTTAAATGGCTAAGGAAAAATAATTTAAGAATGGCTGCTGCTTTATTGCCATATTACATTTATTTTAAAATACATAAAGTACTTAGAAGAATAAAGGGATTACTATCCTGTTATTGTTGTTGCCATCACTGCTGGTGATAATATTCTGTAGAAACACTGGAATAGAGCACAAGGCCATCATTAATACTCTTGATGTGATTTCACAGCCCTCGAACACCTCCCTGGTAGGTCCATCTTCCTCCCCCAGACTATGTGTGTCCTTAATTTGCAGCCTATCCTGATGTTAGCAGGAAGAGGCAGACTTGAGTAACTGCAACATTCAGGAGCCAGGCTGTGTCATCCAAAGCTGACCTGTTTGTCCTTTTCCAGGGAAGATTTTAAATAATCAAAAATTTTGTCTCTCTAGTCCTCTCTTTCTCAGGACAAAATTCCCACTTTCTTTACCTAGTCCTCGTCTAACAATATTTCTAGAAATAATACCTCCTGGCTTCTCACTTATACACAGTGTTAACTTAATTTGTAAAGCAAAATTTACCTTGCTTTTTCTTTACTTTACATTATTGTGTATTCTTTCTATAAAAATTAGTTTGGGCTTCCCTGGTGGCGCAGTGGTTGAGAATCTGCCTGCCAATGCAGGGGACACGGGTTCGAGCCCTGGTCTGGAAAGATCCCACATGCCACGGAGCGACTAGGCCTGTGAGCCACAATTGCTGAGCCTGCGCGTCTGGAGCCTGTGCTCCACAACAAGAGAGGCCGCGATAGTGAGAGGCCCGTGCACCGCGATGAAGAGTGGCCCCCACTTGCCGCAACTAGAGAAAGCCCTCGCACAAAAAAAAAAAAAAAGGAAGACCCAACACAGCCATAAATAAATAAATAAATAAATAAATAAATAAATAAATAAAATTTAAAAAAAAATTAGTTTAATTTACCTAGCTATTGATTCAGGAACCAAAAAATTGAGCATTTCTTCCCCCAAAACTCTTTATTCTCAATATTTTTAATATAAGGCTTTTAATATATGTTTGTTATTCCTAGTAAACAATGAAGAAAATTTTATTGCATGTACATAAACAAAAGAAAATTTTAAAAATTAGGATAGAATGCATTTCCAAGAGCATCATTTTATAAATAAAGAACACCCAAGTAATGGATTGCAATGTAATTCCTTTTTATACAATATAGGCTCATTATTGAGATACTCCACAATTTATACTTTTATTATAAAAAGTATAAATGATTCTGTGCTACTGTTAACAAAAAAAAAATCACATTATTTTTCTGAAACCAAAGTAATTCTGACTTTTGAGTAGAATACCTCTGTAGATATCCTTCTGTACCTTTAGTTATTTGTTTGTTCAAAGTAACTTTTAATGATTGAAGATATATACTCTGAATATGTATACATATTCCTTCAGTGGAAATAAAAATATCTTCTACATTGTTTAATGTCTTCTATCACATGTGACTAGTGAATTTAGGGGGCTGGTGGGGGAGGAGGGATGGGGGTATAAGTGATAATTCTATAAGTATTTCTTAATAGCATAAATATGGAAAAGGGTTTAGAATCTTCATCTGCTGAAATTCATATGATTTTAAAGAACAAACCTGTGTCTGATGTCAGTTTCAATGCCTCTTTAAATATTTTATACATTTCACATCATGAGTTACAACAAAGAATGTTTTTTAAAAGTCATATAGAGCATAAAGTCACATGACTGAAATAGATAATTATTTCTTTATTAGTCTCATTGTCCATATATATAATGTTCAATTTTTATTTTCTCTTAATGAGAGAGGGGGAAATCTCCCAGGAGCTGAATGAATCGGGTCAAAACTGGGGCCATGATGATTGACTCACCTATCTCTAGTTCAACATTCAGTTCATTATTTCAGTTAAACTATAATGAAAACCTTAATTCAGTCTAAATATTTCATAGGGCCAGATACTAGATATGCACTCAATCATGAGATATTATTTTTTAGTCTATTTAATATATCTCTACCTCAATTTAATGTTATAGTTCCCAAGACCTCAGTGTGTCCTATTTCTGAATGCTGAAAATATCTTTAGCCTAATCTTGTATTTTTGCCTGAGTCAGACAATTTATTCTTAAGTATGACATGTTTCCCTCAAGTTATGAAGGAAAACATTTTCAAAAATAGGTGTAGCAAAAAAAAGAAAAAAGAAAAACTCCCACATGTCTCCAAGTAAGGCAAGGCTATGAATCTCCCAAATGATAAACTAGCTATCTGCTTGGGCATGCTAAGATCTAATTTTTATAACTCATCATATAATTAGCCATGTTCAGTGATTTTCAGCACGATGTCAGACTATATGTCATGACAAGGATAGTTTAAAATTTACTGAGGTTTGCTTCTAGAAAACAGTGTACCTTATAAGTTAAAGAGGATGATTTTATACACTAGTAATGAAGGCCAGACATGGAAAGGGCAATTTGCTACGCCAAGAGTAACCAAAACATAGCCTTTTTTTCCAAGGAGGTTACAGTTCAGTGGCGGTATAGGAACGAATATAAATCATTATGATACAAAGTGTGGACTACCTGGCAAATGCAATGTCGAAAGAGTGATTAATTTTGATTGGAGTAGGGGTTGAGAAAAGCTTCCCAGAAGGAAGTAACATTGAATTTGGCCTCAGAGGATCAAGTAAGCAGAGAGAAGGGGGAAAAACCTTGAAGACTGGGATTGGTCATTTCAACAAAGATGCAGAGTCAGGAGAAAAGTAAGGCATATTTAGGGAGCAAAATTGTTTATTACAGGTAAAATACATGGTGACTCAGAGAGCATAAGGCCAGACATTAGGGTAGAAAGAGGGCTGAGATGTTGAAGGGCCCAAGAAACAGACAGAGGAATGTAAATCCTATTCTATACGCAATGCTCTAAGCAGGGAAATAGCATGATCAGTTTAGGGTTTGGCAAAGATAGTTCTAACGGCAGTGTCTACAAGCAATTAGAACAGAGATAGAGCAGAAGCAGGCAAAGCAGTGGAAAGTCAGTTGCAATTGTGTGGGAGAGAGGAAATGAGGTAAAGGGGGCTTGAAGTGAAGAAGTGGCAATGAGAACAGAAGAGAGTAGGTGATTCAAGAGATTGGTAACGTGTTACCAATAGAATTTGGTGACAGATGTCACAGGAGTGAGGGAGAGGTGGAATTAAAGACAATCCTCAAGGTTCTTGCCCCACTGATTGGGTGGATAAAGATCAGACACATTTACGTCATTGTGACTTTGTAAATCCCTTCCTTCAGCCTGAACTATCCATTCCCCATTTACCACCTACAGATAGTCCAGCCCTCTTTCAAAGCTTGGGGGATATTCCCTAGCTGTGTAGCAGCTTCCCAAATTCCCTGTCCTATATACTCCACCAACACCCCAAATTCATCACATCTATACTTACACACGATATTATTTTTACTTCTGCTTTCTGTTATAAGTGATTACTTACATGTCTGCTTCCCCATGGACATATAAGTGCTTTGAGAAATCATGTTCCACTCACCTTTGTATTCGTCATAATACCCATTATGGTGATGTTCAACAAATAACCTCTATGGCTATTCCATTTGAGACATTTCTCAATATAGTCAGTACCCTACATATGAATCTTCAAGTTGTGAACTTTCAAAGATGCAAATGTGCATCTGGTTCCAGCAAGGAACCAGAACCTGTGCCATCAATGTCAGGAGTGAGTGAAATTGCAGCTTGCCCTCTGTCTCCTATTGTGATGATCCTTCAGCTCTACCATCTCCCACCTCCTCTCCCTCTTCCAGTCAGTAACTCTTCTTGCCTGTTCACTCGATGCCAGCCCCCGTATGCCAGCTGTTGTACTGTACTACTGTACTTTTCAAGGTACTGTACTGTAAGATTAAAAATGTTTTTATTTTTGTACTTGTTTGTTTTTTATGTATTATTTGTATGAAAAGTATTATAAACCTATTACAGTACAGTACTATACAGTTGATTGTGTTAGTTGGGTACCTAGACTAACTTTGTTGGACTTAAACAAATTGGGCTTACAAACGCGCTCTCGGAACGGAACTCGTTTGTATGTAGGGGACTTACTGTATTGTCCATGATCAAGATGATTCAAAGAGAGGCAATACTGAGCAATGATTCTCAAAGTGTGGTACATGTTTTACTGGAGAAATATGGAAAATAACTTAGAATATGGAAAGATTTTTAATGGTTTCTATTTTATATTCCTAAAATAGAATAATTTAAATATTTTAATTAATTTAAATTAATATTTTAAAATATTAGATATTTTAAAAAGAATGAACTACATGTAAACAACTAGGATGAATCTCAAAAATATTGTATTGAAAAAATAAGCCAAACATGAAAGAATACATATTGTATGATTTCATTTCTGTGAAATTCACAAACAGGAAAAGTAAATCTATGTTGATAAGAATCATAACAGTAGTTGCCTATAGAAGTGGGATTTGACTAGAAGGGTGTGCAAGATAACTTTCTAAGGGGATGGAAAAATTCTATATTTTAGATTAAGGTATTGACTTTACAGGGTTTTTTTTCCCCAAAAGTGTTTGTATTGTACCCTTAAGATTGGTGTGTTTCACTCTAAGTAAACATTATCTCAATTAAGGAAAAAAACGTTCAGGGAAATTTGAATATCATCTCGGTATTAGTTGATACCGAGGAATTGTTCTTATTAATTTTATTAGAGTATGATTATAGCATTATGTAAGAACATGTTCATGATACTGAGAGATATTTACAGAAGTGTATGTGGGTGAAATGATACGATGTCTAGATTACTTTAAAACAACTCAGAAAATACAAAAATGATTCAAAAGGAGATAATTAAAGCAAATGTGTCAGAATATTGATAAGTAGGAATCTGGGTGAGGGTTATATGGGGATTCATTTTACTACTCAGTCTAATTACGTGTATATTTAAATTTTCAAAATACATTTTACAAGAACCATTTAGTAAAAAAAATTAATTACCACATAGATAATAAACTCCGTTCTCGATCTACAACCAATTCTGTTGCCTCCAACTTGAAAATACATCCACAATACATCAATTCTTACCACCTCCACTGCTGCCTTCCTGAATGAAGCCACCTTCATCTCTCAGCAGAACTACTACAGTAACCTCCTAACCATCCTCTCTATGTCCACAGTTTCCCCATGATGCCTATATTCCACTCTAAATTCAGAACCATCTTTTCAATAAACAAGCTATAATACTTGTTTATTCTACTACTTAAAATTCTCTGATTTCCCATCTCTTGCAATGTAAAATTCAAATTCCTTGCGTTTTCTTTTAAGGACCTCAGTAAACTTGTTTTCATGTGTCCTCTTTTAACTTATCTCCTACATTCTCCTATTTCATTCACTGTGCTCCAGCCACAATGACCTCCCTGTGGCACTCAAGAAAAATGGCAAGCATAAGCTTACCTCAAAGCCTTTGAATTTGTTCTTCCCTCTACACAGAAAACTCTTAGGCCAGGTGGCCACATGTCTCACTTCTTTACTCTCTGTTCAAATGTCACATGAGCAGAGAAACTTTCCTTGAGCACCCATATGAAATAGCACCATCCCACCCACACTATGCATGCTCTGTTCCCGTTCACCTGCTCTGTTTTTCTTCCTGTCTTTCATCACTATCAGACATGTTATGTACTTTTTTGTTTGTCTCCTCTGACTAGAATGCAAGTTCCTTGGGAACAGGGTCACGGCTACTTTTGTTTACTGTGGAATCCCCAGCACCTAGGATACTGTATGGCACACAGCAGCTACTGAATACATATTCATTACTGAAAGATGAGTCAATTGGATCATAGTACTACCTTTAATTTTGGATTTAGAAATTCAGCTTAGACCCATGAACAAAAGGAATTCTGTATTCCTCTCACCCTAAAATAGTGTTACCTACCCAGGGGCAGGATGCAGAAGCCATGACTAATTCATTCACCTATTGCATGGCAACAAGATTAGGATACAGAGTAGACAAGATCTCAAATTAAAGAAGGGCAGGCCCCACGGGACTCTCCATTGGGTCCAGTGGTCCTACAGGCATATGATTCACTCCTCCCCAGGCAAGGAGGAGTGAAACTGGGGGTGGGAAACTCCCGTGTTATCTTCCTAATATAGTCAGGAGGGCCAAGTTCCTTTTTGTGGGCCAAGAGAGAAATACTGGGAAAGGGACAGAACATTTCCTACCACAATGAAGATAATGGTTATGACTATAATAATAAAGAAGATAATGATGGGCCTTTTTCCATCCCCATTTCCCTCCTAATCCTATCAGAAACTAATTATATTGTGATCTGAAAACTTCTTGTTTAATGTTCATTTGTTTTGCAATCTTGCTTATTCTTTTTTTATGTGCATGAATTATGGAATAATGCATTCTTTTATATCCCAAATAAGGTAAAATAAATGTATGCATTCATAAAAAAAAACAAATTAGATTACAGGAGTTTATTTTTATTCTTCTCCACCCACCACAGTTTCCATCATTGGTACTGTAAACCCAGGAACTCTGCCCACCCACACACAGATATGCACACAAAGAGAATTGGGTGTATTGTATTGAAGGAGATGATGACCCTTTCTAAGAAGGATATGACTATATGTTAGGTAGGACAGTGATTGTTAGAATTTGTGGTAACCATACGCTTGAGAATTTTCTAGAACCAAGCCTGATAAGCATTATAACTTACTAACTGTGTAACCTTACACAAGTGACCTAACCTCTCTGTGATTCAGTGTCTTATCTGTAAAATAGATAAATAATAATACCTCTGTCATAAAGTTCTTCTGAGGAATAAATAAGCTAATATATATATAAAACACATAGAAAAGAGCCTGGCACTTGTAAGCACTCTATATTACTTATAAATTTAAAGTTTTCTACAGTCAACATTAAAGATGTTTTATGAGATTCCAGAAGATGTGACTGTATATTTCCTCAAGACAAATAATGGAATATTTGTAAAGGAGGAGACAGAAGACAGTAGGTGGAATCAGATGCATAAGTTCCATCTGAAACTGAGCTATTTGGCGAAGATGACTTCCTGGCAATTTGTAAAAATAAAATAAAATAGAATAGAATAATGAGACATTAGGTGCTAGGATACCACTCACTACTCTAGAATTCTAGCCTAGGATTTATCCTATTCAACATTTACTGTTAATGATTTGGATAGAGACTAAGATGGCATGCATATCTAATCTGCCAGTACTACAAAGAATGGCAAGATAATGAATAGCTTTGATGGTCAACTGGAGAACAAAAAGAGTAGGACAGCCTGGAATGTTGGACTAAAAACTAGCTATAATAAAAGATGAATGTAGAGTGATATTTATAAAAATGTAGAATGATGTAAATAGCAAATTACCATACAGTGGTTAATCATTCATCCAGGCCCTTTGTTAGGAGACACAGATACCAAAAAATGAAAAATATTTTATCCCAGCTCCTCATAATATTCAGTCTAATTGAGAGAGAATCATAAGAAGCGCAGTGATAGGCATATTCACACAAGCACAGAGAAGTAACATCTAACTCATCCAATGGAGAGTGAAGGGATAAAGGCCGGTGTCCCAGTGAAATAGGCTCTCAAGCTAAGGGGGGTTTTATTCCAGCCAGAGGACACAATCTGAGAGAGACATGCAAGTAAAAACTAGTATGGTGTATGCAGAAAATCTTAGGCACTAAAATGCAGTTCAGGAAATAGTGAGAGATGATCCTGGAGAAGCAGAGTGAGCCGTAGAGACATTACGTCATGTAAAGGAGTGGGGCTTCATCACAGAAGCATGAAGAGCTGAAGCAGAGATTCAACCAGGAAGCAGCAGGCTCAGACTTGCATTTCACATGATCACTCAGGAAGCAATACGGAGGATGATTGTGATGGGCGAGGAAGGAGGGAAAGATGAAGGGGAGAAGACTGGAGGCCCAGACCCGGGGGAGAGGAGGCAAAGATTTTAATTAGTCCAGTGTTACTGTGGGCACTCCAGGCTTTAAGGGCCAGAAAGAGGAAGAAAAATCCATAGAGAAACAGGAAAAGATGGTTAGAGAAATACAAGGAAAACTACAAGGGTCCTGGGTCATGGAAGCCATGGAAACAGAGTTACAAGAGGGAAACGTGATTTACAGTATCCAATACCACATATAAGATAAGGACTTTCAAATGACCTCCAAATTTCACAGTCAGACCAATTGTTAGACTTAATAGGAACAATTTTGGTAGAGTGGTTGAGATGCAAGACAAGTTAAAGTATATTTTAAAAAATAAATGAGAGATGAGTAAGTGTAGCATGCACTTTCTTGGTAATAAAAGAAAGGAAAGAGGTAAGGTAGTAGGTATAAGAGAGATTGTTTCATTTATAATGGAAGAGATTTGAAACAGTTTAGAAGTAAATGTGGCAAAGCCAGTAGAAGAGAAAAGAAGAAGAAAATAAAAAAGAATTAAGACAAGGTCCCAGGGAGAAAGAAAAGAATGAATTACATGGGTGGAGAGGTTAGTTTTGATTTAAAAAAAAAAAGAGGGGGTCAGCTTAGCCTGTAAAAATTGGGAAGAAATAAGGGTAAGTTGTGGCTAAGTCGATGGATAGATGGTAAGTGTAAGGTGACCAATTTTCTCAATGATATGCTATTGTTGTGATGGTAATTACATAAGTTCTATATTTCTTCTTTTAAACTCCTATTACAGAATTCAGAAGTCCTAACTTGACAATATAATGTGAAAAATATCTTAGGAGCCAACAACATAACAGAAGCATTAGAAAAATAAACACGGTCCTAATATACATCCATAGAGATGGACATCCAGGTCGCATTCCAATTATTATGTTCAATTTTCAAGGGCCACATTAAGAAAAGGCCGCATTGTGAAATAAGGTCACGGTCAGGAGAAGAATATTAAGGACTATAACCCCATAAACCCACTTAACAAAAAACACTTAGAGGACGTTTCACAATTTTAATATAATGTGTCTTGGAGAAGGTATTTTTGCATCGAGGTAATTTCTGGTGGTGAGCACACCGTAGGGTATACAGGAATAGAAATACAGTGTTATACACATGAGACTTATATAATGTTATAAACCAGTATTGCCTCAATAAAAAATAAATCTAAAATTTAAAAAAAAAAACAAATGTGGTTGATATTGTTTACCCTAAGAAAGGAAAATTTAGAGATGAAGCTGTTGTAGAGCACAGAGAGTACATTTCCTCTGAAGTGCTCCATGAGGCAGAGTTTGGATGTGACAAAGAGGTAGGTTTTATTTTAACAGAAGGAAACGCTCATTATTAAACATACAACTCTCCATCACTGAAAGTGTATAAGAGGTTTGATGACCAAAAAGCAGGGAGGTTGTAGCAGGGACCCCTGCAATGGGAAGAAGTTGGGTATCTTCCAACTCTAAACTTCCATAATCCTGTATTTAAACATCATTCACACATCCTTGAGTGGTTACGGGATGAGCTATGGAGTGTGTCAGTCTTGGTATCCAATGGAACAGGAAGGCAGATAAAACTGGAATGTTTAAGGTTTACACTGTAGGATTTGGCACTGAATGTTACATTTGGTTTAACTGCATGAGCCACTAAAAAGGTAATTTACTGTTTGAGAGTAAAGAATTCCAACCTGTAGTAATGATGTTTGAGAAGGATGACTGGAACCTTGTCAGGACCTGGAATTTTACAAACTGTAAAAAAAAAAGCTCATGTGCATGAAGGTGGGGGAGCGTGTGGCAGGGGTCAGGGGAGGTACGTGCTGATGGTAGAGATGGAGAGAGAGGGGTGAAGAAATAAGCACATATCTAATCCAGCATCCAAACAACCAAGTTTACTACAGAGGAAAGGGTAAGGAAATGAAGTTGACAGGACATAAAAGGATCTTGGGCAGCCAGAAAAAATGGTCATGAGCACAACAATCGTATGGGAGAGGGGCTGAGTTGCCTGCAGATGTTTTCCATCACTCAATGAGATGATTAATTGCAGCCAACTGAAAACCACTGAGCCTAGCTTAAGTGAAAAAGAGAAAATTTATTAGGGATTTAAGGGTGTCCTAAGAAGTAGGACTTCAGGAAAGCACTAGGACCAGGAACTGGAGTAGGTCAAGAATTTGCATTTCTAATAAGCCCCCAGGTGATGCCCATGCTGCTGGTCCGGGGACCTCACTTTGAGATCCACTGCTTTAGAGCTTGTGAAGCATCTTTACAGGTATTATCTTATTTAATCCTTACCATAACTCTGTAGAAGAGGCCTTATTATCCTCATTTTTCAGGAAAGGAAACAAAGGAATAAAGAAATTTAACACCTAAGCTCTTACAGCTTCTAACCAGTGAAAAAGAGACAGGAATCTAGTTCTTATATTGACAAGCTCCATCGTTTCTTCCTACCCCTTAGCTGTTTGATGGGGTTGATGGCCAATATCTACCAGAACCCGATGAAAATAAATAGTTAATGGCACATCACTAATCCCACCTGTTTAATAGTAACACAGCTAATGAAAATGTTGTTATACTCTTTAAGGATAAGGGCTGTTATATTTTTATACTGCTAAGAGTGGGATTCAAAACTGTTTCCTTATTAGTTTAGTGTGCTTTTATATCAGAATGCAAGTGCTACAAGCCTAAAGAGAGCACTGGGACAGCTACATTGATAGACTAATTAAATTCTCTGTAGTTATGCCGGCTTTTTTCTTTTCAGCAACTTTTTCCCTATACCCTGTAGCAGCAGCGATAATTACATTGAAACGTTATTCATATTGTCAATGAAAGTAATCAATAAACAATCAATAATAAGAATAGAAAAGAGTTTTATTTGAGCCAAACTGAAGACTATAGCCCAGCAGCCAGCTCCCAAGATTACTCTGAGAAACTGCTCCCAGGAAGACTGGTTTTCAGCACAGTCTCATATCCTGTCAGGACAAACATTAAAGTCAGGGATACATATCTTCAAGGTTTAAAAAAAAAAAAAAAAAAAAGACCAGCATGTACACAGTGAGTCAGTATTCCCTTGACACCTAGAAAGGGAGTCTCATCAAAGGGATACCAGCATTGCTGTACCAGGAAGGGAGGCATTTAATCTTTATTTTTAACATGGACATTCTTTTTTTTTTAATTACTTATTTATTTATTCTTGGCTGCGTTGGGTCTTCATTGCTGCATGTGGGTTTTCTCTAGTTGCAGCAAGTGGGGGCTACTCTTTGTTGTGGTGTGTGGGCTTTAGGCGTGTGGGCTTCAGTAGTTGCAGCACGCGGGCTCAGTAGTTGTGGCGCACGGGCTCTAGAGCTTAGGCTCAGTAGTTTTGGTACATGGGCTTAGTTGCTCCGTGGCATGTGGGATCTTCCCAGACCAGGGCTAGAACCCATGTCCCCTGCATTGGCAGGCAGATTCTTAACCACTGCGCCACCAGGGAAGTCCAACATACACATTCTTTACTTCTGGTCAATGTGTCATTTTTTAGTAATTAAAGCAGATGTACAAAGTATGTTTCATAGGCCACAAACATGCTGTTTTAGTTAGCATAAAGTTCAAGTTAACTCATGTATAAGCCAAAATGACTTCCCCATTCCTCAATATGTGAAAATTTCTTAATAAAAACAGAGTATGCTGCCAGTCTCCATAGCCTTGAGTTTGTACTGCCCATGGAACCTGGACTCCTACATGGCCCAAAGAGAATGGAAATTCCAAGCCCAGAATTGAGCAAACACCAGTGTGAGACTGTTATTTTCTCCAGGGCTCCAGAAAGGCACTTATGACATTGCCCTTAGAAAAACTCTACAACGACTTAGGGCATACATGGGATGCCCGTGCAGCACTGTCATGCCATATGTGCGCACAGACAATAACCTACTGTGCCAAAATGGAAGAATATCAGAAGGAGAAACAACAGGAGAAATTACACCCAAGAAACTTCAGAACAGAGAAAACAATGCAGTCTTAAAACGAGTATGTTTAATTATTCAAGGAGATAAAGAAAGGAATAGAAAATAAGGTAAATAAGAGTAAATGATTATTTTTAAAAGAAAAAGATAGGCAGATTTTAAAGAACCAAATAGAAATTCTAGAAATAAAAATTAGACTAAGCATAGCTAAAGAGAGAATACATGAAAACTAGATCTGAGAAAATCAACCAAAATGCAGGTGAAATATTTAACTGAAAAACTAAGTGAAGGAAAAATATTGAGAAGAGACAGGAAGTATAGAATGAGAAGTTCTAATATACGTTTAATAGGAGTTCCAGAAGATAATAGAGGAAATGGTGGAAAAGAATCTTTTGAGTGATGCTAACTTCAATATATCCATGAGCATCCAATTCAAAATGGTAGCCTAACATCAACATAATGAATAAAGATAAGCTTCTACCTCAGTGCATAATAGTGCAAGTGCAGAGCAGGAAGGATAAGGACAGGATCCTTCGTCTGATCCTCAAAGCTACCAAAGAGAACAGATGGATGGCCAGCTGAGGAATGACAATCAGATGGACATCAGCTTTCTCACTGGCAACAACCACAGAGTCTCCCCGCAGATAAACGTCATTTAGGAATGAAGGCAAAAATTGTGACTTTTCTCAAATGTACAAAATATAAACAACTTCTCTCCTCACAGGCCCTCATGAAAGAACTACGGAAGGATACAGATAGGCAAGAAAGAAAACGAACCCCAGGAGTAAAGGGACCAGAAACGATTATGAGCAAATCAATCAATCTAAAGAAAACATGTTGACAATTAACAGTATACAAGTATTCATGACAACTGTATAAGAGCAGTTTCAATACTTTTCTGTAGTATAATTATCTTTAGTAGTTTTTTTCAAAAAAAACAAACAACAGCAGCAGTTAGTATTTATAGATGAACAGTTGTGTTCCAGGCGCTGTATTAAGAGTTCTTATGGATTATCTCATTTATTCCTCACAACAATCTTGCAAGACATACCTACTTGTTGTTCCCATTTTACAGATGTCAAAACCGAGGCATAGAGTAGTAATTTTTCCAAGGTCATGCAGATAACAAACAATGGAAATGGATTTGTGTTGACCTAGGAAGTCATTTAGCATTAAAGTGTCAAAGCCCACTTTCCTCATCTATGAAATGAAGAGATGGATATTTGCTCTGACCACATTACAAGGGTACATGAAGATGAAGTAATACTAATAAGTGTTCAAGTGCTTTAGAAATTGTAAAGTATTTTACAATTTGAAATTATAATAAAAATAAAATGAAATATGTGTGCCAAATTTTAAAAAGGGAATTTGGTCACAGAGTTAACAGATAATAGCATTTTTAAATCATCCATTCAAAATATTTCTTTAATAGGGCTTCAGTCAGTAGATATAATTTGGAAATAGTAAAGCAGAAGTGTTTCACGTATCTGTTTGCTTGTTTGCTTGCTTATTTCTAATGCATCCTGATCCAGAAAAGATCTTCAGGCAGCTAACAAAAGTATACAAAAAAATTTAATACACAAGGATTCATCTCTTTTTTTAATTTTAAAAATATACCTTAGATTTAATTTCTAAATATACACACACTTTGTGAAAGCAACTTGTTATTAATTTAAAATATAACTGTACTCTACATATCCTCTGTTACCAACCCCCATCCCAACACACACACATGAAACAAATTTAAGCAGCAGGAAGAGTTCATATTGTCTCTTTTAAAAAATGAAAATTGCTCATTTTCATACTGCTTTGGCATGGTTCAAGTTAATGATGTGCTCATGTGATATTAAAGTAGTAACTCCTGCAGTTCTATCAGACTAATCGGCCGCTGACATCACAACAGTATAACTAAAGCGTTGAATTTTACTCAATTTCCATCAGTGAATGGGATCTGAGACTCATTGCATGTTAATCACTGCAGTTTGGTAGGTCCCTTATTTATTTTGGATAAGCATTTCATTGGCAAATAAAGAATTAAGTGAGAAAACAAGCCAGAATTTGATAGACACTGGTGACTAGTCATTTCTTTTGGCTGCCATAACAGAGAATTTTTAAGCCTATAGAAAATGAGAACAGATGTGAATAATAACACAATTTGTTATTTATGAATGCAAGGTTTTTCTGAAGATTTAGGAATTATCGTGAGAACAATTCATTGAACCTCAAAAAAATCAATATATATTAATATCAGAGCACAAATGTTTGCACTATAATCTGAAACATGAAGACTATTTACCCATCATGCCTTTGAAAAATCCAGGCTGCCCTGAATACTTATGAACTGTGTGTCATCAGATGATTCAGAGAGCATCTCTGAACTACTTAGAATTCTCAAGCAGAGCAGTAAAAACACATTCTCAGTAAAGGAAAGCTTGTATATTGTTCTGTCTGTATTTTCCCTGGCTCTTATGACTTAGTAAAAAGAGGACTGAATATGGAATCAAGAAAACTGGGCTTCCATATTGGCCTTGCCACTTAATAGCCAATGTGATTTCAGATAAGTTCTTTAAAGTTGAAGTTACATTTTCCACATCTATAAAATTACCGTAATGGCACCTCCTACAAAGGGTTATTTGAAGATAAAGTGAGAGTAGAGTCTAGTATCCAGTTAATTAAATCTGATTTAGAATTGAGGATATCCCACAAAAACTTTAATAATTAACCTTTTTCACTTTGGGAATTCTGTTTTGACCTCTATGAAGCTGATGACATTTTTCTGATGGAAATGAAGTGACAGGTTAAAAAAATATATGTTGTCTCCACTTTACCAGTTATGATAGTTATGATTATATGGGACTGATTGGATATATATACATACGTGTGTGTGTGTGTGTGTGTGTGTGTGTGTGTGTATGCGCCAAGTTGTTATGGCATATTGATTCAATCTTTAATGAGTTCTGAGCAATGGTCACTAAACGTATTTAACTGTTAAAATGGATTGCATCAGTCTATCACTTTTGTTATAAAGACTACTGTTTGGGCTCATTCTGAGAGAGACATTGTGGACTATTGGTTTACTAAAATATCATCGGGCTGATACACTGTAGAAACATTAACAGAGCAGAAAGACTTGTCCAAGCATCTTGGCAATCATCTATTCCTATACTCTGCTGAGTCCAAGACATCCTAGGATGTGCTTGGGCAATCCTGGGAGGTGGTATGAGGGGAGGTCAAGAGATTGGCTCCTGCTCCACTTGCTAGGTTTAACCCCACCAGCTCTGCTTTTATCACTTTGAAACACTGACCTTTTGTCTAAGACTTCATTTACACAAAGGGTTGGGTTGCTATAAAAATGTTTAACTAGCTGATCTAGTCCAACTTGCTCATTTTAGAGATGAGGAAATTAAAGGCCAGAGAGATGACAGAAATCACCAAAGATCCCTCAAAAGTCAGTCCTCCAATCAGGACCAGATAAAAGGTGTCCAGACTCCCAATCCAGGTTATTTCCACCACATCATTCTCTTGACAATAAGATTTATCCCCATCAACTACTGAATGTTGTGCTCCATGCTAGTTATTCTGCCTGTATTTACTAATGACTCCAGCAAAATCTCTAAATATTTTCACCATTTGAAGATGAGGCTCAAGAATGTCAATTTAGGGGCTTCCCTGGTGGCGCAGTGGTTGAGAATCTGCCTGCCAATGCAGGGGACACGGGTTCGAGCCCTTGTCTGGGAGGATCCCACATGCCATGCAGCAACTGGGCCCGTGAGCCACAACTACTGAGCCTGCGCGTCTGGAGCCTGTGCTCTGCAAGAAGAGAGGCCGCGATAGTGAGAGGCCCGCGCACCGCGATGAAGAGTGGCCCCTGCTTGCCGCAACTAGAGAAAGCCCTCGCACAGAAACGAAGACCCAACACAGCCAAAAATAAATTAATTAATTAATTAATAGAATGTTTAAAAAAAAAAGTCAATTTACCAAGCCTACATTAAAATCCAGTCTAACTCCCAATCTTATATGTATATTTGCCAAGTTTCATTAAAGTTGAATGTTTCCTGTCAGCCACCAAAACAACAGACTATTTATAATGCAACCCAGAGGGACAAATAAGTGAATGTTGGATATTTAATTGCCAAATTTTGGCTCTACTCTTTATGTGTACTTTATAAAAATTGAGGCACAATGCATATGGATGTAGAAAGGCTAAATGAAACCTTATTTGAGAATTGCACTTGTCTCTTTCTGGGCTGGGATTATCAAAATCACCTCTTATTTTATGTTGGTTCTTTATTTTATCAGAATAAGCATGTGACTTTTCCATTCCTTGATGTATCATAGATCATGCATTTGCACATATTAATTTCTTCCCTCATTCAAAAAGTCTGTTGCTCATATTACAAATCAAATTTGTACATGTGCTCATAGGATGGAAATAATGCAAAGATGCTTTCCCTCTGGCATCATCATTTTTCTTTTTTTTTTTAACTTTTTAATTTATATTGGAGTATAGCCAATTAGCAATGTTGTGATAGTTTCAAGTGCACAGCAAAGTGACTCAGCCATACATATATATGTATCCATTCTCCCCCAGACTACCCTCCCCTCCAGGCTGGCATTGTCATTTTCAAGTTTCATGTTTAAGACAGTTTTCTTTGCCTTCTATGTCCTCTAACACAGATAAGTAATGTAGTTTCCAATGCAATTGTGATATAACTCTGTTTTTGTCCTATTTTATTTTTCTTCAAATGTGAGTCCACATTTCATTTGTAGAGAATGTAAAGGTAATGTTAGGGTGCTTAGTCCTTAAAAATCTCTATGATATGAAACAATAGCAGATAGATCTAAAAAGAGACTGCAAAAGAAAAAGTGATCTATAAATGAAAATCAAATAAAAAGACAGAATGACATAAATTTTATACTGCATAGAGTGAGGTGACCAGAAAGAAGATGTTTCTCATCTAATTATTATTTACATTTCTTTTTTAAAGTTTTTTGGTAGTTGTCCTAGGGCTTAAAATATTACTCCTTACATATTGTTTATGGTTTCCTTTGCTGTGCAAAAGCTTTTAAGTTTAATTAGGTCCCATTTGTTTATTTTTGTTTTTATTTTCATTACTCTAGGAGGTGGATCAAAAACAATCTTGCTGCAATTTATGTCAGAGAGCATTCTGCCTATGTTTTCCTCTAAAAGTATTATAGTATCCGGTCTTACAGAATGGGAGAAAAGATTTGCAGATGAAACAACTGACAAGGGCTTAATCTCCAAAATATACAAACAGCTCATGCAGCTCAGTAGCAAAAAAAAAAAAAAAAAAAAACCAATCAAAAACTGTGCAGAAGATCGAAATAGATATTTCTCCAAATAAGACATACAGATGGCCAAGAGGCATATGAAGACATACAGGTGGCCAAGAGGCACATGCTCAACCTCACTAACTATCAGAGAAATGCAATCAAAACTGCAATGAGGTATCACCTCACACTGGTCAGAATGGCCGTCATCAAAAAGTCTACAAACAATAAATGCTGGAGAGGGTGTGGAGAAAAGGGAACCCTCCTACGCTGTTGGTGGGAATGTAAATTGCTACAGCCACTGTGGAGAATAGTATGGAGGTTCCTTAAAAAACTAAAAATAGAGCTACCATATAATCCAGCAATCCCACTCCTGGGCATATATTTGGAGAAAACCACAATTCAAAAAGATACATGTATTCTAAAGTTCATTGCAGCACTATTTACAATATCTGGGACATGGAAGCAACCTAAATGTCCTTTGATGGAGGAGTGGATAAAGAAGATGTGGTATATATATATATACACACATACATACAATGGAATATTACTCAGGCATAAAAAAAGAACAAAATAATGCCATTTGCAGAGACATGGATGGACCTAGAGATCGTCATACTGAGTGAAGTAAGTCAGACAGAAAAAGACAAATATCATATGATATTGTGTATATATGGAATCTAAAAAAAGTGGTACAAATGAACCTGTTTACAAAACAGAAATAGAGTCACAGACGCAGCAAAAAAACTTATGGTTACCAAGGGGGAAAGCGGGGAGAGGGATAAACTGAGAGACTGGAATTGACATATACACATTACTATATATAAAATAGATAACTAATAAGAACCTACTGTATAGCAGAGAGAACTCGACTCAATACTCTGTAATGACCTATATGGGAATAGAATCTAAATAAGAGTGGATATATGTATATGTATAAATGATTCAGTTTGCTGTACAACAGTAACTAACACAACATTGTAAATCAACTATACTCCAATAAAAATTACTTTAAAAAATATTACTCTTTAATCAGAGTCTACTTTCAAATAATACTGTAACAATTTACTTGTAGTACAATCACCTTATAACAGTATGTTACCAATCCCTCCCTCTCACTCTTTGTGCAATTATTGTCACATATTTCACTTTTATAAACCCAGAATCAATTGCCACTATTTTTGCTTTAGACAAGTAATGATCTCTTAGTGATTAAAATAATGAAAAATAGAATCTACCAGAGAGCAGACAGCAGAAGCAAGAAGAACTACAATCCTGCAGCCTGTGGAACAAAAACCACATTCAAAGAAAGATAGACAAGATGAAAAGACAGAGGGCTATATACCAGATGAAGGAACAAGATAAAACCCCAGAAAAACAACTAAATGAAGTGGAGATAGGCAACCTTCCAGAAAAAGAATTCAGAATAATGATAGTGAAGATGATCCAGGACCTCGGAAAAAGAATGGAGGCAAAGATCGAGAAGATGCAAGAAATGTTTAACAAAGACCCAGAAGAATTAAAGAACAAACAAACAGAGATGAACAATACAATAACTAAAATGAAAAATACACTAGAAGGAATCAATAGCAGAATAACTGAGACAGAAGAACGAATAAGTGACCTGGAAGACAAAATGGTGGAATTCACTGCTGCGGAACAGAATAAAGAGAAAAGAATGAAAAGAAATGAAGATAGCCTAAGAGACCTCTGGGACAACATTAAATGCACCAACATTCGCATTAGAGGGGTCCCAGAAGGAGAAGAGAGACAGAAAGGACCCAAGAAAATATTTGAAGAGATTACAGTTGAAAATTTCCCTAACATGGGAAAGGAAATAGCCACCCAAGTCCAGGAAGCGCAGAGAGTCCCATACAGGATAAACCCAAGGAGAAACACGCCAAGACACATAGTAATCAAATTGGCAAAAATTAAGGACAAAGAAAAATTATTGAAAGCAGCAAGGGAAAAAATACAAATAACATACAAGGGAACTCCCATAAGGTTAACAGCTGATTTCTCAGCAGAAACTCTACAAGCCCAAAGAGAGTGGCATGACATATTTAAAATGATGAACAGGAAGAACCTACAACCAAGATTACGCTACCCGGCAAGGATCTCATTCAGATTTGATGGAGAAATCAAAAGCTTTACAGACAAGCAAAAGCTAAGAGAATTCAGAACCACCAAACCAGCTCTACAACAAATGCTAAAGGAACTTCTCTAAGTGGGAAACACAAGAGAAGAAAAGGACCTATAATAAGAAACCCAAAACAATTAAGAAAATGGTAATAGGAACATACATATCGATAATTACCTTAAACGTGAATGGATTAAATGCTCCAAACAAAAGACACAGGCTCTCTGAATGGATACAAAAACAAGACCCATATATATGCTGTCTGCAAGAGACCCACTTCAGACCTAGGGACACGTACGGACAGAAAGTGAGGGGATGGAAAAAGGTATTCCATGCAAATGGAAACCAAAAAAAAGCTGGAGTAGCAATACTCATGTCAGATAAAATAGACTTTAAAATAAAGAATGTTACAAGAGACAAGGAAGGACACTACGTAATGATCAAGGGATCAATCCAAGAAGAAGATATAATAACTATAAATATATATGCACCCAACATAGGAGCACCTCAATACATAAGGCAACTGCTAACAGCTGTAAAAGAGGAAATCGACAGTAACACAAAAATAGTGGGGGACTTTAACACCTTACTTACACCAATGAACAGATCATCCAAACAGAAAATTAATAAGGAAACAGAAGCTTTAAATGACACAATAGACCAGATAGATTTAATTCATATTTATAGGACATTCCATCCAAAAACAGCAGATTACAGTTTCTTCTCAAGTGCGCACAGAACATTCTCCAGGACTGATCACATCTTGGGTCACAAATCAAGCCTCAGTAAATTTAAGAAAACTGAAATCATATCAAGCATTTTTTCTGACCACAACGCTATGAGTTTAGAAATCAATTACAGAGAAAATAACGTAAAAAACACAAACACATGGAGGCTAAACAATACATGACTAAATGACCAAGAAATCACTGAAGAAATCAAAGATGAAATCAAAAAATACCTAGAAACAAATGACAATGAAAGCACTACGATCCAAAACCTATGGGATGCAGCAAAAGCAGTTCTAAGAGGGAAGTTTATAGCAATACAATCCTACCTCAAGAAACAACAAACATCTTAAATAAACAATCTAACCTTACACCTAAAAGAACTAAAGAAAGAAGAACAAACAAAACCCAAATTAGTAGAAGGAAAGAAATCATAAAGATCAGAGCAGAAATAAATGAAATAGAAACAAAGAAAACAAAAGGAAAGATCAATAAAACTAAAAGCTGGTTCTTTGAGAAGATAAACAAAATTGATCAATCATTAGCCAGACGCATCAAGAAAAAGAGGGAGGGACTCAAATCATTAAAATTAGAAATGAAAAAGGAGAAGTTACAACAGACACCACAGAAAAACAAAGCATCCTAAGAGACTACTACAAGCAGCTCTATGCCAATAAGATGGACAACTTGGAAGAAATGGACAAATTCTTAGAAAGGTATAACCTTCCAAGACGGAACAAAGAAGAGATAGAAAATATGAACAGACCAATCACAAATAATGAAATTGAAACTGTGATTAAAAACCTTCCAACTGGGGCTTCCCTGGTGGCGCAGTGGTTGAGAATCTGCCTGCCAATGCAGGGGACACGGGTTCGAGCCCTGGTCTAGGAAGATCCCACATGCCGCGGAGCAACTGGGCCTGTGAAACACAACTACTGAGCCTGTGCATCTGGAGCCTGTTCTCCGCAACAACAGAGGCCGCGATGAAGAGTGGCCCCCGCTCGCTGCAACAAGAGAAAGCCTTCGCACAGAAACGAAGACCCAACACAACAAAAATAAATAAATAAATAAATTTATTAAAAAAAAAAAAACCTTCCAACAAACAAAAGTCCAGGACCAGATGGCTTCACAGGTGAATTCTATCAAACATTTAGAGAAGAGCTAACACCCATCCTTCTCAAACTCTTCCAAAAAATTGCAGAGGAAGGAACACTCCAAAACTCATTCTATGAGGCCACCATCACCCTGATACCAAAACCAGACAAAGATACTACAAAAAAATAAAAATTACAGACCAACATCACTGATGAATACAGATGCAAAAATCCTCAACAAAATACTAGCAAACAGAATCCGACAACACATTATAAAGATCATACACCATGATCAAGTGGGAATTTTCCCAGGGATGCAAGGATTCTTCAATATATGCAAATCAATCAATGTGATACACCATATTAACAAATCTAAGAATAAAAACCATATGATCATCTGAATAGATGCAGAAGAAGCTTTTGACAAAATTCAACACCCATTTATGATAAAATCTCTCCAGAAAGTAGGCATAGAGGGAACCTACCTCAACATAATAAAGGCCATATACGACAAACCCACAGCAAACATCATTCTCAATGGTGAAAAACTGAAAGTATTTCCTCTAAGATCAGGAATAAGACAAGGATGTCCACTCTCACCGCTATTATTCAACATAGTTTTGGAAGTCCTAGCAACAGCAGTCAGAGAAGAAAAAGAAATAAAAGGAATACAAATTGTAAAAGAAGGTGTAAAACTGTCACTGTTTGCAGATGACATGATACTATACATAGAAAAGCCTAAAGATGCCATCAGAAAACTACTAGAGCTCATCAATGAATTTGGTAAAGTTGCAGGATACAAAGTTAATGCACAGAAATCTCTTGCATTCCTATACACTAATGATGAAAAATCTGAAAGAGAAATTAAGGAAACACTCCCATTTACCATCACAACAAAAAGAATAAAATACCTAGGAATAAACCTACCTGGGGAGACAAAAGACCTGTATGCAGAAAACTGTAAGACACTCATGAAAGAAATTAAAGATGATACCTACATATGGAGAGATATATCATGTTCTTGGATTGGAAGAATCAATATTGTGAAAATGACTATACTCCCCAAAGCAATCTACAGATTCAATGCAATCCCTATCAAATTACCAATGGCATTTTTTACGGAACTAGAACAAATCATCTTAAAATTTGTATGGAGACACAAAAGACCCCGAATAGCAAAAGCAGTCTTGAGGGAAAAAAACGGAGCTGGAGGAATCAGACTCCCTGACTTCAGACTATACTACAAAGCTATAGTAATCAAGACAATATGGTACTGGCACAAAAACAGAAACATAGATCAATGGAACAAGATAGAAAGCCCAGAGATAAACCCACACACATATGGTCAACTAATCTATGACAAAGGAGGCAAAGATATACAATGGAGAAAAGACAGTCTCTTCAATAAGTGGTGCTGGGAAAACTGGACAGCTACATGTAAAAGAATGAAATTAGAACACTCCCTAACACCATACACAAAAATAAACTCAAAATGGATTAGAGACCTAAATGTAAGACTGGACACTATAAAACTGTTAGAGGAAAACATAGGAAGAACACTCTTTGACATAAATCACAGCAAGATCTTTTTTGATCCACCTCCTAGAGTAATGGAAATAAAAACAAAAATAAACAAATGGGACCTAATGAAACTTCAAAGCTTTTGCACAGCAAAGGAAACCATAAACAAGATGAAAAGACAACCCTCAGAATGGGAGAAAATATTTGCAAACGAATCAACGGACAAAGGATTAATCTCCAAAATATATAAACAGCTCATTCAGCTCAATATTAAAGAAACAAACAACCCAATCCAAAAATGGGCAGAAGACCTAAATAGACATTTCTCCAAAGAAGACACACAGATGGCCAAGAAGCACATGAAAAGATGCTCAACATCACTAATTATTAGAGAAATGCAAATCAAAACTACAATGAGGTATCACCTCACACCAGTCAGAATGGGCATCATCAGAAAATCTACAAACAACAAATGCTGGAGAGGGTGTGGAGAAAAGGGAACCCTCTTGCACTGTTGGTGGGAATGTAAATTGAT
This sequence comes from Balaenoptera physalus, assembly GCF_965194825.1. Taxonomy (NCBI): domain Eukaryota; kingdom Metazoa; phylum Chordata; class Mammalia; order Artiodactyla; family Balaenopteridae; genus Balaenoptera; species Balaenoptera physalus. The sequence continues at coordinate 28,812,751 of NC_138892.1, read as the reverse complement.
ACAGCCACTATGGAGAACAGTATGGAGGTTCCTTAAAAAACTAAAAATAGATTTACCATATGACCCAGCAATCCCACTACTGGGCGTATACCCAGAGAAAACCATAATTCAAAAAGACACATGCACTATTTACAATAGCCAGGTCATGGAAGCAACCTAAATGCCCATCGACAGAGGAATGGATAAAGAAGTTGTGGTACATATATACAATGGAATATTACTCAGCCATAAAAAGGAAAGAAATTGAGTCATTTGCTGAGACGTGGATGGATCTAGAGACTGTCATACAGAGTGAAGTAAGTCAGAAAGAGAAAAACAAATATCGTATATTAACGCATGTATGTGGAACCTAGAAAAATGGTACAGATGATCCGGTTTGCAGGGCAGAAGTTGAGACACAGATGTAGAGAATAGACATATGGACACCAAGGGGGGAAAACTGCACACCACTATGGTGGTGTGCTGAATTGGGCGATTGGGATTGACATGTATACACTGATGTGTATAAAATTGATGACTAATAAGAACCTGTAGTATAAAACAAAGAAACAAACAAAACAACTAATACTAAACTTTCTTTGGGTTATTTGTGTGGAAATATGTTAATATAAATGTTTCAGACATTACATGAAATTTCTAAAAATCTTATATGTTCTGGTATAATGTTATAAGTCATAATTCTAGTTATTACTTTAAAATGTATATCTCAGAAATAACTAAATTTCCTTGTCAATTGCATTATTATGAACTTTCATCAAATCTTTAACCATGGTCATTTTTAAGTCTTTTGTCATTTACAGACAGTTCTGGGTGTACTGTGATGCTTTTGCAAATATGTTCCTATAAAAGGGTTTCATCTTCAAGGAATTCATGGAAAAGTCTCTGACAAGTACATGTTTCTGGTAACTGACTGTATTGCTGAACTGAATGAATAAGCATTTTCGGAACTCTAATGAAAAACTGATGAACTCATAAAAGTGCTAACAAAAGATCAAGATGAAAAAAAAAATTAATTACATGGGACTGAGTGAACTGATGAGGATGATTATAATTTTTGTGACTTACTGTTTGAATTAAAAAAAAAAAATCCCACAAAGACTCAGGCAAAGAATATACAAATCAATTTTCACTGCAAAGTAAAGGAGCTGTTACAGTGGAGGATTACTGGACTGAATGTCAATATTATGACACAGCATGAGTGTGTTTCGTGTTTGGTATTGCAATCATTGTTGCTTTTGCTGTGGTCATCCATTTACAATGCTTGGTGTCAGTCTATTTATCTCTTGTAAAAATAAAATACAGTGTGTGTGGGGGGGGGAAAAAACAGTGATGGGCACACAGCATTGTGAATGTAATTAATGCCATGGAACTGTATACTTATAAATTATTAAAAGGATAACTATTAAAAAAAAAAGACAATATGGTACTGGCACATAGACAGAAATATAGGTCAATGGAACAGGATAGAAAGCCCAGAGATAAACCCATGCACCTATGGTCAACTAATCTATGACAAAGGAGGCAAGGGTATACAATGGAGAAAAGACAGTCTCTTCAATAAGTGGTGCTGGGAAAACTGGACAGCTACATGTAAAAGAATGAAATTAGAACACTCCCTAACACCATACACAAAAATAAACTCAAAATGGATTAGAGACCTAAATGTAAGACCGGACACTATAAAACTGTTAGAAGAAAACATAGGAAGAACACTCTTTGACATAAATCACAGCAAGATCTTTTTTGATCCACCTCCTAGAGTAATGGAAATAAAAACAAAAATAAACAAATGGGACGTAATGAAACTTAAAAGTTTTTGCACAGCAAAGGAAAGTACAAACAAGATGAGAAGACAACCCTCAGAATGGGAGAAAATATTTGCAAACGAATCAACGGACAAAGGATTAATCTCCAAAATATATAAACAGCTCATGAAGCTCAATATTAAAAAACAAACAACCCAATCCAAAAATGGGCAGAAGACCTAAATAGTCATTTCTCCAAAGAAGACATACAGATGGCCAGGAAGCACATGAAGAGCTGCTCAACATCACTAATTATTAGAGAAATGCAAATCAAAACTACAATGAGGTATCACCTCACACCAGTTAGAATGGGCATCATCAGAAAATCTACAAACAACAAATGCTGCAGAGGGTGTGGAGAAAAGGGAACCCTCTTGCACTGTTGGTGGGAATGTAAATTGGTACAGCCACTATGGAGAACAGTATGGAGGTTCCTTAAAAAACTAAAAATAGAATTACCATATGACCCAGCAATCCCACTACTGGGCATATACTCAGAGAAAACCATAATTCAAAAAGATATGAACTCCATTGTTCATTGCAGCACTATTTACAATAGTACATGGAAGCAACCTAAATGCCCATCGACAGAGGAATGGATAAAGAAGTTGTGGTACATATATACAATGGAATATTACTCAGCCATAAAAAGGAACGAAATTGGGTCATTTGTATAGACGTGGATGAATCTAGAGACTGTTATACAGAGTGAAGTAACTCAGAAAGAGAAAAACAAATATCTTTTATTAACGCATATATGTGGAACCTAGAAAAATGGTACAGATGAACCGGTTTGCAGGGCAGAAATTGAGACAGAGATGCAGACAGCAAACGTATGGATACCAAGGGGGAAAGTGGTGGGCAGGGGGAGGTGATGAATTGGGAGACTGGGATTGACATCTATACACTAATATGTATTAAATGGATAACTATAAGGACCTGCTGTATAAAAAAATAAATAAAATAAAATTCAAGAATAAAAGAGGAAAAAAATAAAATAAAATTATTTAAAATACCATTTATTTTAACATTTATTTTCACAATGTTCCTCATTCTTTATCTCTCTGAAGATATAAGTTTCTATGTGGTATCATAGTCCTTCTGAAGAACTTCCTTTAACTATTCTTGTAATACAGTTATCCTGAGAATAAATTTAGTTTTTGTCTGCAAAAGTACATAATTCTCCTTAGTTTTTTTAAGGATATTTTGCTGAGTAAAAATTTTGGATTGCTTTCTTTTCTTTCCCCCCAACATTTTAAAGATGTCACTTCAATTTCTTCTGGATTGAATAGTTTCTGGTGAGGTCTGCTGTGATTCTTACTCTTCAAGTTTTTCTTCTTCCACCTCCTCTCCCTTTCTCCTAGATTTCCCTAACACATGTGTTAGACCATTTGATATTGTCCCACAGCTCTTAGATGTCCTATTTTTTATTTTATTTTCTTACTCTTCTCTCTTTGTGTTTCACTTTGAGTAATTTCTATTGACCTATCTTCACTGATGTTTTCCTTGTCTGTGTCTAGCCTACTGATAACCCTATCAAAAGCAATCATCATCTCTGTTACCATGGTTTTCTCTATGATTTTGACTTGATTCCTTCTTATAGCTTCTATCTCTCTGAAGAAATTCCCCAGCTGTTTATGATTCTTACCCACCTTTTTTTCAGAGACTTTCACATAATAATTGTAGTAATTCTAAATTCCCTGTCTGATATTTCCAACACCTGAGTCATATCTGAGTTCTGTAGTTGCTTTGCCTCTTGACAAAGGGTGGAGGTTTTTTCTTGCTTTTTTTGTGTGTCTCATAATTTTTAGTTGAAAACTATACATTGTGTGTAGGACAGGAGTAACAGAGGTAAATATTATTTATACCTGAAAATATGTAAGGCTATTCCTCTGAATATAGATGGTCATCGAAGTTTTATTGCCGAAACTTGGAAGCAACCAAGAGATTCTTCAGTAGCTGTGTGGATAAATATAAACATTCCAGACAATGGAATATTATTCAAAGGTAAAAAGAAATGAGTTATAAAGCCGTGAAAAGACATGAAGTAAACTTAAATGCATATTACTCAGTGAAAGAAGCCAATCTGAAAAGGCTACATATTGTACGATGCCAACTATATGGCAAAACCATGGAAACAGTAAAAAGATCAGTGGTTGCCAGTGGTCCAGGGAGGGGGAAGGGTGAATAAGAAGAGCACCAAGGAATTTTAGGGCAGTGAAATTATTCTGTATGCTATTATAATGGTAGACAGATGCCATTATATGTTGGTCCAAACGTATAGAATATCCAACACCAACAGTGAACCCCAGTGTAAACTATGGACTTTGGGTGATGTAGGTTATTAGTTGTGACAAGTGTAGGGCTCTGCTCTGGGCTGTTGGTAGTAGGAGAGGCTGTGCGTGTGGGGGGAAGGGCTATATGGGAACTCTCTGTACTTTCCACTCAATTTTGCTGTGAAACTAAAACTTCCTTGAAAAATAAAGTCTATTTAAAAGAAAGAAAAATGTAACACCTAAGCTCAGGGAGTCTACACAAACTTTATGACAACCCTATATCTTCCTAAAATATGGTACAAAAATGGAAAACCAAATTTGAGAAGACTGATAATTACCTGAACAAAACCATGCCACTGGGAATATGTAAAATACACTTGGACAGTAGTAAGTAGGCAGTAAGAGGGGATGTCTCACCATCCCAGAATGTTGGAAACAACACTGGAAAAGCAGGCAAATTAGACCAGATGTGTGGAGTCACCAATCAGATGTGGAAATCTCTAATATCAGCTAAGGAGCTCAAACTTAGAGGCCATGAGAAAGCAATAAAAATTCTGTGCAGGGGAGTGATATGGGGAAGCTTGTCCTTTAACAAAATGTGTCTGGTGGCCTGTGTGAGACAGAATGAAGGTAAGAGAAACCAGAATCAAGGAAATGAAATATTACATTATTACAATAGCCTAGGACTAAAGGGATGAGGACTAAATTGGGATACTAGCAATGCAAATGGGGGAAGAAAAGGAACCATTTGGGAGACACTGTAGAGAAAGAATTTATAAGACTGGTTGACTGATTTGATAAGAGTGATGAAGGGAAAAAAGAAATCAAATATGCAAGGCTTCATGCTGGGATAATAGGGATGTGATTTTCTCACCACTATCTTCAATCCCTCCCTTTCCAAGAGCTTTCTCCTCTGCCTTTAAGCTTGCCCATGCTTGAATTAGCATAAATGTTTGGAAAAGGTAAAAAACATTTATCCTCAAAATGTCCTTGAGGTAAACCATTTCTGAGATATGAATCTGTTTGCCAGCCAAAACTCAATTTATATTCAAACTGTGGTTTAAACAATCTGTCCAAACATGACAGATGTTGGAATCAATTGGTTGCAAGTCTTTTTTTTTTTTTTTTGGGTCAGCTTCAATAAACAAAATCTTCTGAAATTATCTTCTGTCAAATACATTTACTAAATCCTTGCAATGCATATGGACCTCTATAAAGTTAATTGAAAATCAAACTCTTAGCCTTTAGTAGCTAAAAAGAAAGGTAATTTTTTAAGGGGGGGAGGCGAGGCTTTAAAAACTAGCAAGAGTAGATGAAAAACAAAGCAAAATAACTAAACAAAAACAAACAAACAAAAAGGCGCCACACACACAAGAATTTTCTCCTGTAACTACCTCTCTAAAGATGTTTCCTAACGTTTTTGCCTAAGTTTCCAAAAAATTTTTAAGGTTCCAATCCTAAAATCATGTAGAATATTTTTATCAGATCCTATAAGTTACATAGAGAAGTATGACTTTTGTATAACATTGTATTCTAATTCAGTAATTTGAAATATCTCCTTATTGGTTCATACTATCTCTAATAAGCTAGAGTCTGCTGAAGGTAATACTGTATAGGTGAGATGAGTCTGAAACTATTCCTATAGTTTTCTGTGTACAGGACTTTTGCCTCCTTAGGTAGGTTTATTCCTAGGTATTTTATTCTTTTTGTTGCAATAGTAAATGGGATTGTTTCCTTAATTTCTATTTCTGATCTTTCATTGTTAGTGTATAGGAATATAAGAGATTTCTATGTATTAATTTTGTATCCTGCAACTTTACTAAATTCTCTGACGAGCTCTAGTAGTTTTCTGGTGGCATCTTTAGGATTTCCTATGTATAGGTCATCTGCAAACAGTGACAGTTTTACTTCTTCTTTGCTAATTTGGATTCCTTTTATTTTTTTTTCTTCTCTGATTGCCATGGCTAGGACTTCCAAAACTATGTTGAATGACAGTGTCAAGAGTGGGCACCCTTGTCTTGGACAGCCACGTGTAAAAGAATGAAATTAGAACACTCCCTAACACCATACACAAAAATAAACTCAAATTGGATTAAAGACCTCAATGTAAGGCCAGACACTATAAAACTCCTAGAGGAAAACATAGGCAGAACACTCTTTGACATAAATCACAGCAAGATCTTTTCTGACCCACCTCCTAGAGTAATGAGTATAAAAATAAATATAAACAAATGGGACCTAATGAAACTTAAAAGCTTTTGCACAGCAAAGAAAACCCTAAACAAGACAAAAGGACAACCCTCAGAATGGGAGAAAATATTTGCAAACGAAACAACTGACAGAGGATTAATCTCCAAAATATATAAGGAGCTCATGCAGCTCAATATCAAAAATACAAACAACCCAATCCAAAAATGGGTGGAACACCTAAATAGACTTTTCTCCAAAGAAGACATACAGATTGCCAACAAACACATGAAAAGATGCTCAACATCACTAATCATTAGAGAAATGCAAATCAAAACCACAATGAGGTATCACCTCACACTGATCAGAATGGCCATCATCAGAAAATCTAGAAACAATAAATGCTGGAGAGGGTGTGGAGAAAAGGGAACCCTCTTGCACTGTTTGGTGGGAATGTAAATTGATACAACCACTATAGAGAACAGTATGGAGGTTCCTTAAAAAATTAAAAATAGAAATACCATATGACCCAGCAATCCCACTACTGGGCATATACCCAAAGAAAACTATAATTCAAAAAGATACATGTACCCCAATGTTCATTGCAGCACTATTTATAATAGCCAGGAAATGGAAGCAACCTAAACGTCCATCGAAAGAGGAATGGATAAAGAAGATGTGGCATAGACATACAATGGAATATTACTCAGCCATAAAGAGGAATGAAATTGGGTCATTTGTAGAGATGTGGATGCACCTACAGACAGAATACAGAGTAAAGTAAGTCAGAAAGAGAAAATATAAGTATCATATATTAACACATATATGTGGAATCTGAAAAAATTGAGATAGATGATCTTATTTACAAAGCAGAAGTAGAGGCATAGAGAACAAACACATGGATACCAAAGGGGAAAGGGGGGTTGGGATGAATTGGGAGATTGGGATTGACATATATACACTATTGATACTATGTATAAAATAGATAACTAATAAGAACCTACTGTATAGCACAGGGAACTCTACTCAATGCTCTATGGTGACCTAAATGGGAAGTAAATCCAAAAAAGAGGGGATATATGTGTACATATAGCTGATTCCCTTTGCTGTACAGCAGAAACTAACACAACATTGTAAAGCAACTATACTCTGATAAAAATTTTTTAAAAACTACTATAGATTATCATAAAAAATAAATATTTATTGATTCTCTCCTTGATAAAGATAATGAAAATAACAACAGGCTAAGTTCAATAAATACAAAAGGAAATGAGAGAGAAAACTCAGCCACAAAGCCACCTGGCCTGACCTGCCTACTTACTCATCTATAAACCAGGGATCTCAATAGAACCTAGTTTAAAAGGCTGTGGGGATTAAATAAAATAATATGTGCAAAGTACATAACATGGTGTCTAGCATATAATAAATATTCAATAACTATTATCTAATATTATTATATTATCATATCCCTTTAGTTTATCTAATTATGTTTATTTTTATTAATATCTCTTCATGTTTACTACCTATTGGTATCTTAACATTTTAATTAAGATTTAGTATGTTCTTTTTGTTTTAAAATATTAACCCTCGGGGACTTCCCTGGTGGTCCAGTGGTTAAGACTTCGCCTTCCAATGAAGGGAGTGCAGGTTTGCTCCCTCGTCAGGGAGCTAAGATCCCACATGCCTCGTGGCCAAAAAACCAAAACATAAAACAGAAGCAATATTGTAACAAATTCAATAAAGACTTAAAAATGTTCCACATCAAAAAAAATCTTTAAGAAAACATATATATTAACCCTTGGTTATATTTACTACAAATACATTTTCTTTTTTTTTTTTTTTGCTTTTCAACATAAGAAACTAAGTTACTTCTCTTAATATATTCTTGATATTTACCATTGCTTTTAAATGTAGAAAATCTTCCCTATTCCAGAAATACATGGTAACATATGTTTCTTTGAAGTTTCTCTCTTTTTTTTTTTTTTTGTGATAATAACAGGATATTTTACATTTAACTCTTTAGTATAGCTGGAATTGGGGGAAGGGAATAAAATGAGGACCAAAATTTAATTTTTCATCAAACACTGTTTAAAATACAAGCCTCACATATTGAATAATCTTTTTCTTCATCATTGCTTTATATTACAGGCATGCCTCAGAAATATTTCAGGTTCGGTTCCAGAAAACTGCAATAAAGTGAATATCACAATGAAGGGAGTCACATGAACTTTTTGGTTTCCCAGTGCACATAAAAGTTATGTGTACACTGTACTGTAATCTATTAAGTGTGCAAAGCATTATGTCTAAAAATACAATGTACATACCTTAATTTTAAAATACTTTATTGCTAAAAACTGCTTACCATCATTCGAGCCTTCAGTGAGTCATAGTAGAAACATCAAAGATCACTGATCAGAGATCACCATAACAAATATAATAACGACGAAAAAGCTTGAAATATTGTGAGAATTACCAAAATGTGACACAGAGACACAAAGTGAGCAAATCCTGTTGAAAAAATGGCGCCAATAGCCTGCTTGATTCAGGGTTGCCACAAACGTTCCATTTGTGAAAAAATGCTGTATCTTTGAAGTGCAATAAAGCAAAGCACAATAAAATGAGGAATGTCTGTATATGTTCAGCCCGGCTCATTGGCTTTAAAAGATCCAGCTGCTCAAACCTCAACTAAAAATCCAAGTTTTGTCTCCCATTCTCCATTCTGAACCTGTTGGCTCTGGTCTGAGCACTTGGTCTAGTCCACGGCTTTTCACTTAGATTTCCTTCCCTCCCTACAACAAGCACCTAGATGTTTGACTTAGGTTGAACTTAGGTCTCTGACTTCACTTGGCTTCTGCTGACCCCTCTACCCAACATCGCCTGTGGCAGTGACCAGATTTGATTATGGATGTGGCATGTTTCAGTAGGCTCTGAACTTTCACTTCTGTTCCCCGTCGTACTGAGCCCTTCAAACCCACAGCTATGTTTGACAGCTTACCTTTAACTAGATCAGCAAATGTCCTCAGGGCCAAAGCAGTGATCTGCTCACCTCTCTAAAACCATAGCTCTTAAAATAATTCCTGGGGCTTCCCTGGTGGCGCAGTGGTTGAGAGTCTGCCTGCCAATGCAGGGGACACGGGTTCGAGCCCTGGTCTGGGAAGATCCCACATGCCGCGGAGCAACTGGGCCCATGAGCCACAATTACTGAGCCTGCGCGTCTGGAGCCTGTGCTCCGCAACAAGAGAGGCCGCGATAGTGAGAGGCCCGCGCACCGCAGTGAAGAGTAGCCCCCACTTGCCACAACTAGAGAAAGCCCTCGCACAGAAACGAAGACCCAACACAGCCATAAATAAATAAATAAAAATAATTCCTTACTATTCCATGTTAGAGCTTCAACACTTTTATGAAAGAGTTTTGTATCTTATCTAGTAATTTTAGTTGTTCTTGGCCTCCTCTTACTAGAAATGGACTTGTTCTGTATTACAATTTATCTTTTCAATTAAATGCATGTGTGTTGATTTCCTATCTAAATTATATGTTTCTTCAGTGCCAAATTATTCTTGGTACCTAACGCAGTGCTTAACCCATGGTAAACACTCAAGTAATATTTGACAATAATTATGAAGACAGTACTGACTTCATAATTCAGCCAAACAGAAGCTTCATATTGCAGAAATGGCCAAATAATTATAAAATATCTGAAACACTGACTCTTAAAAATGATACTTCTTACCATAGAATACTTTGAAATAATTATGATTGTAACATGATTGGAAAAATAGATAAAAATCTAGAGTCTGTCTATAATATGTCTCTGTTTAGTCAATTAAAAATATTTATGAGGCAAATGCAAAAGAAGTGAGCACAAACATGAAGGTCAGGGAGTGAGAAGAGGCACCATCATAAATATGTCTTTTCGATTCTCCAGCAAGAGTTTAGGAATAAATTGCTTTACACCTTTGATTTCATTAATAGTATGGAGGACTTAAAAAAAAAATAGTATTGAGGACTTGTTGTTCCAAATGTTTGTGAAACCACATAATTATGTTTTATTTACTACAGGTCCTTCTCCACTTACAATGAGGTTATGTCCTGATAAGGCCACCCTACGTTGAAAATATCATAAGTCGAAATTACATTTAATACACCTCACCTACTGAACGTCAGGGCTTAGCCTAGCCTGCCTTAAATGTGCTCAGAACACTTACATGAGCCTTCAGTTGGGCAAAATCATCTAAAACAAAGTCTATTTTAGAATAAAGTGTTGAATATCTCATGTAATTTATTGGATATTGTATGGTTAAGTGAAACACAGATTGGTGTCTGGGCCCAGGATGGTTGTCAGGGTATCAGTTGTTCGCCCTTGTGATCGTGGGGCTGACTGGGAGCTGGGAACCGTTCCTGCCCAGCGTCACAAGAGAGCCTCATACCACATATTGCTCGGCAGGGGAAAGATAAAATTCAAAGTACCATTTCTACTGAATGCATATTGCTTTCACATCATCTTAAAGTCAAAAAAAATATCTTATGTTGAACCATCGTAAATCAGGGGAGCATAAGTCCACAGGGAAAAGTAAGGTTGTTTTGTTCATGACTATTCACAGTACTGAGTTCATTGCTTAGTACAAAGCAGGTGCTAAATAAACTTTTATTAAATGAATGAGTGGACGCAGTACATCCAGAGGCACAAGACCTGGTTCTGCCTCAGGGAATTTAAAACTTACACGGTGGGAAAGGGTGAGCGGCTCCCATTTGTTTAGCATTTTCCACATGCCGGTTTCCACGCATTAAATCATTTACTGCTTGCAAGGACCTCATGAGACAGCTACTATTACCATAATTTGTATGCACTTCTATCTGCTTTTCAAGATGAGGAAATTGAGTCTTACAGAAGATATGGAGCTTGCCCAGAGTCACGTCATTTTTAAATGGAAAAGCCAGTATTTGTCTGAATTCAGTGTTCATACTCTTTCTTGTATTCCACAAAGTCTCTCTACGAGTGAAACAAAAGTGATAAAATACAACACGTAATTAAATTTTAAAATGTCCAGGGGTGAGTATAAATGATTTAGGAATTCAAAAAATGAGAAGAGTGAAAATAAAATAGTCAGAACAGACTCATGGTGCAGTGGGGATTTGAGGTAACTCCTAAAGTCTCTAGACGTAGAGTAGAGCAGAGATCACTTCAGGAAAAGCAATTTCAGAAGTCCCATCAGGACTCTTTAAAGTCAATAAATGTGGTTTTTTTTAATGGTATTGTTTGATTAGCACTATAAATAATGTGGAGGCCGGAAATGGTTTACTCACAAGCCACATAACATAGCTTAGGCATTATATGGGCATGCGAAGAATGAGACTGATACAGTCTTGGCTTTTGCCCTACATATACTGAAAAATAATTGAGTGGGAAATGCTTAGGATATTCACACAGTACTTTACTAATCTAAATGATAATACTCAATATCTGAGTCCGTGTTATGCCTAGTGATGACTGCATAGAAAATCATGAAGAGCCAATAATACATTCTGATTTCTGCAAAGAGCTAACATGGTAATTTCACCACTTGATGAGAAGGAGTTTGCTAATTGTCCAGTGCAAAATTGGCAATGACCTCTATGATGCTTTGAAATGACTGGCTCTCTAGATTCAGACAAAATGTAGACAGGGTACCTTACTAGTTAAGCATTTCATTTTTCAAAGCAATGCTTACTGGCATTATGCTGATTTGAGAAACCCCATTTGACTGTTAATGAAAACTTAATGGAGCTGACATAAGTAAGATGATCTTAAGCCTGCCTCAGTCTAAATTGCTTTTTTTTGTTGCCTTCTGGAAAATTGCTGGATCACTGAACACTGATGTCATGCCAGGGTATGGAAGAAGAACTGGTAAACAACATTGAGAAGGTGAAGGAGGTCCAGAATTCAGCCAGGCAGGTCTTAGGGTCATGTAAAAGATGAAGAAGTAGCAACCAGCAAGTCAGAGCAAAGGCTACGAAATTAGTTGATTTAGAAGTGATCAAGACAGACCTAATTTTGCTTCCCAATTCTGCTATTTAATAACTTTGTTAATTTGGGGAAGTTACATCACAAAGATAGATTATAAAAATAGTGTCTACTGCAAATATTTATTGTGAGGGTTAGACGGAAAAATTCAGGTAAAACACTTAGCATTGTGCTTGACACACATAATTTCTCAAAAAAGAATGACAGCTTTCTCTAATCATTACTATCATCATCATCAACACTAACAGGAACAAACAAGACAAATGTATAGAAATTAAGATATGTGAAAGAAGGGAATTCCCCGGCAGTCCAGTGGTTAGGACTCCATGTTTTCACTGCTGAGCATGTGGGTTCAGTCCCTGGCGGGGGAACTAAGATCCCACAAGCTGGGCGGTGCAGCCAAAAAACAAACAAACAAACAAAAAGGTATGTGAAAGAAAAAGAAGGAATAACAAATTCTAGTACCACAAGACAGGTAAAGGTCAAAATTCTAGCACAGCTGTTCCTAGAATCACAAAATGCTGGAAGGGCATTTAGAGATCATCGAGTCAAACATCTTCATTTTACAAATGAGCAGCCTAACACTAAGAAACGTCTCAGTGGTACAACTACTTTTGAAAACATTTTGGCAGTTTTTTATAACATTCAGCACGGACTTACCATGTTTACACGGACAACCTAGTAAGTCCATTAGTATCTACCCAAGAGAAATAAAAACTTACGTTTACACAAAGACTTGCACATAAATATCACAGCAGCTTTATTCATAACAACCTAAACTGGAAACAATCAAATGTCCATCAACAGGAGAATAAATAAATAAATTTCATACAATAGAACACATTCAGCAATAAAAAAATGAACTACTGGTACACACAACAACATGGATGAATCTAAAAACATCACGCTGAGTAGAAGCAGTACAAAGGCGTACATACTGCCTGATTCTATTGATCTGGAGTTCTAGAGAACACATAGTAATCTCTAGAGATCCAAAGCATAGCATTAGTTGTCTGATGCCTTGCGGGGAGAGAGGTAGGAAGTGAGAATTTGACTGTGAAGGGGCACAAGGGAACTTTTTGGAGTGAGGGACAAATTTTATATCTTTCATAAAATGTTTTATATCTTGATTGTGCTGGTGGTTACAAAGTGCATAAATTTGTCAACACTCATGAAAACTGTACGCTTAAAATGGGTATATTTTATTGTATGTTAATTATACCTGAATAAAGTTGATTTTAAAACCAGAGCGAGGGCTTCCCTGGTGGCGCAGTGGTTGAGAATCTGCCTGCCAATGCAGGGGACGCGGGTTCGAGCCCTGGTCTGGGAAGATCCCACATGCCGCGGAGCAACTGGGCCCATGAGCCACAATTACTGAGCCTGCGCGTCTGGAGCCTGTGCTCGGCAACGAGAGGCCGCGATAGTGAGAGGCCCGCGCACCGCGATGAAGAGTGGCCCCCACTTGCCACAACTAGAGAAAGCCCTTACACAGAAACGAAGACCCAACACAGCCATACATACATACATACATACATACATACATACATACATAAAAAGAATGTAAGCAGACAAGAATAGCATTAAAAAATAAATAAATAAATAAAAACCAGAGCGAGAGAGACAAAGAAAGATGGCTTGATGCCTTACTCTTTTCAGGGGCAGAGCTAGGATTCCAAGCCAGGTCCTTGCTAGCTAGTTAGCTAAACTAGCACTTAGCTACTGCTCATTAGGCTGAGCTTTGCTCAGAAATCAGTGCATCTTGCTCTGCTTGCTCTTCTTCTGAGAGCTAGTCTAGTGAAATGGCATCAGTCTTGGCTTTGGCACAAAGATATGGTTTGGTGTTGTGGCTTCTCAAAGCCATGGCCTTGGCCAGGTTGTTAGACCTCTCTGAGCTACCTTTTACTCATTTGTCAATTGGGGATAAAATTACTATCATAGAATTCCTATAAAGACAAAATAATATACGTACTACCTGATGCATGACTGACTAAAGTTTTAAAATGAAAGGTATGAAATCTCTGGTCATGTCTGTCTGTAAGTATGTACGTATGTATGAGACAGACCTACAGTCATTTTGGAAAAGGACCGGGGAATGGCCTTGGGCAAAACAGGCCTTGAAAGCTAAAGAACAAAGGTCCTGGGCCCTGAGTCCCAGAGTCCAAAAAAAAAGACAAAATAATATAATACAAAAAGTGACCAGAAAAGGACAGGCACTCAATAAATTTCAGCTAGCTATGACTACTATTAATTTCTTAAAAAGAACATCCCAGACCTGAAGCTGTGCCACAAATAAATCTTGTCATGAGGTTGAGAGAGAAAGCCTCCAGACTGCATGTATTCACTCATTCAACAAATAATACTCAGTGCCTATGATGTGCAAGGCTCTGTTCTAGACTCTTAGAATTCAACAAAGAACAAAAGAGGTACAAATCAATAAACCAATGTATGTATATGTCAGGTGGCAATCTGTGCCAGGAAGAAAAATAAGCCAAGTAAGAGGGAAAGAGAATGAATAGGGGTGATAGGAAGATGCCATTTTATATGGGGTGCTTAGAAGTAGTGGATCTATTGACATAATAGTTGAACAGAAACTTGAAAAAAAAGGAGAGAAGGAGCTACGCAGAAAAGTAGCTGGATGGAAAGTATTGCAGATGGAGGAAAGAGCAGGGAAGAAGCTCTGACACAGAAGTCTGCTTGGCCCGTTCTGCAATCAGCAAGAAGACCTGTGGACCTGTGTGTGTTGTTTTCACAATTTAGAGCAATGCCAGCTATTTGGGTAGCACGTGATGACAAGTAATTTACCAACTGTTCAGAACATTGAACTCTACCTCTGCACTATTTGTACTTGGGTTTGCTCCATACACACAAGTCTTCATATCAAATTCCTATTGTTATCGTCATGCTTAGCTTTGGTGCCAGGAGGAAGTAGTTACCTATCTATGTATGCTTTGTAAATAGTAACGATTTATTAAAATAAAATAAAAATTAGTAGATAACTGGTCCAAATCAGTTGCCTCTTTGTCTAAGAGAGCTGTGAATTCACACACTCAGCGTGAGTAGGAACAGCTGAACTCAAGGGTGCCATTCGTCATCATGGGAAATGATGTCCTCCATTCCCATCATGCACCTGGAAGCAGGGAAGACCCTGAATGAATGAAAGAATGAAAAGTGCAAAATCCAGAAACATGCTCTAAAATAATGCTTCCTTTGTTTGCGGCATTCTTTGTTCGTGAAGCTCCACAGAGTGGGGTGCAGTGAAACAAGCTCAGCACCAGCACTGGAGGAGCAGGTGAACACCAGGGCTGAAGTCAGCCAGGACACTGGGTTCCTTTAAAAGCGACACTAAGACCCTGAACACAGACCTGATGGCAACCAGTGACTTCTCTCCTGGCTATTCCTAGTCATCCAAGGTTTCCTTCCAGGAGGAATCAACAGAGGAGGACAAAAGCCAGAGGTGCTTCCTTATCTTCTGCTATGAGCACGACCCCCTTGAACGCTGAAATGCTCTCTGGCCACGTACTGGGACACAGTGGAATCCAACCCCTGGAATGAAGCCTCAGGGGTCATTCTGGGGAGCACCAAGCTAAAGCCAGGCAGATAGATCATGGCCCAGGGTGGTTAAGATGTGCAGGCAGGGTGCGAGCAGGCAAACCACAAGAGTCACTAGAAACAAATGTTGGCATCAGTGATAAATTTAAGTAGAGTCAGGATCCATCAGCGACAAAATGAAGACCCAGGTGGAGATCCAAGGGAGCAGTCCTCTTTAGTTCTCAGGGAAAGAATATTTTGGCGAGGATCCTTTTAAAAGGCTGAGAAAACTCTTTCTCAATTCTGTTGCTTTACATCTTACAGTAACTATTCACAGCCGATCTCATCCACCTCGGTAATCTGCACCTAAACTCTGCTTTCGTTAGCAGAGACAGTGAAAGCTGGTTGTGTTAACAAACGTGCTGAAGAAAAAATAATCGCAAAAGGGCGCAGTGAGAGACTCAGTTTTTCTGTGGGAAGATCTTGAGTGTTTAGTCAATTCAACCCACTCGCATAGAGTAAACATTAAATAAACTGATTGCAGTTTATTTGGCTATTGCTGAACCACAAAAGCACTGAGCTGAAATCCAAATTTAATTTTAGACAAGCATGAAGACAGGACACTGCTTAGTTTCCTGAATTCACTGAATTCCCACACGTGGGCCAACCAATGGTGACCCTGGTGCTTCTCGCACGTGTGGATAAAGTTCTAACAGAAGCTGCTGTTGAATCTATGTTGATTTGTATATAAAGTTATCAAAAACCAGAAAATTAAAAGGAAGCAGAAATGTTATAAAGCATTACCTAAGGTCAATGATATTGCATATAAATGATATTGGCAATACATAGAAAGCTCTGTATTTTAAAACTTTAATTCAAAATTGAAAATAAATGGTCATAATAATATTGATGAATAACAATAGATACTGACTGGGTGTGTTACATTTTTATAAGTACTCCACATACCACTTTTCAAAAATAGCTCATATTTCTCAGTACACGACAGTTTCAAAGTGTTGTCAGGAAAGTTCACTCGTTTAATCCTCGTAAAAACCCTGAAAGATAAATATTATTACCATGCCAGCCACTTTCCTGAAGAAACCAAAACTTTGATATGGTAAATTATTTTTCCAACTTTCTACAGGCAAGCACCAATGGCACACCAAGATTGGTACAAAAAGATTTTTGATTCCAAACTCCTTTACAAGTTTCCCACATTCTGCCTTTTCCAATAAAACCTGAAAACAATTTGACACAAATAAAACTGATGAGTGAAGACTCTCCGTATATGCAAGGCATACTTATGATCATAAATACTAAATATGACTTTTTTGGTTTTTGTGTGTGTGTATGAAACAGAGAGAGGGAGAGAGAGGCAGCCCTCAGGGGAGGGAAGGAACTGTTTCATTTAATCACTATGCCTTTCTCTGCACTCCACCCCCTCAACACACACTCTTTTTTTTCTTTTTTTAACCATTTTTGTATCTTAGAGTTACCCATTTCCCTTACCAAACTCTCCGAAGCTGGTTAGCTAGCATTTTCCAAAATCCATAAAATGATAGCCCTCAATATTAAAGAGGTTTTGCTGATATCTATTCTAATACATAGGTCTCTGGTGTAAATTAAATGGTGCATTTTAAGACTGGTTCACCCAAGCAATGATAACTATGCAGTCTCACTGAACTTATTAACTTAATCAATGCTTCTATTAATTTTAAATATAGAATTTTTAAGGTATATCATACACATAGGACAACATGTGAGAAGATCTTGCTGTTATATATATAGTGGTAAGGTAAAACAGAATGCCATGTAGTGCAAAGATGGTAAGGAGGTTTCCATTACAATCCTACTCCAACTGATTGGTAGCTGCTGCCTGAAGCTGTGTTTCGTAAATTAATCTGAGGCCAAGACCAGAACCCAAGAAAGGGAATACAGAGATTGATTAAGAATGTCTGTCATGGCTTCAGGAGTGGGGAGTTATACTTCTCATCCTGAAGGTATTCTATCTTGCCAGACTAAGAAATAAAATATTAAATGTCTTTCATTAAAAGGCAAATTCATAATTTACATGCCAGTCTATAAAGAGAATCACATACTTATTTCTAACTCCCTGAGGTTGACTTCTGGATGGACTCCAAGTGATGGTTTTAATCAATGGCACATTGGGTAATTTTAGAGCCTGAGAATAGCCCCAGTCTGGCATCTGACTGTGGGTACGTTTCAGTATGTGGGGCAGTAAAGCAGAGATGTTGGAAAAGAGAAAAAGGAAGGGAAATGAGTGTACTTCAAGACCGATCAGGATATTTAGAAGTGCGTTCGCTAAATATTGGCAACGTCTGACGTGGGTGCTGCCACATCAAAGTTCAACACGTGCAGTCAGTCCAAGTGTTTAGCATGTCACTCTCCTTCCTACCTTCGGCCCCTGCTTTCGGCCCCTCGACTCTCTCCAATTCACTTGTGACCCTGTTTGAACCTACAGAGGCTCAGCATGAAGTTCATACATTAACAGTGAAATGCAAAACAGTTTAATTAAATAAAAATTGCAAATCACTCTCTTATTTTTCTCCTAGTGTCATTTCATTAGGTCTGTCTTTTCTGAAACTGCCTACATTTGCAGAGTTAACCTTTAACTTTCCTATTGGTTTGGACAGAGAGTTGGTTCTTTGTTTGTAGTATCTTAACATCTAGAAGACAAAGAATATAAATGAAAAGCTGAATGAATATCCAAGCCCTCCCTTCCCTTCCAATTGCCAAGAAAATGCAAGAGCCTCTGTTTCTCCTTTATTTGCCATTCATAAATAAAAGCAGATCCCTTTTCGGAGTTGGTGTGAGGTGATAAAATCACTGAGGTGTCCCTGACTTAAGTCTCAAATGTGCTACCTTGACAAGTAAAGTACAGTTTCAGAACTCAATCCCCTTTTGATCATTTCAGCTTTCAAGATCTTTGGTGCTAGAGGTAGTTACAGGAATATTCAGTAGACAGATACAATCATTCCTGTTTATAAAGTTCCTATAAAAAAAAGAAAGCAGACCAAGTCTCCCTACTGTGGATTGTGGATTGAAATATATTTAGCCAATGAAAATGCAAGCAACAGAAGACACTGGAGAGAGGGTATAGTGTGTATTTCTTGGCCAGGAGGTCACTGGGCCTTGAAATGCAAGGAGTTAAAGAGGAAAATTTGCTCACTGCCGTCTCCTTCAATTAACCCCCCAGGAAAATGCTCTCATTAATCACTTGCTACTTCAGACATGACTTTCTAGCCCCTTGTTTCATGTGCATAATCATATTCCTCTTTTCATCATACAATCATCTTTTGGGTACCATAAATCTGGAAGCATGCTGGGGAGACATAAAAAAACCAAGCCCTACCTTTAAAAAAGAAATCACATTTTTTGTGGTGCAGAAAATAATGTCATTTAGTCAGGTCTCTGCTCATATATCCCCTCCTCAGAGCAGCCTTCCATCACTCTGCCACTTAAAATAGCAACTCCCTGAAGTCCTCTATTTTCTTCTTCTGTGTATTTTTTTTTTCATTGCACTTACAACTTCCTGGAATTACATTACATTTGTTTATTGTCAGTCTCCTCCAATAGAATGCAAATTCCATGAAGGTAGAGATTTTGCGATTTTTATGTTTTGTTCTCTGCTGTATTTTCAGATCCAAGAGTTTTCTGGTATACAAGAAGCTCTCAATGAATATTTGCAAGATGGTTGAATTCATGGGTGCATGAGCTGCAGACAGCTTACATGGTGGTTAAAACTTGGGTTCTGAAGTCAGACATCTGGGTTTGAATTTTGTTTACACAGATTACCTTCGGAAAATTATTCACTTACCTAAAGTCTCAGTTTTCATTTTTCTGTTTTATGAAGATAACAATAATACTTAGCTCATAAATTGCTTGTGCCTGATGTGTAATTAGTATTCAGTAAATATCACATATTATTAAAATAGAGGCATGGACACAAAACAAGAAAGTACAAAGTCAGAGAACACTCCAGCTGTGTCTTAAAGACAGGGAGGGTACAACCTGTAGAAGGGACAGCATAGACAAAAGTACACGGACATGAAACAATTCAAAGCTTTTTAAGGGTGATGGAATGCAGAAGCTAAGGCAGCAATACAGAATGCCAGATCATCCAAAGATGCCCAAGGACAATATCATAATCCTGGCTGGACCAGAGCCTCATAACATGCTTACATCAATCACAGAAAGAAAAATCCTATCTTCTCTCTTCAATAATAGGACTCAGCAATATTTAATAAATTGGGAAGCTCTAGAAGAGTCTTTTCTCTAGCTAAGCACCATACGTGCTCCTAGGACTTAAGAAGATGAAGAGATGGAGGATGGTAAAAGACAAAAAATCTGAGCCTATCCCACTGGCCACAGGCCCTTTAAACTTGCTTGGACCTCCCCACCCCATGCACTACCCCTCTGAAAAACGCAAGTTACAAAGAGCAATGATAATGGAAAAGTCGTCTGGAACTCCCTTTTGGCCCATTCTTGACCTGCTTGCCCTCTGAACCATCTTCAGCTAACTCTGAGTTCTTCCTAAGTAACTCAGTCTCAATCCCTACCTCTGTTTCACTGACCATGAAGTCTTATAAGCCACCACTGGGGACTGGGGTTTGGGCTTCTTCTGTTGTAAGGGGGCCTTGACTTAGTCTTTTGGCAACCAGGATTCCTTTACTACATTGGGCAGAAGCATCTTTCTGGAACCTCAAGACTTAGATGCCAGGCTCTACCTTGATCCATGAAGTCTACACCCAAATAATTAACCCCAGCCATTGTCTCTCAACCTCACCTACAATGAAGGATGTGGAATCAGGAGACATGGATTCAATTCCAGTTATACCCCTTATAATTATACTCCAAGACCGATATGGGATTTCTCTGGTTAAGGATACCCAACAGGCAATACAAGGGAGACCAAGACCTTTGACCATCCCCACCTCGGAGGGCAGCAGAGGCAGGTACTGAGGCCCAAGAGGGGGGACCCTGACTGCCTGTGTTTGAAGGAAGTCCAGCTGGGCAGGTGGAATATGGTACCTTGAGGAGCTGCAGCAGGGAGCAGTGAAGACTTACACAGCAGTTGCTACTGAGGGACTTGGACACAGAGTTAGAGGAGCCTTAGCAGGGTGGGTCGCCTGAGATAAGGGGGACCGAACATCCAGTACTGCTCAGACAGTGCGATGAGCAAGCTGGGGGACCGAACATCCAGTACTGCTCAGACAGTGCGATGAGCAAGCTGGGGGCCCGAACATCCAGTACTGCTCAGACAGTGCGATGAGCAAGCTGGGGGACCGAACATCCAGTACTGCTCAGACAGTGCGATGAGCAAGCTGGAGAAACAGGGGCATGGATCAGTAGGTAAGTCCAGCTTCCTGGTGACCTGAAAGATCTAGGTATTTCCTTGTGAGACTGAAAGAAGCATCGTAGGGCACTATTTTGAGTTACCGTGCTAAAGAAAGAACTTTTAGCACGTGGGGCAGTGTTGAAGTTTACCTGCAAGAATTGAACATGTAGGTAATACGTAGAGATAAAAATCTTGATTCCCCCAGGTCACCTGTTCCACCTCTTTTTTGTGGTTTCTAACCTCTCTATCTCCATTTTCCTTATCTATAAAATAGACTCAAAATGTTTTCCATCTGACTGAATTTTGGAAAGATAACATGATATTCAAGTTAAAGCCTTATAACAGTGCATGGATTATATAAGCAATTGATAAATGTTCACTCTGTTTATTAGTTTGTAAGATATATATCGTTAATTAAGATTTAATTAGCAATTTTTTTAGCCAGCCATTCTAAGTCCTTTACATTAATAACTTTATTAAATCCTTAAACAACCCTATGAAATCTGTACTATCACCTCCACTTTGCAGATAAGGAAACTGAGGCATATCCAGTGAAAGCCACTAGTCCCAGGTCACACTGTTACCAAAAGGCAAGCTGAGGTGTAAGCCCAGGCAACCCAGTTTCAGACCCTGAATTCTAAACACTCTGCTTACTCTGCTGCCCCTCTAAATAAGGGGTATAGTACTGCCCTCTGAGAGTTAAGCTATGAAATAAACACGGCAACATGCAAAATCCCTCCAAGGAGTCAGAATCACCATCTGGCTAGAGTCAGCCTTCCCTGTAAACTCACTAGAGTTATTAATGTGGTGATCTTAAAAGGAGAGTTGGTCAACCATGGAACACGAAAAAAATGAGGCTCCCAGAGACAAAGACTAGCAATGCATATACAACCCTAAGCAGGGGTGAGGGAGCCTTTGGTCACCAGACAAAAATATTAAGGCCAGTACTCCTACAGAAGAGAAAAAGTGCCCCAGATATCTTAGCTGAGGTATTCTTCTTAAGATCAACCAGTTCTCTTTGCTGTGATGTTATGTTCACCAAGCAAATGTTTGATTAGTTTGCCTATAGGAAAAAAAAAAAAAAAATGTGTTGCTCTGGGGATTCAAGTATTTTGGGTAACTTTAAAAAATAAAAACAGGGGGCTTCCCTGGTGGCACAGTGGTTGAGAATCTGCCTGCCAACGCAGGGGACACGGGTTCGAGCCCTGGTCTGGGAAGATCCTACATGCCGCGGAGCAACTGGGCCCGTGAGCCACAGTTGCTGAGCCTGTGCGTCTGGAGCCTGTGCTCCGCAACAAGAGAGGATGCAATAGTGAGAGGCCCGCGCACCACGATGAAGAGTGGCCCCCACTTGCCGCAACTAGAGAAAGCCCTCGCACAGAAACGAAGACCAAACACAGCCATAAATAAATAAAATAAAAATTAAAAGAAAATAAAAACAAAAACAGGATTCTTGCTTAAATACCAATCTTTGCTGTATTTAGTTAGTGTACTCTTCCCCTGAAAGCTTTCTCTGCCATCAGTCAACATAAAATTAAGTCTTTGAAGTGGAAGGCCAGACATACGCAATTATACAGAGAATCCACTAAGGTAAAGACTGCCACACAAGGGCTATTACAGCCAGATGGTCAACCTCCCCTGGTGAAATGCATTCACCCCATCGACCACCTTTGCAATGTCATCATGGCTCGAGATAGGGCTAAGCCAGCCACAAGATCATTAATGCTGAATCCTGGTGTTAGACTAGGGAATTGTAAATCCTTCTAACAGTCTGTCCTAAGATTAGGGTTGGTGAGACTGAGCCTACACATGGGCGCTTGTGGCTTCAAAAATTAGCCATGATTGCAAATAGGGAGGAAGAAACTAAAAACAGGGAAGGACAAGTGTCCTGCTAACAGTGGCACCAGTCAAGTCATTTAACTGCTCTGAGCCTTGGTTTCCTCATAGAAAGCATTTTAGATGAAACGTCTGCTTCACTTACCTCTATAAGCACCTCTATAAGAATCAAAATCTATATGAAATCATCCTGTGAACTGTATGTAACTACATCACACTAAAAAGTGCTAAGGTGGGCCTCGAGTGTATGATGGCTGTCATTTACACAGCACTTATCACACACCAGGTACTGTTCCAAGTCGTTTTTTTGTGTTAACTTATTTCATGCTCACAATCACCCTGTCGTAAATGCTATAATGTGTCACCTAGAAACTGCCTGCAGGACAGACAGGCGGCCAAGTCACTTCATTCCCCAGCTACCACGGCAGTGCTGGCGACTGACTGCTCAGATCCAAATTGCTCTCAAGAAATTGCTTTCAGCCAAAGGGAACTACCTCACCAAAGGTTATGACCCCTGGCTGGGGGTAGCCCACTTCCAGTAACTAGTTGTCATGGGTGAGAGGGAACGAAGTCTCAGCCCCCTTGCCTTAATATGAGACCACTCTGAAGGGCCATCCAGCCCCACAGATCCCCGTGGGAAGGGCTGAGGCCCCAAGGGCACCTGCACCACAGGTCAACTTCTCACTCGGCCCCTTCCTGCTCCTCTCACTCCCTTACAATGCTACTCCTGGGAGCCTTCCCCAGTGCATCACCTTTCACAGACATCTGCCTCAGAGTGTGTTTGAGGGGGTACGAAATTTAAGACAGACCCGGTGGATTATTATTATTATTGTTCTCATTTTAGAGAGGTGAAGTAATTTGTTCAAGTTCACATATCTAGTAAGTAGCAGAGCCAAGATTTGAAACCTCGCCACCTAGAAACATCTAGAAAATGTTCTTACTGTAATATTTGGCTCAGGAATTCCTCTATGTGAATGGACTGCTTGTGTTTGACGTGTACTTTGATTAATGGTTGGGCTAGAAGCTGAGCCCTAGGAGCTAGACGTTGGTTGTTGCCGTAACTTCAGAGGCAGGGAAAAGCTACTCCGAAAAAAATAGCAAGACAGATTTGTAGCCGAGTATTTAGAGATTAACCCAGAATCGGGGAGATGGGAGGAAAGAGAGTGCAGGGAGAGATGAGGCGATTTAAGTGGGGGGGTGCTGTGGGCTGGGTGAGGTGATCCCTCCCTGTGACATGCCTCCCTCCAAACATCTTCAGTAAAATCTCCCCAACTCAGGACAGGTTTGGTAGTGTATTCGTTTACTAGAGCTGCCATAACAAAGTACCACAAACTGACTAGATAAAGAACAGAAATTCATTGTCACGGTTCTGGAGGCTAGATGTCCAAGATCAAGGTGTCAGTAAGGTTGGTTCCTTCTGGCTGTGCAGAAAGGATCTGTTCCATGCCTCTTCCCCGAGCTTCTGGCAAACATTGGTGTTCCTTGGTGTATAGAAGCCTCACCATGATCTGTGCCTTCATCTTCACAAAGAGTTCTCCTTGCATCTGTATCTGTGTCCAAATTTCCTCTTCTGTTAAGGACGCCAGTTATCCTGGATGAAGGGCTCACCCCATTCCTGTATGACTTCATCTTAACTTAACTGCATTTGTAACAGCTCGATTTCCAAATAAGGCCACATTCTGAGGTACTGGGGGTTAGGACTTTAACACATGAATTTTTGCAGTATACAATTCAACCCATAACTGGTATGGATTGACTTTCTGGTGGAAATATTTAAAGAGTTTGACTTCTACATCTGGGTTGACATGGAAGTAAATAGAAACCACAAGATGTGGTCAGTAGAACTGTGAGAAAAAATTCTGGCATGGCCTAGTGCTTTCTCAATTTGAGGAATTGGGGTTAGAGGCAAGCCTGCCCACGTTTGAAAGACTGGCAGACCGACCTAAAATCTGATGACAGTGTCTGGAAATGAAGTCATTTCAAGGACCACTATCCATTGCCTCCCCACTATGACCTTCACACCTTATACAACCAACTCTATCCTCCCAACGTTCCAAAACGATCATCTACTGCTATAAATCCTCAGGTCCATTAGAGGGAGAATTTCTTCTACCTCTTTTACATCTTCTGCATGTCTAGCACACAGGGAAACGCCCTACTGGAGGTTGATTACTGGGAGATTTCTGCAAGGGAGTTCATAGTACCTAGATTGCTTGTGAACACATAGATTTGTGGTGATGTAGCACTGCAATGGCTAGACTGATACACATCATTTTTCTTGGTGTCTGATTTAAAGAAAATCTCAAAGCACAAGAAATATAGCAGTATATGGTACGGGAATTTCCTACTCAAGTGGTTGGCGCTAAAAATCCAGCTCTATCACCTATTAGCTGTGTGACTTTGGGCAATTTACTTAATCTTCCTGTGCTTCATTTCCCTTGTCTGTAAAATGCGGATAATAGCAGATCTCATCTCAATGGGCTGTTGTGGGAACTAGCTGAGTTAAACTAAGTAAAATTCTTAGAGTGTTGGCTCTCACATAGTAAGCTCTCAATAAATTGCAGCTATTATAGTGTCACAATAGCCACTCTCCTTAATACTATCAAAACGTGGTACTGGAACACTTATACGAGATGGTCAAAATAAGTATAACACTTAAAATTAAGTAGAAGAGAGGAAATAGCTCTGCCTTGTAAGACTCATAACCATGGGTGAAACTTAAATCATTGGTCAGGGGCCAGGCAATATTCACAAGATACTTAGGCCATTATACATATTTCAGATAGAAACTTCCTGAGCCCAGAACCTACATTATCAACCAACTCAACTACATAACCAAAAATAAAAATTCATGGCTCAAGCACTGATGAAAAAAATTTAATTATATGTGTAGTCTATCAACATCATTAAATAGACAATCTGATGGCTTAAGAATATAAATACTAGACCAAGATGCAACTTCAGAGTAACCATTACCTTTCTCCCATTTTAAAAATGTCTTGGGGGAAAAAACCAATGGCACCTCATAGACAAGAGTTGTTATGAAAAAAACTGGTAACAAGAAGTAAGGTATCTATTTGATAATAAAAGCCAGAGATCTGATCTACTCACCAGGTTTGGCTCTTTAAAAAAAAAAAAGCTCCAAAATGGTGGGGTTCTTGTCTTAGCAAGTCTGTCATGATCTCAGACATTTCTTAGAAATACCACCATTTAGAAGACAGCAGAGGTTCCTCATCTGCAAAATAAGAAAATAAAGGTCAGTATTTCAAGGCATCATTGGAGAATCAAAGTGAGATAATTTACATAAAGGCAACTTGAAAACTATAAAATATATATATGGTAGTTATTATGATACTTATAGAGAGAATTATGACTTCTCAATAATTACTAGATACTATTATGTGAAACTAGAATAAAATAATTTGAGTAACACATGGCCACATTTGAAGGAAGGCAGGCAGCTATAGTTAGACCTGGTTACTACAGAGGAAATAGAAGCTCAAGATAACATACATACGCACATGGCAAAAGCAGGACGGGAACAGTCCTTTCTGATTTCTGATCTTGTCTCTGTCCTTTAGGCTTCCTTTAGAAAAGGAATATGCATGTATGTTACCTTGAGCTTCAGTCTCTCAACTTAGCTTTCCCTATCATCATCGTGCACATTTTTCTTTTATCGCTAAATAAAACATAATTCAAGCTAAGTTCCTCCCTTTTTGTAAATGAAAGTCAGCTCAAAAATATGAAAGAGGTAGCAAAGTTCATACCTCTCCCATAATATCTTACCTAATGTCTTCCAGGAAGAACCCAAACTAGAACCATTTATTTGAGTCAAAGCTTGGTGTCTAGAAGGCCATCACACCACTTAACTATGCTGCATAACAAAACACCCCCAAACTAAGTAGCTTTAATAGGCACTTCTTATTGCTCAGAAGTTTATAGATGAACTGGGCAGTCTTCCTGGTCTCAGCTGAGTTCACTTGTGCATCTGTGGTCAGCGGTGGACTCCGTGAGAAACTCTGTTGCCCATGGTAGAGCTCTCACATGTATCTGTGGGATGACTTGCTGTAGACTGGTCTAGATTGGCCTCAGCTGGGACAATTAGTCACTCCTTGTGATGCTTCACCTTCCAGGAGGCTATCCCAGGCTTGTTCTTTATGGCAGCGGCAGGGGTCTGAGAGAAACAGAAGTGGGCATGGCCTCCTGAGGCCAGGATTTAGAATTAGAACTTTGTTCCTTCCACTGCATTCTGTTAGCCAAAGCAAGTCACAAAGGCCAGCCTGAAATCAGGAACTAGGGAAAGAAATGCCACCTTTTGATATGATCAGCTGGAAATCACACAGCGAAGAAAGTGGATATGGGGAGAGTTGGAGAATTAGCCATCTTTGCAAGCATTCTACTGTAGCCAGTAATATGTTATATCACAGAGGATGGGGAACTAGCATATTAACACACATATTAGACATTTGCCTTGATTAGTTGGTCTTCACTTTGCAGGATGGAAAGCTCTCAGTTAATCAGGCAAGGGATTTGATAATAAAATATGATAATTTACTCATCTTTATATTCCCAACACTTAGCATTGCATCAGGCAAATTGTAGGCATTCCACAAAAATGATTAATAATGATAAAAGAAATGATAGTGGAAAAGTACTCTATTAGAAATCAGAAATCAGCTGAATCACAATTCAACTATGCCAAATTACCTGTGTGACTTTGGAAGGAAATAATTCAGCCTCCCTGGGATTTTTAGAGACAAACTGGGCATTCTCTAAATTATTCCTTCCTTCCTTCCCTCCTTCCCACCTTCCTTTTTTCCTTCCTTCCTTCCTTCCTTTTCTTTCTTTCTTTCTTTCTTCCTTTCATTTTAAAATATTAAGTCTGTAAGAACCCTAGAAATTATGTAGCTGCAACCCACTCGTTATATAGATAGGGAAACCAAGGCTAAGAAAATGAATCAGTTGTCTTGAAAACACAGATAGTTAATATCAGAACTAGAACTGGAATTCATGACTCCCAGGCCAGCTCCCCCATGTATTACGCCAGTACCTTGTCACTCAAAGTGCATCTGTGGTCCAGTAGCACCAGCATCCCATGGGAGCTTGATAGAAATGGAGAATCTCAGACCCTCTCCCAGGCCTACTGAATCAGAATCTGGATTTTAACAGGATCCCCAGATAATTCATATGTGTATTAAAGCTGGAGATGCTCTAGACTTCCTAATAAATGCTTAATGGCTAAAAAAAAAAAAAACTAAAGGAACTTGTCTAGTTAGGAGAACGTTCCTCTGGATACATTAACACTGAAACCATATTATTACACACCTCTCACTAATTTATTTAACAAATACCTCCTGAGACTTACTCTGTCCGAGGTGTTGTAAAAACATCAAGAGCAGGTCTTGCCCTCCTGGGGTTCATATGCCCCAAGGGAGTCAGACCCCTTTCCTTTTTCCCACCTCCTCCTTCCTGCCTCTGTGCCCTCTCTTTGCTCTTTACCTTCCCGACCTCCTCCCACTCCTCATCTTTAACGATTCCACCACTGAAATCTAATTTCAGAAGCTGTTGGTTTAAGAGCAAAGCATTTTATTCATTTGAAATTCCAATTTCAGAAAAGTGATTTAAGATGTTGGGAAAATTTTATTTGGCTCATTTCCAAGCAGCTTACATTATAATATCAGCATGACCCTAAAACTGTGTATAAAGATGACTGAGGTACTCTGAACACTTTGGGAGGAAATTCTGTATGAATAGAGTACAGGTTAGTCATATATTTTAGTTGTTGCTTTTGTCTTTTTCTAAAAAAAATTTATTTATTTATTTATTTATTTATTTATTTTTGGCTGCGTTGGGTCTTCGTTGCTGCACGTGGGCTTTCTCTCTAGTTGCGGCGAGTGAGGGCTACTCTACGTTGTGGTGCACGGGCTTCTCATTGTGGTGGCTTCTCTTGTTGCGGAGCATGGGCTCTAGGTGCACGGGCTTCAGTAGTTGTGGCATGCAGGCTCAGTAGTTGTGGCACGTGGGCTTAGTTGCTCTGTGGCATATGGGATCTTTCCAGATCAGGGCTTGAACCCGTGTTCCCTGCATTGGCAGGTGGATTCTTAACCACTGTGCCACCAGGGAACTCCCGCTTTTGCCTTTTTCTAATGCAGTCTTTTCTCTGGGAAGATAAAAATACAATACTAAGATTGTATTTTTACCTCAAATATTTAAAGCCAGCACATCTACTTCTACAATCAAACATTTATTTTTTTTGAGAAGCAAAGGAAAATTTTCCAATATCAACGGATTAATTTCATTCAAGAACTTAATGTAAAACAGAGACAATTAAACAGAAATCCAGTAAATTAACTATTTTCTGGTGAGTAATATGCAGGATGGAGTCTTTACATTAAATAATTGGATCACAGGTAATGGTTATATGATGATATTCAATTCCTTTGAGGCTTTATATGCCTGGCATTTTATGTTCCGGTGATTGAAAATATTATACGTCTCTCCCTCTCTCTCTTTTTTTAATACTCCTTCATAGTCCTGAAAAGCCCTGAGCTCATTTTATTCGTTTTTCCTTCCTTTGTCTTCTCCCTCTTCAAAGATATTCCATGATGATTCTGCTTTTCAAAATCAAGACTGCTTGAACTTGAGCTGAGAGTAATGAAATTTCAATCTTTCATACAATGGCAGCTACATCCTCTTTCTGCTCTCTTGGTGTTGTCAGAATAGCAACTGCCTGGCGTGAACAATAGGACTACTTTCAGTTCTAAGGGACTGGCCATTGCTGAACAGCAGTGCATAGAAATAATCCTTGGCAATCCCTTGGGTGACATTTCTCATTCCTTATCACCAATGCTGCACACAGCCGGAACTTGATAAGACACCCAGAAAGAAGATAATGGCTGCTATCAAGCTGTCTAGGTAGAAATAATAATAATAATCTGTTTATGGAAAAGCAGCTGTCCTATTGTTTTGGATTTCATGAAATCTCAGAGTCGGATCCTCTCTCCCATGCCAGCCCCATCCCCGGTCCCCATGCCAATCCAATCACTTTAGGGCTTTAATGATGGGCATTTTTTTCATGATCTTTTGATACAATAGACAAGAATGCATGTAAATATCCCATAATCATATTCAGTCACAGGATAAGGTTAAAGCCTAGAGAAGAAGCATTTTATAGGAACATTTGGAGGCTGGGAGGACTTGGCAATGAATATAGGAAAGCCCAGTAGCCCTTTTAAAAATATGCACAAAACCCAGAATTATTACTGCAAATGAACAGTCTGGGGATCATTCCAGTCTGAAATCTTAACCCCCCAAATTTCAAAGTCTCAACTTCTCAAAGAGAAACCCCAAAGAATTGTGTTGTCGTGGTTGCCAACAGTGTGGGCTCCATCTATGCTGATTGCTTTTTATTTGTTCTAAACACAACAGCCCAAAGCTCAGAAGCATCCTGGCTGTAACACCATTGTCCTCCTGTTCTTGGAGCTGGATTGCTCCCTTGGCTGGGACCGAATAGGTGATCACTTTATTTCCCAGTGTTCAGCTACACCCTTGCCTTTAACACAGTCTTCTTCACGTAGGGCTGTCTGTGGATGCTATTTCTGTTCTTTATCTGTCCCCGTATCTCTGGCAAAAGAGGTAGGCAGCCATGTCCTTCAGGGTCAAACATACAATTGAAAAGAACAATGTATATCAGCTCCTTTTTCCCTTCACTTGGTACTAAAACACAGCCAAAGCCTGCATGTTCACTTCCAGGCTGGTGGATACCTTCATCCGTGAAACGGTCATCCTATAAGCGTCCCGCCATTGCAGTGAGCAGAGAGACAGGTTACCTTTGTTTCTCTTTCCTGTGGTCACCATAACAGTGATCACCACCTCTAATTTACCCAGGCTAAACTTCCTTTCTCCCTGAGTCTCCTTTTAGTAAGACATGGCAATGCCATAAGAGCAAAGAGGACAGAGATCTGGACGTGATAAGTGGAGAAGCAACCTTAAAGAATCTCCCACGGCTATTCCCACTATTCTGTGCACAGAATCACTCTGTAAGTCCAGGTATCCTCCTACACAACAAAGCTCACCCAACTGAACCTCTCTCTCTCTCTCCCTCTTGAATATCCCACTCCATAGAGGCATAACTCAAGTACTAGTTTCTTTCTGGGGCCTTCCTCTAACCCTCTCCCACCTTCTCCCACTCTCCAACAGAATTAGTTACTCATGTACATAGCTGCGTGATAGCCTTTTCCATTCTGCATCACATGTCTTTCTTGCCAACCAGAATGTGAATTCCAAGAAATTGAGTAAATGCCTTTTGATATTTGTATTCATTTCTAGGAAGGCAACTTAGCTAAATGAATGAGGGAATAGGTTTTATATCAGACAGATCTAGATGTGAATCCTAGCTCTGTCATCAACTAGCCATGTGCCCTTGACTTTTCTGGAACTCATTTTACTAATATGTCAAATGGGGCTATTTCATAAAGGTTTTTAAAAGAATTACGTGAATTAAACTACATGTATGTAAAATGTTTAACGTAATACCGACATGCAATAAGCTCTCAATAAATGGTAGCTATTATTATGATTGTAATTAACTTAGTATCCCCAGCCATCCCATAGTAGACTATCAACAAATACATATTAAAGAATAAAGTAAAGGAACAAATGAAATACACACATATATACACAGAACACATACAATCATCCTCCTACTATAAATTGCACTGCTTTCTGCTTATCTGAGCTCTCAAAATGGGATACAGTCTGTCAACCTATGGGGTATATGACAAGGGAAGGAAACTGATCACAAAAGGGTTTGCAGGAATCCTCTTTTCTAGCAGCTTTACTGTAAATGGTGGACTCAAGGAATCTGCGTGTTTACCTCTGAGAGTGCCGAATTGGCCCTTGTGACGTCCTGCTGAAAACACAGGTGAGGCACGGGGCAAGAGCACGGCGCTTCTCACCCATGACCAGCAGGCCTGCAAAGGGAACAGCAGAGGTGATCGAATCTATGTCCGTTTGCCAGAATGAGTTACGGCAGAATTCAGGAAGCAAGGAGATGTGGCCTTGAACTTGTACTTCCTTCTCACAATAGTCCTTTTTTGCACACGTCATTATAAATCGCCTGGTCTCACACCATAAGTGACTGTTAAAATCCTGGAAGCGTCTGGATTCAGACTTGTCATTTCCCCCCTAAGACACCAAAGGGGTTAATGTCTGGCCAGAAATCAAAGTCTGGCAGCTTCCACCCCACACATAATGGGCATTGTTGTTCCTGAGAGTTGGTCTGTTTTTTCTGGCAGACTTTACTGTTTGGAACCGCTTCTAAAACAGAAAAGGAAAAAGTCAGTCTGCTTTTTTTAAGCGCACATGCAACAAAGCATAAGCCTGGTCATAGAACTGTTGTTTTGCTAGATTTCCAGGAAAGTTGTTGGCTTACTGTTCAGAGAAGATGAATTATCAACTTAAAGTCCGTTTACCTCAAAAGGAGTTCATTTATATACGTGTATGAGACACACATAATATCCTGAGGTGGTCGCCTTCTCTCAGATATGAAGCAACACAGTACAACTGTATCAGCTGATGAGTGAACTGGGGCTGCGCATCCGTCCGCATACGGAATCCATTTGCGTGGCGTTGTTAACGGGCTCGCTCATCAACACGTCCAGGTCAGTTGCAGTCTCAGGACCCCTTCGCCACTCCCACCTGATGGGAGTACCTAGATATTCTCATCTGAAACCACATGAATATATCTCACTAAGTTACCAATACAACAGAATCCTGTTACAAAACACCAGATTCTATTCCAATGGGAAGGGCCAAGGAATTTTTTTTTAATTTCCTCTGTCATAAACCAAGAATTTTGTATAAACCAAAATCATGCATTTGGATGTCAACAGCACATCAGATTGTTATAGACATTTCTAAATACTTTACTCTTAGTTTCTGTATTTAGTTTGTCCCGGATCAGTAACAAATAGTTTGTGAATCACGCTGGTCCGTGGAGCACACTTTGCTGGACTGTGGGCTTAGTTATATCGCTGATCGACCATCTTTTAGATCAGGTTCACAAACTCTTTCTGTAAAGGGCCAGAGAGTAAAAATTTAGGCTTTGCAGACCATACAGTCTCTTGTAACGCCTCAGTTCTGCTGTTACAGTGAGAAGGCAGCCACAGACAATAAGAAAATGAATGGGCATGGCTATATTCCAAGAAAATTGTATTTATGAAAGCCGGTCACAGGCTGGGTTTGGCCCACATGCTATAGTCTGCCAACCCCCAGGACGATGATGATGAGAATGATAGCAAACATTTACTAGCCAACTCTTATGCGTCAGGCCCTTTCTATCCTCCCACTCTAGCCATGGATTAGGTAACACTGTTTTAATTTTACAAACAATGAAAGTGTGACAGCAAGAAATGAAGAAATTATTTCAGCTTATTCTGAAAATAGATGGATGGTCCAGGATCCAAACCACAGTCCCTAGGCTCATACTATATCACATATACATAATGAGTGGGATGTCTTTTTCACTATGAATGGAAAATTTTAAATGTCAGTGTCACCTTGGTCATCTTTTTCCCTTTCTGATCTCCCTACCCACCATCCACCTCAGAAGTACCAAGGTCTTGGTGTTCAATCACTCTGTAGAGTCCCTACAGCACCGGGGCCAGGCCTGGATGGTCTCCATCACTCATCCACACACTCACTTACTCACCAAATAAGTGTTGAGGGTTTACTCTGTGCCAGACACTGTTCTAAGCAATGGGGCCATAGCAGTGAATGAAATACGCAAAGTTCCTACCCTTCAACCGCTTACATTCTAGTGAGAGGTGGTAGGGAGTAAGCAGAGAAATATATATCACGTTGGAGTGTCGGAGAGTCATGCTTGGAAGAAAAATATAGCAAAGTAAGAAGATAGAGAGTGACAAGGAGATGTTTCTCTTTTATCCATCTCTTGTATCTTTTCTTTACCAACTAAGATACATAAACTCCAAACAGAGGTATACTTTCAAATACACCTACTAGGTATAAACATATTATATTTATAGGATTTTTGTATCCAATTTTTACCAGTTATTTTCCCCATAATTGTATGGGAAAGGACACCGAGGAAGAAATGAGTACATTCATTTATACTGCAAATATTTATTGAGTGCCTACTTTGTGCCGGACACTGTTTTTAGAACAAAGAATCCAACAATGAGCAAAATACACAGATCCTTGCTATCATGGGTTTCCGTTATGGCCAGAGGAGTCAGAGAATAAACAAAAAACATAATAAACAAATGTTAGAAGGTGATAAGTACAATGGACAGAAGAAAAGGCACAGTGAGAGAAGGAGACAAGGAGTACCTGTGGGCAGGGGCCAGGTTGTAATTTTAAGTAGCAAGCAACATTCCTTGATCTGGTAGAATGCCACAAAAACAATGCCTATGCCAACAGCAAGCCCTAGGTTTCAGTTCGCCCATTACTACAGTCAGAGTGTCATCAATTAAAAGAAAACACAGGATGTTTTGTGTTGAGTGTTCTATTTAAGTCCATAGAAAGAAATGTTATTCTTTCAAAGTCATTTTTGCCCTTCCCTTTCCCTTGCTTCAGAGAAAAATTAGGGGCTGGCAGCTGAAACAATGTAGGGATGGGAGAGCAGAAAGGAAGGAAAAACTAAGGGCCTGCATTCACGCTGGCTGACTGTTTTAACAAGGATGTAGCTGTGACCCAGCCCTCCTGGGTCCCCAGACAGCCTTGTTAAGGAACCCACAAAAACAGAGCTGGCAGACACCAAGCATTTTCCATTCAGCATAGAGTTCACTTTTTTCAAAACATAATGAGATGTTAATATAGATTTGAATTTTAATCAGATCCAACTTGGGAACAGAGTGTTTTTCTGTAAATGTGAAATACTTCTAGGCTTTTAGGAAAATGTCATCCATATAAAGAATAACTACTGTTTTACATATAAAACTGCCATTCTTCATTGGTTTTTCAGGAAAGAGAAAAATACGATAATAAAACAAAACATTGCCACAAAGACTTCTTACTTTCTTGTGAACGTTAATTGTTTCTGAGGATACTTTTTTTTAATAATTCTTACATACTAGGAAGAATGCTTGTAGGCTTAAGGCAAGAATTAGGGGATTTCAGTTAATAAATTATGAAAACAGACATAACTTAAATCTATTTCTTGATAATAATAGTATTAATTTAAGAAGGGTATACAATCAGTAAGAGGGGATTCTAATCCACATCTCTCTGTTTCTAAAATCACACCTTAGCCTAAACTTTTTCCCTTTTTACTTTTTTTCATTTTCCTCTGTTTTTCCCCAAAGTCTTCCATGGCTGTGTACTTCTTTTACAATTAAAAAAAAAATTCTCTTATGGAAAATAATTGTTATATATGCATTACACTTAGGTTAATAACTAATCACCAATCAGTTTATTCTGTAAACCTCAGAATAAAGTCCTCTGGGATGTGATGGGGCAGGCTGGGTCCTGGGGGTCACTATTACCTCCCTTGGATAAATCAAGCTTTTTTCCACATGACAAGTCTCTCCGCAATCCATTGGTCAGACAAGGAATAGGAACTCCCCGCTCCCAATCCACTTCCTACCTACTCCCCTTGAGATCAAAAAGACAATGTCAGAGCCAGCAGCTGGTGGAAGTCAGGAGGCTAGGGACAAGAATTTCCTAAACCCCCTGCATTCAAGCTGACATTCATATTCCATAGAGAAAAGAGAGGTGAGTTCCACTGAACCCCCGTGTTCGGAGGAGGGGCCTTTCCTGCAAGCTTGATATTTTCCATCTGTGCATATATTTGGATGTCTAAATGTGTGTTTATAACACGCAATCCTATTATTAAACATCCAGAGTAATAAGACAAATGCATTGGAGGAAGGGGCATTTATTTACTCTATTCAAGGATTTTTCACATTAAAATATAAATCCTTACCGCATTCTTTGCAAAGTAAACTGCCTAAAACTCTGAGATGCCATTTTTTTTTCCTAACCCAGACAGAACACACAGACTGAGAATATAAACAAGGGTAACTAGGGCAAAGGGGAAGGGGAGTGTACACAGACAGGTGTTCTGAGAAGCCCCTCTAAAAACGACCAGCCCCAAACATCCTAAATAGATTTCCATTTATAGAAATTAAATGTATCCATTTTTAAAATCGCACATATCATCTATAGGAAGATCGACCCAGGTCGAGTATTGAGTATTGAGTATTTGTATCAGTGAAAGAGAACATGGGCCTGTGGGTGCCAGGTTTGGGGTGCATGAGAAGCACTTGGAGTGGTTTTCAACTTGAGCGATTTCAGCCCCACAGCTGAAAATTCTGATTCCGTGGATCTGAAGGGGTCCAGACATCAGCATCTTAACAAGTCTTCCCCGCAGACCCGTCTACCAGGTTACACAGCTCTTTAACATAACGTTTTTGGTTTATAACATGTATTTGGTTTAAAATTAAAAGGGGCTCTGGTACTCCTCTGTTGAAACCTTCTCTCATAAGCCTTGGCCCTATTTTTGTACTACCTTACCCATTCTCCGTATTTCTAGTACTGCAATTTCTGATACAGGATTTCAAGTGAAGATCAAGAGATACCTCTAAGAAAAACAAGAAAATGAAAACCATTATCCCTTCTTAATGCTCATTAACAAACAACTCCTATGCACTGTCAGTCAGCTGGGTCTACAGTGACAAAATACCGCGGTGTGGGTGGCTTAAGCAAGTCATTTATTTCTCACAGTTCTGGAGGCTGGGCAGTTCAAGATCAAGGTACCAGCCCATTTGGCTCCCAGTCTCTCTTCCTGGCTTGCAGATAGCTGGCTTCTCGCTGTGTCCATACATGGCAGAGAGGGAGAGAGACAGAGACAGAGAGACATGGAGGGGGAGAGAACTCTGGTATCTCTTCCTCTTCTTATAAGGTCAGTAATCCTACCATGGGGGCCCCAACCTCAGGACTGCTTCTAAACCTAATTACCTCCCAAAGGCTTCACCTCCAAATATCAGAACATTGGGGGTTAGGACTTCAACATATAAATTTTGGAGGAACACAAACATTCAGTCCCTAACATACACAAGGATAAACTTTATACTCTTCAGAGAAGAGGCCATGAGCACCAGTCTACACATTAATACGTCAAAGTCATTGCTCCCCTCAAATGAGTCCTTGGAGGTGAGAAAGTTAACTTATTTGAGAGAATGTAAATCAATCTTATCCCCCCCAAAAAAGATGCTGATGTCAGTTTCTACCATATTTATAGTCAAGCATTTGTAGAAACATAACAATGACAAAGAATGAAATTCAAGAATCTAGCACTCAAGTTGTTGTTTACTTGGTAGTAATTGCTTGGTTAGTGGCATTGACGGTTCAAAGTGAAGTAGTAAAGAATGAATGAAATTATCCAACCGCTATTTAATTCTGTAATTCTGTCCATAAATTATCCACTCTACTTCATGTAACTCTCTTTCCTATTTCGTTTTTTTCTCTTACTTCAGACAGACACTCTATACTACCTATTTTATAAAAGTTGCTATATAGACTGGTAAACTTGAAAAGTATTTCTATTTAGACATGCCAGAGACAGGACAGTTTTCTTTTTTTTTTTTTAACTAATTAAAAAAAATTTTTTTAATTAATTATTTTTTGGCTGTGTTGGGTCTTCGTTGCTGTGCGCGGGCTTTCTCTAGTTGCGGTGAAGGGGGGCTACTCTTCGTTGTGGTGCGCGGTCTTCTCATTATGGAGGCTTCTCTTGTTGCAGAGCATGGGCCCTAGAGCATGCGGGCTTCAGTATTTGTGGCGCTTGGGCTCAGTAGTTGTGGCTCATGGGCTCTAGAGCGCAGGTTCCGTAGTTGTGGTGCACAGGCTTAGTTGCTCCGCGGCATGTGGGGTCTTCCTGGAGCAGGGATCAAACCCGTGTCCCCTGCATTGGCAGGCGGATTCTTAACCACTGTGCCACCAGGGAAGTCCCAGGACAGTTTTCTTCTCCTCCTATATTTCCGTTAGTTGGTACTTAAAGAGGCTGATGAAAGAGGGTATATTCTGTCATTTTATTATCTGCTTGCTCCCCTGCAGCCATCACTGGAAAGATTCTGAGCACAGACGCGCTATTGGATCTGTACTCCTGGAAATGAGGAGTTTGTGCAGTGAATAGCAGTTACATTCTAATTATATTAATTCAGACTGCAATTTCTTTGAAATATAAAGGACCTGCTGTCATGGTGGTGTGGACAATGGAGGCTGAACATGTCAACGACATGACAAATTCCTCGAATGGAGTGCCAGATGTATTGTTGCCCAGGATTCTTTTCTGAGAGCAAATTCAGCAAGCACTATCAGTGTCAACTCTGGAGCAAGGAATTGGTTCATTTGTTATCTTTCCAAGTTGCAGGTACATCTGCCAGAAGAGTCTGCCAACAGATGAAATGGTAATTAAAATCATTTCCGTGGTTGGAGGACTGATTCAGAAATTGTTCCTCTTTCCTTTCTTTCTTTTCCTGTGCAAGGAAAGAATTTTGGTGACTACTGATATCAGTTTGCCAAGGACAATACTAGAATTATGTGATTCACTAGGGCCTCGCTGCCCACTTTAGCGCTTGAACATCTTTACTGGGATTGGTCGTTAAGATTTTCTAACAGAATTTGGAAGTTCTGTTCTTTGCTAGTATCATACCATCCCCTGTCTTGTAAAAGTTCTTTGCAGATGTTCACAAAATCAAAAATGGGTCAAATACACCTAACAGTATCACTCAATTCACACACACACACACACACACAAAAGGTATACTGTATCTCTTCCCTATGCCCATTACTGTGCTAGAATAAATAGTGAGTAATGGTGATAGATTAAAAATATATTAAAGTTGCTAAATCATATAATATAATACAGATGCTAGTTTGGTACCTGCCCCTAGTAGTTACTCAACAAATATCAGTTTTACTATTCTTCTCTTCTGTGTCCAGAAAGAGACACTACTTTGTAAATATCCCCATATTTACACGTCATCATTACAACGACAACAAAACCAACTAGCATTTATTTTATCCTTACACACTTGTGCTGTTTTATTCCTATTACACTGAGGAAGCTGAAGCACAGAGAAGTAACGTGGCCAAGCTGACAAAACTAGGAAGGACCAGAACTGGAGATTTGACCCAAGCATCTGAATCTCAAGGCCTCGAGCTTAACCACGTTACAGTAATGTCACATGACCCCATGTAAATAATTTAACTGCAATAATTTTCCCAGACTATGCAGTAGCCTATTAATTAATCAGCTTGTATTTTAATACTCACTTGCTGGCTCTGTTTTTCATTTCTTCTTCCTTTCCTCCTCCCTCCTTCCTTCTTTCTTTCCTGCTCTTATGTCTATATAAACAGCTGCTTCTGTTTTTCTAGCAACAAAGCAAGGTTTTCTACCATCCTCAGAGACTCAGGGCAATCTTTATAACCGTCAGTAAGTGGAAAAGTGTTTTAAGATAAAGTGTTAAACCACCACAAGAATTACTTTCTTCAAATCAAAACAGCAAAATAGTGTAGATTTACAGACATTGGTAACCTAGAAATTTACCAATGAGTTATTAGCATATATATGTATATTCATATATATACATATACAATAGAGCATTGAAACATATCAAATATGCTTAAATTCATGAGGTCTTAGTGATATTAACAATAAAAGCAAAGAACAACAGCTTCTGTTCACTTTAGAGGTTACCAGAGAGAAACAACTCATTACTCTGCAAACTGGTAGATAAAAGAACAAAGCATTTGTCCTGGGTTTTTTATATGAACTTACCTCACATAACGAAATAGGTTATGAGGGGGAAGTTTCTCCTTGTAGAAGGACCCCGGTCAATAAAATAAAAAGAAATCACTGATGGATACATGCCACTATATATTTGTCAAAACTTATAGAATGTACAACATGAAGAGTGAACCCTAATGTACACTATGGACTTTGAGTGACAATGACGTGTCAGTTTAGGTTCACTCATTGTCAAAATGTACCACTTTGGTGCTGGATGTTGATAGGGAAAGAGGCTGAGGCCGGTGGGGGAGACAGGGGAGAAGGAATAGATGTGTATTTTCCTCTCAATTTTGCATGAATCTAAACCTGCTCTAAAAAATAAAGTCTATTCTTTTTAAATTGTAAAATTAGGATATCACAACTTTGCAATAGCTAATGAAATAATGGATCCAAGCAAAACTCCTCAATAATTGATAACATGACACACGCACAAATACATTTCTACTGATGGAAATATATACTACAATTTATGACATAGTCTTGCTAAAAACATGGAACCAGAATCTAATAAAATCTCTACCTTTACCTATAAATGTATAGGAAGTGCAAAGTATAAGACAGTAAATATACTTGAGAACACCTCAAGGAACAGAATCAAGACAATCCAGACTGTTATCGGACTGTTAGGAAATTTCGGGGAAAAACAATTAAGACTGTTAGAAAATTTCAGGGAAAACAGTCTCGTTTCTTCAACCAAAAATCCTAAGAAAAATGTTGGAGTTGAAGGAGGACCCAGCAGATTTAAAGAGACTTTAGCTACTCACAAGCAATCACAAGGTATGAACCTTGTTTGGATCTGAATTCAAACAAACTTTTAAAAAAATCAGATTATAAGACAGTTGGGGATAGGTGAATGCTGACTGCATATTTCTTTTTTTTTTTAAATTAATTATTTATTTTTGGCCACGTTAGGTCTTCGTTGCTGCGCGCGGGCTTTCTCTAGTTGCAGCGAGCGGGGGCTACTTTTCGTTGCCGTGCGCAGGCTTCTCATTGCAGTGGCTTCTCTTGTTGTGGAGCACGGGCTCTAGGCGCGCGGGCTTCAGTAGTTGTGGCACGCAGGCTCAGCAGTTGTGGTTTGCAGGCTTTGTTGCTCCGTGGCATGTGGGATCTTCCCAGACCAGGGCTCGAACCTGTGTCCCTTCGTTGGCAGGCAGATTCTTAACCACTGCGCCACCAGGGAAGACCCCGATATTTCTTGATATTAGGAATTATCGTTAATGTTTTAGGTGTGATAAAGGCATTGCAGTTATTTTATTTTAAAGAATCCTTATCTCTTCGAGACTCATATTGGAAGATATACAGATGAAATGACCTGATGTCTGGGATTTGTTTCAAAATACATAATGGGGTGGGGTAGATGTCAGTGAAGCAGGCTGATCGTGAGTGGGTGAAGTCACATAAGCACAGAGGTCCATTTTACTATTTTATGTTCTTTTTGCATGCATTTGAAATGTTTCATAATACAAGTTTGTATAACTTATAAATTTACTTAACTTGCCCAAGCCTGTTTTCATTTGTAAAACAGAAATAACATTATCAAGGGCAAGAATAACATCTCCTTACAGGTGTTTTGGAAAATTTAAATTATGGCTTTAAGCACGTGGCTCACTATAGATATTAGAGAAATATTTTAGGGACTCAGGTTGACCCATTTATTATTGAATTGACTGGCCTAAGCTTAGTGGAGTTTCCACACTGTCCCTGGAGCGTAGTAAGACTAGGAGGGCTTAGGAAGGGGCAAGAAGAGCTTACGCCCTCAGCTGCCACCCTGTGGGGCACCACAAACATGCTGGTTGGAGTTGTTCATTTTTTTTTTCAACTTCAGTCTTGTACCCAGTTACAATTATTAGATTTGCTGATACTGGAGCACATGTGGATACCTTGGTTTTGCTAAATATTTATTCAATTCTAGGCAATTGCAGGTGCAAGGAGAGAGTGCAGGTATACCACGTGTCCCTAAGCCATTTACTCTGGCTCCACCCACACTTGGACAGGCAGTTTTCTCTGATGAAATACCAAAAGTATCAGATGATCTTCAAAATTAATAATGCTAAACCCACCAATCTCCCCAGCTCATTCCAGTTCTTCGTGCTCATTCTGTTTTTGCTTTGTATCCCTGTTCTATTTATCTTCACAAATGCCTGAGAGACCGAAGTTTAAAGGAAAAAATTTACAAAAGTGAAGAACAGGGGCCCAGAAGCCAGAAAAGATTAGATTGCACCCAAAAACAAATGGTTTGCTTTCAGAGATGACATGCCCCGGGTAGGAATTCTTCTGGTTAGTTTTTCAATAGCTGAATTTTTTGGCTCTCTGGGTCCTGCTGGAGACTTGAGTTTGTCAAGAGCTGAATCTGGACTTTCTCCAGCTCATGGCTGCAAGTCAATTCATGTGATTTCTAATAAAGCCAATTTTTATTTTTCTAACTTGCTTCCAATTCTCAAATGTAGCTCCAAAGAAAACAGAAAGTAATTAAAATGTCAACACTTCCCTGAAAAGGAACATAAACTCTCTTTGGATTTTCTTCCCACTGGAAACATTGCTTTTCTCCATGGCACCAACCCCATGCGTGGTAACCAGCAGTCACTCACAGCAGAGCCGGTTGATGG
The DNA here is from genome assembly GCF_965194825.1 of Balaenoptera physalus. Lineage (NCBI taxonomy): Eukaryota > Metazoa > Chordata > Mammalia > Artiodactyla > Balaenopteridae > Balaenoptera > Balaenoptera physalus. Next base: position 28,770,343 of record NC_138892.1, on the reverse strand, counting down.
GCAACACACATAAATCCCCCTCTTTCCATTACCTTGTTTGCATTTCTTCTTCTCCCTTGCCATTTTCCTAATGGAGAGATCCTGTAAATGAAGTACTTAAGTCTGTCTCTCATAACAGCCTAATATCTACTCCATTGTAATATATCCGAATTTTATGCGATATGAAATAAGCTCCAGCAGCAATAAGCTATTTGATCTAACATGAATAAAGTAATGTGGAGCCTAACAGCTTATTATTCAGTGCAGTGCAATAAATTAACTGAGCGCCATTGTGCACAATGGGAGCCTGATTTTTTCTTTTACCTTCATTTGGATTGGTTCAGTTGGATTATGACTCTCTACAGGTTTACGTGAAACAACTTCTCTTTTCAATGTATTATATTAAAGGATGAAATAAGGGGGAGGAAAACATGGGTCATGATTCTGTGATTTTGTGTTTTGTAAGGTTAGTCCTTCAAAAGAGACTTCCCCATTGAGAGGAAAATTTTGTGACAGTTGGCCCAAGAATTACGATGTTCAATTTGGGAGAAAAATGTTCATCTCGCACCCCGGCCCCTTTCCCACTTTCTTCCCATAGATTCCTGCCGATTCCTTGACTCAATTTTGAAAAGTACTTTTAGCGAAACTCTTGATTCCTTCTTTCCAGTACCTCCCCGACCCTAGCATCTCTCCTCCCCACAGCCAATTACTTAGCACTTTGGTGCACATGTCAGGCTGACTGTCACCATCAACAGTGAGTTCAGAGGCTCCATCTAGGACCACAGCCCCACTTACCACCAAAGGTCTTCAAAATACATCAAAATGTATGAAAACACATGCCAGCATTAAAGGCTGCCGCAAGTGGTCACAACCATCATGTTTGAGAACTGAGCATGAATCAAGCAACTGTCTAATCTTTATAGCAACTCTATGATGGGTACCATCTTCCCAATTTAACAAGTGGAAACTGAGTCTCATAGAGATAACTTCAAAGTCTGTGTGACGTTACATTATTTGCTGGAAAAAAAAATGTTAGCAAAGTAGTATCTCTATGTTTCTGCATCACTGTCAAGGAAAAAACAACTCAAAGTGGGTATTCCACTGGCAGTGAGGCTGAACCTTCATAAGCATGTAGGTGGAGTTATTTTTACAGTACTTAAAACAGGATAAATATGTGGTCTGCTGATTTTGCTTTTTACAGAGACATTTGTAGTCTTTCCTGGATTATAAACCACTTGAGGCCAGGACATTTATTTCTATATTTATAACAGGACATCAGTGTGGTATGGTGTTTGAGGCAGAAAACCCCAGGTTTCAATTTGGACTCTACTTACTACTAACTGTAGAGTGAGTTCCAGTTGTTTAATTCAAAAGTAGGTAAATACAAAAGTTGGCATTTGAGAGCTATGACACATCCTTACTGAGCCACCTAGTGTGTACTAGATGCTATGCTAGACCCCTGAACCCTTCTAATACCTACTAACAGCCTGCTCTTCTATCTGTGACTCTGTTCTACAAGTAGAAATAAGTATTAACATGTGATAAATAAAAATTATCTGCATGTCTCAGCAAAAACAAAAAACAAAAAAAGTAGGTAAATATACTACATAGAGTTATCAGAAAGGTTAAATGAAACAAATTACATAAATAGCCCAGGAAATGTAATCAATACATTCTATTTCTCTATATCCATCCCACCCTTAGTATCTAAGCATCAGTTTTCCATGCACGGAGAGATATTCCATGGAAATGTCAATGGGACACGAAAGTGTTATGACTGAAAGATACCCTGATTGAAACACTTCTTCCATTATTTTCTCTTACAAGTATTCATTTCACACACATTTAGCCATCTCACCAAAATGAGATTTTTAAAAGATGATTTTAATTCTAAAACTAGGAGTAATAAAGTGAATAAGATACTTGGCATTCGTATCTACAGTTCTTTTCTTCTAATTCCTCCTTTCTTATTGCTTCACTTCTTTCCCCCAGGTTGTGACAGTAAGTGCTGCTGATAATATAAGAAAGCTCCAGATCCAGATCAAGGACATATAACTTTAAACTTTTATCTCCTCACTTCTTTGACATGAAACTCTCCTTTTGTTTGAGGGGAAAAAGACCTAAGTAAAATAGCAAAAGATGAATCTTGAGTTTTTCAAAAATTTAAGGAAATTGGAGAAAAAATGAATGACGATCTTGTGAAGCAGAAAAAAAAAATACATGGCAAAGCCTTGTTTTATTATAAGTGGCTTCAAGCTTTAAAGACACATAAGGAGGGGGACACTGTTCGCTGGAAATAGTTTCACTTTGTTGGGGTCTGAATGAAATGTTTGATAAAAATTATTATTTTAATAAATGACAGTTTATTTCATCTTTGGCTTATGATATCCTTTCCTCTGGAGAACTCAGAGAATTTGCTACATTTCTTTGAGTTATAACAAGAACATTATTTGACAGAATTTGAGTTGATAAAATGACAGCTCAGAGAGGTTAAGTGAAATATACAGGATCACACAGCACATTAGTGACAGAAATTCAATAATTTGGAATTAAGAGAGTGCAGAAGCTTTACAATGAGAAAACAGAGGTAAGTTGCTGGGTAGAACAGTTTGCTTGAAGACAGAAACTTTGCTCTTGAATCTTCCTCTCCATACACTAAAGGAATACATAATCTCATTGGAGGTGGGGAGCAACTGGGCATATGTGAGATAGTACTTTGCCTAAAAAGCTGGCAAGGGGTACAAAAGTAATGCATAATGTGAGCTTTGACAAATGGGTAGGACTTCCCACGGACCACACTGTGGACTGGGAAGGGAAGGCGTTCCAACCAGATGGGAGAGCTGTGCAGCGGCATGAAAACATGAGTGTAGACGATCTGTGTTGTGAAAGCTGAAGGGGGGCTATAGAAAGAGTCTTTATAGCCCCTAAATTCAAGTATTGATACCTAATCCCCAATATGATGGAGTTTGGAGGTGGGGACTTTGGGAGTGATTAGGTCATTAGTGCCCTTACAGGAGATGTGGTATCTTTGACTATTACCCAGCCAACAAATGAATGAAATCTTGTCATCTGTGGCAACGTAATGGACCAAGAGGGCATATGCTAAGTAAAATAAGTCAAACAGGAAAAGACAAACACTGTATGACTTCACTTATATAGAGAATCTAAAAACCAAAAGAATAAACAAAACAAAATAGAGAGACTCATGTACACAAACTAGCGTTGCCAGAGGGGCGGAGGCTACCAGGCAGTGGGCAAAATAAGTGAAGGGGATTAAGAGGTGCAAACTTCCAGTTATACAAGAAATAAGTCACTTGCCCTCCCCACCATGTGAGGACATAGTGAGAAGACAGCCAGACAACGATGAGTCAGGAAAAGGGCCCTCATCTGACCATGCTGGCGCCTCGATCTTGGATTTCCCGGCCTCCAGACCGTGAGAGATAAACATCTGCTGTTTATAAGCCACCAAGTCTGTGGTATTTTGTTACAGCAGCCTGAACAGACCGATATAAGGGGGTAGTAAGTAGATCCCGATCAGGTTTGCATTTTGGAAAGACGAATATGGTGAGAGTAAAGGATGGAGCTAAAGTTGCGAACAGAGAGGCCAGCCAGGGAGCCCTTACAATCATCAGGGGGGTCTCTGTGATGCTCATGCAGTTTAGCTCAGCAGTGTGGATTCTGGGTGGCTGGCCAGGACCACTCATCAGAGGTGGTCCGTATTCTTGCATATCACCCGCTTGTCCCATTAAACCACGTTCACATCTCAGCAAATTCCAGAGTGTGTGATATACCTTTGGAATTACTCAAAGCAACAAATCAGTAGAAGCCATCGTTGAAAAGAAGGTAAAACTAAGAACAGGATACAAAAGCACACCAATTTATGAACGGGTGAAAGAGAAGAGGGGCCCATGAAGACTACCTAGAAGGAAAAGCCAAAGAGGAAGAAGGAATTTCTAGAGCTAAAAGATGGAAGTCAAGAGAGGAGAAGTACGTCAGACACAGGGGCAAAAACGGTGCTGAGCAGCAAGTGCTGGGAGGAGGACACGTGAGCAGACAAACCGGGGAGAAGCCCCGTCTACCTAAATGGAGGCTGTGGGGTCATTGCTGGACCTTGACAAAAACACTTTGTGTGGAATAAGAGTACAGAGGTCTTTTTACAGGTAAATTGGGGGAGTATAAAGGGAGAGAGACAACATAAATGCATATCTTTTTAAGACATTTAAGTTATGAAAAAGGAGAGGGAGGGGCTATAGATGGAAGGGCTTGTAGAACTAAGGTAGGGACTTTTTTCATTTTATTTTTAAACAGCATAGAGCTTTGAACCTGTTTAAGTCACGAGGGTAAGAAGTCTGGGTGAAGGATATAGTCAGGGAATGTTCTAACCAACAGAAATAGAAATGCTAGAAATGAACACTTTGGGTGGGCCAGTAAGTTAAAAAGGGAGAATTAAAAAGGGGAATTTCATCAAAAGAAGCAAGGAGACCCCTAGTTTCTGGTGATGATATATAGCAGAGCACACGTGGAAATAACCCTTTGGACTCTAAAGCATCGGAAGCATCCGCCATCAAACCTCAGCTACATCTCTTGGGAGCAATGTCACCCTTGACCAAGTAAATACTTCACCTCTCTAAGACTCAGTTTCCTTATCCATAAATACTGACAAATACCCCTACCTCAATGAGTCATATTGAGTGTGTCCATCTCACCACTTCCTATATTTTCCCAGCTTTATTTTTTCTCCCTGATGCTTACAACTTTTTATTTATCTTGTTTATCGTCTATCTCTCCTATTAGAACGCAAAACCAGACAAGAGCGGGGATTTTTGTTCACTGCTATATCTTCAGCAGCGCGGCACCTGCACATAGTAGGTGCTCAATAAATAACTGTCGAATGAATAAATAAATGAATGGTTATGACGTGGCAGAGCAGTTTCTCAGCTTTAACACTGTCGACACTCGGAGTCAGATAATTTATTTGTTTGGGGGCCTGTCCAGCGCTTTGTGGCATGTTTAGCAGCACCATTGACCTCTGACCATTAGATGCCAATCGCACTCCACCCCCAGCTGTGCAAGCAAAAACGTGTCCCAGCATTGCCAGATACCCCCTGACGGACAACATTTCCGAGGTGAAAACTTCTGCTTTGGGAGTCAGTGCTTTAAAATGCTTGTTTTTAATATTGTTAGAATTATTGTTAAAATTGTTAGAATGGAGGAATTAAAAAACGAAGTAACACTTGGTCTCCAAATTCTCCCACAGCCTGCTTAATTTGAGGTGGAGAAAAATACTGCTGCTGAGATGGGTATTGGCTTCACAGCACAGTGACATTTTAGTTATTTTACCAAGAAGCATGTTTAGAAGAAAACAGTTCATAAATCAAGAAAGTGCTTCCTTAGTCTCTCACCTCTTAGTTGCATGTGACATATTTTCTTCCTTGTCACCTCTCTGGACAAACAATAACAACACAAATAATTATCCCTACCCACTTAGTCTGTTATCATCAAAGTTAATAATGTATGAGACGGAATTTAAGAGCCAACACTTTAAGGAGAATGATGTCTCCACCTCCACATTCTAATTAAGAAAGGATTATAAAAAGCCAGAAGATACAGCTCAAGTTTTCCTTTTCAGGATTATCTCTCCGTTCAGATTTTCCATTTTACCACCCCATTCCTTTGCTTTGAATAGAGATCAACTGTCTTGCACTCAAATGGCTAATGTGACCTTTCAGAAACATGAGGATTTCATAAAATGGGGAATGTTCCAAAAATTGCTTTTGGAAGCATAAAAAAAATAATGCCATAAAAAGACCCAGAAATGACTTGGCCGCAGGTTCTCCCCCTAAGTACAGACTCCAAGAACTGGGGAGCAGCGTCAGACCAACAGAGAACCCATGGTTAGGGCAACCCTACGTCTGAGTCTGCCTGAAACAGTCCCGCTTTATGCCTGCTGTCCCAGGATGGTAATTCCTAGCAGCCTCTTTCATTTCCAAAATGTCTGCGTCTGGACGTGACGTATAGAGTCACCTTCACACGGAGTTAATGAGCATTTGATTTGCGCACAAAAGAAAGGCAACATCGAGAACTGGCTGACTGTTTTCCTTTGTCTGGACCCTGAGCACACCTCAGACTTTTCTCAGCGCTCTGGCAGCCTAGCTGCTGGGAGAGAACTTTCTGTACCACAAGCTCAAAGATGAACTAAGAGTCAATAAATGAATCAGTCCACCCAGCTTATTGATCTGTGTATCACTTATCTCCCCAGTCCCAGGAAAAGTGAAATGGCAATTAGATGGTCATGTCCCAGAGTCTGGCAATTAGATGATCACGTCCCAGATCCTAATTGCTCAGGATTTCCAGAAGGCACTTAGATTCAAGGCCAAGTGGGGTGAGAGTTAACTCTCACCAGCCTGGCCTCGGATTCCTGAGCCTGTTAAAAGGGCCCCAGACTGCAAGGTGCCGGCCAGAAGAGCCCCTTGATAAGAACCTCCTTGCCCTGCAGCCCAACCCCCCTCAGATTAGGGGAGGGCTGATATTTACAGATAGCCAACTGACCAAGAATGTCCCTCCATGTTACTAGTAAGATAAGCCTTTGTTTTTCAGGACCAAGAACACAGCTTAAAAGATTACACGAGAATCAGGGGTTAGCACCATAACAGTAGACCCACTCAGATCAGGCGTCCTGGGTCCACAGTAGAGCTGGCCCTCGTTCCAAAGCCAAGCTGAGGAGGAGAGGAACTGAGAACTCAGGAACGGCTAAACGGTAGCCTGGGATTAGACGATGTCTGCTAGGTGGCCACCAAGCCTTTCCATGGCCTAGCAGCCCTGCTAACCCCTGGCTGCAACTCTCATCATTCCTCCCCTCAAATTCCAGAATGAACTGCTTTCCGTTTCTCAGATATGTTATAGCGCCTCTCCTCTTAGTGCCTTTGCACTTAGAGTTCTTTAGAACACACCACAGCCTCTAATCCGCATTTTACTCATCCCTCAAGTCTCAGCATAGACGTGATGTCCTCCAAGGAACCCTCACTGAACCCCCCAAATTGGAATTATGGAGTCCCTCCTAAAACGTCCATTTTGTATTTCCTGCTGTCAATGGACTCATCACTTTTAGTTTTAACTGTCTATTTATCTATAACCTCTACTCAATTATAACCTCTTTGAAGTTAGGAACTGTGTCCTGTTCCTTGCTCTCTATTTTTCCCCAAGTAACACATGCAATACCTGGTATGTAGCAGATACTCAAAGAACATATTTTGAATGAATGAATGATCAGTTTCACTTGGTGGCAGGGACTGTGGAGCCTAATGGCATGAATAATGACACCTGACAAGTAAGTAAGCACTTAAAAAACATGGTATAGAGAACACACAGTATTTCCATTACCTTGTTATTTATGTGTCACCTACCATGTACCAGACATTTTACTTGCAAAGTTATTGTGTTAAATTAGATAATGCACATATTTGATGTTTAATAAACAGTTGCTGATGTTGTTATATTACTTAGCTTGACTGCAACACTGTGATATAAGTATTTATGATCTGCCTTTTAACACTTGAGGGAACTGAGCCTCGGAATGGCAATGTCAAGATGTTAATAATATCTAACTAGATAATAACTTCCTGACTCTAAAATCCAAGATCTTTAACTATAGAATTCAGCCTCTCTGTGAAATGAAAGGGTGGGAAGGAGGGAGGAAGGAAGGAGGGAAAGGGTGGAGGGAGGGAAGAAGACAGGGAGGGAAGAAATAAAGAAGGAAGAAAGAAAAGAGGATTGAGATAATTTTTCTTTTAACTCTGCCTAACTTTTATCCTTGCAGAATTCTTCAAACAATATCATTGCATTTCTTTCCACGTAGCACCCAAGCTCCACCTGTCACAGTTATGATTAATGAAGAAATATTATAAAGATGATCAAAATCCCTGATTTAACTGAGCTGTGACATCGCTTGGACATCATAACCAGCGTGAAGCTCTGTCCACACTGACTCTTCTGGCCAATGTCCTTGCTGGGCACATTCTGCATCTGTCGGCTTTGCCCTGACTCTGGTCTCTCTGGCTTGCTGGTATGAGTCGCCTCATCCTTGGGGAAGATGCTGAGTCAGAATGCTCAGCCAACTACTTTGACAAATTGAGGTTAAGGATCTATATGAAGAGTCATAAAAGTTTGCGCAGCGGTAGGGGAAGAAGGGTCATCAATTAGCTGCTTAAACCCAGTTTACAAACAGCCTTTCTCCATAGATGACAACCAGGGAAAACAGATAAGATCTAAACACTCTCTAACATCTAGTGGCTGTCGGAAACTTATCAGGCCAGATCAACACCATCTCTATTCGCCTCCAAAAAGAGAAAACCACTAACTAAGAGAATGCTTCCCCAGCAACAATATAATCCAGAGAACTCAGAGAGACTGTATGTGAGACTATATGTGGAAATGTTCTTGGATGATTCAAGAATAACATACGGCATCTGATGTAACCATCCTGGTCAGCCTATACAACCATATTTCTTCCTTCATTGAACACATACTACGTGCCAGGCACTGCATTAAACTCTAGGATTAAATTATAAACTATACAGAAATGATATCTGCCCTCATGGACCATATAGTCTGGTATGAAAACAGATAATCGAATAATCACAGAAATATACAAATGAGTATAAACTATAATTCCTCTCAAAGAAAATAATCAGTTTTTTAAAAAAATTATTATATAATGAATACATTTTAGGAAAGAGGTGTGATTAAAATTTTGGCTATAATAACCAAAAAGTTACCAATAAGTCCCCAAAAGATAAAGCTTGCTCGGTTGATGAAAATCAAGTTATTTCTAAATGTAGGCTTGTCCAGTAAGAAAGGCTACTTTCTCACGATGCATTTCTTTCCAAGAAGAAAGTGATGTAACAAATCATTGACACTTACGGCTACTAAATGTTATCTATTTATTTTGTGAGGATCAGTGAAGTACGAGTACTCATTTTATTTCAGAGAATTATGAAACTTTAGAGTTGGGAGAAGGTTTTGAAATTAAATCCTATTCCCCCTTATAGTTTCACAGATGAGGAAACAAAGATCCAGAAAAAGCAAGTGACTTACTCAACATCACAAGTATATGTGTAAGAGCTAGAAGTGAAACTTGGGTTTCCTCATTCAGTGTTCTTTCCTCCAAACCAGGTTGCAATAAACCCTTTACTTTTTTGTAAGGATGCTAATTACCAAAGAGGTCATGGTTTACTTTTTTTTAAAAAATTCCCTCTCTCTCTCTCTCATACACACACACACACACACACACACACACACACACACACACACACACGGAGCAATAAAAGAATATGCTTAAGGCAAAAGCTAGCAAGTAAATAGTAATCTAGTGTTACACTACTACTGTTACATAGCAGACAGAAAAAAATATGTGTTCTTTGTTAATTCAGCCCCTGAAAGAAGCTGTCAGACAAAGCCCAGTTGATTACTCCAGATTCTTTGCTGTCTACTTGTGGGTTTGTTTGATTTTATACAGAAAATGGTTTAGTGTTTAAACATAAAAGCCTGAGTTGAACAGACCGGAACTTTTTCAAGGACTCGAAAAAAATATTACAGTATTACACTTAGTCTTTGACAAGAAATATTTTTTCCAAGGTGGCATTCATGTACATTCCATACTGTGGTTATTCAGAGTTTGCCTTAGCAACTTGATTTATTTTACCTACTCAGTTATCATAAGCTCAGACAATTAAGAAAAAAGACAAGGCAAAACACAAACTCTAAGTGTTCATTTCTTCAAAATCAAGGTACAAGTTTAATATGTATTATCCACATTCTACAGCTAAAAACATTTTTAGGTCTCCTAAAATTTGGCATCATCTTAGCTTGAATCATCTGCTCAAAGCAGGGGCAGGAGTGAGAGATGCCAGAAGACCTAATCTGCCTGCCAAGCATGTACACCCTTTCTCGTTAAGTGCAAGCCAGTCATGAAAATTTAACCAGGCATTCTCTTTCTAGGCCTAAGTTTTCTCATGGAAACAATGAAAAGTCTGGATAAATTACCTTGTTAGTCCCTTATAGCACCAGAATATCCTGTTCCTTTTAGTTCTCACTTTTATTATTTGCTCCAAAATCTAAATAAGACTCAACATATGTCCCAGGGACAGAGAGAGCTGGCATAAGAATAAGACACAGAGCAAACAAGGCTTCAGGTAAAATCTAAAGGTACACGTGAATTATATGTGTTAAGAGAAAAATGGTCTAAGTGAGCACACAGAGGTTACATATATCTCGAGATGTTGGTACAACCGTACTCTCAAAATACAGACTTCAAAGTGTTAAAAAACATTTGACATGCACAGACCCTTTTTTTTTTTTTTTACAAACTACTGTTAATTATATACTGATCAAGTGGAATTTCAAATATGTTTGGCAGTTTGAAAGAAGAATCATCATTCCTTCAATCTAAGAGAATTGCATTAATTTAGGTAAACCACACTTTCTGGTCTACATTTATTACATACAATATAATAACACTAACACTAAACACTAATGCTGAATGTGCCTTAGATGAAATGTTATAAGTTAACTTCTATTCTAAGGTTTTACATTATAATTTCAGCGATGGAATTCCATGGCAAAAGCAATAACTGGCACCAATAAATGAGCATAATTTCTCTTAAAGAGAACATTTTACCTTAAAGAGCACAGAAATATCTCTTTAGTAATCATAGTTTTTAGAGAAAACAGTAACTTTCTGGTAAAATATTAATATTCTTTGCCCTGATTCCAGTAGCAAACAAGAAAAGTTGATAATGCTGTTCCAGAAAATGGGGTGATTGCCAATTGAAAATGTGGGAAGAGAAAGTATCCATTTCCCTGAAGGAACATACGGAGCCCTTTTAAGAGAAGTACATTTAAAGAAAACTGTTTTGGACAACACTAATTCCTTCGTTCGTTTTTGGCTTTCTTTCACATGACTATGTCTCTACACATGCTCTAGTACCAGTGGGGAACCTCTACTGGAAATTCTTTCTTTGCTGTTTGGCAGAGTCTACATCATAGATAAGTATCAGAGTTAAGATTTTATTGTTGGTTTTTATGTGTGGCTGGTTAAAAAGACAGACTTTTACCATCACGTTGGATTATACTAAACAAAAATAGGGATGAATGGGTTAAAAAAAAGAAAAGACCAAAGGAAAGAAAGCACAAATGAAATTTTCTTTTTGAAACAACGTAGCCATAATAGCCTAGCTGAGTAGCAGGGACATTGTTAAATATGTTATATATGTTATCCAGAAATAGGAGCAAAATGGCAGCGCGAACACAGTCTCTCCCACTCTAATTTCTCTGATATGATCAAATAAAGAAATATATTCATAACAGCACTGGAAAACAAGAAAAAGTAATGTCAACATCAAAGAGGTAAGATCATCGTAAGAGATATAGAGCAGACAGGATTGAATTCCTGGTGAAACAAGACCAGAGAACAACATACAGGAGAGAACGAGTGTGGAATGAGAGTGATTACAGGGAACTTCAGGCAGAAGGAGGTCAGGGAGCGATTGTCACAGTGATTAATTGGGGCAGTGCATTTGGAGGAACTAGGTCTGTCAGCCAGCCCCCCACCTCCTGAATACGTGGAGCAAGAGAGAGCAGCAATTGCCCACAGGCGAAAACAGATGAATGTGGGCTCTGAGACCAAAGAGCTGGGGCAGCTCATGTCACAGGTGGCTAGTGAGACTCACATCGCCTCCTTGAAGGATGTCTTCTTCTGCCTCCACAATCAGTGAGACAAGCTCTATAATCTAAACCAACTTCTACTAAAATGTAAGCAAGATATTCAAACTTGTATGCCAACAAAACTAAGAAGCCGAGATAAGGAAAGATATGGGATATAAGAAAGCATGGTACAAAGAACAAAAGAAACAATAAAAAGTGTATTACAATAAAAAGTGTATTACTAACTTTAAATTCTTTTATGCATAATATAAAAAATATTTTTATTGTAATTTCAAATTAAAATTTCAGATGATTCTAAATTGGGAGGTGATGAAGCACAAAGAAATGAAAAAATATTAATGTTCTTATTTTGTTTTCTGGGAGCATAAAAATGCTGATGAGTTCTAGTTATTGCCCAAAACTAATTATGTTTAAAGATACCTCTTAAGAATTTAAAGGTAAATCTTCTGGTTAAACATAGTGAATTAAATACACATATTCACTTTACTTCCTTTGAAATGCTTCTAAAACCTTAAAAGGAAATTAAGCACACGTACACACACACACATACACACTTCAAACCAATAATAGCAAAGAGAATTGGAGAGGAAATGATAACAAATGAAGTATGTAAAACAAAGAGAAGAAAAGAAAACAGTTGGGTAAGTGGTAACTGATTTAATAGATTAGAGAAAGCTAAACTTTATGCCTGAGAGAAGAATGCTAACAGGAAATAAAGACAATTTGTGCAGAAAAAAACCCCAGAATACTTTAAGAATTGGAGCTTCCAAGTATCTCTGAAGATGAAGGTGAGGGGTGAAACTGAAGAAAGGAATCTTTGAAAAAAAGTCCGAATAAGGAGCAGTTAGACTCCCAAAGTCCTCCCCTATACCAACAGCTAGGTGAGTACCTCTAACACATCTAAAAAGGGAGAGTAAAAGATTCTGAAGAGATTGAATCTGAGAAGCTCTACACTTCATAGACATGAAGCACAGTGGAGAGATTGTCTACTTGAAGAACTCTGGGATCCTTCCAGCCCTGGAAGCAGCATTATTATCCCCATCCCACTCCGGACAGAACACTGGAGAAGTCCTCCCTGCTGGAACCATCCCATCCAAGGGATGACCCACTGACAAGGCTGAATCCAGTTTGTACAGACAGTATTCTTAAAGGAGTTGTTGATGACAAGGGCATTCTGAGTGTCTGGACACCTTCTCTGATTGAATGATACCCATGCCATAGCAATTGTCAAATACTTTTAATATCACACTTGGGGTTCCCCAGTAAATAACCAGTTCCACACTTAGTTACTAGGAAGACCGGGAGTCAATAAAGACCCAGCCTCATGCACAGAACATTCCATCAGCTATTTGGAGCCTCACTCTTAAGTGTGAATAGCCGGCCAATGGTCGCCAGATATTTAAAGAAAGACTCCAATGTGGAAGGCAAAGATTAAAATAATAATAACAATAATAATAAATTAACAGAATTTGTAGGTAGCAGAGGTAATTCAGGAAGCAGGAGAAAACTTCAAAAGTGTTACATTTTCAGAGAAATATAAAAAGATATTTATCCATGAAACAAACAATAGAATACTATTTAAAAGAAAAAAAAAGAAACCATCAGAAATATAAGAAAGGATCCTTTCTGCATGAACAGAAATTTTTTAAGCAAATAAAAAGGTTAGGAGCATAAAGTAGAAATTGCCCAGAAATTAGATCAAAATAATAGAGATGGAAAGTAGGACAGAAGGATAAAGAAAAACGAATCACGGGATCAACCCGGAGAGCCAGAGATCTGAATTATTGTTTCAGAAAAAATAAACTGAAAGGGAAAACTATCAATGAATTAATACAAGAAAATATATCACCACTGAAAAATATGCAGATTAAAACCTTCAGAATGACAGCAAGGTATTGAAACATGGGTCTTGCTGGTAAAGAACTACAGATACTGAACAAAGATAGTCATGAGCTCATCTGCTTTAAGGTAAAATAATTAGTGATGAGTCTTCTTGCAGTTGAGGATTTAATCCATCATGAGACCACAACATGTCAATTTTTCATGAGCAGTTGAGTTGGAAAACTATTTTCTTGTGGTTCAAGGAAGTATTGCTCCTCGATAAGAGAGCCAGTATCTTTCACTTTAAGACCAAAGTACTCCAAACATCAGATGTTTAAGTCTGAAAACTCATGACTGCCCAAAAGGATTTGTCCACTAACTGGCCTGAATAATGCCTAGAATTCACTTTTCTATCTGTCCAAGTATCATCCAGAATGAGAATCATGAACAATCCTAGACAGACACCTTCACCAACAGCAGCATGACCGTCGCCATTTATTGAGTACCGGCCCTATGAGCGTAAGAATACTTTGGGAAGCAGGATTATCAGGTGATGGGAAAAGAGAGCTGAGCAAAGCAACTGATGTTTTAAATAACTTTTTATATGGGAAATTTCAAATGCATACCAAAGAAAAAGAATAATATAATAAGCCCCCATGCACATGCCCTCAGCTTCAACAATTTTTCGACTCATAGTCAACCTTATTTTATTTATACCCCATCCGATGCTCCTCACCCCCACAGGCACTGTATTATTTAGAAACAAAACTAAAACATCACAACATTTCACCTGTAAATATATATGTGTATAATATATAATTATATATGCATACATATGAAATAGATATACATATATATTTCGGAGATAAAAACTTTTTCTTAAATGTAATGACAATTTATTATCATAACTAAAGATAATTAACAGTAAGTCCATAATATTACTAACTTTCCAGTCAGGGCTCACATTTCCCCAATAGTCTAATAGTTTTGTTTTCATTTCGTTGATTTGAATCAGAAGCTATTTTCTAGTTGGTTACCCGGTGATATAGTATACAGAAAAGGCAAGATATATGCTGAATTATTTCTCTTCATTTTTTAGCATTCAAATTTATGAGTTGGTTACCTAGTATCCTCCAAAGAGGACCAATGGTTTTGGGGGTTTGAGGGGATGTGTTTTGGCTGTGTGTGTGTGTGTTTTAGAATCACTATAAGTTTAAATATAATGGATGTGTTTCAATCCATTGCAGTTATTTTATTGATGCTCAAATTGTCCCATCTTTGACTGCAGAAAGCCTTTCCTAGTTGGTTCCAGAGTATTTTAGACATAACCCCAAAAGTTATTGATAGCTTCCCTGCTCTTTGGTTTGGCAAATTATTCCAGGCTCATTGTTACACATTTCCTGCCCCAGATCTGGAATCAGTTCTCTACCAGGGAGCCCTAGTTCTTTTTAGGGAGGAACAGTATTAAGAGACCACAACAGTACAGTATTGAGAGACCACAATCTGAGTTTTGAACCTAGTTAATGAACACAGGGGTGTTCATTTTTGCTGAGCTGGTCGCTGTTTCTAGGTCTTTTCTGTGAGTACAGCTAGGGAATCTGTATTTTTTGTATTAAAATACATCACAAGTTCAACTGACAATTACAATACAAATTCAAGCCCACATGGTTTTTACTTAACCTCTTTGATCTTACATTTGAATTGCCTTCTTCCATGCCAGAAATCTAATTCCCAACCCCAACATAATATCTCATTTGTTTTATTGTATAGTACACACAACGAGAGAGAGAGAGACAGAGAGAGAGAATGTAAAACAGTAACAATACTATCATAAACAATACAGTTAGAAAAAACAGTTTAAAATTTTGACAATTTTTTTCTTAGGGTATTTCTACAGATAAATTAATCACTTGAAATAATCTCTCTGCATTTATGCCACTAATTTGAGACTCAGATTCATCTGTGCCATTTTGCTTTCAATTTTTAGAGATTGCTTTGTCTCGCGATTAACTTTGTTTTATAATCATGTAAAATACTTACATGTTTTTTTAATTCAAAACAGAAACAAAATATATTTGGAGACATTTAACTTCTAATTCTGTCCCCTCTACTTGTTTCCTCACTCACTCCCTCATAAATAACTTCTTCCTGAGATTTAAGTAAATTTATATTCAGATTACCTTCTTCGATAAAGGGCAGCATACCATAAACATGATTTTTTCAACTTCACAATAAATCATAAAGATCATTCCATAAACTTATTAATTTTTTAAAAGTGTGTTATTTTGTAGCCCAGGTGAAAAAACTGGCTATAAAATAGGAGCATTAGTAGGCAGCTGCTGGGAAAAAGAAGATTTAATCCAAATGTTTTACCAAAAAAATATGCAGATTGGAGCTTTGTAGTAAACCTTCAAAAAATGACTCACCAGATTCACAGCATCGTGCTGGGAAAAATTAGCGTAGGTGGCTTTGCTTCTGAGAGACATACACAGTGTACAATTTCACCATGCAAAATGCTTTTGCTACTACAATTTTCCTTTGCTTTGCCTTTTTGAAAAGTAACGTTCCTTCCATTTTAGCAGCACCATTTGCATTCCTCTTATTCATACTGAACTAGGATTTCCATTTTTATCTTCCTTTTGTTACTTGTTTTCATTCCAGCACTTTCTCTTCTTGCTCTTTGCCTTTCCTTTATCTTGCCCTTAAATGGAGGCCTCATGCTATGGGAACAGAGCCATAAATTTTTTCTCCATCATGCCAGGCCTTGTCCCAATTTAATAATATAAGTTCCCTTGAACCAGTGGCAACAAAGCTAGGACATCCCACACACGTTTGCTATGGAAACACCTTCATGACTAATGGCCTCTCAAATTGAGGCATTTTAAAACTGAAGCTAGAAGTGGTTTTCTGGTTTTTTTTTTTTAACATATTCTGCAGCTAAGGAAAAAATATACCAATTCTCTAAAAATTGTGAGTTGCTATACTAATATATCCAGCTTCTCTGAGAGGTAGATTCTTACAGCCCCAATCCCAAGGTTTGTACATAATGAAAGCAAGAGTTCATATACTCATCCATGTCTTTGAACAGCCTCTGTTCTCTTCTGCTATGTTTATAAGGTCACGTGGTTAAGTTGTATCAAGTTCTTTCCTTAGAACATAAGCGTGGACGTTGAAGACCCTGCATGATTTGGGTGCTGCCAAATCACCAGATCACGTCCCACTACTTTCCCTCTCACACTATAGTAGCAAATTACACAGACTCCTATAGACCCACCAGGCCCTTTTGCCTTTGTTTAAGCTATTGCCTTTGCCTGAGAAGACTGGGTCCATTTTCCAGGTGAATCTCCCTTTCATTCCTAAACACCTTGGTCAGGCATCTCCTTCTCTAAGATTTCCCTGATATACCTTTTTCTCCTGCCCAGGGACAGCTGATCATTCCCTCTTCTGTATGATTTCTTACATGCCCTTGGAACTATGACCATTTAGAGGGCAAAGACCACGTTTGATTTATTCATTTCCCCAACCCCTGCCACCATGCCTGACAAGCATGGGTTTTGCTCAATAAATGATGGTGAAGTAAATCACTGAATGAGTAAACGGGTATGTGAATGTGCTCTCCCCAGTGGAAAAGGCAGACTAACTAACATACCACCTACATGCCTATTGCATTGAAATGTCTGTATTTAGATTTCCTGTTTCATGTCTCTGTTAGAAAGGAATGAGGTTTTCATACACATCTCTGGTTTCTGACTGTGAAGAATAACATAAAAATGGTGGCCACTACAGCCAGACACAAAGAAGATTTTTGTTTTTACTTGAAAGAGGCCAAGTGGGCTTTGTCATTCTCTGTTCTTTTAACAAACCAATCTTCAAAACCCATTCAGATGGCCAACCATCCCAAGAATCCTCTATACCCCATTTGGGGCCTTCGTATATGATGTCTCCATGCTGCCCAGCCTTGCTTCTGCCATGTCCCTCTAATCTTCACTATCTACTCCCTACCCTCTGCCCCTAACTGAAGGCTGGTCTGTCGGGTAGGTCATGTCCACAGGTCTCAGATGGCAAGTTGCTCATCTGATTAATTTATCTATCCCAATGAGGGAAGACTAGAGTGGTGGCTCCCTGGTTGATTATAATAATCACCCAGATAAAATTATAGATGGCTTTGTTCTTATGTGTTTCTATTCAGTAGGTCTCAGTTTAACAAAGGATCTCTCTATCCTTTTTAAAGCATCTTCACGGTCCCAGTGATGAGGCAAGTTTTGGAACCACCCGATGAGAAGCACAACCACAGGACGGGTGCACGTCATGCTCTCTAACAAAAGCCATTCAAAACACACCCCGCTGTGTTGTCCATCTCCTGGATGGCAAAACAGTGACTCTGCAACACAGTGAAGACAGAAGGGAAACAACTTCCTTTGTAATTGACCAGCAGAAGTCATTCCTATGGTAGTTATGCCTTCAGAATCTCCAAATGCAAAGAACTAATTTGGGGTCAGCTCCCTGACCACAGAAGTGAGATTTTATTCCTTATTCCATCATGTCTTTGCAATAGATGTGATTTTTAGCCACAAGGTCAATTGGAAGCCGATAAATACATTGTATAAAAAGTCAGCTCTCAGCCCTCCTGTGCCCCGCTGAAGGGATGGATCAGAAGTGAGAAATCCCTGTCCCAAGGATGATTTCACTTACACTGCTTTTTCTCCGTATCAGGTGTCATCACACCTTTCCCAACAGCCACTCTTCCTTTCCTGACTCTATAGCTGCAGAAATCAACAGAGCACATTTCTCCTATGCTAAACAAGTGACTTTTTTTTTGAGACTTATTTCCCACTCACTAATACTCTCTGGGCTTCCAGTAAAATTTTAAGTTTGCCACATATCCCAAAGGAATTAAAGGAATTAATTTTAGAGAAGATGGAAAGGGCATTCTCAAGGCAACTAGGAAGACCCGTCCTTAACCGTAAGAGTAACAAAGGGGGAGGCGGCAGTGGCCCATTTCCTCGGTCTCACAGAGCAGCATCTTTATGAAAAATGAGCTCAGCTGTTAACAGCCCAGGGAGGGACCGCTATCTACCACATCACAGCCGGCAGAGAAGAACAGGATGTTATGAGTACAGCGTGAACCTCAGAGCCAGAGTCAAAACCATACTCAGCGCTTCCCAGGCACATGTTTACCTTGTTTTCTTCAAACTTCAAGAGAGAACTCTTCTGTTCTGAGGTGTAAGAAAACTCTACCCGAGAATGGAGCAGTGCAGAACTGATCAATCTCCATAGTTTCATTTCATTATTGAAAAGAAAGCCCCCTCGGGTTTATAACAACATATCATCACCAAAGTGGCCTGGAGCTCCTCCTTGATTCTTAAAGGACCCACGCTTTATCTCCAAGTCTGCTTGTCTGTAGCCCAAGGAGCCCCAGAGCGCTTGTAGGACATGCACCTGCAGGTCAATTAGTTTCCACCAGACTCTTTGACTATAAAATGAAGACAGTTGAGATTCTTCTGTTAAACATTGCCTGGTAGTCAGAAAACAAAACAATGTAATAACAAGGGGGCACTGACCGCTCCACTGAAGGGGAAGAAAATTTAATCCCTAAAACTGACCATGGTGACTAAATACTCGTTTATTATCCTCAGTATTCCCTTTGTAAAAACGAACACCCCACCAGCTGTCAGGCGTAACTTTCATCCAGTATCACTGCTAAGTTGATAGTAGGCTGGTTAAGAATGCAGGGTTTTAGAGAAATCTGGGTTTGAATCTGATTCTACTACTTGCTGAGGCATCTTGTGTTAGTTACTTAACCTTTCTGAGCCTCAGTTTCCTTTCTTCAAAAGATAAAAAGATCTATTGTAAGAGTTAAATAAGTGCAAATCCATTAAAGGATTTACACAAGGTCTGATATTTGAGGAGTGCTCAATAAGAATTATTATTATTATTATTATTATTATTATTATTATTATTATTATTATACCAGTATATAAATCAGGACCCAACTGGTTGCAAATGAAATAGCTCTAATACAAACTGACTTAAACAAAGCAAAAAAAGAAATTATTGCCACACACAACTGAAAACTCCAGTGGCCAGTTTGGTTCAGGCACGCTCACATCAAATGGAGCCCCAGGACCTGAGGTCCAACCCCGACGCCTTCCTGCCTTTTTCCACCTTGTGACTCTGCCGTGCTGTTTGCCCCTCACTCTCCTGCAGAATCTTTCCACGCTTTCAGGCTTCCGTCCTCCCAACTGAGAAACCTCAGGTGTAGAAATCTCTATCAAGGGCTCCTTCTCTGTAATCTCATTGATGGGATCGGATCATTTGCGCATCCCTGGAGCCATGCGGTGCCCTGAGAGAGACAGTGCGCCAATTGGCCCGGCCTGGGTCACGTGTTCGTCCCGGAGCGGAGGGGTGATGCCCGCCCGCCCACCTCAAGGAAGATGCAGCGATTGAGGGTGGGAGAAGGCGCTTCCCCGAAGGAAGATGAGGGCGCCTTGCCACCCAAGAAAGGGGGCGTGGATGGCGAGTAGATAGCCCTGCAGCCCCCAAACTAACTTCTCTTTCCTTAAAGATACTTGCCGGTGAATAGGGTATATGCAAACTTCACCTTCAAGCTGTGACAGCAAGGTCGGCAAAGTTGGAACAAGTTCTCCCAGATGCCTCCTAAGACACAAGAAATAGGAATGTCAGACCCCTAATCTCTTGAGATATTGAGTTGCCATAGATCCCCAAAGGCCATTCCCGGGGTGGAAATGCTGTTGGTTTCAAGCTAAAGATTACCTATAGACTGGCTTTTCTTCCTCACCGTGAGATTGGCGTTGTTGAATAGGTTGATTCATTTGGATCTTTTAAATATGTTTTATCTGTGTGTTTCATATTGAAAAGAAGTTTGTCAATCTGCTATCTTCTTATTTGGCCCTAATTAAATGTCACTTAGAAATGGTGTCCCTGCATCCTAATGTCTCTTCATTTCATCATTGCTGAATAAAGAGCAGTGCTACAAATGCACCCAGGTTTCTAACACACTTGCCAAAAAAGATTACAGCTTTTTAAAAAATTTAAACAAACTTGTGTGGCATATTTCTTCTTGTGAAAGCAATTCTGTGGATAGTTCTAGAAAGGAAGAAGCTACAAATAAGCACACAGAGACTGTATTATCATCCTCCAGAGAAGCTGTGGTTAAGCATCTGCGTGTTCAGCCTTTCAAAGCCTTTCCAATGGCACCTTGGCTTCTTGAATATTTTAAGCTGAAGGAGTTTGAAAAAACAGCAGAAGCTGGAAAGTTACCCTGACCTCTTCCTCCTTCCCCTTTCTTCCCCAAACAGCCCATAAAACCCTCCAGTGAAAGGCATCCTCCCCACACCCAGAGGAAAGAAGCATCCTTATCTCTGAAGACAAAGGGACACCAGAAGAATCTTAGCAAACAGGCTTTGCTGAGTTTCCCCCAGTTGAGAACACTTACCTCCTACTCTGTAACTTATCCAGTCCTCTCTACTGAAGCTAGCATAAAATATTCAAGTTTGTTTGCTTGGGTGTTCATTTCCTTATGAAGGCTCCCGTGTCATGTAAAACTTATGTTAAATAAACGTGTATGCTTTTCTCCTGTTAATCTTTGTCAGTTGAATTTTCAGGCCCAGCAAGGGATCCAGAGGGATGAGAAAAATTTTTCCTCCCAATACATATATAGCTGAGGTTTGTTTTTTTTGGGTTTTTTTGGGGTTTTTTTGGTTTTTAAAATTTATTTATTTTTATTTTTGGCTGTGTTGGGTCTTCGTTTCTGTGCGAGGGCTTTCTCTAGTTGTGGCAAGTGGGGGCCACTCTTCATCGCGGTGCGCGGGCCTCTCACTATCGCGGCCTCTCTTGTTGCGGAGCACAGGCTCCAGATGCGCAGGCTCAGTAATTGTGGCTCATGGGCCCAGTTGCTCCGCGTCATGTGGGATCTTCCCAGACCAGGGCTCGAACCCGTGTCCCCTGCATTGGCAGGCAGATTCTCAACCACTGCGCCACCAGGGAAGCCCCTTGTTTTGTTTTTTTAATGAGCTTTTACTCTTTTATAAGCTGCTTGTTCCACTACCCCATATATGGAAATTATTCAATATTATTTCTACTAAGTTCTTTATATTGACTGCTCTTAACCTCTGAGTGATAGACAAGTTTATGTTGAAATCCCCTGATATCCTATGAAAATGTTGGAGCATATAGGCGTTTTTCTAGGAAGGTGGCTGATCCCTTTTATCAAGCTCTCCATGGTCATCAATAATCTAAAATTAGAAACCCACTGTTTTACACCCTCATTTTAAATGGTAGAAATAGATATATCTGCAGGGAAATATACAGATAAACATCAGGACCTATTTAACCAAATTCTTCTTGTAAGACATTTAGATCCATTCCAGTTTTTGGCTGATATAAACAATACACAGTGACTACAACTGTCGTTTTAAAGTTTAACTACATAACTGTATTTTCCCCCATGATACTGCAAGATATGAAATGGCTGAGAATTTTTTAAGTGTGGAATAACACAGATTGACAAATCGTCACAGCTCTTAGAAGATGGCTGTTTACCCCAGAGACACCTCATTGTTCGAACACCACCACCTGACGCCCTAGAACTCTTACAGAGAAAACCCATCCTCCTGCAAGTACCAGCTATTCAGGGGAAGGAGCAACGTTTCCTGCCTTTGTCTGGCTTTGTTACTTGACTTGAAGTCCTGCCCATCACTCCGGGGCAGAGTTGCAGCACCTCTGTTTACATTTTTGCAAGGACACATGGGCAAGCCCAGGCAAAGCCGAATAGCACATTGCTCATTGATCACAGACTTGAGCATCTGGTGATCCCCTTTGGGGAAAATAGAATGATTCTGAGAGCTTGGGCGCTGCCAATGGGAAATTCACACAGACGAAAGCCCCAGGTCTCTCCTGGTAGTTTCAAGGGGGTGGAGGAGGAAGAAGGCAGAGAGCAGGTAATCAAGAAGGTGACAGAATATCACGGGTTCTGCTGAGTTTGACTCATAAGCATGAAAAAGTCCCCCCAAAGCAACAAAACAAAACTGCCAAGATGTTACTGGTGATTTATAATCTGAAGCTGAACACATAAGAATTTGCCCTTTCTCATGTGGGTAGGTTTCATTTGGCCTCTCAAATGGTATTCTCCCAACGAAACAAAAGCACAAACGAGCAAGGCCATGTCAAAGGTCATCTCCAAATTCATGAAGTACCAGGAATGGCCCTCCCTTCCTTCAGATCTGATATTTCCTTGGCAAGGACTTTGGCTCAAACTAACTTGCCGTAAAGCTACTGTACCACCTCAAGATTACAATCTCTCTTGTAAACAGTGAACCAGAGTTTTTGCAAAAGCCTCTCAAGTAACACACCTTCTATATCCTTCCTAAGAGCACTTTCCTTAGAAGCCCACTGTGTGTTATCATGCTTTCACAGATGGAGAAACAAAAACACAGAAAGATTAAACGGCCTATCTAAGATGACCTAGCGAGTCATTCACCAAACACATGACTCCTGGTGACTTGTGACACACAAATGCTTCCACTGACAACTCCACCTCACCCTTGTGTCTGTGCAGAAAAAGAAGGGAAATCGTTTACGGGTCCAAAAGACCTCACAATGTTGTAAAGATGGCAAATTCAATGAGACCCTTATTAACTAGATCCAAATCAGGCCTGACAGAGAGTCTTCATTAGATCTAAAAATCCTGCCTGTTTTAGCTCTGAGTCCCCTGACTTGTTCATGTTGCTGTAAATTGGCTGTTCTAGAGTCTGGGAGGGCTCTCCACAAACTGCTTACAGATGACGGTCATCCGGTATGAAATAAACAGCCTAAGTTCTATTGGCGGGCGGGGGAGTGCAGGAGGTGGGTAGACAGTGTAGCAGCAACAAGGCCTGACCAAGGAAACAGCCTCTCACATGGCATAGAAACGGGCAAAAGGAAAACCCAGTTATTTAAACAAACTAACCACAACAAAAATTATAAAGACATTATCCCAATCCCAGCAGAGAAACTAAACTTCTCTTTCGAAGCTGAATTTCACATCAGCTAAGTTCCCTTTCATGTATTTTATGTCCCAGGTCAGAAAAATGGCACCTCCTACATCGCAAAGAGTTTATCTAGCCCCAGACGCGCCATTTTCTTCTTTTCTTTACAATAGAATCAAACTCTGTCACTTTTTTCTCAGTGAGACCAGCCCTTCAGATAAGCAGGCTCATTGGCCATTGAGTTAATGTGACTTGAGAGAAGCCAAAAAGCCTGGCTGCCAAGGTGCCTAAGGCTTCCACCATGAAAGTCACTGCATTTCCAAAATGCTCCTGTCACGAATACTAACGTAGGCCTCGCACAGTGCCCAGGCCCTCTCAGTCACTCAATGTTTACTGAACGAATAAAAGAATGATTGTGGCCTGCAAAGGGTAATAAACTGTGATTATATTGGTTAGATTCTATGCCAGATATATGTTACTATCTGGAACATATTAGCTTATTTGCTCCCACTACTGTTGTCTCCCCTTATCCACAGGGCGTATGTTCCAAGACCCCCAGTGGATGCATAAAACCATGGGTAGTACCAAATCCTCTCTATATTATGTTTTTTCTTGTATGTACATACCCATAATAAAGTTTAATTTATAAATCAAGCACAACAATAACTAATAATAAACAGAACAATTATAACAATATACTGTAATAAAATTTTTGTCAATGTGGTCTCTCCCTCTCAAAATAGCTTATTGAACAAGCTTAATGCCTCTTCCACCCTAACTAAGCACTTATCACACACTGTGGCCATAGCTTTTGCAGTTTGAGGTCCTACAGCAAAACTAGCACCATTTTTTTCTTCTTCATGATTTCGCAGATAGAAGATTCATTTTTACCACAGAGCTTAGCAACGTCAGCATAGGATTTCTTTTCTTTCCTTATTAAGTGGAGAACTTTCACCTTTTCACTTAGTGGAAGCACTTGACCCGCTTCTCTTTGGCATATCTGAATAGCGTCACATCTCTTGTGCTTTGGGTCCATTATTAAGTAAAATAAGAGTGACTTGAACACAGCAGTAGATCTGATAACCAACATGCCTACTAAGTGACTAACCTGTGGGATGGGCTGGACAAAGGGATGATTCTCATCTTGGGCAGGATGAAACAGGCCGGTGTGAGATTGCATCATGTCACTGAGAACGGCGGCATGCAATTTCAAACTTACGATTTGTTTATTTCTGGATATTTCCAGTTAATATGTTCAAACTGCAGTTGATCACAGGTAACCCAAACTGCAGAAAGTGAAACCGTGGATAAGGGGGGGGACCACCGTATATGTCATTGTGAAGTAGGTTCTCAGATCAGCCATATGCTAACAAGCCTGGGCTAGCTCTTGAAGAAATGGAACATTGGAAAGGAAAGTGGGTGACTGTGACAATGAGATACGAGGATGAGGGGCTAGGAAGATTCTGAGGTTTGGTAGAGGGAGAAGAAACACAGCCACAACCACCAGGCCCCCCCTGTTCTCCCAGCCACCCTGCTGAAGAACTTTTCCATTTAGAGACGCTACTGAGCCGTGGTTTTCACATAAGCTCAGGACTTCAGACCCCTGCTCTCCCGTTCCCTAGATTTAGGACAAGGTCTCCAACTTCTGTTGCTCTGAAACGAACATAAGAACTCTCTCCTTGGGCTGTTGGAGGAATTAAATAAGATAATACATCTTAGAAGAGTGCCTCGCCTGACCTAGGAAACACTGGATTCATGTTTATTATTATTATTTTCATTAATATCTCCACCCTCTACTCTCAGTATAGTAAGATATTGGGAGTGAGCAGTTTATTTCCTACCATTACAACTTCTACAGTTACATGGTAGAGAAGTTGACTAACCACCTTGGCAGCTGTGGCCTCCAGGTCAGTATCTGTATGTCACATGAAAGAGATAGATGTGTGCATTTCACCTTTATACACCCGCCATGGGTGAAGCAGCAGACCTCTCCCTGCCTCAGCTGCTCAACGGAATACACGGATAATAATAGTATATGTCGCACTGTGTTGCTGAGGAAAGGAGTTAGATGAGTTAATTCTCAAATAGAGTCTAGAACAGTGTCAAGCAGGTAATAAGTATGATTATTTTATTTCACATGTGTGTGTCTCACATTTTTCTAGAGATGAGGATGATATGGATAACCAATTTTCAATTCAAAAAAATCCACTATCACATGGATATTTCCCACACTTGCTTCTTTCACTGTACAAAGCACAGCTACGACTATTATGATAATATTAGCTGGAGTCTGTATCCTCAGCTTGGCATTCTCACTGAACTTGTCTCAGTAATAAGTCCTCGTTCAGATTGTGTCTCTGATTTGAAACTGCTGTTTAATGCTGCTGTGGTGATTAAGGTCACCTAAAACATTATTAAAAGCATTATGCTAGGGCTTGTCAAAGAGGGCTAGAGATGATCACTGAATTAGCAGTCCTTGCTTTTTGCGCCACCCTGGACATCACAAAACTCTGCAGCCAACCTCAACACCCCTGGTGACCCTTGGGCGACAGAATGAACATGCCTGTTTATTTCCAAATGGGTAAAATGGAAGGACTCTTTCCAACTCGGGGAAAATGCTTAGGCTGGAATGGCGTGATAAGCAGAGGAAACAAGTTTGGAGTTTTTTTCCCCACTGAATTTTAAAGTCAAAGAGTTTCCTGTGTAAGCAGTGTTTTGTTTTTTGTTTTTTAATTCTTATTTAAGCCTACCTCATCTAATGCAAGCAACTTTAAAAACCCAAAATGATCATTCCTAGCATATTTCTGTAAAAGAAATGTACACACATAGGTCCATAAGATATTGGGGATAGGTGATCTATTTCTAACCCTTACAACTTTTACACATACACAGTAGATTAGCTGTGTAACTGCCTCAGCAGCAGCTGCCTATGCTTAGTGCACTCGTGTCTGTATGAAAGAGACGGACGTGTGCATTTCACATTTCAGCCCCTCAGTACGGTTCCCAAGTTAGGGAAATGGCAGTGCTGTGTAATAGCAACAGCAGAGAGATGTCTGCTCATTGATATGCAAATGACAATAGCAGGCCTTCTGTTGTGTTTAAGGAATCCCATGACTGGTTAGACCACAAGCAGGTTATTAAAGTGAAACAAGGCTATTTTGTCCATTATGAAAAGCACTGTCCTATCCCAGTGAGTGGCACATTCAGGGCTATTTACATTTCCACAGACAACCAACAATAAATCAGTATGAATACTCCTTCAAATCCATTTTCTTCTTTGAACAACAATGGCTGTTCAAAATCACGGGGTTAAACAAGAATCTGAATCAAGCAGAAATAATAAAAAAAATCCAGCATTTGGTCAATCCTATGTATGTTAAATCATTCATAAGTAAAGCCCCTCAAAGCTCTGGAGTAGAGTTCAGAGAAATCTCATTTTGAGGCCCTAGAAATTGAGGTCCAACGCTAAATAATGACAATAATAGCAAGTAGCTACAGATATCACGCAATATGTTTATAAGTATTTACTATGTGAGGGATAATACTGTATGCAAGTACTTATTCTTTTTTTTGGAATTTTATTTTATTTTTCTTTTATACAGCAGGTCCTTATTAGTTATCCATTTTATACACAAGTACTTATTCTTGAGATAGGTGCATTGCATACATTATACCACTGAATCCTCACCTGCGAGGCAGATACCATTATAATCCTCATTTTTAAAAATTAATTAATTAATTTATTTATTTCTGGCTGCACCAGGCCTGCATTGCTGTGCGCGGGCCCCCTCCAGCTGCGGCGAGCAGGGGCCACTCCCCGCCACGGCACGTGGTCCCTCACCACAGTGGCCCCTCCCACTGTGGAGCACGGGCACCAGGGACACGGGTCTCAGCAGCTGCAGCACACGGGCCCAGTAGTTGAGGTTCGCAGGCTCAGCAGTTGTGGTGCAGGGGCCTAGTTGCTCCGCGGCATGTGAGATCCTCCTGGACCAGGGCTTGAACCTCTGTCCCCTGCACCGGCAGGCGGACTCTCAACCACTGCACCACCAGAGAAGTCCCCTATAATCCTCCTTTTAAAGATAGACTGAGGCTTAAAGTCCAGTAATTTGCCCAAGACCAGAAACCCAGTATATGAAAGACCCAGGTTTCTAATCCAGGATTCCTATCTGCTTTGGAATGGGACTCTTAACTATCACCCACACATCCTCTCCACAGAGATTCAGTGATGGGAATCGAATTACAGCTAGTAAAATATCCTGAAGACTCAGGATATTTTGCCTGAGTTTGACCAAAGATAAAAAACTATAGTTCAGTTTATGGAATATTATTAATTTCAAAATCACTGTGAATGATCAAGTTGTCTATAATAAATTTTATCATTCATTCACTTTTGCATCCAACAAATATTTACTGAGCAGTTAATAAGGGTCTGGTGCATGCCAGAACCTGGAGCTGGAGCAGTAACCAGACAGACATAGCCCAGATTTTACTTAATTTACAATCCTATGGGGGAGAGGGACATTAAAAAATCATCTTTCATTACAATTGTGACAAGTACACAGGAGGAAAAGACTTCATTGTAAGGAAAACAGATGAAAGGAAGAACAAACTTAGTCTGGAAAAGTCAGAAAAAGCCTCTCTGAGGTAACATTTAAGAGGCGTGGAGACTGGGTAAGAGTTAGCCAGATATAAGAAGATCAGTGTGAGGAAGGAGGGATATGTCAGGATGTTTTAAATTGTCTGCAAGTCAAATAAAGCTCAATGTAAATATGCTTTAAATACTAGAAGGTATTTATTAGGGCTGCTTCAGGCACAGTTTGATCAAGGCTCTGGTTTTGTTTCTCTGAGATTCTAACTCTCCTGTCAAATTTTATATGTTGGTTTCAGTCTCTTGGTTTCTATCATGATATTGTTTACCAAGAACAACCAGAGTTTATTTGTTTATAGTCACAGAGAGAAAGAGCAAGTTTCCCCTTTACGCTGATTAGGCTACCCCAAACCAACCCTTTTAACCAGTGGATGCCTCCTGGTTGACTTAAGTCTTTAAGTCTTAAGATTGGCTACCTGAACCAATCATTTTGGTCAGCAGAATGGGATTTGGGGACCCATGGACCCTAGAGTGAATCTCTTCCATCCAAACCATATGGCTGCCAAGCATAGATGGGATATATGTTGAGGACATAATTTTCATTCCAGACAGAAAGCTATTCTGATCAAAGATAGAAGCATGCAAAGAACCTTAGGAGGTTAGATTAGATGTTTGAGGACCTAAGTCCCATGTGAAAAACAGAAAATGAAGACGAGAATGGCATGAGAAAAGGCCGCACAGTCAGGAAGGGGCCAGATCATGTAGGGATTGAAGACCACATTAAAAATTTTGGATGTTTTCCTAAGGTTAATGGAGAGTTTCTGTTCTCTGTTATAATCAAATTTACATATTAAAAACATTCATGTATAAATGAAAAAATTCATCAAAAATATACACATATATATCTTATACATATGTGTATATACATAGACTATCTCCGAAAAATATACAGTAAACTGGTGAATGTGGTTGCTTCTAGGAAGAGGTCCCTGGGGACTAGAGGTCTGCCTGAGTAGAGAGACTTTTCATCACATGCAATTTTGAACTTGTCTCTCTGTTCTTTTTAACTATATTCTTACATTGTTTTTAAATTTTTTTTAAAAAAGCAAATTGTTTTGAGTGATTAATCTGTCCACTGTATGTAGAGAAAAATTGGAGGTGGGAAAGAGTACAAGGAGACAAGTTAGAAGGCTGCTGCAACTGGCCAGGCAGGACGCAGTGATCACTAGGCTTCTGATGGTACAGAAACAGGATTTGAATCCCATCTCCTAAGACTGAGGCTCCTGCCCTCCTCCACCACCATAGCTAAGCCTTGTATTTTAATGGAAGGCACACAGAGGCGGGGCAGAGTGAAATGGCTGCAGAGCCCAAGTTATTTCTGAACATAAGATGCAATGTGGGGAGGTTTGAGAAAGAGCCAGAACCCAAGGAATGGTTATAAGAGGATGATGGGGGCCTGGGGAAAGGGAGCTAGTTTTTATTTGTGCAAAGGCACAAACTTATTGATTTAGCTGAGCTACTGATATCCCCAGCTGTAAAATTATGCAAATGTAACACCTTTGAAAATGGACTCTGCCTCTGAGTTGAATTCTTGAGACCCCAGATTGTGGTGTGGAAAGGTTTCAAAGCCTTGAAACCTTTCTAGAAGGCAACCCACACTCAGCAGGAAAATGGGAACCTGCAGCCTACTCTTCCTTTGCAGGCTGACTTCACATTTATGCTGGGTGGGGTTGAACTGAATACTAAACAATGTGTCCACATCGCTGGCACAAGTAAAGAAAGAAATGATTAGCAAAACAATGAATGAATGTCAGCAGCAATATTAGCAATAACTATACATATATGAATGCAGCAATTTTAGCAATAACCATATACAGTTAACAAAATATACAGTGAATTTTGGGAGAACACAAACATTCCGTCCATTTCAACAGGGAACTCTGTTTATGTCATGCTTCTGTCTCACTCTACTTAATCCTCTCCATCTCACAATTCACCTCCTCCATAAAATCCTGTTCTTATCCCTCAAATTGGATGTAATCACGTCTTTTGAACCTTTTATCATTTCATGATAATCCTCTTATCTCATTTATAGTGAATGAGCTTAGTGGTAACAAGTAAGTTATCTGGAAATTGGGTTTGAACTTTTGGTCTACGGATTGCTACCTTTACAAGCTGGGTGACCTTGGGTAATTTACATCACCTTTCTGTGAATCCATTTCTTCATCTGTAAAATGGGGATAGTCATGTCAAGTACTTCATAGTGTGTTGTAAGGAATGAATGGGTTAATGTATATTTATACATGTATATATATTCATATGTGTATATATATTAATATATATGTATGTATATATATTTATATAAATATGTGTGTATATATATTAGTTTGGGACACATAGTAAGCGCTATGTAGGAATTGGTTACTGTTAAATTATAATTGTACATAATAGTTATTGGTGTATTTGTCATATCTCATTTAGATTACATGCACTTTAAAGGATCTGTCTGATTGAGGTTCTTTTTGCAACATAGTATATTAGTCATCAATTGCTGTGTAACAAATGACCTCAAAACTTATCAATTTAAAGTAACAAACATTTATTATCTCAGTTTCTGTGAATCAGAAATTTAGTCATGGCTCAGAGTGTCTGGTGAGGCTGCAATCAAGGCATCCGCCAGGGCTGCCATCCGTTTTAGGGCTCAATTAGGGAAGGATCCACTTCCAAACTTATGCATGTGACTCTTGGCAGCCCCAGGTCTGCTGGATGTTATCTGGAGACACCAATTGTCTGCCATGTGGGCCTCTCCAAAAGGCAGCTCACAATATGGCAGCTGGCTTCCCCCAGAGCAAAGACTCTGAGAGAGAGAGAAAAAACAAAACAGAAGTCACAGTTTTTTGGTAACCTAATTTCAGAAGTGACAAGCCATCACTTCTGCCATATTCTACGTGTTAGAAGTGAGTCAGTATGTCTAGCCTACGCTGGAGGAAGGGATGACACAGGGCGTGCACACTAGGAGATGGAGTCCCCAGAGCCCATCTTAGGGGCTGCCTTCCACATATAGCAAGAAATCAGAAAAATGTGCATTTATTAAATGTGTTATCCTTACCGCTAGTCCTTGTAATTCTGAAATCCAGCCATCCAGCTGATGGAACAAGGGACCTGCACAGGTAATTATACCTAAGAGAAACACTCATTCATTTGTTTATTCACTTAATAAACACTGGTTTATCCCCAGATTTATGTGAGACACTGTGTGAAGAATTAGGGATACTAAAATATTTTTTAAATGGGTTTTAGAGCTGGATAGGTTCTGACCCAGCTTTCTCATTTAACAAATAAGGAATTTGAGCCTGAGAGCAGAAAAACTAGTTGTCCCAAGTCACACAGTAGCAAAATTGATGCCAGGACACATATCTCCTGATTTGGGGCTTTCTCCTCCTCTGATGGAAATGTGGAGGTTCCCTATCACATCGTCCTGTGCAGCCAATCTCCCCACTTCTATTTCTATGAATTAAACCATAAAGAAGAACTGAATCAATGAAATATCCATTCTCTTTAGATGCTTGTAGTTTTATTAAATTCAATCATTCATACTAGGACAATCTAAATAAAGACAAAACTATAATCTCTGAAGTTCCTCCATTCCTAACACGGGTCTTCACTGATTCCGTATCTCTCCATCTTCCCTTGTACTGATATTTCACTGAAGCTTCAATACGTCACCTGACAGAGATAACGAGGTAGACATCACCTGAGCTAGACAACCTCAGAGGAAGGAACAGGCGCCACTCTGCTGCAGCCACAAACACAGCTTGCCCCCCCATCCCTTCTTAGCTACGACTCCCTCCTTTTGCTTCCCTATTAAAGCTGATGTTCATTTGTTGCTTTGTTTTGCTTCCCTTCAGCCAGAAAGCAATGCTTACATATGTCAGATTCAACAATGCCATGTCCCCCTACTGGAAAAATAAAATAACCCCGACCCTGGTCGTGCCTGGGAATGGAATGCACTTCAAGAAGCAAATACAAGAATTTCATGTGATATAAATAGACTCCATCAATTAAAGGAGCGGGTGTTGAAACGGAAACATTGACAGGTAATTATCAAAAGCACCTTAGAAAAGCAAGTTTCTGTGGACAATAGCTGCAATTTATTATTATTATTGTTGCTAGCCTCCCAATGCTCTCCATTTATGATTCGAATAATCTTGTCTCTTTTGATGAATCTACCTTTTGTTTTTCATTAAGATGTCAATGCATTAGACAAAAGGCTTGCTGAGTACAAAAAAATCCCATGGTCACCTGGCAGAGGAAAACAGAACGTTATACCTGTAAGCCAAAACACAATTGTCCCTGCAGGATGGAAATGTACAAACCCATGTGTTCACACACACATGCACCCACACAAAAATTGTTCTTGACGGTCCTGGAGATGACATTAGGACTCTTTTAGCCTGGTTAAAGTGGAATATGTCAGGTCTGACTGTTCTAGACCACATATAACTGAAACCTGCCACCTTCCACTCCTTTACATCCATTTTGCTGTGATCTGGCTGAATCCCTAGACTGATCTGAAAAGAGTGGCAATCTCTCTCCTTCAGATATTCTCAGCCCAGTTGGAGATTCGGAGCTACACATGGTGCTCCTCGAAGCGTTATTTATTCTTAACGTGTCTGCCCCAATGCATGAGCAGCTACTTTTCAAAACCTTCCCAGCTTCTTTGGGATGGGGAGGGGTGGGGTCAGTCAACAGGGGTATGAGGCAGACGTGCCATCTGAGCAAACCAGACCCAGCACTAGGTGTTTAGGGAATCATTTCAATAGGTTCTTAAGAAGTCAGTCCACTGAGATATGTGGATTTTTTTTTTTTTAATCATTCTAGTATCCTGGGCCAGTGACACAATCTCAGAGAGTTGTCAAGACTAATAACCTTTCACAATAATATCCTGGATGGTGAAGGGGAAATGAGATTTTCCCAGGGCTCAGGGATGAATGACTGAAAAGAATTAAAAAATAATAATTTAAAAGCACTTAAAATTAGAAGAAAAGATAAATGTAAATGAAATACTCCCCACCCCCAACTTAGGAAAAATGTTAAGCTTATGTGTCCCAGAAAGGAAACTTTTAAAAGAAAAGCTTGTATTTTAAAATATACGCAGAGTATTAATTTTAAGGTAATTAGGAAAAGCTATTTCTTATTTGTCAGAAATCAAAGGTATGTGCATTCTGAATAAAGATTTTGCTACCAAATCCTAAATAGCCATGATGTATGAAATATGCTCTCCATATTATATAGCACTTTGAAATCTAGTTGGTCCTAAGAGAAAAGGTGGAAGTGGAAAACTGGATTTTTAAAAGAAGTTATTTTTTCTCCTATGCTACCTCCATTCCCATCCCTATGTAGTCATTCAAGAAAAGAAAATATTTTAAAACAAAGAGCAAAACTAGGAATTGCATCCACTGTCATATTCTAGCTTTCTTTCATTCATTCATTCATTCATTCACTCCACAAGGATTCATAGCGCTTCCCTTTTGACTAGGCACTGTAATAGGAAATAAAAGATGAGTAAGTTACACAGAGTCCCCACCCAGAGCTGCTCGTCTCTTAGTGAGAGTGACACACACGTAAACAAATAATTACGTTCTAAGTGCTACCTAAAGACACAGCATTATTGAAACCCAAAATGCTGAGTGTCTAACACTGCGGGACTTGAAACAGTCTTTACAGAGGAGGTGTCATTTAACCTGAGTCTTAAAATATGAGTAAGAGTTGGCCACATGGCAGGGTGGGAGCTTCGCATGTACTTCAGAGAGGATGAAACATTGGATTTGACTGAAGCAGAGTACGCATGGGCACGGATGGAGGAGGTGGTGGGAGAAGAAGCAAAGTACAGGTCAGACTCTCATGGACTCATATGTCACGCTGAGGTATTGGAACCTGACCGCGCACGCAACAGAAAGCCACCAGGGAGTCCTAACAAGGAACGATTTCACTTTTATTCAAATAATTCAGGTGTTATCATACAGGAAGGAGAGAAGGTTCAGTTAGAAGCAGTATTTTACATGGCTACACTCAATGTCCCCACGCCCCATCACCCCACCCCGGCCAAGCCTAGTTTCTGCAATCTGGATCCCATATGTTACATCTCCCTTTTTTGTTTTTTTGTTTTTTGGGTTTATTTATTTATTTATTTATTTGGCTGCTCCGGGTCTTAGTTGCGGCATGTGAACTCTTAGTTGTGGCGTGTGGGATCTAGTTCCCTGACCAGGGATTGAACCTGGGCCCCCTGCATTGGGAGCACAGAGTCTTAACCACTGGACCACCCCGCTAGTCTCCACATCTCCCCTTTTTGTAATCGCTACCCCGTTCACCTTTATCTCCTGCTAATCATTCATTCAATCAATCATTTCATCATTCAACAAATATTTATTGAGCCCTTCTAAAATGTCAGGCACTGTGTAGGGGCTGGCGATTAGTAGCACATCAGAAGGACAGTGTCTGCACCCTGGCAGAGCCTATAGTCTAGCAGTGCTGACTGATCTGTTTAAATATAAGTAATTTCAATGATGTGTAATGAGTAAGATAATGGGAAGTGATGGGGGCTTCCCTGGGGAAGTGATAGGAGGCTTGTGACCTGAAGGATGAGTAAGCTTTAGCCAAAGTATGTGTGTTGGAAGTAGAAAGGGGAAGAGACAGACAAAGCCCAGCAAACGGGAAAGAGCCAAAGGCAGGAGAAAGCTTGGCACCTGGGAGGAAATGAAAGGCAGCCCATGTGCCTGGAGAGTCCAGTGAGCTGGAGAGATGGGCTGGCCTCAAGCCTTACCACCTACACACTTGACCACTCTGTGTGGCCTGTGGGCACGGAGGTACACGCATGTGTGAGGAGATTCGAAGGAGAATTATTGTTTCCTGTTACCATATTCATCCTGTGCTCAGGAAGGAGCTCTTACATACATTTGTTACTCATCTGCATTTTAGAATTAGAAAACAGGAGGGCAGAGGACCTTAGAAACTATTCAGAATGGCATTTCTCAAGGTGTGCCCTGTGGACCAACTATGGAATCCCTGAAGATGAGGCCAGAAACCTGCCTTTTTAAACAAGCATCTCAGGGGATTCTTCAGCATTCTGAAGATGGAAAACCACGGTGCTAGTGCAACTGTCCCCATTTCAAAGTCAGGATATTAAGAACTGAAGGAAACCAATGATTTGTCTAAAACAGTATCTTAACTTCAGCAGTACTGACATTTTGGACCAAGTAACCCTTCGTTGCTGGGGACTGTCCTGTGCACTGTGGGATGTTTAGGAGCGTCCCCGGCCATTAACAACCAGATGCCACTAGCAACCCTGCAGTTGTAACAACCAAAAATGTCTCCAGTCGTGGCCAAACATTCAGTGGGGGACAAAGTCACCCCTGATTGAGAACCACTGTGTAAAGTCACACTGATAATCAG
Organism: Balaenoptera physalus; assembly: GCF_965194825.1. Lineage (NCBI taxonomy): Eukaryota > Metazoa > Chordata > Mammalia > Artiodactyla > Balaenopteridae > Balaenoptera > Balaenoptera physalus. The sequence goes on along the minus strand of NC_138892.1, from coordinate 28,734,796 downwards.
AAGCGGAGGCAGCACAGCACTCAAAAGTCCTGATTCACAGCCCAGCCACCTCCCTGTATCAGCCGGATCCTCTTCTTTGGCTGTGGGAAGCAGGAGGAGGAGAAGAGGCACGCAGGTGGTAAAGGCCGGGGGGTTAGAACAGGAGATGAGGCTGGCACAGGTGACAGCACTGCTTTTTTCCAGGAACCTGGGACATTACTCCTGGCTTTCTCCATGACTTATTGTGCAGCTCGTCATCCCTATTTCTATTTCTCCACCTGTTTAAACCTTGATCTTCCAGGAGAACTGGCAGGATTCACATTGGCAACATCTTGGAAAACCACATAGAAAGGTGCCATCCAAAAAGCTTTTTTAACTGAGACTGATTTAAAAGTGGGCCTGTGTAGGAACCAAGAGTGCCATGTTCTAAATTTAGCGCTCTTCCAAGAAGAGTGTAACGGGGCGGGGGGGTGGGGACCGATGTAAAAGGAATCAGGAAGTGTGGCTGCAGGTTCCAGCTCTTTCCAAACTACCTTTGTGGCCTTTAGCAAATCACTTCGGCTTTCTGGTCTAGGAGCAGTTTCCCATCAGATGAAGGGATTAAAATAGGCCACTACAATGCAACCAGAGATTACCATACTAAGTGGAGTAAGTCAGAAAGAGAAAGACAAATACCAGGTGATATCACTTATATGTGGAATCTAAAATATGGCACAAATGAAACTACCTATGAAACAGAAACAGAATCAGGGACATAGAGAACAGACTGGTGGTTGCCAAGGGGGAGATGGGTGGGAGAGGGTTGGATTGGGAATTTGGGATTAGCAGATGCAAACTGGTATATATAAGATAGATAAACAACAAGGTCCTACCGTGTAGTGCAGGGAACTATATTCAATATCCTGTGATAAACCATAATGGAAAAGAATATGAAAAACAATGTATATATATATGTACAACTGAGTCACTTTGCTGTACAGCAGTAATTGACACAACATTGTAATTCAGCTTTACTTCAATAAAAAATAAATTTAAGGCAGCCAAGATGACAGTGTGGGAAGATGCACAGTTAGCGTCTCCCCACAACTAGGGCACCTGCCAGCCACTGGTGGGGGACTCTGACGCCCAAGGAGACAAGAGGAACCCCAAAGTGAACTGGTAGGATGTAGGGGGACTGAGGGGGGAGGAGAAGTGGAGGCCAGACAGGATCAGCGCCCCTGAGGCCAGGGAGATCAGGAGAGGCATGTGGGAGGGACTCTCCGGGAAGAGCAGGAGAGAGACAGAGGGCAATCACCTGGCGCACTTGGGCCGGGGAGCCTGCTGAACTCCCAAGCTGGTACCCCCACCCCAAAGCCCCATCCAGGCAGCGTGGGTCCTGGGAGCATAGGAAGGAGGCCAGGGAGATCAGCAGAGGCAGGCGTGAGGGGCCCTCCCAGACTGGAGGAGCAGGAGAGGAGAGGAGGGCATTTGCCCAGCCCACTCTAGCCCAGGAAGCCTGCTGGGCTCCCAGGTGAGGTCCCCTGCCCTCAGAGCCCAGGGGTGGGGGGCACGTCTGGGCCCCTTCTGTTCCTTGATCCTAAGCCCTACCCCCACAGCCCCCAGGGCCTTTTCCAGCCCTGTGGGTCCTGAGCATTGGCCCCACCCACCACCCAAACCTCGCCCTTGCTTAGGTCCCACCCTCCACAGCCAAGGCCTTTCCCCCTTCTTTTTTTTTTTTTCTTTTCCCTCCTCCTCTTTTTTACTATTGTGGTACTGATGTACCTTCCAGTTATTGATTCATCTGTATTCTTATTTTTACATTCTTTCTAACATATCTGTTAGTTTCCTAGTCTAATTTTATTTTTTACTTTGTTATTTTTCTCTTTTTTTTTTTTTTTGCCGCCCCATGGGGTTTGCAGGATCTTGGTTCATGAGCTGAGGGTTGGGCTGAAGCTCCTGTGGTGGGAGCTCTGAGTCTGAAACACTGGACTAACAGAGAACCTCAGACCTCAGGGAATATTCATTGGAATGAGGCCTCACGGAGTTCCTCATCTCAATACCAAGACCCAGCTCTACCCAATAATCTACAAACTCCACTGTTGGAAGCCTCCGGCCAAACAACCACTAAGACAGGAACACAATCCCACTCATAAAAAAAGAAAAGAAAAAAAAATGAGATGGCAAAAAAGTATGTCATAGATGAAAGAGCAAGGTAAAAACCTACAAGACCAAATAAATGAAGAGGAAATAGGCAATCTACCTGAAAAAGAATTCAGAGTAATGATAGTAAAGATGATCCAGAATCTCAGAAATAGAAAGGAGGCACGGACTGAGAAAATACAAAAAATGTTTAACAAAGATCTAGAAGAACTAAAGAACAAACAGAGATGAATAACACAATAACTGAAATGAAAAATACACTAGAAGAAATCAATAACAAAATAATTGAGGCAGAAGAACAAATAAGTGAGCTGGAAGACAAAATGGTGGAAATCACTGCCAAGGAGCAGAATAAAGAAAAAAGAATGAAGACAATCGCAGAGACCTCTGGAACAACACTAAATGCACCAATATTCGAATCATAGGGGTCCCAGAAGAAGAAGAGAAAAAGAAAGGGCCTGAGAAAATATTTGAAGAGATTATAGTGGAAAACTTCCCTAACATGGGAAAAGAAATAGTCACCCAAGTCCAGGAAGCACAGAGAGTCCCATAAAGGATAAACCCTAGGAAAAACACACCAAGACACATATTAATCAAACTAACAAAAATTAAATACAAAGAAAAAATATTAAAAGCAGCAAGGGAAAAACAAAAAATAACTTACAAAGGAATCCCCATAAGGTTATCAGCTGATTTTTCAGCAGAAACTCTGCAGGCCAGAAGGGAGTGGCAGGATATACTTAAAGTGATGAAAGAGAAAAACCTACAACCAAGATTGCTCTACCCAGCAAGGATCTCATTCAGATTCAATGGAGAAGTCAAAAGCTTTTCAGACAAGCAAAAGCTAAGAGAATTCAGCATCACCAAACCAGCTTTACAACAAATGCTAAAGAAACTTCTCTAAGCGGGAAACACAAGAGAAGAAAAAGACCCACAAAAACAAACCCAAAACAATTAAGAAAATGGTAATAGGAACATACATATCGATAATAACCTTGAATGTAAGTGGATTAAATGCCCCAACCAAAAGATACAGACTGGCTGAATGGATACAAAAACAAGACCCATATATATGCTGTCTACAAGAGACCCACTTCAGACTTAGGGACACATACAGACTGAAAGTGACAGGGTGGAAAAAGATATTCCATGCAAATGGAAATCAAAAGAAAGCTGGAGTAGCAATACTCGTATCAGATAAAATAGAGTTTAAAATAAAGACTGTTACAAGACATAAGGAGGGATGCTACATAATGATCAAGGGATCAATCCAAGAAGAAGATATAACAATTATAAATGTTTATGCACCCAATATAGGAGCACCTCATTATTAAGGCAAATGTTAAAAACCATGAAAGGAGAAATCGACAGTAACACAATAAGAATAGAGGACTTTAACACCCCACTTACACCAATCCAAACAGATTAAACAATACATCCAACAGATTGGATGATTACAGATCATCCAAACAGAAAATAAATAAGGAAACACACGCTTTAAATGACACAATAGACCCGATAGATTTAATTGATATTTATAGAACATTCCACCCAAAAGTGGCAGAATACTCTTTCTTCTCAAGTGCACATGGAACATTCTCCAGGATAGATCACAACTTGGGTCACAAATCAAGCCTCGGAAAATTTAAGAAAATTTAAGTTATATCAAGCATATTTTCTAACCAAAATGCTATGAGACTGAAAATCAATTACAGAAAAAAACTGTAAAAAACACAAATACATGGAGGCTAAACAGTGTGCTACTAAATAACCAAGAGATCACTGAAGAAATCAAAGAAGAAATTTAAAAATACATAGAAACAAATGACAATGAAAACATGATGACCCAAAACCTATGGGATGCAGCAAAAGCAGTTCTAAGAGGGAAGTTTATAGCAATTCAATCTCACCTCAAGAAACAAGAAACATCTCAAATAAACAATCTAGCCTTACACTTAAAACAACTGGAGAAAGAAGAACAAAGAAAACCCAAAGTCAGTAGAAGGAAAGAAATCATAATCAGAGCAGAAATAAATGAAATAGAAATGAAGAAAACAATAGCAAAGATCAATAAAACCAAAAGCTGGTTCTTTGAGAAGATAAACAAAATTGATAAACCCTTAGCCAGACTCATCAAGAAAAAAAAGGGAGAAGACACAAATCAATAAAATTAGAAATGAAAAAGGAGAAATCACAACTGACATTGCAGAAATACAAAGGATTATAAGAGACTACTACAAACAAATAAATGCCAATAAAATGGACAACCACAAAAAATGGACAAATTCCTGGAAAGGTACAATTTTCCAAGACTGAACCAGGAAGAATTAGAAAATATAAACAGACCTAACACAAGCAATGAAATTGAAACCGTAATTAAAAATCTTCCAACAAACAAAAGTCCAGGACCAGATGGCTTCACAGGCGAATTCTATCAAACATTTAGAGAAGAGCTAACACCAATCCTTCTCAAACTCTTCCAAAAAACTGAAGAGGGAGAAACACTTACAAATTCATTCTATGAAGCCACCATCACCCTGATACCAAAACCAGACAAGGATGTCACAAAAAAGAAAACTACAGGCCAATATCACTGATGAACATAGATGCAAAAATCCTGAACAAAATACTAGCAAACAGAATCCAACAGCACATTAAAAGGATCATACACCATGATCAAGTGGGATTTATCCCAGGGATGCAAGGATTCTTCAATATACACAAATCAATCAATGTGATCCACCACATTAACAAATTAAGGAATAAAAGCCATATGATCATCTCAATAGATGCAGAAAAAGCTTTTGACAAAATTCAACACTCATTTATGATAAAAACTCTCCAGAAAATGGGCATAGAAGGAATGTACCTCAACATAATAAAGGCCATATGTGACAAACCCACAGCAAGCATCATACTCAATGGTGAAAAACTGAAAGCATTTCCAGTAGGATCAGGAACAAGAGAAGGATGTCCACTCCCACCACTCTTATTCAACGTAGTTTTGGAAGTCCTAGCCACAGCAATCAGAGAAGAAAAAGAAATAAAAGGAAAACAAATTGGAAAAGAAGAAATAAAACTGTCAATGTTTGCAGATGACATGATACTATACATAGAAAATCCTAAAGATGCCACCAGAAAACTACTACAACTAATTAATGAATTTGGTAAGGTTGCAGGATACAAAATTAATGCACAGAATTCTCTGGCTAAAGAAGATAAAGAAGATGTGGCACATATATACAATGGAATATTACTCAGCCATAAAAAGAAATGAACTTGAGTTATTTGTAGTGAGGTGGATGGACCTAGAGTCTATCATACAGAGTGAAATAAGTCAGAAAGAGAAAAACAAATACCGTATGCTAACGCATATATATGGAATCTAAAAAAAAAAAAAAAAATGATACTGATGAACCTAGTTGCAGGGCAGGAATAAAGAGGTAGACATAGAGAATAGACTTGAGGAGATGGGGTGGGAAGGCAAAGCTGGGGCAAAGTGAGAGTAGCATCGACATATATACAGTACCGAATATAAAATAGTTGGCTGGCCAGAAGCAGCAGCATAGCACAGGGAGATCGGCTCGGTGCTCTGTGATGACCTAGAGGGGTGGGTTTAGGAGGACGGGAGGGAGGTTCAAGAGGGAGGGGACATGGGGACATGTGTGTGCATATGGCTGATTTGCTTTGTTGTGCAACAGAAACTAACACAGTATTGTGAAGCAATTATACTCCAATAAAGATCTATTAAAAATTAATTAATTAATGAATTAAAAAAAAATAGGCCACTGCATCTGGGCTTGGACTCACCCTGTGTCCTCTGCCCAAGAGGACCTATCACTGATCGTCAAAAACCCAACCTCTAGCTTTCCTCCAAAATCCAGCTCAGTCATGAGTGCTCATTTTCTTCGGTGATAATGAGGTTATGTAAAAGAAAGTCCTTGTTCTTAAAAGATGCGTGCTGATTATTTAGGAATAAAGTGTCATGATGTCTACAACTTACTCTCAAATGCTTCTGAAAAATATGTAACATGTATATTATATGTACATATATATATGTATGCATGTATTTTTAATACATAGAGGGAAAGCAAACATACCGAAATATTACTAAACGTTGAATCTCACTGAAGGGTGTATGGGTGTTCATTTTATAACTCTTTCCCGTTTTCTGTCTGTTTTAAATTTTTCACAATGAAATGTTGGAGTGAAAAATGGCTCCAATTCTATCCTCCACAAAGCCTTTCCTGAATTAGCTGAAATAATTCCTCTGAATTCCCACAGCACTTAGGTACTCTGCGTTTATCACTTTCTACCTTGCATTACAGTTAAGTACTCACATAGTGGGTCATAAAATCGCTAAGGCAACACTCAGCTATGCGGAGAACATTTGTTCTAAAACTGCTCTTTATTTAGTCTACAACTTCTCTGTTCTTCCTCATGAGACCCCATGCTGCTGGAAGCAGGGGAAAAAAGTAAATTTTAGTCCAATCTTGTTATCTCAGATTGATCATAGAATTGAAACAGTTGCTTTAGGTAATTCAGTCACATTTGGATAAAGGCCAGACCTTAGATCTCCCCACTCACGCTATATTTTCTCAGGATGGCATTTGGGTGGAGGAGAGAAATTGACTGGGTTCAGGAGATGTCACGGGAAGAGGTCCTAAGATCAACTTACAAAACTGGCTAGTGATAGTATACCTGTCATGCAGACATTAACTCTACACCTGGCAATAAGATCCTTGAGGGATGTTTCAGTGTCTTGAGAATCGGTAGGAGGACGTTTTATCTGTGTGCCCAGAGGGCCTGGATCATGCTTTATACTTACAGTTTCTCCATAAACATTGATGTCCGCACTCCCTCTGGTCTGTTGCCTCTACCTCCACAGCGACCTCTGTTATCATCACCCGCCGAAATGTCACAGAGTAATAAACAACAATTTGATATGAATAATAACTAATGTACTGAGGGTCTAGTATGGGCAAGGCACTGGGCCAAGCTCTTTACAAGGAATATTTCATTTAATCCTCACAATACCCAGCTGAGTTAGTACTATAATTATCTTATAATAAGGACAATCATCGGTCTTTTCATTGCCTGATGATTGAATTAGCCTTTCTTCGAACTCTCTGCAGAATTCGCTCCTACGGACTATCATGTCACATTTGAAACTCCCATTTTCTGTGACCTCTCAATTTACTTACCCGACCACCTCTCCTCCAGCCGTTTCATTTTCCTTTCTGTCTTCCATAAATGCTGTAGGATTTCTGGCCCTCCTACCTTTTAAAATCGCCTCTTGCCTTCCCTCCAGTCTCCTTCATGCCCCTTCAAAATCCATTGTTAAGGACCAACTTTCATTCAAGCATTCAATACACTTTTACGGAGCACACACTGCACTCAAACCCATTGTCCTCGGCCCTAGAGAAACAATGTTAAGGAAAAGAAAGGCAGGCACGCTCCCCACCATCATGGAATCTGCAGTCTGGTGACTGTCTATGCTTTACTCTTACCCAGTTGTTCAAGCAAGAAACAATCTCTCTTGCACCTTCTTTCAAATCTTCATGGTATCTGTACCACCCATTGGACACTCATCCAGTACGGCTCTGTAGAGTTAATCATTGTATTCAGGGATTAGTTTGAGGATAACAATAATAATATCAGTAGCTTTCATTGAATGTCCTCTATTCCAGGCACTCACTCTACTTACATAGTCTCTAGTTTTCTCGCTGACATTGCCAGAAAGGGGTGATTTCTCTCTCTTTAGCAATGAAGCACTTGAGACTCAGTGTTGATAAGTAAACTGCTCAAGGGCCCATAATTAGTTAATGACATTATCAGTGTGAGAACCCAGGTTCTCTAGCTCCAAAGGCTGTCTCCACAACACACCATGTTGTCTGGACTTCTTTGTTGCATCATGCACAGAGGTAGTGAAGCATTAGTAAACAGCGAGGCAGGGTAATGGCAGGGAAAAAACATGGTTTTGGAACTAAACAGACTTGTATTCGATTTCTAGCCACACCACTTACTGGTTATGTGACTTTGGGCAGATTCCTGAACCTCTTTGCACTTTGATGTCCTTGTTTTAAAATCACTATTGTGAAAAATATATAAATAAAGCCATTTACCCCACATGGTTGCTGCCAGGATTAAATGAATGATAAATACCTAGAAACGCACCATGTATATAATTGGCTCCTTCTCTCCTCCCTTTGTTGATGCAGAGCCTTTAAAAGTTTGCCACCCACCTTATTGTTGCTGATATAAGTTCCTAAGTTTGATACTAAGGAACACCTACAGAAGGGCCTTTCGAGGACCTGCAAGTTTATTAAAGAGACTGACACATGGCACTGAGAGATAAAGGCAGTGCAGTTAAGAGGAGACAGAAAACCAATCTAGAAACCAGGCAATGGGAGGCACTGTGGTTCCCTGTGTTAGGAAAGCTTTTCCAAAGCAGAGCCCTTGAAGCTTTTGCGAGTCAAAAGCATTTTAAATGCTTTCCTCAGGTGCACGCATATGGTATTGCTTCTGTGGCAAAGAAAGCCTGGTCTTCTCAAAATGCTATTGATTTTTTCAGAAGGAATCTCAAGACCTCATTAGCGGAACCTTACATACAAGCTCAAAAGCCCACTCTTCTTTTTATAAGCTGGCTACCCACTCTAGGACATAGCATAGCTAATAAACTAAATTTTCATGCTTATTAAATTTTTCCTAAACACTCTGAGAGAGTACATCGATCACTTCATTAATCCTTTTTTTTAAAAGCCCTATGAGGAGATTATTATTTTGTACGTCGCAGGTGAGGAAACTGAAGCTCAGAGAGGTTAACTGTCTTGCGCAAGATCACACAGCTAGAAATTGGTGGTGAGATTTGAGCTGATTCGGTCATTTAGTCAATAAATATTTATTGAATGACTACCAAGTGCCAGGTCTATATGACTCTAAAGCTAATGTTCTTTCCACTATCTAATTCTTCCTAGTAAAATAAATTATATAACAGTGTTCTTATTATTAATAATATTCTCTCAAAAAGTGAAGCAATTTGGCTTTATGGCTCAGGAAAAATAATCAGGCTGATTGTCCTGGCCAGGCAAGTATCCACAGGGCTCAACATTACTCACATGTTTCCCTTTCAAAGGTGGATGCTTAAAAAGAATGGTCTTCTACAATCAGAAGTGCCATTCTCAGACAAGTATATGGAAGTATCTGTGCTTAACTGCTTATAGGACTTTGTGAGGATGATACACTTCAGAATGTTTACTTATTAAAAAGTTGGAAAGAAGCGAAGATAAGTACATGCAACTCACTAAAAGAGGGAAAATGCATTTGTCACAGTGCCTTGCATTTTTATAAAAGGCATGATCCTTTTCAGTGTACTGTAACATAAATAATGCCATTTTAGAATCATACCAAGCCTGTGAGATCCAGAAGGTGATGGTTGTTTTACCCATTCCTGAGGAAACTGAGGTTCAAGTTGTAAAGGTCACAGGTACTTTAGAAATGTCCAAGTTCGCATCACTATTTAATGGCAGAACCAGGATTTGAACTTACGCTCTATCCGCTCTTTCTGGTACGCAGTCTGCATTGGTCGAGATGAGCAAGGTTACATTGCAGTAACAAATGGCCTTCAGATCTCAGGGGCTCACAATAATAAAGCTTGATTTCTTGTTCACGTCCCTTGTCACCTGTGGCTTTGGTCTACTTTGTGTTTGCAGCTGGATGACATAACAGCCTCTAACTGGAACACAGCCAGTCATGGGGCAGAATGAAAAGCAAGAGTGATGGACCTCACACTAGCTCTGAAAGTCTCTGATAGAAAGTGACTGTCAGTCTCAGTTCTTTGGCCAAAGCAAGTCATGTGGCCTTATCCCCATACACTATAGCAGAGATGTATTATCTTTCCACAGGGAGGAGCCCAAAAGAGGAGTAAAAATGTATCAGTTTATATTAGGTAGTGATGGATAAAGTCCTGTTGGGTTTCCTTTCCTTGTACCATGACGTATTCTCTAATCAATGTGGTACCGATTAACATTTCAGATAGGATCAGCCAAGCAGTCATCTTACACAATGTAAAAATTAAATAATTAAATAAATGTAATATTTTAAAAAGCAACATGCCTGTTGTGCATGAATCCTCCTGCATCTGCAAAGAAAGCAACTTTTGCTCTGGGAATAAACTTTCTGTTGCTGGCAGGAGAATTGGATAGCAACACTGACGTGATCCTGTGAACGGGCGTCAGAGTGTTACATTTGAATGTGTAATGAATAAACATTGGCAGAAACCCCCTTTGCCATGTGACTTCAAACAAACACCAGTCAGTAGGCAACTACCAGCTGTGCCGAGTAGGAAAAAGAAAAAAGCACTCATACACTCTCCCTCAGTGAAGCAAAAATCCCCTGCCGAAATCACCTCCCCCAAGAATGTAGGGCACAAGTGGATTCTCACATGTGTTCGAGCACACAACCCCACCCCTGGAAAGTCCTCCTGGCAGAGCCATTTAAGCAAAGTTCAGAGGAAGACAGAAGTAGGACATGAAACAGAGGTCAGGCATTCACAGAATCTTGCCTTCCCTTGAATCAACTGGCAGCTTAAAAAAAAAAAAAGGAGCATTTAGCAAGATTTAAAGTAGCTGATTTCTAATGTTGGTTGACTTATAATGTCCCTTACAATTCTAAGATCCCATGATACTGTAAATTTCTGGGATGAGGAGAAGCAAATCTATTTTCTCCTTTAAGTACAGAAAAGAAAGAGGAAAAGGATATGCTTTATATAATAAAATTTAACAGGGAACAACACTGAAAAAAAATGTCCTAGGAACTATAAAGTTGTCTTGGGTTAGGCAATCTGCATATAAAATTCTGTTCCTTAAAATTGCTTTGGCATTGAGTCCAGACTTTATTTGTAGAAGTGACACTTCTCTAATACTTCTTTGAGAGCAGTGAGGGGGAGGCGGAATGCCCTCACTTAGAACTTTACCTTAGACTTTTTCTAAAGGTCACCAAAGGGAAAACTCATAAAGAATCATTGCTCTTTAGTCACTTTCAAGTATGAGACACGTTGTCCTCGGCTAAAGGCGAACCATTATTGCATGTCACATTTTAGATTAAATAATTAAATTGCTATGTCTTGCTTTTTTTCCTGTGACTTTAAATAGAATTCATGTTGAAATGAACCTAGATTATTAGGAAATGTTTCTGAGTACATCTAATTTTGCTTTTCTAAAATGCTTATATGTAATTCTATTATTTCACTGGCATAATTGTTGCTAACAAATCTCCACAACTGATATGCACATTTTAATGTAGCTATAAGAAAAATTGGGTCTCAGGTACCAAAATGCCAGACTAGGATATATGAGTGAAAGAAATTAAGGAGGAAAAAGATATATTAACTATTTCTTCTCTGACAACCAACCTAGTCGCCTGCTGCTTCTCTAGCTACTTTCTATAGAAAGAGTAATTGGGCCGGAGATGTGTGGACTCTTTTGAGTCTAACTGGACACGAAGAAAACCCTCTGATGGCTAATAGAGGTAAGTAGTACAAGAGAGACATTCATGAGAGAAGACTGTGTTCATTTTGAGAAGAGAGTGTGAATTATAGTGTCACAGGATCAAAAGGTTTGAAAGGGAGTGTTGGGGTGATGGGGTCTTAAGCATAGCTTTCTTCCCTTTCAAACTAATTCAAATTTCTCTTGGACTCCTGAATCAACTGGTTGATGGGGCCTATGGGTAGTAGTAGACTTCAGTGAAACTATACAGAGAATCAATAATTATATACATACATACATATATGAATACGGGTATACATATACACACTTACATATATGTGGGGATATATATAAATATATATGGATATATATCTATATATATACCTATATGGAGATATACCACACACATACACACACACACACACACACCCCATACATACTTATACCTATATGGATATATATATATATATACACATATGTGTGTGTGTATATATATATGTATATATATAGATAGATAGATAGATAGATATAGATGCACACATACATATGGGTATATATACACACATACGTACAGATCTTCCTCAATTTATGATGGGATTACATCCTGATAAACCCATCGTAAATTGAAAATGTCATAAGTCAAAGATGCATTTAATACACCTAATCTACCAAACATCAACGGCTTAGCCTAGCCTACCTTAAACATGCTCAGAACATTTATACTAGCCTTCAGTTGGGCAAAATCATCTAACACAAAGCCTATTTTGTAATAAAGTGTTGAATATCTCATGTGATTCATTGAATGCTGTACTGAAAGTGAAAAACAGAATGGTTGTGTGGGTCCAGAATGGTTGTAAGTGTATTGATTGAGAAAGTATCAGACCACGTATCACTAACCCAGGAAAAGATCAAAATTCAAAATTCGAAGTACGGTTTCTACTGAGTGCGTATCGCTTTTGCACCATGGTAAAATCAAACCATCGCAAGTTGGGACCATCTGTATATGAATATATGTATGTGCACACACATTTGTATATGTATTTGACTGGTTATGGCACAGTTATTCAACTGCATTTAAAAACAATTGAACCCCAGTCTTATGCCAGCTACAAAAATAAATGACTGAATTAAAGACAACTGTAAAAAAATACTCTCAAGGAAATCTAGCACATTATATGTACATATATGTACAATCTGCTGGTGAAAGGCGACTTTCCTGATCAATGCATTTCTTGACCAAATACAGAAGCTATAAAGAAAAGGTAAACATACTTGATCATATAAGAATTTAAAATCTTTTTTGACAAAAGGAAGTTTTTCTTACAAGGTAAATAGACAAAGGATAGGTTCGTAAATATTTGTAACATAGATGACAACAGTTTTTTGCTTTGTTTTTAACAAATTGACAAAAATAGACAAACTCATGGAAAAAAATGAATAAAGAAATAGGAAATTCACAGAGGAGCAAACCCACATGGCCAACAAGCAAATGAAAACATGCTCACATTAAATCAGTCAGGGAAATGCAAATTAAAATAACAATGATGTATCTTTATACCCATCAGACTGGCAAAAAAGTTGAAATGATCAATAACCTCTACTGGTGATGGTTATGTGGAGAAATGGTTACTCATACACTGCTGGAAAAAATTTAGCTGTTAAAACGGTTTTGGCAAGCCATTTAGCAGCATATATAAAAAATTAAACATATAACTGTACGTGCCATTCAACACTGCAATCTCCTCTTGAAAACTCGAAGATAATCAGCGCACAGGGGCAAGTGTAAGAGGACACTTATAGTAGCAAGAAAAGGAAAGGCAGACAGGGATCAAAGTAAATGCTCATCAGTGAGAATGTCTAAATAGATTATAGCTCACCCACACCATGGATTACTATGTAGCCATTCCACAGAATGAGTTACAACCGAATAGCCACTTTGGAAGGATTTCTATACAGTTACACCATAAGTGAAAAAAATAATAATAAGACACAAAAAATGTGCATTATTCAACGCTCATAAAATGAAAAATAAACAAACCTCCCGCCATACATATGTGTGAATAAAATGTGTATATGTGATTATATGAGCAAGGGGAAAAAAGGTAGAAGCACATATCAGGTCACTAACAATAGTTACATGACAGAGAGGGGTGCAGAGGGATGCAAAGGAGAAGAGAGGGAAGTTGAAGCGAAACGTCAAGAAGAAAATGAAACTAACTCTACTCAATATTTTGTAATAACCTATAAGGGAAAAGAATCTGAAAAAGAATAGACATATATATATGTATAACTGAATCACTTTGCTGCAACCTGAAACTAACACAACATTGTAAATCAACTATACTTCAATAAAAAAAAGAAGACTTCTCTAAATAAGAGATAAATATGTGTGTGAGATAGCATGTATGCATTTATGCAAAACTATATACATTTCATATTGTATATGAAAAATTATAAAAAGAGTGAAAAGCTATTTCAAAAGCAAGCTCAAAACATGATAATATTAATGATAATATAAAATCTAATACTTATTGAACCCTCACTATTGACAGTGTCCTAAGCAGGCATTGACTCATTAATCCTCACAATAACCCTACAATGGAGATATTAATATCTTTATTTTCTACAAGACAGGAGTCCCACTTACTCCTCCATAACTTGAGAGCTAAACATTTGAAAAATTCACATAAAATCAACCATCTCATTTGCTTCTTTAGTGATCTTAGTTTGTTTCCTTTAGTGTCTGGATCTAGAAGATGGAATTCAACAGGGTACCATCAATAAAGCTATAGCTGCCCAGCAAGCCAAGGTTGGTGTGAGTCACCTAAATCAAGGGCAACCGTCTTCATCATTAACTTCTTCCGTCATTCATTCATTTGACAAGGAACCACTGAACAATTGCTGCACAGTGGTGGCCGAGACAGCCTCTGAGTTGTTGATAGCTTGGGGCGGCCAGCAATTCACATCACCTGGTGCATTTTGACCTCTCGTCCTGAAACTGGGTGGCAAAACGATCGGGCTTTACTTTGACAACATCATCGGGCAAGATTCCCTTCCTGAGAAAAGGACAGCTTCCAGTGACATAGCAATGCTACTTGATCCGAATTGCTCAGGAGAACTGAACAGTGAAAGTGAACGAAGCCACGAAAGCAGGATTCACTTAGCAGCCCACCACTGACACTTAGCAAACCATTTCTTCACTAGTGTTTTAGAGGGAAGTTAGGGGTCGCTAATTTCTTCTTCTGTTTTCATATCTAATTTAAGCATCCTTTGTCCAGTCTTGATGAAGAGATGCCAAGCACCAGAGCATCAACAACAAAGTGCTTGATGCTCAAACACCACCCCTCCTCCCCTTCCGTATGTACCCATTCTCTTCCAAAACCCCTTAGTAAGGTCAAGGTGTTAAAATAGTGACTGAGATTCAGATAAGGCTACAGAAAGTCGCTACTCAATTTATTGAATAAGTAAACACCACTGAGAAAACCCAGAGCATTGGTCCCCTCCTCTGAATTTGGATCCTAAACGAGATCCTGAATCTGGAGATACACAAATGGGGAAAGTGCTTCAGTGTCTCACAGCTCCGTCTGTCTGAGAGCCAAGACGTTCAATCACGCATGTTGTGTTTTTGCAGGCCCCTGGCTTTCCCTTCTCGTCCTTCCTTTGGCTGCCTCTCCCACCATTTCTGGCAGGGAACACTCTGGAGAGGCCTGGAAAAGTTTCCATCCAGTCACTCCCTTTGGTTAATTATTACCAGCTCTGGTGAAATTTGTTGGTAGGGCTGTTGGAAACAACCATCTGAAAAGAGGTTTTTCGTTTAACCATAGAGCTCATTCGATTGGAGATTTCCAAAATTCTGTCCTCCAAAATCTGAGATAACACTGACAAAGGTCAAACACTGAACTAAGAAATGGTGTCTAGTCCCTATTCTAGGACTAATTAGCTGAGTGATCCTGGTCAAAGGAGGAAAGGTAACTCACAAGGTGACACATTAGAAACCCAGGCAGTGCTCGCTCATTTTAATTCCCATAACAATGTATCACCTACAGTGTTAACCTATTAGTATCTCCATTTTACAAGTTAGAGACTTCAACCCAAAGTCCCAAAACTTTGTATTAAACCATACAGCCCCATGCATTTAATTTACCCAGGTTTCAAGTTCTTCACCTAAGAAAGCAAGACAGTTGAAGTGGTTGCTCTCAATAAGGTCCTTCTAACTCTGTAAGCCCAGCAGGCAACAAAAAACTTCTCTCTTATAATTCCCACATACCTTCTCCCCTCTCAACCTCAATTTCCCAGTAAACTTTGGGGGCGAATAAACAAAATTGTATTCTGCGCATAAAGATGCCAAAACAGCCATTCACCCGTTAGTTGTCAACAGAACACAGCCCCTTTTTCTCCTGAAGCTATTGCTTCACCCTTGTTTACGTTGCTCAGTTCCGTCAGTTTAGAGCACATTAAAAAGCAGAACTGGGCTGGCTGGTTTACGTTGGTGGTGAACTTTGTGCCTCAACTGTATCGTAACCCCAGAGTTTACTCAACCCCACCTGGCAGCTCAGCTCTTTGAGATAAAGCAGGTTTTCTCTGAGGGAAACCAGTAGCAGTTTATCTTTTTGCTCTGCTGCTGGCAGACAGCTGGTTGGGCATCTAACAGACAGTCATCTGCCAGTGGAAGGTAATAAAACACACACACACACACACACCCCAAAACAGACAAAAAAAAAAAACAAGAGGAACATGAAGGGAGTCTTCCATATCAGAAGAATTACAACCAATACTTTCTTTAGGTAGCCTTGTTTAGGACCAACGTACGTTCATCTTTTGGGAAACTATACTTTCTGTCTGTCTGTCTGCGTGTGGATGCCTGTGTGTGCTTTAGGATTATGTGGGTGTGTGCATGAGAGGGGGATGGGGAAATGTGAGTGAAAGGATAGGATCCTGGAAAAATAGCTAGTGAGAATCTAAAAGCCATTCCTATTTTCTGAAGTACTATAAGGTTTGGATCAATTTCTCATGCTTGAAATGGAAAATTTCATTCTGTTAATCTTTTCCAAAACCACGTGTAGTCATTCTCTTGGAGAAAGTTATACTGATAGCAACAAAGCGATAAAAAACATCTTATATAGGAAAACATACAATGCAAGACATGTGGAAGAGAGTAGCCTATGCATTGGTGATTTGGTGGTAATGCTAAGCAACAGATAACATTCATGCACAACCAGCCGAAACCTCCATATTCAAGTTTGATACAGAAGAAGACAATGGGCTTTTCCACCTCCAGTCAATCCTAGTGTTATGAGCTGAATTGTCCCCTCCCAAAGATGTTGAAATCCTAACCCCCAGAACCTGTGAATGTAACCTTATTTGGAAACATGGGTCTATAGACGATCAAGTTAAGATGAGGTCATTAGGTTGAAATCAGGGTGAAGCATCCACAAGCCAAGTAAGACTATATATGGCCAGCAAATCCTCAGAAACTAGGAGGCAGGAATGGAACAGTTTCTCCCACACAGCCCTTAGAAGGAATCAACCCTGCTGACACCTTCACCTTGGACGTCTAGCCTCCAGGTCTGTTGGTTAAGCCAACCACTTTGTTATGGCAGCCCTAGCAAATAAACACACTTAGGTTTTCTCAAGGTCACCTCCTGCAACCACACATCTTTCCTCTAACTCCTTTCTTCACACAGCCTCTTCAAAGGAGAGAGAAGAAATTTTGAGGAGAGCTGGGTTTTCCCTCCATCTTTCTCTCCTCCTTGAATCCAGTCTTTCCTAATTTCCAAAGAGGTGTTCATAAGAAACTTCCAACATAACAATAAGTGGTTAATTCTACATAAGAGCCAAGTAGGGAGAAAAATAAAGAATAACTATTGATCTGGGAGCTTTTCTCCCCCAAAGGCTTGCGCTAAGGACTCTTGTGCCTGGATGGTCCAGCAGCAGTTGCAGAAGAGGACAGCAAAAACAGGATTTGCCTCTAAAAGGTCCTTCAGTTCAAATCTGATGTCATATACCCTAATTAGATTCAGATAGCCTGTTTGAGATACACACTGCTTTTAAGCAACTAATTTGAGTTATATATACATCTAGACAATTTGCTTTCCTTGTTTTGTTGCTGTTGTTTCTTCCTAGAGAGTAGTGGATGGATCCTGATACTTAGACTTAGGTTGGAGTTAGCTGTTGCCTAAAAAAACTAGCCAAAGGACTGGCATTTGGAAAGTATATTTTAGAATTAATTTAGAAGGGGGGTGTGGATTCAAGCAGCTGAGAGGTGAACAGATGGCAGTGCATGCTAGGAGTTTCTGGCAAGGAATCAGGCACTAGAAGGGGTGGTTGAATGAAACACTTTTGTATGCAGGTTGCAGGAGAAACAGGAAGATGAGACTGGATTTGGCAGCTTCTAATGCAAAATTTATTAAAGGGGAATGAATTTGATTATAAACAAATGACAATTTATTTTTCATATCTCTGCTCAATTTCCTCGGAGAATTTTCCTGTAAGGGTTGAGCCTCTTAAATCACTATTCTAAGAGAGTACGAGGTACACATATGACAATGGGGCTTCAACTTATCCATATCAATAAGCTTTGAAATGACGGCAGCAATCTAAGAAAAATATCCAAACACGGAGAAGATTTGTTCCTTTCTAACTATGACAAAATCACAGAAAAAAAATGTCATATAGGAGGACATTAATAAAAGGTAGGATCTTGACTAGTCAGTAAGAAAATCAGAGACCCTCAACTGTTCTAGAAAGAAGAAGCTGGTGCTTTTTGTGCCAGCTAACACAAAAAGGTTTCTTCTGCCAGGTAACACGTGCAATTGAAAAGCAAGTTTTGCCATTTGGCTGGCCACTCCAAGTATACGTCTAACAGGGACACTTTAGAGGTAGGCAATGCTTTTGAAACCTAGACAGTTTCAAGCACTGTTCCTTGACCAGTATTTGACCACACTTCCTGACTCACTGTGATAGTTATGTCAATTTGGCTGGGGCGTGATGACCAAAAATGTGGTCAAACATTCTTTTGGATTTTCCTGTAAGGGTGTTTCCGAATGAGATGAACATTTTAAATGGTGGATTTTAAGTGAAACAGATTGCCCTTATAATGTTGGTGGGCCTCGTCTAATCAGTTGAAGGCATGACTAGAACAAAAGACTGACCTCCCCCGAGCAAGAGGAAATTCTGACACCAGATGGCCTTTGGACTTCATCTGCGACATTGGCTCTTCCTGGCTCTCCAGCCTGCCAGCCCACTCTGCAGATTTTAGAGTCGTTAACCTCCAGAGTCATGTGAGCCAATTCCTTGAAATAAATCTCTTTCTACATGGACACACATCCTGTGGTTTCTGTTTTCTCTGAAGGACACTGACTAATACACTCACTTAGAGATTTGTCCCCAGAAGCTGTCTAATAAACCTTCTAGCAGATACCAAAGATAATTTAAATTCAGTCTGAATAATGCTTAAGGGTCAGCTGCAGCAGTCATTGGCGCAATGACACACACATTTCAAATAGGCAAGATGTTTTAATGAGGCTTTAAAATAACATCTATTTTCAAGGGAAAGACAAATGTGTCTACTGATTTTCTCTGGGGTCATCACGTGGCTGCACCCAAGGAGAAAACTTCCTCGATGCCTATGCACTCCATATGTGACATCCATCTCCACATCCCCAGCAGAATGCCTGGCATGTAGCAGCTAATCAATGAAGGGGTGGAATTGAATTTGGGGATGGTATATGCTGAGTAAGTGATCTCCACCCTACCCTTCTGACATTTACCAGCCACATTCCCAGAAACCAGGCAACTGCAACAGAAAAAAAAATAATATTTAACATGTATTGAGCAATCACTGTATGCCAGACCTTGTTAATAATCAAATGCACCACTTCACTTTTTCCTCAATGTCACTTTATGAGGTAGGGACTTGCATTATCTCTACTTTACAAATAAAGAAACGGAGACACAGAAATTAAGTAATTTGCCAAGATCGCACACACAGACAGTCACACATCCAGTAAGATTCAAACCTAGGATTTGAACCCCAATGATGGATCTAGAATATCAGCAATCTCCAGAAGCTCCTAACCTCCTCTGTACCCTGAAACATTAGAGGCTGGTGTGGAGGATTAAATTCACGCTAGTAAGAAGAAGTACAAGAGTCTTGATTCAGCATTTAGTGCAGGATCGGGCAATCCTTTGTTGTGAGGACTGTCAAGTGCACTGTCACGTGTTCAGTGATGTCTTTGGCCTCTACTCACTGGATACCCCGTGTCTCAAGATGTGAGTCAAAATTATCTTCAGACATTGCCAGACGTTCCCTTTGGGTGAGGAAGGATCACCCCAGTTGAGAATCATTGGCTTAATGTACTAGAATTCATCGTCCCCTAGTGACGCATTTTTATCTAAACCCAGTATAATTACAGTATCACTTCACACAGTTATTTACACAAGTTCCTCAAACACTGTTATTCAGCATTTCCCTGGAGACTGTGTCTGCAGCTGCCCCTAAAGAAGAGATTTTTCTAAAAGTGGATAGAGCTAAAAGGGGAGGTGAAATAGTAAAATGCAAAAGAGTGCACAAGGTGAATTTCCATTCTGCTTAGTGACCCTCTTTGTCTTTAGGTTGGGGCCAGGCTGCCTGGGGGCCTTCTATTTCCCTAGATGTCAAGCAACAATTGACTGGAGGCCCCTGACCCCTGGTGATGTCAGAATTTCTGCCACTGTTCCCAGAAACCCTTTGAGGCCTATGAAGAAAGGGCGGAAGCCACTATGTTGTCTGCTGCTATGTTTTTGCATGTTCTGTTCCCTCTGCCTGGAATTCCCCACCTCCACCTCATCCTCATCACTTGCAATCATAACTCCCAGGTCTATTTCCTTGGTAAAACATTACCATCAGAAATCATCATATTTGTTTATTGGCTTATCTGCTGAATGTCCACCTTCACCACTCCCCACCCACTACTAGAATGTAAGCTTCATGGAGCAGGGACCCATAACTATCTCTAATTCCTAGAGAAAAACAGGACCAATACATAACGGGTATTCCATACATGGATGTTGAATTAAGTAATTACCTCTAGAAGCTACCTTGTACTATTCAAACTTCTGGCATGTTTTTTTTTTTTATGAACTACAAACAGTTCATGAAATGATCTTTATGGGGTAACGAGGCACATGAGTAAAAGTAGAGTCACAGGATGTCATATTGTTGTATGATTGGGGGGCGTGCTTTAGGCATGCCAGTGACCTCAGAAAAGACTTGCAGATAAACCCTTGCCAAGCTCCCAAGACCTTCTGATCCGAGTGTGGAACCCTAGTCCCTACATGTCTCAGCCACCATTTGCTCCCATCCTTCTTGTCCCTTCCTGTGTGAAGGGTCTCAGGACTTGCCCCAACTGACTCTGTGCTCAACACTGCATTGCTTTGTCCTCTCTTCTTTCTCATTCATGAATTCTCTTGGGAAACAGAATATTTTATGTGGGATAAAGAGAAACACATATGTAATAGAAAAACAAAACTGTGAGAAGAAAAAAATTTTTTAAATCAAACGATGAAATGATTATAGGTTGATTCATCAGCGGGAAACACATGGAAACAATTATCCCCAAATTCAACAGTTATGAAACCTGAAACCCTCTTCAATATTTTGTTCAGAATTACGTATTTGGCCTTCAGGAATTCATATTAATTGTCTGTTCAAACACCAAGGAAAACATCTAATTGGTTGGTTAAAAGACTCATAAACGATCTTCTGCTTTTTTCTGAATTAATATTGGAGAAACAAGAAACAGACCACCTGAAAGGAGCCTTAAGTTGATGCCTCTGCAGCTGGGAAAATTCCAAATCAAGCTTGTTTTATATCCAAGGGTTGGAACGAGGTTAATAGGGAAGTAGTAGTGGGGAGCAGTTTGCTATTCTGACCTTGGCCTTCTCAGCCTATTCTATGTATGGCTACCACTGTGCAGAAGCTCAGGTCACATCAGGCAGTCAGGGACTAAATGTTACCTCATAGTTTTCTTTCCAGTTTTGATTTCTAGTTTGCTATTCTTCTTCTGGTATAATGACCATAATGATACCACATGGATGGAGTTGACCTAGTTAACCAGTGATTCTACAAACTATCCCCAAAGGCCACAATGTACCCATAATCAAAATCTTTTTGCATTAGCAGTACATCACCAGAACAACAAAATTTCAAATCTCTGTGAAATTTCCATGCAGGAAGGGTAAAGGAGTAATCGCCTTGTTCTGCAGTTTCGTGGTCAGGCAACTAATAATACTCGTTACATTCAGATACTCTCTCTGTGTGTCTCTCTCTCTCTGAGCAAATGAATTACTCTCATCTCTAAGGTCTTTGCATTCCTTTGCAATCATGAGCTCTTTGCACAAAGGCTTTGGGTTCTCTGCTTCAATTCCTCCAACTGGATATAAAAGGACAAAGTACCAACTGTCAAGCCCATGTTTGTAAACTAGCCTATCTGAGAAAATAATAGAAGCTGTAAACTTAGACAAAACAGGATATATTTGGTAGCTCTGCTATGCCAAATATTGTTGATAGTACACTCTTAAATTTAAACATTTTTATTCACCAAAAATCAAAGGTCTTACTAGTTAAGTGAAAATAAGAAAGGGCATTGTTAAATTTTGGTGTGATAAACACCATGGCACAGAAATGTTTCCCAGGGGTGAGCTTCAGAGGACCGACTAGGCAAAGAGATCTAGAAACAAGTTTCTGCAAAGATGGAAAATGGAAAGGAAAGTGCTCAGGTGATGGGTGAAAACAAACACTAAGATTCTCTCCTCCACACAAAGTTAGAGAAAATTCTATGTGTGATATGAAGGCTTTAGGGAGCACGGAGTACCCTGCTGAAAGGTGCCTGCCCACCACACGGCCTGGTGGCTCCCAGAGTATCTAGACTAGAGCATGACACACTAAGGGCATCTGGAAGCTTTCAGTGAGAGTGCCTGAGTGAAAGTTTCTCTGATTTAGAGGAGACAGCGTTCATGAAATCAGGAACATGTGAATATCTTAACATTCATTCAGCAAGTATTTATTGCGAGCCTGCCATGTTATAAGCGCTGTTCTAGGTTATTGAGACTCAGTAGTGAACAAAACAAAGAAAAAAAAAAATCTGCCCCCATGGAGCATATATACGAGTGGGAGGAAATAGACATTGAAAAGCAATGAATTAATAAAACATGTAGTAAGTTATACAGATGCCATAGAGGAAAATAGATGCCATGGAAAGAGATTGGGAAGGTTGGGGGATGTGGTATAATTTTAAATAGGGTGGGTAGGAAAGACCTTAAGGAGAAGTGATTCTGAGTCAAGATCTAATGGCAGTCAAGGCGTGAACCAAGTGGCTATCTGGGGGAAGAGGTTGGTAAATGCAGTTGGCTTATTTCTGAACTAATCTCTGGTTTAAGGCTGGGGGCTGTCACTTTGTTGACTAGTTGGACGTGCTCCCATCCCCCTCACCTAGTTATCTTCTACTCACCCCTCAGGGTTTAGCTTAATGCTGATTTCCCTGGGGAAGCATTTCTTACTTTTTTTCTTGTGCAGGTTAGAAATCCTTTCCTCCTGTGTCCCGACAGCATTCTACTTCCCCTATCAAAATACTTATTGCACTTCACGATACTTGTTGAATCGTTTTCTTTCCATGTTATGCTGAAAGGAGTGAAAAGACCTTCTGTCCTGCTCAGCAGTAGGTCCCAATACCCAGAACAGTGCTGAGGAGACAGCACTGCATTGGGAATCAGCCCACTTGGGTCCATATCCTGGCTCTGTCACTCACCTGATACGTGCCTTTGGGCAGGTTACCGAACCTGTCTGGGCCCCAGTTTCCTCATTCTTAAAATGAGAGAACAGATCTAGCAAGTGCCTGGCACATAGCAGATGCTTGATAAATGCATCTAACAATCCCCACATCTCCCAGGAAGACTTGAGATCCACAGGGAATGTGTCTTTCTACAATGGCACGTCAACAACAGTGTGTCCCAATGAGATGAGGATGAATTTTAGACTCAGGTGAACCTAAGTCAGTTGGAATACTGAGTTCAGTGTTCTGTAATTACATAAATGGGGATAAAAATCTCTCTTTCAAAAAAGTTTGTTGAGGATTTAAAGAGATAACGTACACGAGGGGCCTGACATATACTCAGATGTTTATTCTGCCATTCGCGTTACCCACATTATTATTATCCTCCATTTCCACTACCTTTTACGACATGTTATAAACATCTCTTGTCATTTCACCTTTCCTTAGGTCCACATTCTGTCCTCCCCAGAAGATCGTAGATTTCTGTGGGTAGGACTCTGAACTTTATTTCTCAGAGATTCTCATTATGCCTTCACAGGGCCATTCCCAGAGTAGACATTCAATATGTATGGAATGAATGATAAATAGGGGGAAGAGAGAGAGAAAGAGAGGAAGGGAGGGAAGGGGAGAGAGAGAGAGAGACAGATCTTGTTAAGTCAAGGGTTATACAGAGAATAGAGACCTAGGAATGGTTCATGGAAATCAATGTAAATGACTCATGCAAATGAACTGACTGAAATATATTTAGGCCTCCCTTAGGGGGAAAAAAATTCCATTTCCATCCCTAGGATAGATATTTATCTGTTCAGAATCTCTTAGATACATTCCTGCCTGAAGAGAGAGGTGACCTCTCAAGATCCTTTCTTAATCTCTCTCCCTCTCTCCTTCTCTCCCTCTCTCCTTCTCTCCCTCTCTCCTTCTCTCCCTCTCTCCTTCTCTCCCTCTCTCCTTCTCTCCCTCTCTCCTTCTCCTGTTTCGTAAAATCAATTTATCAATAAATTTAGACAGAGAGAGGGCAACAATATTGCCTGAACGAGATGCATATTTTCCCATTTGTACAAATGAATTATTCCAAGAGATGGCACAATTACAGTTCAAGGTATTACTAAGGAAAACCAGCTATATTTTTATTAGAATGAAAAAAATATCATTGCAGATAAACCAATCTGCTATTTAGCCCTAAACAGAGCAAATCTGAATCATGCAATAAAGGAATGCACAGCTTCTGGTGACTATAGAATGCGTTACTAAAATCTTATTACCTATTACTAAAAAATTTATTACTTATTACTAAAACATTACTAGATGCCAAGATACATCATTCATAGGTTACTATTTGGTTACCTGAGTGCTGAGAGATGAGAAGTTTAAACAATATAAGGGAAGGTGGCTCTGTACATCGGAAAAGATATGTTTCACAAAATGGGCTCACCAAATTTAAAGCACTGAATTAAGGAATTTACAAATCCACCCAATAAAAGCACACATGGAAAGAATCTATGGATCGCCTCATCTACTTCTTAAATACCTAAATATAGCAGTGTTTCTCACTCTGGACCCAAGGGGTCATGAATTACATAAAATTTTTAAATTTTGGAATATTTACATTAATTGTATATTTTTACATTATTTTACAGTTGTAACAACAGAACTGTATCAGTTTTCTCTTGCTGCTGCAACAAATTACCACAAACTTGTTGATTAAAACAACACGAATTTATCATCTTCTAGTTTGGAAGGTCAGAAATCTGGCATGGGTCTCATTGGGCTAAAGTCAAGGTGTCAGCCAGGCAAGGCTGGGCTCCTTTCTGAGCGTTTTAGGGAAGAATCCATTTTCTTGCCTTTTCAGCTTGGAGAGGTCAATCCACATTCTTCGGCTCGTGGCCTCTTTCTTCCACCTTCAGAGCCAATGATGCAGCATCTCTCTAATGCTGCTTCTGTTACCACATCTCTTTCTTTGACCATAGCCTGGAAAGATGCTCCAAGAATAAGTATTTGGGTAATTAGATTGGGCACAGCTGGAAATCTCCCTACTTCAAAGTCTTTAAACTTAATCACATTTGCAAAGTCCCTTTGATCATATTTACAGTTTTGGGAGATTAGGGTGTGGATGTCTGGGGGCGGGATGCAATATTCTGCCTAACAAAAGAACCCTTTTTATTTATAATTGGTAACTGAAAAAAAGTTTCTTAGAATAAGATTTTAGCTTCATAAATCAGCATTTTTCAAATTGGAGTAGGTGGACACACAATCCTGAATATCTACAATATTTTTCAGATATATCGTAGTTTGAGAAACACAGACATTTAGCTTTTTCCATCAGTTCGAGACCTGCTGTCTAAGCAGAGATAGGATTCCTGTGGAAACCAGTTAACTATGTTTAGCTCTACCACCAAAGACTCCATCAGATAGGGATGCCACTTTGTAAATTCGTGTAAATACTTTGAATTCAAGAGGGTCCAGGTTAAGGAGTGTAGATAGTACTATACAGGATATATTGCCATTTCTAGAGAGACAACTCAGTAATCATTTTCTACTATTGTGTATCTGTATCATCGTCACCAAGTAGAAAGAAGAGCCCATTAGACACCCTTCCAGAATAACATGGGAAAAAGACTCGTACTAAGGGGGTGTAGAACCGGAGGAGCTCTCCTCCCCCCATGACTTTATGATATGAAAGAAACAACACCTCTTTGTGCAACCAACATTAGAAACAGACCAATCAGCCACCTTGCAAATGAAAGGTGTTATAAAAGGACAAGAAGCCGGGGGATGGCATTACAGATAAATGGAAAAAAAAAATCATAGGGGACGGTGGTTCTTAACCAGGGGGTCCATTGATTAACTTCTGAGGATCTCTAAACTCCTAATATTCTGACTCTTTGTGAATTAGGAGAAAGATCCTGCCATTCACAGGATTCTCAGAGGCGTTTGACTCCCAAAAGGTTGAAAACCACTGTTCTCACATGGAAGAAAAAGTAACCTGAGAATCTTGACAGTTAGGACAACCAACCAATAAAATGGAAAATTGGGATGAATGACTGGGAAGAGGAGAGGGAGGGCAGGAGTTATATTTGTATGTTCACATGCGCTAACGTTCATGAAACGATCGTCTCCAAAATGAATGCGAGAAGAAATGGAAAGCGTGCCGAGCTTTTGACATCACCAGCTGCGTTTCTCTCTTCCTCCCCCAACACTGCACAGCCCAACCCTGCCACCTGGTCCTCCTAGCAACGTGGCATCTGGCCTTTGCCTTCGGTTCTTGACACTGCTCAGGACAGTGGTCTCAAATATGAAGGGACTGCATTTCTAAGACCCTAGGAGTTGAGATGTTCTAAAGACAAAATTACACACACATACACACATGCAGGTACATGGCCTTTTGTAAAAGGGGCCATTACTGCACAAAAACGTAATGTGAAGCTTATTAACAGCTCCCCCAAAGTCCCTTTCCTATCCTATTAACCCAAAATAGAAAGGAAAAAAAGAGAACCACTCTGAGATGCACTTTTTTTTTTTACAGCACATTTTTAATGGTACAGTTTATAACCACCACCACCCCAAAAGAGAATGCATCACCAGCAAAATGCAGATGGACTCTATCCCAGAAGTAGAAGTGGGGTGGAACCAGTCTTCTGGAAATATTTACTCACATTTACCTATGTTTACTGTGTTAAATGCCAAATTCTACAACTGAGTCAACACACACTGATCTCTCACTGTGTCTTTTTAATCACTTTCTCTCACATAAATAGTTTGGGTTTCCAAATTTCTGCTGTTCCATTATAAATACAGCTCATTCACATTTTGTTAAAACACTCCATGCTACTTCTTGGATTCCAATTACCCAACAGAAGGTGCATTGAATTTGCCTGGGAAACAAGGACAATGTCTGTTTGTAAAAATTTATGGCATTCCCTCCCTCCCCTCAGAGTGTTTTAGACATCTAAGAAAGTCAAACCCTGGGGGAAAATATAAACAAGCTGCTTGGAATAGACACACAATTACATATCCTATTTGTAAAAAATACTGCCACCATCTTGCCAGGCAATGCAAAAAAGAAAACATTTATCCCCATATAACTCACACAAACATTTTTTTTTTCTTCATCCTCACCAATGTCTAAATGGCTTAAATGACAAATACATCATTTGGTGGAAATAAACCACAGTTGCAAGTGTTAAGATTCCAAGTGTAAACTGGTCACATTGCATCCTACTTTTATTGATAAGTGAGGCAGTAAATATTAGAAGAATCAATAAGCTTCACAGAAAATGATAACACGAAAATTCTAAGAATAGCAGAGCAAGAGAATATATTTTAATAATCCTTTCTGGTGGTTGGAAAATGCATTTAATTCCCTAGAAAGCAAGAGACTTTATCATATATACGTATGCATCTGCATATGCACATATACATATATATCTTACATGGGACCTTGCATGTGGAAGCACCTCAAAGGTTAAATAAAATTGATTACATAGTGTGCCCAAAGGAAAGAATTCAAGATTTGGGATCAAACAGATCTGGGTTAGAATTCTGTGTTTGCTACTCATTAGCTATTTGATTTGGGACAAAAGATGTTACCTCTCTGAGCCTTGATTGCTTTCCTCAAGTATAAATGTGGGAAATAATGTCTCTCTTGTAAGAACTGTTGAGAAGACTGGCTTGTACCTGGCACATGGTGGGCACTGGAGAAATGAAATCTATTAGCATTAATCATTAAATTGCTTAATTCATTCACCAGACACTGAGTTCCTACTCTCTCCCCTGCACTGTGCCTTCACGGGACCCTAGACATACTTTGATCTTAGTGTACTAGGTATACATTTTAACTCACATATTTTTTTTTCTATTGCTCAATATAACTTACATTTTGAACCCTGATTCTGCCTGTTGGTAGATACTTAAGCTCAGGCATCAAGGGCCTTCCTTCATCTTTTCTCTGGGGTTATGTCATGATTTAGAAGGTGATATAAAGGAAAGGTATAGTTTTTCTTCAATGTGATGACTACTATTATCCAAATAATGCGATGACTACTGCAACAGTGGGATAACGATACTTTGAAATATTAACAGCCCTTCTTTTCTAGAACCCCTGGTTTTGGCCCCTTTTTAGCATTATGGGATTCATTGCCAAAAGGCTGTTACAGCAAAAAGCAGAGTAAAAGTTTTCGAGTTTCAAAAGCCTGGGCCTGAGGACATAGAGATGACAGGATGGGGTTAGAGTTAGACTTCCTACACCCTCCTCCCACCCTCCACCCGTCTCACCGACTGTTGAATAACATTTCCTCAGCGTGGGGGGAGTTACAAGAGTCACAATAAACACAGGAGAATTTCTGTGCAACCGGCTCTGCAAGAAGGGCCCACATGCAGAGAAAGACGGAGTGACAGGGCTCCCGAATGACCCTGAGAGCTCCAGTGATGGAGGGATTCTTGCTTCCATCTCTTGTGGAGGCTGGGAGGAGCATCAGAGCCCACAGAAGAAATGCCAGCACACTGCATCTAGGAGGGCCTCACTGAGTTAACAGAAGGGGCTCACGTTTCTGAGAGCGATCCAGAAAGAGACAGACCTTGGCACCCTAAACTTTCCCATTGCCCAGCACCGCCTGGGAACATCTGTGACTGTGTGCCCAGGAAGGGCACCAAAGCAGGGAATTTGCTAAACCTGAGAGGCCTTCAAAGATGGGAAGGAGAGTAGGAATTCCCTGGCGGTCCAGTGGTTAGGACTCTCCGTTCTCACGGCCAAGGGCCCGGGTTCAGTCCCTGGTTGGGGAACTAAGATCCCACAAGCTGTGCGGTGCGACCAAAAAAAAAAAAAAAAGATGGGAAGGAAAGTGATATTATAGCCACCTGTCTGGACTGACTACCAAAGAAACAGCGGAGACAATGGGCATCAAGTAGAGGCCAGCAGGAAGAGGTGATAGCCAAGACCACATTCCCCAACCCAAGTGCTCTGGGTTTACACGAGCCGTGTAAGTCACATGTGTTTAGACATAACCCCAGAAAAGAGACGGGAGAAGTACCCTGCTTTACCTGAGCTTCGGTATCCAACAAGGCAGAATGAGGGTTCAAAATATAAGTTAAATTGGTCAATATAAGAAAACTCTGTGAGCTGAAATGCATACCGACTGCACTAAGATCAAGGTATGTCCAAGGTCCCATGATTCCAAAGAGAAGAGTCTGGAGAAATCAGAATAGGGCAGCTTGACTTTAGCACTGAGGATGGAAAGGACTTCCACCTGGGATCCGGAATGCCCTGCACAGAGGGAAAATCTGTGCAGAGGAACAAAGCTAGAAATGGTGAATTGGGGGGATAGTCAGTGATTTGGTGTGGCTGATCTTAGGGGACAGGTTGGGGAGTTGTAGGAGGTCCAGCTGGGAAGGAAATCCTGGGTCCAACCATGAAGATTATTATTCACAAGCTCTAGTCCTTTAGAAGGAACATTCTGGCAGTCATGTGTAGAAGTGATTTGGAAGGGAGAGAGAGAGGCCTAAAATTAGAGGCCGCAAGTCCAAACTAGCTCAGACAGAAAATGAAAAGAGAAGTGGCTACAGGAGAAAGCACATAAGAATGAAGCTAAAGAAGACACCCCAGCACCTGGGAGGAATAAATAGAGAGGAAATAGATTTAAATGACATTTAGTTCACTAATAGGAATCCCAGTCGTGTATCAGATTTTGGCTTCGCTTCTCTTCTAGACTTTAGCAATCACAATCAGAGTGGGACACAATCACCTGAACTGATTAAGAGCGTGGTAGAGTCTGTTATGCTAGCTCTCACTAGCCAAGAACACATGGTACACTAAGAACACGTGGGAAAAACATGTATGCACATAGGTCCTATCATGGATTTTTATAGACCTTTTATTTTTAGAAAACATTTTAGTGATAATAAAACTGTAATGGAACAACTCTGCACAACTATGATTAAAAGACTGTTCTGGAGTCATGCTGTCCTTGAACTTGATTACCGACTCTACCGCTTAGCAGCTGTGTGACACTGGGCAAGTTACTCAGTTTCTCTAAGCCTTAGTTTCTTCATCTGTAAAACAGGAAAGATAATGGAACCACCTCTTTAGGTTCTCATCAGAATTAAATCAGGATAATATATCTGAACAGTGCCTGGCATTTACTAAGTGCTACTGGCTGTTATCCTTTTGAGGATTGAGACAATCCACGTAAAACAGTGTTCTGCCTGGCACAATGTGTGCAATCATTATATGCTGGCCATCACCATAATTATTAGCCGAAGTCACTCAATAAACCCTTCTCCTTGTCCAGACACCAAGAGGGCAGCGATGGTAGCAGCAGGGGAGTGGACTCTTGCTGCTACAGCAGCTGTGCTAATAAACACAGCTTCAGCTGCTATTGAGTTGTCCTCGCAGATAGAGCTGGCCTTGATACCGCTCACCTCTGATAAGGGAGGGGAATTACCTCCTACAAAAGCCTTTTGGAAACTCAGAGTGAGCAGCAGCCTTCTCCACGTTCCTTCCTTTTTCCTGTTGGAAGAACGGACCCAGGCATAGGGCAAGGCCGGGAATGCTTACCTGCTAACTGATCGGCTCTCAATATCCTGACACTGCACAGTCCTTACAGAGAAGCACTGTCGGTCTCCTCGTGGCCGCTGCAGTCAGGCAGCCATGGTTGCTTTCCTCTCCCTCCTATGGAGCTGAATGTTAGTCCTCCCAGGATGTGGCGATGACACCCTTTATCATGTCAAAGAATTTCCACATGAAGGCACCTCAAAAATCCATACAACTTGCATTTTTAAATAGACTTTATTTTTAGAGCAATTTTAGGGTCACAGCAAATTGAGTGCAAAGTACAGAGATTTCCCATAGACTCCCTGTCCTGACACAGACAGGCACAGCTTCCTCCGCAATCATCTCCCACAAAGTGGTTCCAATCCACGAACCTACACTGACACATCATTATCGCTCAAAGCCCATAGATTACATTAGGGTTCACTCTTGGCGGCATATATTCTATGGGTTTGAACAAATGTGTAACAACCGGTATCCATCATTCTAGTATCATACAGAATAGTTTCACTGCTCCCAAATTTTTGGTGCTCTGCCTATTCACCCCTCCCACTCCCCTCTGATCTTTTTATCATGTCCATGATTTTGCCTTTTCCAGAATGTCCTATAGTTGGAATCATACAGTATGTAGCCTTTTTAGTTTGGCTTCTTTCACTTAGTAATATGCATTGAGATTCTCTCCATGTCTTTTTATGGCTTGATAGCTCATTTCTTTTTAGCACTGAATAATATTCCAATGTCTAGATGTACTACAGGTTATTTATCCATTCACCTACTGAAGGGCATCTTGGTTGTTTCCAAGTTTTGGTAATTATGAATAAAGCTTCTATAAACATTCGTGTGCAGGCTTTTGTGTGGACAAGATTTTTCAGCTCATTTGGGTAGTTACCAAGGAGCACGATTGCTGGATCACACGGTAAGAGTACGCTTAGTTTTGTACGAAACTGCCAAACTGTCTTCCAAAGTGGCTAAACCACTTTGCATTCCCACCAGCAATGAATGAGAGTTCTTGTTGCTTCACATCCTCACCAGCATTTGATGTTGTCAGTGTTCAAGATTTTGGTCGTTGTGATATGTAGGTAGTGATATCTCATTTTTGTTTTGATTTTCAGTTCTCTAATGACATGTGATGTTGAGCATCATTTCATATGCTTACTTACCATCTGTATATCTTCCTTGCTGAGGCGTCTATCTGGGTTTTGCCCATTGTTTAATCAGGTTTCTTTTTTTTTTTAATTTTCTTATTGCTGAGTTTTAAGGGTTCTTTGCATATGTTAAATAACAGTCCTTTATCAGATATGCCTCTTGCAAATATTTTCTCTCAGTCTGTGGCTTGTCTTCTCATCTCTTGATAAAACTTACGTTTTCACATTTATTGCAAATATCTTTCTTTGCAACAAGTCTATTGCTATTGCTTTTTCTGTAAGCCATGAAAAGAACACAAAAAATGACAGAAAAGGAGACCACAATGAAAGAAACAACACACATTGCAGACACACTCGACTCAGGAAGTACAGATTTGTAGCCATTGATCAAACATGTATAGAATAGTTTGCTGGACCAGATCTTATTGGCTGAGAGCACATGATAACACTCAGAGTATGGAAACAATATGTGACCACAGTGTGCTGTAATAGATTATTATATATATTTTATTTTAGGAAAATACTTCAGAGACAAATATCATTCCGATGAGTCAACCATGTAAAACCACGATAAGGAGAATATTTTGGACGGGTGAGGAAGGAGTTTCTGGGACCCCACTTTCCTTCTGAAGTATTGCCCTTCCAACTTGAAACAAAGGCTGACTGGAATAAAGCAAATGGTCTTCATGGGATCCCGAAGACCTCCTGAAACCAGATAGAAATTTATCTTGATTTGGTTAAGGAAGCCAAGAGTGCATAAATCCCTGAATCTGTCATAAAAGAAGGATACTCTGCGTCCGATATGGTCTTTGTGCACTGTGCTCAAGAGCATGGAAATTTCCAAGAGAATATTCCCAGAGGCAGGTCTTGGGTCACCTAAGTGCATTACGTCTGACACATGGAAATTGTAAACGAAGGTATTTAGGTGTTGCCCGAATCATGCAGAAAGCTTGGAGATACTTGTCTCTGTTATGCAATGCCAAGTGTCAGACACACACGTTCACAAATTTATATGGAAAATGCTGAGCTCTGATATTACACATAGGCAAAACGCTAATGGAGGTCTCTTGCTGTTGGAAATTTCAGCTGTTAGGAGGGTCTAGGGCTCAAGATGTCGCATGGGGGAGGGGCCGTTTCCTTCAGCCGTTCTCCCTCTAATCCAGCACTAAGGAAGGGCTGTGCAATCCTCAAAGTCTAGGAAATGAATCACAGGTGTCTTCTACCTTTAGGAGAGCCTATGCTCACATTATCATAATGTTACAAAGGCCAACACAAAAGGGTGTGCAGACTCTCCACTCACTTTCAAATATAGAAAGCTGTGTTAAATATGCTCTTGGGGAACTCCCTGGCCGTCCAGTGGTTAGGGCTCCGTGCTCTCACTGCTGAGGGCCTGGGTTCGATTCCTGGTCAGGGAACTAAAATCCCACAAGTCACGTGGTGTGGCCAAAAAAGGAAAAAAAAAAAAATTCTCCTGGAGCTGGTCTTTCAACAGAGTCCCCCAACTCCAAGCTGGAAGTTGACCCAGCAGAGAATTCTGATACACACCCTTTCTTTGTCCCTTTCTTCCAATAGCTCGTCAAGTAGAGGAAACAGTAAATCAGAGTACAGAGCCATCTGGGATTGATCACACCAGCTTTTAAGAACCTTGCGTCTTAGTCCTATACTCAAAAATGCATGCTGGCCTTTATGCCAAGTATCAACAGTCATTATAAAGGCTAAATTCTCCGTTTTTACTTTCCCTTCAACGGATTATATTTGTAATATCATAATATAATATGATTTTTGTAAGTTAAGACTTTAAGAAATACACATAGTCAGAGAGTATAAATTAAAATGTGACAAAGTTCATGGGTCTAACCTCTTGATTTTTTGAGAAAGACAAACTAGATTCAGTAGAGATGAAGTGATTTTCCCCAGCAAGTTTGTGATAGATACAGCTCTATCAAGGATCTCATTTAAGCACAAAGACATAGTATAATGGACTCTTCCTGCCTTTGTGCTCCCAAATCCACTCACCCTTCTCTTGGTTTCCCAATTTTCCTTAGGGGAACACTACACCCCCCCAAAAAAAACCCAGACACATAGGTACTTTTTCAGTCCATGCCATTCCAGTGGAGCAAGTGATACAAGCATAAAACACTTAGCACACAGCATTTACTCTGATCACAATAATTGGTTCAGAAATCAGCAAATCTGCAATCAGAACAAGAGACAAAATGAGATTTTTGCTAGTGATGCTGACACAAAGACCTTTACTCTTCCCATAGAGTTGAAGTACAAGGATGTAAGAACGGGAGACACTATAGCTCTCCTAGAGCAACAAAAGGCCAACCTACACAAGATTGAAACCAACACACAGAGGAGAACAGAAAAAGAATATGTTTTCCTAATCCCTTTATCAAGCCATGCCTGAAGCCGGCCTGAGCCCTTGAGTTTTCAGATACATTGAGCCAATAAATTCCTTTTCTAACCTAGAAGTTGTCTTTGAACTTTGCATTCTTCTGCCTGAAACACCCTTCCTCCAGATAACTACATAGTTAACCTTTCCTTCAGATCTTTATTTAAATGTCACCTTCTCAATGAAACATTTCTTGATGATCATATTTAAAATTGCAACCCTCCTCTTCAACATGTCTATTCTCCTTCCCGCCCACCACCCACGTAGCACTTAACAGCATCTAACACTCTGTGGATTTTATTTACTTCCTTCATTGTCTGTTTTTCCACTAGAATGTTAGCTCAATGAAGGCACAGATCTTTGCTGTGTTCAATGCTTTATTCCCAAGCTCTGGAAGAACCCCTGGTACAGGATAGGCACGCAATAAAAATGGGTTGAATTAGTTAATTAATTTACCATATTTAACATATTGCCCATCAATGATTTTAATTTTAAGCATTTTGCTGATGGTCATGATGGGGATGGGAAATGACCACAATGGCAAACATGGACAAGTTACAAAAGTCTCAGAACCTGACAATGATTTCATTGTCTTTCTTTCTGATCTGTAGAATCTGACTCCCCACTGAGCAGGTTACCTGAAATCCCAAAGACCTCAGCTTTTTCTTCTAGAACACTGAAATTTGACTTCTCCCTCTTCTGGCCCTTATCTTTCAGGCGAGTCCTCTCTTTATCAAAGAAACAATTAAGAAACACACTAGGTGCTAACGTCATCAAAATTGAGGAATTTGCATCTCTGACACCCACAGAGATCAGAATAATACATTTTCTGATTCTCAGAAGAAGATCTCTTAGGAATTTTCTCACAAGAACAAGAAAGATAAATGAGTACATTTTCTGTGATTAACGCCCCCCCCCACACTACATTTCCAATGGCTAAGATGAGAAAAAACCCAGAATGCAGCCCTGCAAGATGCCATGAATATCTACCTCCTTGGCAGCTGCAGGGTAGAGTATAACTTTTCCTGTCCCATCCCGTGTTCTTTCCTCGGACTTCAAATTAACACCTAGGCCCCAGGAAATTCTCCAAACTCTCTGTGGCAATCTAAAACTGATTGTGTTACATCACTTTTTGATGGCTTTTTGAAATACACCCTTTCTTAGTCCAAAATGAAATAGTTGGCAAAAGCAGGCTGAAGGACAACTCATTTTGTTGTGAGTAGAATTAAGAGCAATAAACCTGCAACCTTGGTAAAACTCAAGCACCACCTTTCCTTTGTGAAAGCAGACTTAAATAGACAAAGACCAAAGTTTTCCATGAGTGTTTAGGTCCTCAGCTAGGGTGCAGTTGACAGGATAAACACAGATTAGTTAATCATTATTTCCTGCCATTTCCTGATTATCATTATCCACTAGAATTTGTTAACAAGATTATCAAGTGAGGTATGCCAAGTAAGAATGTAAGAAGACATCATTAACCCACCAGCACCAGGGCATGGGTTTCTACTAGTAGGGATGGATT
The DNA here is from genome assembly GCF_965194825.1 of Balaenoptera physalus. Classification (NCBI taxonomy): domain Eukaryota; kingdom Metazoa; phylum Chordata; class Mammalia; order Artiodactyla; family Balaenopteridae; genus Balaenoptera; species Balaenoptera physalus. The sequence continues at coordinate 28,698,775 of NC_138892.1, read as the reverse complement.
CCCACCGAACTTATCACATATTCCATCCCAGTCTCCTCATCAACATCCTCACACATCTGTGAGTTGACTGGCTAAGACTGAGGTATAAGCAGAGGACACTGGTTCAGACAGGCTTCTGACCCTACCTTCAACGTTATTAGAAGCATGATACATAATACTCGGAATATTTCAAATGGAGCCAACATTTCAACTTTTACAAACCTTGATTACTCACTACCATGAACAAAGGCTTGTGCTAGCGCTCAGCCTTAAACACAAAATTGACCGTTCTTCTAGCTTCCTAAGGGGGCATGTGGTATAGATCAGACAGATGACTACTCTCTAGAATTTAGTGTGTGCTCTTGTGTCAGGTATAAGGGGTGATTCAGTGGTAAGCAGAGTGTGCCAGATCTCTTCACTCACAGACTTTAAAGTAACGTGGGGGAGACAGTCCTTAATCAAATAATCTCATAAATATCAGGTACCTTTTAGTACCAGAGCTATGACAGTTTAATCTGACTAGTGTAAGAATGGGCTCTCTTCTCTTCTCCAGCATCCTATGTGTGGTTGAAGTTGCTCCTCGCCATGTCTTCTCACAAGACTTTCAGGATTAAGCGATTGCTGGCTGAGAAACAAAAGCAGAACTGTCCCATTCCCCAATGAATTCGAACGAAAACTGGTAATAAAATCAGGTACAACTCCAAGAGAAGAAACTGGAGAAGAACCAAGCTGGGTCTATAAGGAGCCTCGCATACGAAGTGGCACACATTTATGCTATGTCAAGGTCACTTGTCTTTTACCATATCACTCTGAGAACATCACTACTATATGAACAGTTGGATGTGTTTTCTTGCAAGATGATTTTTTCTCTTTCTGTTGGTGTTTCTTCTCCACTAGTACTTTGGTTTAGTAATAAATCCAGGGATTGGCACCAAAAAAAAAAAAAAAAAAAAAAGAATGGGAAACAGGGAAGGCTCCCTTGGAAGGGATCATGGAAGGCTTCCCCGTGAAGTGATTTTGGAGTGAGATCTGGAGAATGAGTGACAGTTAAACAACCAAGTGCAGCTGGCAGACAAACCAGGGAGGGCACGGCTGGCAAGGACTACAGTGGGAGAGGTCTTGGAGGGCAATTAACTGAAAAGAGCCTGTGTGGCTACAGCACAGAAAGATGGAACAAAGACCAGTTGCACAGATTGCGGGGTTTGTCCAGGAAATGACAGTACACTACTACCCAGGCTGGAGAAAAATGTGCATGGCAGGAGACAGAAAAAGCTGAAAATAATGATTGGGACTCTTCAATTTCTGGAAGAATATGCAAAGCAGGTTAGAGGGTTTGAACTGTATTTTATAGGCAACAAGAAATCATCATAGGCACATAAGGATGGGGGCCACACCTGTTTAAGGGTGATTGTTCTAGAAGCAATATTAAAATGGATTTTGGTGAGGTGAGAGAGAGGAGAGAAGGAAGGGGTAATGATTAGGGAGAAATTTGAATGGCCAAGCGAGAAGGAGCAATGTCTTGAACTAGGGCAGTGGGAACCATATGAACAGAACAGGTGTAGAGACAGTGTAAAGTAGAATCGACACGTTTTGTGGATATAAAGGGGGGTGGGGGGAGACAGAGAGAAGAGAAAAAGATCGAAATGACGGAAACAAGCTGAGCCTAAACATTATGAGGAGGACAACAATATCAGAATTTGGCAATAAGAGTCAGAGGCTCGGGGATGTCAGACTGGTTTCTGATGTGCCATAATGAATTCTGGGGCAGACAAATCGCTAATTCGGATAAGTTGGCATTTTTCAAAAGTTCTGTTTGGAAATAAAGGAACACAAGTCATTCAACCAACAATATTTTCTGGGTACCTACTATACACCAGGCATTATTTTATACACTGAATAGAATTAGAAATTAGACTTCATTTCTGCCTTCATGGAATATGACTTGTATATGAAAGGATGTTTGGCAAAAAAAACCCCCACAGAAACCCAAAGGTCACATGATGAACCTCCAAATAAACCATAAACCAGTGATATATAAGTGAGACAACAGTTCAAAGAATTGTCCATTATCTAGTATCAAATTTGCAAAGGATAGCACTGTGAAGGTTAAGGCTCTCCTCTTAGGAGAGACATGAGAATGCAAATTCAAATCACCAGCTATCATCAAAGGGGAGGTAGACCTTAAAATCTTGTGATTTTCATCCAAGAATTTAGAGGACACAGCAAAGGACAGGATAAATAATAACTTGTTCTTTGGAAAAGAGAAAGAAGACATAGGGAAATCCCACTAGCAAGGACACTTAAACATCTTGGCCCTTCATCAACACTCAGAGTATATATTGAATTTCAGGGAAAAAAATAAACCTTTGTCATTTTTACTTCCAAGTAGGTGCCAAAATGATCTCATATTGAAGATCCTAGGGCTCTTAGCCCTTATCATTATGGGAAATAAACAGATAATGGACAAAATATAATATGCTAACTAAAATTATCTTCAAAAGGAATGAAAAACAAAGGATCATTAAAGGCTCAAAACAAGAAAACAAGTCTGGGGAACTGTACTCAATATTTTGTAATAACCCATAAGGGAAAAGAATCTGAAAAAGAATAGATGTATATGGATAACTGAATCACTTTGCTGTACACCTGAAACTAACACACTGTAAATCAACTATACTTTAATTTTAAATATATATATATATACAAAGAAAAAGAAAATGTCTGAAGCTAAAAATAAAATATTTTTGATTAATTTAAAAGCTAAAAACCAAACATATATACACACACATATATCTACATATATATCTCTATATGCAGATGTAGAGATATATAAAGATTAGATAGATAGGTATAAATATATATAAAATTAAGCCAAGATATTAAAAAAAAATTTAAGTAGGAGATTAAAGCTAAAATATCTATATTATGCAGCTTGTCAATGAGTTATTAAAAATCTGGTCTATTTAACTATCTGATGCTAAAGTTCCTTAGTGAAGTAAGTCAGAAAGAGAAAAACAAATACCATATACACAATAAAGATATTTAAAAAAAAAAATACCGTATACTAACACATATATATGGAATCTAAAAAAAAAAAAATGGTTATGAAGAACCTAGGGGCAGGACAGGAATAAAGACACAGACGTAGAGAATGGACTTGAGGACACGGGGAGGGGGAAGGGTAAGCTGGGATGAAGTGAGAGAGTGGCATGGACATATATACACTACCAAACGTAAAATCGATAGCTAGTGGGAAGCAGCCGCATAGCACAGGGAGATCAGCTCGGTGCTTTGTGACCACCTAGAGGGGTGGGATAGGGAGGGTGGGAAGGAGAAGCAAGACGGAGGAGATATGGGGATATATGTATATGTATAGCTGATTCACTTTGTAATAAAGCAGAAACTAACACACCATTGTAAAGCAATTATACTCCAATAAAGATGTTAAAAAAAAAAAAGTTCCTTAGAAGAATAAATGTGAGAGAGCAGTAAGACATGTTGAAAAATAATTCTAATACGGGTGTAGAGGGAGCTTACTCACTAGTTACCAACACTACTTTAAATCTACAATAATTAAAAACAGTGCAGATTAGGCAAGAAGATTGATGAAATAAGAGTTCAGACATAGACCCAAGTATGGGAATTCAGTGAATGAAAAAGGTTCATTTCAAACCAGTTGGAAGGACTGATCAGTGCCTACATACATAGTGTCAAAATAGTAAGAAACTCATTTAGAAAAATAAAGTATGATCTCCGCAGAAAAGGAGCAACTTGATGCCATTGATTTGGCCCCAAGAACCTTTTCGCTCTGGTTTTATCAATACAAACAATTTTTAAAAATCATAATTTTACCAACACTGAATGAATTTTCCTTGGAAAATTTTCTGGAATCAAACTATTTTTATTTTTCCTTGATGAATTTGCTATATAGCATAATTAAAATATTTCTCTAATTATCACTGTTTCCATTTTTATCTTATCAAAAATTATTTTCATTGAGACCAAAAATTTATTTTTCATGTAAATCTTATAATGGCTTACAGAACATTGCTTTACCCTTATTAGATCTTACTAATTAAAACTTGCTTCCCTGGTGGCGCAGTGGTTAAGAATCTGCCTGCCAACGCAGGGGACACGGGTTCGATCCCTGGTCCGGGAAGATCCCACATGACGCGGAGCAACTAAGCCCGTGCGCCACAACTACTGAGCCTGGGCTCTAGAGAGCCCTCGAGCCACAACTACTGAGCCCGCATGCCACAACTACTGAAGCCCGCGGGCCTAGAGCCCGTGCTCCACAACAAGAGAAGCCACCGCAATGAGAAGCCTGCGCACCGCAACGAAGAGTAGCCCCCGCTCGCCACAGCTAGAGAAAGCTCGCGGGCAGCAACGAAGACCCGACGCAGCCAAAAATAAATTAATTAATTACTTAATTAAAAAAAAAAAACTCTTAGCTTTTCTCTATGGCCATTGCTTTTATCAAGTCCAATTTTTTCCAAGTCAAATACTGCAGATATAAATTTGTCAAGAAGATTTATTCTTCTGGAAGCAACTAGTTAGTAACTGATTTTACCATGTGCACTTGTAACTGTCAGCTTTAATTTGTGTTGATGACAAAATGGTGGGGGTCCAAACATCCTACATCAGATTCCCACCTCACAATTTATACACAAATAAATTCCAGATGGATTAGAAATCGTACAATAAGCACAAATAACAAAGGAAAACATAGCTGACTATATATATAATATAACCTTGGAGCAAAGAAAGCTTTTCCATGCATAACTCAAAAACCTGAAGCCATAAAGGAAGTTTGACTCCCTTTCCCATCCCAGATGAGCTATAAGACTAGCATTTTTCAAATGTTCCATGGAGGGTGATCTAGGGATCTAAGGGTCAGGGTTGCTTGCCATGGGAGGGGGTGGGAGTGAGGGGCTGATTAATAACAGATGTAGGTGGGGACAATGGATATTCAAAGGGTCTGTGGAAAATATATGTGGCATTGGAGTTTTAAAATTATTTTCAAATATTGTTTATCATTCTAAATGTAATATATTATCACAATTAAAAATTTAAAACAATCCATCAAGTTTAACATGAAGTAAAAGTATCCATTACCTCTCAACCTACTTACAGAGATACCTACTGTTGATAATTCAATGAGAATCATTCCAGGTCTTTTTTTCAGTTTGTTCAGGTTTTTACTTACTGTCCTTGGAAATGGGAAGTCCAGGTTTGTTTGTTTTTTAATGCAAGTACAACGTTCTCAGATACTCTCTATCTCTCTCACACATACGGTTTTTTGATAAAATCATAATATACAAAGTTGATCTATCTAGTTTCATGGGTTTAAATACTGTTTGTACACATCTGGGCACACTTCAAGAAGAGATGGAAGGAAGGAAGGACTTGAGACACTCATCAGTAAGCAGCGATTATTACCAAATTGTTACTTTAAAAATATTTTCCCTTTTTTTAAATCTTTTTTTCTCTTTGATATGAAAGGAATACATGTTCTCTTTAAGAAGCATAGAAAAGCACAAGAAAGAGTCACCCATAATCCACCATATAGAGCCAACCGCTGTATCTTTTCATGAAGAAGGACTCTGCATTTAATAGATCCCTGAACGGCTGTGGTCCACAATCTTGCGAAGCCAGAGTTCAAAAAGAAGGTCCCAGCACCGTAAGATAAAGTGGAGTAGGTAGGAAGTTACAGACCACACACTCAGCACCCCCTGACAAACAGGATGAGGAGGAAACAAAAACGTGGTCAGTGACTTTGTTTGAAGAAGAAGACACTATTCAAACCAAGAAAGGCAGAGCTCCGAGCAGAAACAGACACCAGTTATGGGATGGGCAGATCCATTTCTGTTGGCTCAGATAAGCTTCCAACCTTGAGCTGTGAACCCAAGGCTGTGGATTGGCAGAGGGCATCTGCAAAGTGAAAACGCCGCAATAAGAAGCTTTATCATCAGATTCCTCCCACCCCAACTTTTCCCCACAGAGTTCCACTTAAGCTGAACAGACACCCATGGGACATTTCAAGCCTGAAGTTTTTGTTTAAAGGTCATATAGGCGTTGACTGTGGAGAGACAGAGTGCAGAAAACAAACTTTAGCAAGAACTTCAAAAACTGGTTCCATTTTAAGCTAGGAAGGAAGGGAAGTGTCTCAAATGGTAACACGAACAACTTTTTCAGATAAAGGGGATGACAATACCGGGGTTGTGGAGAACTTCTCACCCAGCTAAACTTACCCTCAGACTTCAGAAAGGATCAGAAAGATGCATTGAGCACCCACTCTGTGGTTCTGCAAAAAGCTTAAGGTAGGGATCAAACATTTTCTGTAACGGGCCAGATAGTAAACATGTTAGGCTTTGCAGGCCATCCTACAGTCTCTGAAGCAACTACTCAGCCCAGCAGCAGTAGCGAAAAGCAGCCACAGATGTTATGTAAGTAAGCGGTGCGGCAGGGTGCCAATCAAACTTCACTTCTGGACCTTAACATTTGAATTTCACAGAATGATCTTGTGTCACCAAAGATTCTTCTTTTGATTTTTTCCAATCATTTAAAAATACAAAAACTCTTCTTAGCTTTGTTAGTTGTACAAAAACAGGTGGCCGGCTGGATCTGGTTCCTGGGCTGGCCCATCGTTTCCTGACCTTTGGTCTAAAAGGAGAGTTTCTGCCTGAGTTTATGTTCTAACAACATAGATAAGAGCAGACTGGAGAATCAGGAGGCTTTTTTGGGGGGGGGGGGCCATGCTGCGCAGCATGTGGGATCTTAGTTCCCTGACCAGGGATCGAACCCGCACCCCCGGCATTGGATGCATGGAATCTTAACCACTGGACCACCAGGGAAGTCCCAGGAAGCATTTTAAATGGAGAGGCTGCTTAGATGCAGGGAGTCCAGCTGGTGGAAGAAATTTTGGCGGCTGGCAAATCATTGGGGATTGGGGCAGGGTTGTGGGGCAAAGGGCACAGGAGGACCTCCCAAAGGGACTGGTACCCGAGGTGTATCTCCATGGAGCTGGCCTGTAGCATCAAGGGAGAGAGGGGTGAGAAAATGCCTTCCTATCCAATTATGCATGCTCTACTTTCCCAGTGAATCAGGCCAGCGAAAAGATTAGCGGCAGCAAAGTCAAATTTAATTCGAAAGACCTTTTTTTTTTCGCATAAAGATGAGGCCCTACTTTGTACAGAAACAAAAGCTAACAGTTCTCAGATCACCTCCACTTCAGTCCATATTTGTTTACCTGTTGCACCAGGCTCTTATGCAAATTCCAGCAGCCACTTCAAAATAAGCTTGAGCTTGGCCTCGATGGATTTCTCTCTCCTTTGCTGCAGGCACAGACCACTTCTACTGAAGAGAGAAAAATACCAGCCCTTCCACAGCCGCTGGCCCAGGAGTCCCGGGCCTGCCTGGCAACGAGTCTCTTTGCTCCCTCTCCAGCTCAGGCCTGCCATTACCTTGCCATTGAATAGTCTGGTAGAAGAGTTCAATGCAGGGTTTGCACTTTCCCAGCCATTAGCCAGCTGCCAATGCACTTCATTATCTTAGGAGTGTTTTGTACATCAAAGCATGCCCCCAAACAGTGTGATCAAGTGGAAGTAACAGTGCCTGGTCAACATTATAACTTGCAGCATCTTTTTTTTTTTCATGGATATAATGCCATCTGGCACCCAGGAACAGCCAAGGCCAGTGATGGAAGAAACCCTGCCGCCCTGTTTTGTTTACTGGTGTAACAGTTAATCCTGATAAAGACCAAGGCCTCAGAGCAACTGCCCTGTTGCTATCTTGCATATCTATTGTCTTACACAGGGCAAGCTGCCCTGAACCTGCAAAATCAGAGGTTGCACGTGACATTGCTTGGGGGGAAAATATCCAGGAGACCTGGGAAAGGGGGCATTATTTGTCTCTTTGTTTAATTGTTTAGCAAACAGACACACACAGACACACACACACACACACACACACACACACACACACACACACACACACACGCACGCGCGGACACGGACACAAGGAGAGGACAAGGATTTAAAGATCTTTAAAGATCTCTCCTTTCCAAGCTACAAGACTGTCTGGGAAAACATCAAGTACCTGGCCTTGAAATCCCCTAACTAGACTCTCTTTAAGAGCTTTAATATCTTCTACACCTACCCTGCTTTCAATAATTTGGAAAAATCCCTCCCTCTTTGGATTAGATCATAGAGCGCCAACCCTCTCCCAAATCAGAGACTCCTAAACTGATTTCTGGTAACAAACTTCTCCATGAGGCTTTCATTGCTCTCTTAAAATTAAGAAGAAAAACAATTTTCTTAAGTGACAGCTAACAGAGGTTCTGAATAAAACTCATCTGTAGCACACGCAAAATCCTGCCTTCTCAGAAGTTGCTTTTCAGTTGACAAATTAGGAAAGAAAAGACCATGAGTATCTCATTGCTTTTATTTTGACATCAATCTTCAAAGCATAGAAGAACAAGACACAAAATGGCCAACAATCTCCTTCTCTGCTGAAATGAGGACCAGTGGTCGGGTTTCTGGTACGTTTCTTTCCCCCACAGTCTCAAATGCAGCTGCTTCAGTGCTCTGCGGCTGTTTATAAACTCTTCAATGACTTTTCCACTCGTTACGCAAACCCCTCCCTCTTCCTATCTCCCCTTCTAACGTCCCCCTCCCTGCTTCCATCTCTGCAGGAGGGAAAGCCTGAAATTTCGAGTAGGACTTTTCCTTCTCTGGGTTAGGTTCACATTGAGGAATGATTTCGCAATCTCCACATGAGCAATTATGTAAGCCTTCCCAAAGCATGGAACATTTCTAGGGCAATTGTTGCCGAAACATAGTTGTAAGAATCTAGATGACTTTAAAAATAAGGAGATGTCACTCAATTTCAAACCTGTGGATTGAAATTTTCTCGAAAAATCCAACTTGATCTACCTTCTCCCACTGTGTTTCCCTTCACAGTCATAAACTGTAGTAGAATTATAACACACGTTAGGCACCAGGTTGCTATTTTAGGCTGGCATGAAAACGGCTCAGAGAAATGAAGCTCCTAGCAGCCAGCATTAAGAACAAAGTTCTCTGACCTTCAATATCTTCAATACAATGACTGTTTTCCTCACTTCTATTCTTACCCTAAGAATCAGTGGAAAAGAAACAAAATAAGCCAGAAAGGAGAGTAATTGAAACCTTTGGCAAAGTGAGAAAAAAGGAGTACACAATATCCACAGCATCCAAAACATAGTGGTCAGATATCACAATTTGAAATATTCATTTATAATATGTGTTTTATACTTCACATTTTATAAAATGCTGTGAATCTCTTGCTCTAGAAACAAACATTTGCAGGAAGAAATTTTCAAAATCATCTTTTATAGATGAAGAAACATTAAATCAGCCATCAAAGTAACTTAGTTAATGGCAGAGCTCAAATAGAATCCAGGACTTGTAACTATTAATGTACTGCTTTTGCCATGGCATGCATGCACTCATTCATTCATACATTCAACAAGCATCGGTTGACTGCCTACCATGTACCAGATATAATGGCATATACTGAGAATACATTGTATAAGAGTGAATAAGAAGAGATTCCTGCTCTCAAGGAACTCATAATCTAATAGTGGAGATAGGCATATAAATTAAGAATTGCAACAGAGAGTAGCAGATACTAAAATAGAGAGGGTGGTACAGTGGTGGCAAAAAGAAAAAATAGATAAGTTTTATCAGGAAAGGTCTTCATGATTCTGGTGACATTAATATTAAAATAGTGACCTGCTATTTTGTTGAAGAAGTCAAATAAGCTTTTGTTCTTGAATTATCCTAGAAAGAGAATCTATTACTTATGGCATGCCTTAAATTCCACTTTAGGTAAAACTTAATCTGTCTTGTGCTTCCTCTGATTATTCTGGATTTGTTGGTGCGTAATTTTAAAGAAGTGCATCTCCGTGGTTTTCCCATTTAGATTGTTCTAAAGTGACGTGCACTGCAGGATTTGGCCGACATGCTAAGCAGCTGAAATTTGGGAAGGAGTGGGCAAAAGGAGACTAGTTCAGATGAGAAAATTACACATAATTTCTTTCCTCCCATTTTGTAAAATTCTTAGACCCGCAGTCATTAGGGATTAAAAAGAACTTTAAGTGAATCCCTGCTTCTGCAAGGGTTTTTTTTTCCTTCTTCTTCTTCTTAAAATTTTTGAATCTAAGTTCAAAATTTAAATTTCTAAACTGATAATTCCATCATAATTTCCTTGCAGAATTAATTACAGTCTTAAGGGGATGTCCATTAATATCTTCCTAATAGTACTTTGAGAGTCTCAAATGTTCATTATTCTATTTTTTCCCACAACCAAGTAAATGTTCTAAGTGGAAAGTTAGTGACTACCTTGAGTTGGTACCTGAGAACCTGATTTTGTGCAAATGTAGTGAGTGGGGAGGAGAATGATATTATATTATAGCGCTTACTTTGAGTCTGGCTCGAAAGGCAAGACAAACTCTCCATCTGCTTGAAACCCAGCGTATCTTCCATAATCTCTAATTCAGCACCTACCAGTCTCAACCTAGGCAAAATCAGCAAGGTAGAATAATATTATTATATGATAGGATTGTCTTTATTTTTTTTTCTCTGAATGAGTTTTAAAAAGAAAAACAAAACTCAAACTGCAGTTAGGGATAATAATTTCCTAAAGATCTTCCCTTTCCCCATTTCTCTCTTCTCTTTCTCCCTCTGTCTCTGTCTCTCTCTTTGTCTATCTCCCTCTCCCCCTCCTTCCTCTTGGTTTTTGTCTGTGTCTCTCTCTAGCCTATAGCATAAAACTAAAGAAAAGATGAGCACATAAGGAAAATAAGAGGCAGATGAGGCCTACTGCGCATGTTAAGAAAATAACATAACCTACCATTACCATTGGTTTAGTGTTTTCACTGGCTTATGTTTTCTTATATACATAATAATAATATCTGCCTCAAAGTGAGTATTAAATATGCTAATGAAATTAATAGATTCTGCAATAGTTCCTGACACATAAAATGCTGTCAATCAATGTTAGATAGCATTATTATTACTCATGCTATTATTTTCATCACTGTTATTATAGTCATAATTTGTATAACCATATACGGAACAGTTCAGCAAGTACGAGGGCACATTTAATTGGTCATAGTATCACTTAGTTTAAGAAAGAGTAATTCTGTTTTTTATATATATATATATATATACACACACACACATACATATATATATATATATATATATACACACATAAAGAACCTGAAAAAGAATATATATATTCCCTTATAGGTTATTACAGAATATTGAGTCTAGTTCCCTGTGCCGTACAGTAGGTCCTTGTTGGTTATCTATTTTATATATATGTATAACTGAATCACTGTGCTGTACATCTGAAACTAACACAATATTGTAAATCAACTACACTTCAATTAAAAAAAACAAACAAATGAAAAATAAAAAAAAGTTGATCCAATGTAGTACTTTTTCACCTTGAAAGTCCAAACCCAAAGTCCTTTAGTTTTTCTTGTAATCAGTGTGAAAATAAAACAAATCCAAAGGAAAAAAAAAAGAAAGAAAGAATAATGAAAGAATAATTCTATGTCTAAGCCCTAAATTCCTATCAATGCTTGACTACTTAGGGAACATGCATACTGAATTTCTTCCATAAACTGAAAAGTACAACTATACCTTAAGTATAACTTTATTTGAAGGTTTGCTACAAAAGAGTGGCTTTAAAATAATCCTGAATAATTCTAAATTTCATGGAAAAGCAGTCACAACCCAACTCTGGCCTGCTGTTCCAGCCTTCACAAACGCCACTTCCCATTCTGTTCATCTGATGGTCCCCACACTATGGGGTCATTAGCTACTCCCCAGCATGGCCAGTACATCCAGTCTCCTCTATACACATGTACTTCTTTATGCCTAGAATCTCCTCTCCAGCCTTTCCTTCCAAATCCATTGGGAAGCCTTCCTCTTATGACCCAGCCAGAAAATATCCCTCTCCTCTGCTTCCAAAGTACATTCTTCATCCTACATCCTTCCTCTTATTAGCCATATCCCACTGCATGGGAATCCTTTATTCATGGAAATTCTTTTTTTTTTTTAAATTAATTAATTAATTAATTAATTATTTATGGCTGTGTTGGGTCTTCATTTCTGTGCAAGGGCCTTCTCCAGTTGTGGCAAGCGGGGGCCACTCTTCATCGCGGTGCACGGGCCTCTCACTATCGCGGCCTCTCTTGTTGCGGAGCGCAGGCTCCAGACACACAGGCTCAGTAATTGTGGCTCACGGGCCTAGTTGCTCCGTGGCATGTGGGATCTTCCCAGACCAGGGCTCGAACCCGTGTCCCCTGCATTGTCAGGCAGATTCTCAACCACTGCGCCACCAGGGAAGCCCCATGGAAATTCTTAACTCCCAGGTCTGTGAGCTCCTTCAGGGGTACAGCCTGTGCCTTACAGGAGAATATTCTCAGTGCCAACCAGAGGGCCCGCACATAGGAACGACTCCTTCACTGTTTGCCAGATTTCGGGAAATATATTTCAAGCAGGAAAGACCAGACATATTACTAAGCTCCTGGTTCAGAGTTGAGGATAGAGCAAGGCCAGAAAAAAATGCTGTTCAGTTGGTTTCCTTAGACTTACTGAATCAGCATTTAATTTAGATACCGAAACAATCTCCCATGTAAAAGGCGTAATTTTAATAAAAATAAAACATAACAGCCATTTGTTGAGCATTTACTATGCTCCAGCCATTGTTCTCATATTTCATGAATATTAACTCATTTAATTCTTAGAACAAGCCTAGTAGTTATATTCTCCCAATACTCCCATTTTATAGATTTAAAAAACAGCGGTTCAGAGAGGTTAAGAGTCTTTGCCCATGGTCATACAGCTAGGAAGAATTGGATGCAGAATGTGAGGGCAGAACTTGAACCCAGGCAAATTCTGCAGAGCCAGAGTTCTTAACCACCACCACTGTACTATTTGAGGGTGATTAAGGAGACTTTAACACTTACAGTAGGTAATAAATAGACTTATTCCAATAATCCAAAAGCTGTTAATGAGGTTGATAATGACAGGTTTAAATTTATTTTTCACTACCACTAACTGCAGATATACCAGCTTCTCACTGATTAAAGTCATGACCAAATCTATGACATATAATGTCCATTGAAAGAATTTGCAGGCCTTCCCTAATCTGATTCCATCTTTCCAAGCCTATGTTATCTCCCACTAGTTTCTAGCACACATGCTCCACATTCATCAGCCCATTTACCCCATTTTGCCCACTGTCTTCAGAAAGAGGTTGGCTCCTTCAAAAACATTGCTTACAGTGAATGCCTGGTCTCTCTCTCCTCTTCCCTGCCACAACTTTTTCTTCTTCATTTTTCATTAGTCTACTTTTAATAACATAGTGATAATAGCTTTCTTTTGGGTAATTTTTGCATGATATAACTTTTCCATCTTTTTGGTTTCAGTCTCTTCTGTATATTGTACGTGTCTGTCTAATTAAAAATAACACATAGTTGGTTGTTTTTATTTTTTAATCTAGTCTGACAATATGGGTCTTTTAATTGGAATATGTAGTCCATTTACATTTAATGTAATTATTGATATGATTGGGTTTTGCTATTTGCTTTTTATCTGTACTACTTACTGTTCTGTATTCTTTTTCTTTTCTTTTCTTTTGATTACTTTTTTATAATTCTATTTCCTCCTTCTATTAAATTGGTAGCTATACATAATCTTACTATTATTTGTTAAACTAGAGATTACAACCTGCATAGATGACATATTGTAGTCTAAGATAAATGAGTATATTTACTTCTTCCCAGACAATGCAAAAGCCTTAGAACACTTTAACTCCTTTTATCTTCTCTTAACACATGTTATTTGTGATACATTTAGCCCTACAAGATACTATTATTATAGCCTCACAACAACATTAAATATTTATCCTTTTCAAGGCTCTAAATCTGTCCTATATCTTTGAGTTTCCATCCAAAACAACTGTCTTCTTTCAGAATAGAACATGTTAGTACTTCCTCTTGTATGGGTCTGTGGGTGCCAAATTTCCCTCAGTGTTTATCAAAGGATGCCTTTATTTCATGCTCATTTTTGAAGGATGAGACTTCAGCTTATAGAAACTCTTTTGCAGGAGTTTTCCCATCATTTTACTTTTATTTTTATCTTTATTTTTATTTTTTTGGCTGCACCATGCAGCATGCAGGGTCTTAGTTCCCCAAACAGGGATCGAACCCATGCCCCCTGCAGTGGAAGCGCAGAGCCCTAACCACTGGGCCACCAGGGAATTCCCTCCTTTTGGGAGTCTTAACAAATAGGTTAGAACTTTTCACTAGTTCCCCTATGTTTCTTACATTGTTTTCTGTGTGTGGGTGTGTTAATCTTTTCATCTTTATGTGCTTCATTCTGTATATTTTTTTCATATTTATCTTTCAGTTCACTAATTTTCTCTTCTGTGTGTCTAGCTTCATGTTAAACCTCCACTGAATTCCTGATTTCAGTTATATTTGTTTTTCTGTTCTAGAATTTCCATTTTGTGCCTTTTTATAATTTACAGTTATCTGTTGAAATTATCAATCTCATGTTTTATTATCTCAGATATATTAATTATATTTACTTTAAAATCCATTGTATGAAAACTCCAATTTTAAGGTACCTGATGGGTTCCTTATACCAACTACTGCTTCTTTTGATTTTCCATTACACTGTCTTGATTCCTTGTATGTCTGGTTATTTTTGACTGAATGTCAGATATTGCATGTGATAAGTGGTAAGAGGTAATTTGAGACTAGGATGTTACCTTCCTTCAGAGATTTTGTTTGCTTATGACTGGTGGCTAGGGATACTAGCAATCCTGAATTATGCTAATTCAATCATTAAATGACAAAATCAGTCCCTTCTGGGGAAGATCTATTTCAGGACCTTCCTTATTCATGGAATGTAGTAGCTCTTTAGTTTGGAGCCCTAACCTAAAATCTGTGAGTTTACCAATGCTTCCCTCCTTGGCAGCATTGAACTTCTTTTCCTCCCCTAGACCTAAGTGTCTTTAAAGGCTCAGCTCACCTTATCAGCCTCCCACTTAACTTCCAAAATTGGCAGATGCCTCTAGGGAAAAGCAGTCCCAAATGCAAAGCTCAGTTCTCTTTTCTTTTCTTTTTTAATTTTTTCCTTCTTTTCTTTGACTTATTAGCTCACTGGTGATTTAAATGGTTTTTTTCTCTTAAAATTTTGTCCAGATTTTATAGTTTTCTTAGCTAGAAGGAAAGGATTGTTTGCTAATGTATTTGTTTTCACATACAAAAATTAAAAACTATATAGTCATATTTCTTGATTGCTTTCCCCATCATTCATAAAAAGACCTACTCTACTTCAATTTACAGTTAAATTCCATCTGGTACTGATTTTAGTATGAGCTGTGAGATAAGGATCTGGTTTATATTTTTTCTCAAATAACTAATTATTGTCTAATTATATATTGAATAATTCATATACTCTCTTGGATTTACACACACACTCCGTTAATGTGTTAATGTGCTAAGCCATCTTTATATTACTTTAGTCTTTTTCTGGATTTTTCTATTGTGTTTAACTATTTTTCTCTATTTGTTTTTGCACCAGCACTCCATTGCTTTTAATTACTGTAGCTTTATACTATGTCTATATATCTGGTGAGAAAAAGCTTTCTTCTTCTTCAAAGGCCCATTACACCTGGTTTGGGGTTTTTTTGTTTTGTTTTGTTTTGTTTTGTTTTTTAGAAATTTTCTGGATAGTATAGCATAATTCATTTCATCAGATGCACTTTTAAATCTTTCGTCTCAACTGCCAAACCTCCCTCCCCAAACACACACCCCAAAGACAGTATTTTAAAGAGGACAGACATCTTTACAAAATTAAGTTTTTCTAGCCAGAAACATCTTAAATCTCAAAGTTAATATGTTTTTATATAAATACTGCATGTTTCTTAATAAATATATTCCAATATATTTTATACTTAATATTTTCTTCAATTATATTTTCTAATTGGTTATTCTTTGTGACAGGAAAAATATTGATTTTTCCCTTATGAATATTAATATTCCAACAACAATCTTACTCATTATTTATAATTATTTCTGGTATGTTTTATCAGTTGATCCATTTGGCTTCTGAAGATATAGAATTATATTGTTATGCAATAGTGAGAATTGTGCTAACTTCTTTACAGTACTTACTTACTCTGTTCTCTTGAATAATAGCACATTAGTTTGGGTGGGAATTAATCTCAAATTTCAGCTTTAGGCTTGAGCCTTAATTCACCCAAACTAACCATTTATCATGATACCAATCTCCTCACCAAAGTGATTGGTTCAAGGATGAATAACACAGGCCCAGACTCAATGGGGCATGGCACACCATTGGTCATAGTGATTTTTTGTTTTAGGGTCTGACATGTGATTAAAGAGTTTTCAAGGTTTTCAGAAGAGGAGTTTTCTCATTCTCTGGACTGTGAGGTATAAACACATGGGACGCCTGGGACCTCTCTGGCCATTTTGCTCCCATGAGAGAAGCAGTCCAACACACAAAGGAGCACAGAGCTGAAAGAACTGAGAGAAATCAAGCAGCAAAACCGAAATAAGCCATGCTTGAAACGAAACCTATCCTGCAACTTTATAAGAGCAAATATATCTTCCTCTATTTTTTGAAACCAGTGCACATTATTTGCAACCCAAATTATCCTAACAGATATACCAGCCCAATGTGGTATTCAAGAAACATGCCTAAAACAGAATGATAAAGAAAGCTTGAAAATAAAGGCATGTGGAAAATTACACCAGGCAAATGTAGGCAAACAGAAAGCAGAAATGGCAGAATCAAGATAAGATAAGAAGAATTCAAGATCAAGGCCATTAAGCAAGGAAAAGAGGCATAATATGACATCTACAAGTACAATGAATGAATTCCTGCACACCAAAAACTACAGCAGCAAAATACATAAAGCAAAAAACTCTGACAAAGACAGGTATAACCATCATAAAAATCACAGCCATAGTGGGTATGACTTTGCATGAGAATTTGATGAATCAAGCAGATACAAATAAGCAAGGATATGGAGATATAAATAATACAAAAAAGACAATGTAAAACAAAAATAACATTTTCCCTCTCTTCTTCACCAAAGAAGAAATTAGAATATCGTGAACAATCTACCATTAGAAAGAGTCTGGGCCCAGTTCATTTTACTGCAGAGAGTTTAGGTTGCAAAATAACAAATTACAGTTCAGATAGTACTCCTTACTAATCTCAATTCTCACTGTACAATTAAGGAGCCGAATATATTCAGAAAATTTGAACAAATTCTTTGGTTTCTCAACTCTTGAGAACAGATATTTGGCTTTCTCATCCAAACCTTAGAAACCAAATATGATCAGCTATTGTGGTATTTTTCATCTCCTATGTGGAAAGACTCACTGTCATTAAAATGTTAATCCTTTCAAAAAGAATATAAAATTAATGCAACTACAATTAGAATTTCTAAAGGTTTTCTTTAAACCTTGTTGTATACATTAAATATTTTGTAATATAAAAATTTTAAGATATAATAGAAGAAATCTGAAAAAAGGAATGCCTGAATATGAATTTTGAAAATGCTCAGAGCTCCAGAAATAATTTAATAGAATTTACACTCTCATCTATAAAGTATGAGGAGGGCTGTTCTACCACATCTTCAAAAGCACAAAACAAAGAGCTATAAATAATAATACAATGAATAACCATCCTCCCACTACCTTACCTGAAAAAAAACAAAACAAAACATAACAATGCCATCAAAGCTCACTGGGTATACATTTCAGATTCCATTCCCGAATCCCTTGAAGTAGTCACTCTTTCAAATTAGGAGTTTATCATTCTCATCTATTGCTTTATATTCTCACAATGTGCTATACATATAGAAATGTTTATCTGTTTTTAAGCTTTAAATAAATGATAAAACCCTGCATGCATTCCTCTGCCATTGCTTTGTTTTGTTTTGGAAAACAGTATGTTCATAAGTTGTTGATGCATTATCTAGCTCCATCGTCTGGTGCTCAAATCATCCTTGTGTTGGGTCTTCACTTCTATGAGCTCCTGGTTAATTTCTTTCATTGCCTTCTATTTTTCCACTGCCTGCTGTGTGGTTCTTCTCTTGCTTACCCTCCATATCTCTGATCTTTTTTCAATGTTGACGCTTCTCTTCTCTGCTTCTAAAGCCATTTTCATTTCAAAACTGATCCTATTCTCTCCTTCAATTTCTTTAAGCATGCCAGGTCACCTTTCCATTCACCAGGACTGAAATCCCTTTGAGAGGATGGAGGAAATCTAGTCTATTGTTTTTAATTTCCTGAAGTAATTATTATTCTAACACGTATTATGTGCCACCTTTCTTTTACATGTCACATTGCTTTTTCATTTTTTTTAATGATTGTAAGGAAATCCCATTTTTCCTGCTACTTATTCAACTTTTATTGGGTACAATTTCATCTGGTCCTGATATTGCCCAATAACTTTGGAGAATTACCATCACATCCATTCAGTGTTTACCTGGTCCCCTTGAATTGTCCATTAGGACTCAGGCTGGAAATCTGAACATTTGAGAGAAGGTAATGTGTATTTTTTCAGTCATTCGGAAAACTTAGGAGGGAAGAGAAGGTAGTGAGTAACTAAAGCTCAGGTATGGTTCTATTGTCTGTAAGTACTTTTCCAACAAATGTCTTGATCCTCACCCCAGCCAATCCCATTAAGAAAAATACATCTTAAGTTCTTGTCATTCTCCCCTTTCTTTGTGAAAAGTTAACTCCACAGGAAACCAGGTTAGTGTGAGAGCTCTTGGCTTAAAGGCCTTCCATCAGTTCTTACTTATCTCTGTCTAGTCAACTTTCCTCAGTAGATGCTTGAGTCTCAGCTACTCCTCTCCCTTGTTCCCTTGATGCTCTTCTAGGTTGCCTCTTTTAAAGAGCAGGGTAAAGAACACTGTCCCTGGTCACTAGGTCTCTCTTCCCCTCCAGTTCCCCTCCTCCCCTGTGGCATGGAACTATATTCAGAGTAGGGATCTATTCCTCCTGTTCTCATCTTTCTGAAATTGTGAGGCCTTAAAAAACCCTTATAACTTATTTCCCTAGAACTGCACCATCTGAAATGGGGCTACATCTTTGTCGACTCTGCGTCTTGGCTGAAACTGTCTTTAATTGGCTGATCTTCAGTCTGTGGTGTGAGGCTGTGGCCATTCCATAGTTGATAAAGCATTGATACAACCAAGAAGTTTTCATGGGGAATAAGGGAACTGTATGCTCTAATGTGCTTGGGACTCACTCAGGGGTCTTGTTAAAATTGCAAGGCGGGACCTGAGAATAGGTATTCCTAATGAGCTCCCAGATGATGCTGATGCCGCTCGCTGCAAAGTGGTTACACTTTGATTAGAAAAGCTGCGTAGTAGGTTCTCAGGAGAAAAGAACTAATAGGAATATATATATATATATATATAGAAAGAGATTTGTTATGAGCAATTGGCTCACGCCAATTATGGAAGTTGAGAAGTCCCACATCTGCTGTCTGAAAGCTGGAGATTCAAGAAAGCGTATGGTGTGGTTCAAAAGCTTGAGCGTTCTCAAGAGCAGGAGAAGACTGATGTCTCAGCTCAGTCAGCAGGACAAGGACCCAAGCTTCCTCAGCCTTTCTGTTCAGTTCCTGGTCCTCAACGGCCTGGATGACGCCCACCCACACTGCAGAGCGCCATCTGCTTTATGCTGCCCACCTGTTCATGCTCGTCTCTTCCAGAATCACCCTCATGGACACACCTGGAAATCATGTTTAATCAGATATCTGGGCATCCCGTGGCCCAGTCAAGGTGACACATAAAATAGACCGTTGCAGGTTGACATCATACAGCATACAAAGCAAGAAGGTGCTATATGGCTGGCCAAAAAATGTAAATAATAGCTAATATTTATGAAAATGTGACTACATCCTTCCTAACCACAGTGCTAAATGCTCTCCATGGATTATCTCATTTAATTCTCACAATAACCCTGTGAGGTAGGTACTGTATTATTTCCATTTTATAGAAAAGGAAATTGAGGCATAGACTGATTGGGTAACTAGTTTGAGATTAAACATCTGCTAAGTGGCAGGATTGAGCAATTTGACTTTAAAGCCTCAACTTGAAACACCATCTCCTGGTGCAATCCTGAGGCCGTTTCTTATACTGCTATTCTATAGAAAGCAAGGGTCCCACCATGCATTTATAACAACTAGGTGTTTTGCTTAATGAAACTGAAGGGATGCCGGGGAAGATGACCTGAGATGGTGACCTCTGGAAGGTCATCAGCCTGGTGACCAAACAGTATTGGTGCTTCCTACAGGGTCCAGGTTGAGAAGCAAATGGAGCTTTACTGAGGAAAGAAAAGTGATAAATACCAATAAGAACAGTGAGAGGAAAAAACTAAGAGAAATCAGTAAGGAAAGAAAAAGCAGAACTTGGCATCCTTACACGTCAATTCAGAGAAGGGAGAACTACTGCCTAGCAGAATCTTGAAATAAAATTTCCTTAGAAAGCCCCAGAAAAGTTGTGTGTCTGTTACAAGTTCAAAGGGTAAGGGGAACTTACATATGCTTTTCTCTTATTTCTGTGGGTAAAGTACTACTCCTTCAAGATTCAGACCCCAGTGAAGCTTTCCAACCAACCCCCAGCCTCCACCACGGTTAGGGTTTCTTCTTCGATGTTCCAAAGGTCTTTGGGTGTAACTCAGGGTGCACAATGTACTCTCATTCATTCGTTTATTTACATTTCTCCCTCGCTAGACTGTGATTTTTTTTTTAGGACAAGGTCTTAGTTTATACACATACCTTGAGCTCTAGGTACACTGGAATACTCTGTTCACTGAACTTAAGCCTTCAGTCTTGATATCCTTCCCTTTTCACTATTGACCCATCAGTCTCCTTTAAATGCCCCTTTTCTTATGAAGCCTTCCCTAAATTAAGCATTTCACTCCGTACCTTTATCATGACACAAAATATTGTCTTACTATTAGATTTTGTCAGTCCCTTTTCTGCATTAGATTATAAACTGCCAGGGGTGATGACTGTGTCGTCATGACCTCTGAATTCTCATTAGAGCTGAGCCGAATCCTGCACATTGGCTGATGCTCATAAAATCAGATATTGAACACATATTTAAGAAGAAAGGAAAGGAAAAGAGGTTTAGATACAACGAATGTGCCTGGACTGGCTAAAGTGGACTCAAACAGCTTGAAACAAAGACCTTCCAGACCCTTTCATATATAGAAACTTCCCAGATCCTAACTTCTTCTGCTACTGAACACGTCACTCAAGAATGAGCCATTTTCTCCTCAGTCTTTGGTAAATTGTCATGCAGGTGTTTTTAGTACAGAAGAAGGAAGACACCAGGAGCTAGGTTTACCTTTGAACAAAATCAAAATTAAAAACAATCACTGAATGAAAAAAAAAAATTAAGAAACAAAGGACTCAGAAATTTAAAAAGACATTTAAGAAACAAAAAGAAATTAAATCTTATTTTGTTTGAGGGGAAGATCAGACTTTGCCTGCTGTGGTTCCATACCTGGGGACTGAATAAATGCAGCCCTGATCACAGGGATGGTGGGGAGGGGGGGTGGTTACTGATTTACTCT
Source organism: Balaenoptera physalus (assembly GCF_965194825.1). Classification (NCBI taxonomy): domain Eukaryota; kingdom Metazoa; phylum Chordata; class Mammalia; order Artiodactyla; family Balaenopteridae; genus Balaenoptera; species Balaenoptera physalus. Next base: position 28,677,105 of record NC_138892.1, on the reverse strand, counting down.
CAAGTGGATTCCATGGGCTGTGAGTGCCCTTAGAGAAAGCCAAGAAAAATGTGGTTACTTGCGCTCTTCCGTTACAGGATAAGGAGAGAGCTTTTGTGATTTCCTTCTTTTCCCCTAACACCAATTGTGAGTGCTTTAATGTTCTACACATTCTGTATTTGTCTTGAGACAATATGACCTGAGGAGGTGGGGGAGCTGTGTGCCATTCAGAACTCAGAAAGCCATGACAATTAAATAGGGAAAATGTGGATTATATAAAAAAATTCATAGCAATTGTGCTCAAGACAAATTTATTTCTTCAGCCTCTAAAATAGCTGTCAGCAAGCTGACTTGTGGCTGAGTTTACAAAGTAAAACATTATGAAAACTTTAAGTTCTCATTGCTGTTTGTGCCTCCTTTGCACTTACTATGATTTACTTCACTCATTTACATTTTTTTTTTGATGAAGACAACAACACAGAAACTCAGATCTTAGAATCTGAGAATCCAAAGTCTAAACAACAAAACACAACAAAAAACAGAACCAAAAATACTTCTAACAACTTAAAATATTTCATGGAGTGCATCCTCAGAAAGCAGTCTCCACTCAGCAAGAGTTTGGGAAACTGGCTTCAACAGGCAAAATGAATCCACAACTTCCTGCCAGTTTTTTCTTTTGTTTTGTTTTTACTAAACATCAGTATTTCTTACAATAGAAGGATACTTTGATTACCTTATCACCATGGGACAAAAAGTGTTTACTTTTTTATTTCAATCAGTCAAGCTCTTCTAGCTTAGCCCTCTTTATTCTTCCTCATACTCAAGCTCCTAAGTTTATATGCGGGAAAAAAAATTTTAACTACCTCAGGCAACAGGCCATACCATGGAGGAAACACCAAACAAAATAGTACTCTCTCCTGCAAACCAGCTTATATTTATAGCCAAAGTTTTACATTGTGTGTGTTCATTTTCCATTTCCCCCACTAAGTTGTCCCTGTTGAGAAGTTCTTAGCACCTGGCTCCGGAGAAAACGTCCTGAGAGCTTTCCTGAATTACTGTTTCACATTTAGCATCTTTTGACCATTAATCACCGCTGTCAGAGACAGGCTCTGCAGCAGCATCAGTAACCAGCTCTCTGGTTCCCTGTGATCAAGGAGAAAGGGCATTTAGGTGTTAGAGAGAGAGAGAGAGAGAGAGAGAGAGAGATGAGTGGGGGGCAGGGGCGGGAGAAAATGCTATTTTTCCTCATAAAAATGTGGAGTTAGAGGGCATTGAGAAACCACCCCAAAAGAAAATCGGAAGCAAATTCAACAATCAAGATAAATATAAACAACAGAAATAAAATAAGCTGATGTGTAACCTGCAGGGTCTTAGGTACTTCCTAACACAAAGTTTTATAGCTACTCCTGGAGCTAGACACAGCCTCCCGCTGTCATTCAAGAGCACAGTGCAATGGTGAAAGCAGCCAACACTGAGTGATTACACCATGCTGGCTCCCATTAACCCCCTCACAGCTATTAGCTATGCCCCAATACCCTCCGAGGTGGATAACCTTATCCCACGCCTAAGGGCCACTTGTGTTTCTGCAATTCAGCATTTTTCAGATTTGGGGAGTGCATATGGAGCATGGTATGAACCCCTTCCTTGGGGCCTGGAACTCAACCATGTGAACATTCCTATAGCACAATGTGTGAACAGATACAGAAGGAAGAAGACTGCTTCTTCACGCCAGGTGAGGTTTTACTGCCAAAAGTGTTTTTGCCAAACCTAGATAGGAAAAAAAGCCAAAACCTGCTTTCAGATGTTGAATTTTGGAGTTGAAGGTTGGATATATTCTCAACTCCATTTTCCAGGCCAAGAACCCAACCCGGACTCGGCGAGGATTAAGTGCCTTGCCTCTTGGCACCGGCAACAGTGCTTCGGCTGGATTCAAGCAGCCGGATTCAAATCTCAGATTCCAGAGCCTGTGCCTAAAGCACCCTGCCGCCACCCTGACCCTCAGGCTTTCTTGGGGTGTCTAAGTAAAGGCAGGTGTCTTTCTGCTAATCCTGAAGACTCAAACTGTCCTTCCCTGTCCCTCATTACTTGTCTTTCTCTGCAACCTCATCCAAAAAATGACTGTAAATAGAAGAAAAAAAGGGAAAACATTGTTTTTCCTTCAGCGATAGCAGAAAGAGGCAGTATCAGCCTTGATCTCTTTGTTCCGTTAGGAATTTGAGGTTTGCTCCTGAGAGACAAAACTGACAAGGAAAGGAAGGGAAAGTGGGGAGAGGAGGGAGGAGGAGGAGAGAGGAAGGGAGGGAGAGAGAGGAGATGATGGGGGTGGGGAGGGGAAAGGAGAAAGGACCTGGAGCCTGGGATCCAGAAAGAACCAAAGCATTACAAAAATCCAAGTAATTCGAGATGTCTAGGCTGCTGCAGCGCCAGTCTCCTCCATCTTCTCGGCTCGTTTGCTAAAGCCACCTGCACAAAGCGATGTTCTACTTCTATGAGTGAAGATGCCGGATGAGTTCCACATCTGGGTAGCACAGCCCACGCAGCTGGGGGATCAAGGACAGAGTTCAGAGAAGAGGGTGTGCTACCTAGGGATGAGCGAAAACTTGAGAATGACATTGGACTTTATCAGGCTGGAAGAGTGGGGGCCTGATCCCTCCAGCTCTTGAGCAGCCGGGTGACCCTGGCTGGCATCGGGGTTACAGTAGGTGCCATGGTGTGTGGAGGGTTAACTTTTTATGTGCAGAGATACAGTATCTTCAGCAGTGTTACTCTTCCCTCCTACATTCTAATGTTCTAATATGCTTTCTCCCAGGAGAGAATGGAGTGTACCCAAAATTACACATGACCCTGAAATGACCACAGGAACTTGTGGTTTGTGATTGTTTTTTGCTGAGCCTATCAAAGCAGGAAAAGGGCTGAGACCCTTTGTTGGCAGTTTTTTGAGTTTTTTTTGTTTTTTGTTTTTTTCGTTTGTTTGTTTTGGCTGCATTGGGTCTTGGTTGCTGCACGTGGGCTTTCTCTAGTTGCGGCAAGCGGGGGCTACTCTTCTTTGTGGTGCATGAGCTTCTCATTGTGGTGGCTTCTCTTGTTGCAGAGCACGGGCTCTAGGTGCGCAGGCTTCAGTAGTTGCAGCACGCAGGCCCTAGAGTGCGTGGGCTTCAGTAGTTGTGGCGCGCAGGCTCAGTAGTTGTGGCACATGGGCTTAGTTGCTCCGCGGCATGTGGGATCTTCCCAGACCAGGGATGGAACCCGTGTCCCCTGCATTGGCAGGCAGATTCTTAACCACTGCACCACCAGGGAAGTCCTTGTTGGCATTTTAAATTTGAAATCCTAATGGCTAAACTTGAGCTTGGTGGCCAAGCTAATGCCAGAAAAAACCAAGCCCACAGAATCAGAGCCTTGCATGGGCACAGCAGCCTCAGTATCTATCTTCTGTCCTTGGAATCAGGGCAACCCCACCTTATAATCAATGCCCCCTTAGCATTACCATCCTGGGTGCTAAGTTCATAGATGGGCATTTAATCCAGGTCTAAGTATAAAGGGGGAATTCTAACTTCACCCCTTCTTTCTGTAATGGAAGGCTCCTTTTGCTACTTTGTCCTTTTTAATGCTGTAGCTTTTGGTACTTCACCACCAGTGTGTAGCTAGGACCTTGTCGGTCTGCCAAGTTGTACACTGCTTTTTCCAGCATGAAGAACTTGACTCTAATGAAGAGAGACCCTGCACATAGTAGGCGCTCCCTAAAGGTTGGTGATTTGAAAAGCTTATGAAAATTCTACCCTCCTGGTTTCATACATTTTCTTTGTCAGGTACTTTAGTCTCAGTCAAAATGGACAAGGTTTTAAATGTTATGGACCCAGGGACATAGTTTTCTGGTGTGACAACAGACTGTGGTAAAAGAAATATTCTTCTTTCTCTGTTACTTTCTTTTTTCAAAATCAGTGGCCAGGCATCAGAATAAACCCTATTTTTTTTTTTTTAATTAAAGCTTATCAGCACATTTCCTTCCCTGCACTGATTTAAGAAGAGCATACACAGGCATACACATGTGACACTCAAAGGCTGCAGAAGTTTTCCTTTTGTGCCATTTCTTGAATTTTACCCTCTCCTCTTCCCAATGCTAACCCTCTACTCACCCCAGCCCTCCAGCAAACATATGTAACACACCCAACCACACAAACATGCTGGGTTTTATTCTCTTGATATAAATTTCTGGTGAAATGAACATTTTCACAGAAAAAATATACTCTACTAGGCCAGAGAGTTATACTCAAGATGCTGAAATGTATTTTTATTCTAATAACACCCTAAAGCCTTTTAACTATGCAATAGTCAACTAAAGAGCCCCATTTCAATTAGCTTTACCAGAACTTTAATTATTGCCTAACACACAGTGTTACACCAAAAAAAATTAAAAATAAGTTTGTCCAACCACACATTTAGATGTTTTTACTTTATTCTACACAGTAGAGTGTTTTTCTGTCTAAGATGACAAGATCAGTGTGAGTAGGTGGAAGGAAGAAAAACAAAGGGGACACTCATTAAGAAATGAAGGCAGGGGTTTCTTGTGGCACAGTGGTTAAGAATCCGCCTGCCAATGCAGGGGACATGGGTTCGAGCCCTGGTCCGGGAAGATCCCACATGCCGTCGAGCAACGAAGCCCGTGCGCCACAACTACCAAGCCTGAGCTCTACAGCTCGCGAGCCACAACTACTGAGCTCGTGAGCCACAACTACTGAAGCCTGCGTGCCTAGAACCCGTGCTCCGCAACAAGAGAAGCCACTGCAGTGAGAAGCCTGCGCACCGCAACCAAGAGTAGCCCCTGCTCACTGCAACTAGAGAAAGCCTGCGCGCAGCAACGAAGACCCAACGCAGCCAAAAAGAAAAAAAAAGTGTTATTTTCCCTTTTTAAATTCATTCTCTTCCCCTTTCCCCACAATCCCATCCCACCATCTTTAGTCAAATTGCCAGAATTATCTGGTTAGTATTTATCTGGACTCAACCTTGAAATGCCTAAAGTACTCATCCAATTTTTATACAGCAAAAAGAAGGCCACCTAGACTGGATGGATACAGCAAGTTTCAAACTCTTTGAAAGGAGATATTACTTCTTGGGCTGCAGCATGGATGGGATAGAATTCATGGTGAAACATATTTGAGAAAGTACGTTTCATTCATCTTTGATAAGGCAAGTGGAACCATAGAAATATTCATTTTTATATCCTAACACCAGGGGCTTCCTGTAACTCAAGAATAGACCAAATTACCTGCCAGAATTTAAAGAGCAAGTATTCCATGATTTTTGAGTGACTGTATGATGAAGGTAATGTTACCCTTGCTTTTATCTTGTCTCATATAGGAAAGGCCTGGGGCTCTAAATGATAACAAGTCTCTGTACTGTAATCTCAGATTCTGTAAGAAATAGACATTTTGGATAACTGAATTTTCCAGTTATCTAAATGTCAGCAAGAAAACCCTTTTTGTTTTCAGGGCTTGTCTGTTAGCTTGCCTAGCTAAACAGCCTAACAAAATATTGAGCACCTTGCTGTATCATACTGAACATCAGTTCTCATTTCATATTTATTGTATATATAGAGTTTAAAGGAATCAGATTCTTTTTTGTAAAAAGTTCAAGGCAGTCTATCAGCCTGTTTATTATGATTTGCAATTCTCTCTAAGATGGAGAGGAGAAAAAAAAAATCCAGCTGGGTTTTCCAGTAATCAAAGTTGTGCTAATTCGTGGGGCATACACTAACCAGAAAACTAAGTAAGAAGTGGTCAGGAAAAAACTGCCATAAACCAGGTTGGTTGACATTGTAACAGTGTTCAAGAATGCCAAATTACAATTATGTATTTGGGGAGAAATGAGCCTAGAAGGATTTTGGAATTCACTCAGTTATTTGAATGGAATGTTCTTTTCCCAGATATCTCCTAGGCTGTTTCTCTGGTCTCCAAGTTTCTGCTCATATGTCACCTTATCAGTGATACCTTCCCTATTTTACTTGAAATAGCAACCTGGGGACTTCCCTGGTGGCGCAGTGGTTAAGAATCTGCCTGCCAATGCAGAGGACACGGATTCGAGCCCTGGTCTGGGAAGATCCCACATGCCGCGGAGCAACAAAGCCCATGCGCCACAACTACCAAGCCTGCGCTCTAGAGCCCGGGAGCCACAACTACTGAGCCTGTGCGCCTAGAGCCCGTGTTCCACAACAAGAGAAGCCACCACAATGAAAAGCACGTACACCACAACGAAGAGTAGCCCCCGCTCACCACAACTAGAGAAAGCTCGCGCTGAGCAACGAAGACCCAACACAGCCAAAAACAAATAAATAAATTAAAAAAAAAATAGCAACAGTACCCTCTTCCCTGTATTACACCCTTTTCTGCTGGGTCCCCGCAATGCTGCAAGGCTGAGGCAATTTTCACAGCACCAACACAGCAGCCCTGACCCTCAGCACAAGTGCCAATTGAGATAGCATACATTTTACTGGCCTGTTTACCTCCCACTCTAAGGATATGATTTTCGTTCGGTTCACTGCTATAACTCCAAGTGCTTAGAACAATGCTGGGCACATAGTAGGTGCTCAGTAAATATTTATGAATAAGCAGCTTAACTAATTGTAGCATCTTCTAAAGCTCTGGCCTAAGAGTTCCTGTCTTTAAGACCTTCTGTCTAATGGGAAAATCAGACATGAATACAAACAATCACAATACTATGGGATCAGAGAGCAGGGCACAGGGACATGATATTGGTTAGGAACTGGTGCTTGACCTCAAACAAACCTGGATTCCAGCCTCAAACTGTCCCTTGGGCAAGTTTTATAACATCGCTATACCACAATCTCTTTGAATCAGAGATGACTATAGTTAACAATTCGTCTACTTACAGGCCTGTGATGAGGAGTCACTGAAGGGATGCAGATAGGTGCTTAGCACAGTCCTGGCACTCACAAAGTCTACAGGAAGTGCCTGCAGCATCAGGTCTGATTTTTACAGAAGCAGAGAAGCAGAGCGGGGAGTCTAAAGCTGTCTGGTGCTACTGGAAGACTTGCCAGTAAGAGGACTGAGGTAGGAAGGAAGGAAAAATCATCCTCAACACACATACAATGAAATGTCATATTAAATTTTCCTGTGCTTAATGCATGAAACTTTTTTAAAATGGGGAATGAATCTGCTAGTAATATAAATATGTGATCAGAGAAGGGGCTTCTCCAACTGGAAATGGGTTACTGAGAAGCTTCTCCACTAACCAAATATGGCTTTAACCTTCTATACATTTTGACTCATTCTTTCTAAAACGGAGTTTAGGGGGGGAAAAAAGTCTAACTAGTAGTGAAATATTAGGTAGTATTGCCCTGAGAAAGAAATGTCTAAGCCACTCGTCACCATCACCATCATGACCCACCACTGCTTTGGCAACAGATACTTTGCTAAGAAAAATGCTTTGTCCTCCTCAGGGGAAAAAAAAAAAGTTAATTCAAGATCTGATTCCAGATCAGGTTCCAAATTAGAACATTAAATCTACAGGGAAAAAAAGGAGTAAACCCCTTTTTCAATCACTGATGAATTATCTTCTTTCCCTATCCCTCAGTAGATTCCAAACTCATTAACAGTCACTTTAGAACAAGTCTTCCCATCTCTGCATTCAAGAATCTTTAAAGACAGTGACATACAGCTCTTGAGTTCAATCAATTTCACAACTAATTGTGCTGTAACTTAGGTCAATATTCTAACTGCTCCTTGGCAACTGGAGTTGAGAATTTTGAGATGGAAGGAAGTACTCAAGGTTAGGACTCAGCTCTACATACAGGTTTAAGATTTGCTTGTCTCCTCTCCGTATCTGCAACGTCTACTATAGACTGACGTCATCGGGCTAAAAGAAAAAGGTGGGGACTTCCCTGGTGGCGCAGTGGTTAAGAATCCACCTGCCAATGCAGGGGACATGGGTTCGAGCCCTGGTCCAGGAAGATTCCACATGCCACGGAGCAACTAAGCCCGTGCGCCACAACTACTGAGACTGCGTGCCACAAATACTGCAGCCCGCGCTCTAGAGCCCGCGAGCCACAACTACTGAGCCCACGTGCCACAATTACTGAAGCCCGCATGCCTAGAGCCCGTGCTCTGCAACAAGAGAAGCCACCGCAATGAGAAGCCCGCACACCGCAACAAAGTGTAGTCCCCGCTCGCCGCAACTACCGAAAGCCCGCACACAGCAACGAGGACACAACACGGCCAAAAATAAATAAATAAATTAATTAATTAAAAAAAAAGAAAGAAAGAAAAAGGTGGGGGCTAGGGAAGAATATTATGTAAATTTGGCATTATCACAATCTTTTTCAGTTGCTCAAGATTCTAAAGTTTCGGCCTAATAATAAACACCAGGCAATCCTTAGTAAGTTTGTGAGTCAGTGATAGGGATATGACTCAAATTTTACTACTCACTTTAAAAGACTAAAATGCCATAGCAAATTGGGCAGGGATGTACTATATTAGTAACCACTAAATCATAACTAGTTGAAAGGCAACGGTTTCTTCTGGCGACAATTTGCTTCATGTTTAAAGTAACCAGTACCGCATGTTTAGGAAGCAAAAATAAAGTTATAAAAGGAGAGAGAAAACAACTCATTTTGAATTTGAGGCCTGGCTCCACAACCATATTTCTTAATCAAATTTTAAGTGCCTCAAAAGGGAGTTTTCTGGGGTAGAAGAGATGTCCTATCTCTTGATCAGAGTGTGGATTACATGGGTGTGCAAAATTCACTGAACTCTACGCATTGAACTGTATAAAGTTCCTACATCAATTTAAAGTGAAAAATTCAAGTGGCTCACACCTTGAAAGTTATGTACAGGAGTTACTTACACTCAAAATGTAAACCCAGAATGAAACTTTTTAAAAAATTCTATTTAAATAAACACTCATTGCAAAATGACAAGTGCTGGACTTCCCTGGTGGCGCAGTGGTTAAGAATCCGCCTGCCAATGGAGGGGACACGGGTTCGAGCCCTGGTCCGGGAAGATCCCACATGCCGCGGAGCAACTAAGCCCGTGCGCCACTACTACTGAGCTTGTGCTCTAGAGCCCGCAAGACACAACTACTGAAGCCCGCACGCCACAACTACTGAAGCCCGCGCTCCTAGAGCCCATGCTCCACAACAAGAGAAGCCACCACAATGAAAAGCTCGTGCACCACAATGAAGAGTAGCCCCCGCTCGCAGCAACTAGAGAAAGCCCGCGCACAGCAACGAAGACCCAACACAGCCAAGAATAAATAAAATTAAAAAAAAAAAAAGACAAGTGCTATAACAAAAATATGTGCAAAACACTCAAGATATGTTTGAATTGTGCTGTTTCATACACCATGGAAGTACCTCTAATCCAATAGCTCACACTAAAACCCAACTTGCCAGGCTAAACCTTTAAAATCATGAAAGTCATTTATGTCTGTACCAAAACAAATCATTACAACCTAGCTGTTCTGAAAAACACTCTTTTGAGTTCTATTTGGGTTCCTTTTGGACTGGATAAGGTGTTCTAACTCCCTGACATGTTCACTAGGAAGCAGAGGTACTGCTGGTTGTCCAGCCCTTATTCAAAGAGATGATATCAACATGGCCCATAAAAGTGAAGTGACTGCATGTTCTGACCAAAGCTCGTAGTCTGGGTTTAATTATTAATAGCACCCTGTTTTACTCTCAAGAGTCACACTCTGGCTGATAAACTTATCCATCAAATTACATGGTCACTCTACCTAAAAAACCCCTCATCTCTTAATTCCTCTCCACTCCAGACACACCAGTCTTCCTTCAATTCCTCCTATTCACCGCACACACTTCACTCTTCCCTGCCTTCTTCATTTAAACCCCTACCCATCCTTCAGATCTCAGCTCAAGTATTCCTTCCTCTGGGAAGCCTTTCTGTGGTAGTCACATCTCTCAGGACACCACTCCACCACATTCCTTTCCTATGTCTCAGGTCCAAGTTTTGCATTTGTTGGGTAATTTTCTCTCTGCTATTAGGCTCTAAGCCCCTTGAAGGCAGAGACAGTGACTACCTTTGTATCCTCCATGCTTATAGCACAGTACTTGACACATAGAGGACTCAGTAAGTATTTGTTCTATAAATGTAACAGATACAGGACAAAACACTGATCATATTTTAACCATTAGAAAGGATCCCAGGGAATCCCCTGGCGGTCCAGTGGTTAAGACTCGATGCTTTCATTGTGGTGGCCCGGGTTCAATCCCTGGTCAGGGGAACTAAGATCCCGCAAGTCGGATGGCCAAAAAAAAAAAGAAAGGATCCCAGCAGACTTAAAGGACAGGGCAATGAGGAAAATGCAAGAATCTGGGAGTTAGAAGAGAGCGGACACCTATTATTTCAATATTTCATAAGAGCGCCACCTCTAACTCTATAACCATAACTACTGTCTCAAGGGATAACTGTTCTGACAACACTGGCCACCCAAACCTTCTTTCAATTAGGTTATTCTTATTCTTACATCACAATTATTCTTACATCACAACCTGAAGCACTACAGGAACACACTGACTAATTTATAAAGCTACACAGAACTCCAAGCAGGGCCCGAACTACACAGGGGCTTTAAGATGCAAGACTTCTGAAAGGGTTAAAGGAATTTTGCCTATAACTCTCTTGAGGCCTTTTGCTTCCTAGATACTATTGCAAAATAAATTAGCAAGAAGCTCTGCTGGCTGAGCGCGTACTTCATAGAGCTATGCAACTTTATACAACCTGGCACCAAGCTATTCAATGAAGACAGCTTCACATAGAAAAAGGGACTTGAGTTTAAACCAAAAAGAACCCATGGTCACTGAGTCACTTATGACTGACTAGAAGAAATCAATTACATTATTAGTGATTCAAGCAAACGTTGCATCAGGTTACATCACAAGAAGAAACTCAAACCCAAACTGATAACTTATAAAAAGACTGCTTTTCTTTGCAGTAAAGGAAGTACTCAAACCACTCTAGATTAAGAAGATTGGGAACCCCTGAGTTCTGTTTGAAAATCTCTTGCAAAAACATGCCAAATACGTATGGCTGGAAGGACTGCAAACCCTGGGAAAAGTCAACTTATTTTATATAGCAAAGAGTTGTGAGGATTAAAGATGATAATGGATGCAAATGTGCATTGTGTGGGGCTGCATTTCTATACACTATACACATTTGGTAATGTCACTCCCTGTCCCAATTTAAAGTGTCTTCAACACAGATAAAAGATCTGAAGAATTCCCACCGCCCCCCCACCCCTTTGTTGAGAATGTAGCTCTGAAAACCACAGTGTTAAGGGAAAGTCTGTAAAATAAATATGCAAGGCCTGGGTTATCTATATTCTCACCCTTCAAAGTGGGAGGAAGGGATGAGCAGTTCACTTTCCTTTCTATATTATTTTAAAAACACAAGTATATTTCTCTCAGTTATTGGCTAAAGCAGACTTTCAAGAAACTCCAAACACAATCAGGTGACACCATCTAATTTTCAAGAAACCGAGAAATCCACCTTCATCTGCTTCCATGATAAAGAGTATCTATCCACCAAGAATCCAGCCATTCCTTGCTACGTGTTTTCCTATGTTTGACGTTAACAACAGACATGTTTTTATCTCCAGTTTTACGTATGAAGTGAATGAGCTCAGAGAGGCTAAGCGACTTGTCCAAAGCCACAAGCTGGGAGCTGGTACAGGCTTGGATTCCTACTCACTCTTCCAAGTCCAAGACTAGTATTCTTTACACTAAATCCCAACTGCCTCCTAAAGAAAGAAGCCTAGTTTTAAGACCTTTCTATGCTTCCTGGGAATGGAGAGTAAAAGAATTTCTAGGCTGAAAATGACCAATGATGGTCAATTAGCAATGAGAAGTTAAAACATGCATGTTCTAACAATGTGAAAAGAAGGTAAATCAATCGTCCACCACAGTATACCAAGAGTTAACAGCTTGGATTCTGGGGTCAGAAAGGCCTGAGTTCAAATTATGAATTAACCATTTACTAACTGTTTAGCTTTGGTGCAAATTAAACTCCCTAAATGTCAGCTTTCTATCCATAAAATAAACATTAAAAAATACTGACCTACCCACCTACCAACCTCACCCAGTTGTTGGAAGGTCAAATAAAAATGTACATTGGTAACCTGAAGGCTCACAAGTGCAATTTACAGGAAATATAACTCCATTTAGTCTATTGACGTGAGGGGACAAAACTGCCATAAGTCAAGACTGGAAAATGCATTCAATCCTGCTTATAGTGTAACTGCCACATATTATCACTTTAGGTTTATGCCCATATATAGAATCGTCTCAAATAAAGTTCAGTTGGTTAGTCATCTTTCCTTCCTAAACATTTAGGGATTGCTCAGAAGAAGAGGGAAAAGATACAGGGGATTTCTGGCTAAACTGTAATTGCTAAAACTAACCTTATCACTGACGCACAACTACATTAAGTCAGTTCCTTCTACAGCCATGCAAATAAATGAAATGTTACAAGAGCCCTAACATTTAAAAAGAAACTTTCTAAAAACATAAAATGTGAGTTTCAACACATAGCAATACATAATATAGAGGAGCACATGGGTTTTTAATTGGTATTAGCACTTAATATTGGGTATCTGTTGGCTGTAAAAGATGTCTCAATTTTACAACTAAGGACTCAAGCAGATAGGCGAAATTTAGACAAGACCACCCTCTTTGGATTGCTACAACAGCTTCTTTTAAGACTTACCACTTAAAGAACATAATAATCACAACTTATTCTTGAGAGGAAAAAACACTCATCTACTTTAGTGATAATCTAGAGAAACAGTCTCTAAACATTTTTGTTCATGCACCCGTCAACAAAATGTTTAGTATATCCCCAATATATATATATACACATTTGTTTAAAAAATGTACCATGTACTTTTGCATACACACATGAAAACACACACAAAGATATTTTAAAAGAATGATATAAAATAACTTTGGAGATGACCTATCTAGACAATTAAGTATACCCATGAGTAAACATGTCTTCTATCAATGTACAGTTTGAAATAATTAGTGTCTGAAGTAATATTCTCCAAATACAGGAATGCAGTTAACTCCACTGCTTTTCCCAGCCTTGTGGTCCCTCTTGTGATGTTAGGTGTCTGGCCTACACTCAATTATCCTTCTGTCATCAGGAATGTAGTCACAAATGGCCTTCACAACTTAAAGGTACCGGAAAGATAATCATCGAACGGTTTATAACAGACAGCTTAAAAATATCTTTTCCCTTTATAAAACACTGAGAAAAAGGCATTAAACACTTATTTGAATTTCTTTAAAAATTCCTGTAGGAGTATGCTTTATTTATACTTCCCATCCACTCCTCTCCCAAGCACAGTTTCCACTCAGTATGTGCCATAAACCTCACTACCAGTTTGACCTGCTTGTTCACAAACAAACTGAATGTAGACTTTGTCCCAGATTCATGAATTACAGAATCCCTACAGTAGTATTTCCCAAACTCTCTGCCAAAGACCATGCTGCACAAACCTCTCTTGATAAACACCTATGACCACAGCAAATGCCTTTTTATTACCAAACCTTTAAATTCCTCCGTGTCAGCTAAGTTTCCCACTATTCATTTCCCCCATCCTTTCCCTTTTTATCCAACCCTAGGCTCAAATCAGTTCTTCCCTCACTATTATTACTTTATTATAGAATTCCCAAAAGATCACTGCATCTTCAACACTAAAATGACAAATTATCATGCAAAGGCTCATATAAAAGTCAGAAGTTGAACTCCAAAACATTCCTTGTAAGATTATTCAACTATGAGATGACAAAGCATTAAAAAAAAAAAAAAAATTTCAGAATACTATGACTGGAAGCCTTACCATTTTTCTAGTCCTGTTTGACACACTGAAAAATGCCAAAAGAAACTGGTAAACCAAGTTAAAATGGCAGTCAAAAAAACTGTCATATACTCCACAAATTGTCTGTTGAGGAAATGGTGTCAATACAATTTAAGGCTTACTTGTTTACGAGCATCTCAAAAATACCAAACTTAACATCTTGCTTAACGATCTTCCTTCACCTCCTGCTATTCTCAGAAGAAAACATAAAGACCTATAGAAATAACCAGAAATAACTCAACATATGAATTCCTCTGGCCCACTTGCATTAATGTAAATTACTAAGGACTCAGTGAAGCAGCTCGGTTTGGGTTTGGTTAGCAGTACCAACTATTTCCCTACAAAAGATTTTTTCATACTGTTACGTCCCAAACATGGAAAAATAAACCTTTGTTATATTTTGGCAGCAGCCATATACAAAAGTTCGACTGCTGAGACTGAGAGCAGAGACTAAACTCTTTGCAGTCTGTATACCTTCAGATAAGTACGACAGCTACCGTTTCAGACAATCCAAAATACACTTTTTGAAATCTCTTGTGTATATATAAAACTTTGGACAAAATCTCCCCATATAGCTTATCAATAGCATCTTATCACATCGTCTGAAATAAAGTTGCAAAGGGGAGGGGATATATCTTTAAACTTCAATATACAAGACTGTTTCAGTTATCATATATCTCTTCTGCAAAGAGGAAGGAGAGTATCGGGTATGTTAAAAATCACCTAAGAAAATGTCTAATAGTAGATGTAGTTGTTCCTAAGATTAAAGGGAGTCTGAAAACCTTTAGTCATTAAACACTAGAATAGTCAGGAATACTGCTTCCTCTTAACTTGAAGGCCAATTCCGTAATCTATAACACCTATACAAAACAGAATTATTTGCAATTTGAGTTATAGTGACTTAAGGAAATCATTTGTGCAATAGTACCAGAAAGCAATTTTCTGGTCGCCTTTCCAGTCTATTATTACAGAAATATTACAAATTAAGGGTAAGGACACGTGCTTCTCATTCCAGACTGCGGGGAAACAGCCACATTATGCTGCATGAATTAGGGTAACTCTTGCCATACAATTCACTTTAAGCCCTGCTTCATTCAGCATGATAGACCAAGACAGTACTTCACATTTGGAGAAAAGGAAGTCATTTTAAAACTACCTGTTAAAACTCAGAATAATTATTTCTAAACTTTATTGCCAATAACTATGAATCCCTGGTGCCATTGGCAACTAATGATATTGAAAGCAGTCACCCTTTCTTAAAAGGATCTCTAAAAAACTATCTTCTAACTCAGGCAGTGTAAAAAGCCCTTTAAATTCTACCACTATTAAAGTTTTTTTAAAGAGTACACAACACACTGGTGTGTACGTAAATAAATGTCTACGTGTGCAGGCCTGGCACACACCTGCCTGTGCATAGGGCAGACACTCAAATGCTTTTATCCAAATAGCTCCGCAAAACATTCCCAGAAGCAATGAAAAAGATGTATCAAACAGCTACTATCCTGGAGACAATTGTTTGGGGAATGTTAAGGTTAAAGTCACAGGAAACAGCTGGATGCTAGGTCTGAGATGTTTGCAAGCCTTTTACAGAGGAACTCCTAACAGCTCCTTACATGCCAGACATCACCTGAATTCTAAAATAAAATGTTTTCATTAAGTTCTCTTCCCACCAAATTTCTTTAAAGTACCAAAAAGTCTGATGTCAAAAATCTTCAAGAATGACTCCCCATCGGAGAAAAAAAGTTTTAGGTACTAAAATATTGACCTATTCCTCAACTGCCTGGAAGTCATCCTTTGCCTCGGGTCCCAGTGTGCAAAGCTTTATCAGTTACCTAGCTTCCAAGGAGTTACCAGATGAAATGCAGTTGGTAAACAGTAGCAGTTAGCACCTGAGTAGAAACCATACTATCAGTTGTTTTATTGTAAATTTAAGTTTGAAAAACTGGAGGAGGTGGGGGGAGGATTCCAAAGAACAGACTGAAAAATAAAACCATTAATAAGTGGCAAGGGTAGTCCATGTGTTGTGGTTGTAATTCAAACTCTCAAGGACGGCCTGCCAATAAAGTACACAAACATCCTTTGTATTCTAAACACCTGCTTGTTTAGCTGTGTATTCCTGTGGCTACAAAATCAGAATTTAATCTTACAGGGAGAATTCAATTTCCAAATCTATTTGGGACTACTGATTTCAAGTAACCCAGATTGCGTATTTCCAGTGTGAACATGTTTACATGAATACCCCCCAAAAAGCCACTATATGTTAATACGTTACTTGTGTAGAGAAAAACAAAATTTTCCGTTTTTAATTTTCACGTAAAAACCATGTTGTCCTCCTATAGCCAAAGAATTAAAAACAAGCTTTATCATATGGGGTAGTGGAGTAACCTACACTCCAGCACTCAACGTTCATTTGTTTCATTTAGGTTCTTAGTACTTATCTGAAATAAGTCTGAAAGTGAGGAATCAAAAACTCAGCATTTCAATTTCAGAATAAAAATTCAAACATACCTTTTGTTGAATTCCAGCTTAAGTGATTTTTATGTAAATCTTGCAGCTGACGAAAGGCAAAAAGCCACCAATCTCTCTGCAGTGATTGTAGCCTGGTGGTTAAGGCTACGGGTCACCTGCCCCAGGGTTTTCTAATTGAACAAGGAATCCATGGGGCAAAATAATTGTTTTTCAAAGGTGGGCCAGAATAGAACATTTATATCTTCACTTCAACAGGGAAGCAGTGAAATGTAATCCTTTGAGTATCATTCTTTTTGGTTGATGTTACCTTTGTCTCTTATCCTCATTTCATTAGCCTGGGAATGTGTCCATGTTTTCACTTTAGAACTTTTAAAAAAGCATGTTACCCCTGTGTTTATCCTCCAACACCTAAATATGTATACACAGATCATCTTCACTCCTTATCAAATGTTTTTCAGCATGACCAGTGTGCAACTGACGTTCACATGGCTTACAAAACCTAAGTCTTCTGAGAAATATATTTCTTTTAGCTGAACCTCTGTAATCATGACAAGAGATTAATTAAAATGCCAAGATAAGAAACAATTTATTATAGAGAGAAGAAAAATTTCTCATCCAAAATATAGAAATCTGTACAACTTTGCCACAATCAATATACATGAACTGTACAAATTTACACCAGTTCATAATTTACCAAATAAAAGATGACTAACAAAGTTCACAAAATAGATGGTGGTTTGTGGAAAAGACTTTTACCCAATTAAGTACAAGGAAAGTTACAAACCAGACCTCCACTTTCTAAAAATAAGAAGTTTACTCAGTCTTAGAAAACTACAAGCTAGCAAATGTACAGAGAGCTGGCTGGTGCTAACACCACAGTTGAGACAGTGTCTTTTTAAGGGTCTTTTTTAAAGCCTGTTGCCAAGGCAGATTCTGGTCACTTGCTACTTTCAAGGCCAAAAACACAATACAAGGTCTGACCATTTCCCCAGGTCATGCTTACTAGTTTGTCTTATGTACATTTATACATATTTAAGTGCTAGGTAAAAATCTTGTCATAAAATTTCCAGTACTACCATGTTTAAAATGTTGAGCTTTCCTATTGAGCTGCCAAAAAGGATAACAACTTTAGGTGTCATAGTGCAAATTTTCTCTGCAACTTCTACTGCAGAGAAAGGTTCTTTGAAATACAGATTTGCGTTAAAGGGACTGATGTAAAAATTTAGGTATCATGTCTGGGAGAAACTGAAACCACCCTAGGACTTCACTCCCTAGCAAATAAGGTGATCATTTACTTGGACTCACAGGCTATTAAATCATTGAAAGGTACTGTCCAAACTATGGCACTGTCACTTAAAAAATTTTTTTTACCACTCTATCTTGTGCCAGATCTTCACAGCTGTGACATGGTTTAAATTCCATAATCCATCCCCAAGAGGAGCCCACCCAAAGCAAAAATCAAATTTATCCATCCATTATAAGACGATGCATCCATAGACTATATCTTAACCTGATACAGTCATCATATTGTAGTTTTTGGAAGGGCTTGTTCTGCCCAAGAGAAGTTCCTCCTTACAGCTGATTCTGCTGTCTACCATTTGCACGTTGGTGCTGTTTTGGGTGCTACCTCCTGCTGGTGAGGCTTCGTACAGCACACAGATGGAGCCATCCTCTCCAATTCTGTAAGACACTTCGTAGGGATCAACCCAGAGTGTGAGTTCACTTGGGAGAAGCCTGAACAGCTCCTGACTGCTCAGTCCAATCCGCTGTGCTGCCTGTCCAATCAGAGGATCCATTTTATGGTTGATGCGAATACAGCGGTAACCTGATCCCTTGCAGGGCTTTTCTGGGAACCAGTGATGTTTATAATGTTCTATAGAAGAAAAGAACAGAGAAAACAATGCTTAGACACCGTTACTGCTGGTTCCCGCCGTAGTTTCCTTCTTCCGCTGGCTCCTTGGAGTGAAAATGCGAACTATCAACTTTTTTAAATGCCCAGCATCGCGTTCGCGGCTGTGCGTGTGCGGGGATGGGAAACGCGGGCCGGGTTTTAGAAATAGCAGTAGTACGGGACAAAACAATCTCCGGGAACCAACCGGTTGAGCCGCCAAAACGGGAATCAGGCGCGCAGCCTCGGCCAGCCGGGAGCCTGTTTACTTTCTCCACCCCACCCCAGACGCACACAATGGGGTTTATAGCTTTGGAAGGGAGAAGCGCCACCAGACTGTTAACCCCGAAGGGAAGTAAAACAAGCAACCCTAAACCACGCTCTGGGCAGGGCTGTAATTGTACCGGTGACAAATCCGATGATTAATGGGCAGGGGTAGGAGGAGGGGAGAGACGGCACGTCCGTCCCGGGCTAGCTTCGGGGCAGCGGCGCGCTTTCCCACCGCGGGGCCGGGCCGCCGAGCGCGCAACGGTTGGACGGGGTTGTGGGGAGGGGGCGTCGAACCAACCCCAGCCCCGCGGCTCCTTTGTCCCCCAAATCCGCGGACCGTCCAAAGACCACAGCTCCAGACTCGGTCGGCTTTAGTTTCTTTGTTGTGCGTCTATTTTCTTCTCCCCTCGGTTTGCCAGCCGTGGGGGGAGGAAGGAGCGCCCTCGGCCCAGCCCCCAAACCCTCCCCGGGACCCGCCGTTAGCGGCCGCCCAGCGCGCCACCCACCGTCCCGCGGCCGGGCCCGAGCGCGGCGCCACCGAGACTCCCGCGGCCCCGACGGCTCGGCCCGGGGGTGTGCGGCGGCGTCCCCCGGCGCCCCTCGCCCTCCCGCCGTGGCCCGCTCACCTGCCAGCAGCTCCTGCAGGCTCTGGCTGAAGGTCTGCAGCTGTCGCTCGCTCGTGAGCCCCTTGGTGCGGAGGAACTTGGAGATGAAGGACACGGCGGCGGCGATCTCGCCTATCATGGTGGCGGCCCGGGTGTAGAAGGGATGCATGGGGGCGGCGGGCGGGGGCGGCCCGGGGCGGCCGGGGCTCGGCGGCGCGACCCCGACGGCGGAGCGGCCACCCCGGGCTCCCTCACAGGGCAGAGGGCTGAGAGGGAGAGAGGGTGTGAGAGGCGGACGGCTACTTTTTTTCTCCTTTCTTTATAGTAAAAAAGTTACTTTCGAGGCATGAGGCGGCAAGAGAGAGGAAAAGATGAGCGACGGCGGCCTCGTCACATCGCTCGTACCTCCCCAGCCGCCTCCGCCTCCAGCTCCGCAACCTCCGAAGGTCTTAACAGTTGCATTTCCAGCTCACACCGGCAAAGAGAAGCAGAGGCCGTGCAGCACTTTTTATAGCGCCGCGGAAAGGAAGTGGCGTGGCGGGAGCGTGACGGCCGACTCCAGCCAATCCGGAGATCGCACCATTGTGACGCAAGCAGATTCGGAGCCGGAGGGGGCGGGAAAAAGGGGCCAGGGGGCGGGTCCATAGACCGGGAAGAGAGGGAGGAGCTGACGTAATCCGCTTGTAAACAAATAAACCCCCGAGTGGCAGCCGGAGAAGGGGGAGCAGTGGCGGGGGACGGAGGAAACCGAGGGTGCGCGTGTGAAAGCCCCGCCCCCAGCCCTCGCCCCTCCTTCTCGCTTCAGCAAGTCTAGGCGCCGCGCCAGCGCGTCTTCTGAAGGAGTGCGTTGCCCGGGCTCGCCTGCAAGGAGGCTTAATGCTGTGCAGATAAAAGCCGCCCGGCTCAGGCTGTCTACACCCGCGCCGGCGGCACGGATCGGCCTGCACGGCACCGGCCGCTAGCTGTACTCGGTGTTTACATCCCGTCCCCACGCCGAGTCTATGTGGCTGGTTCCAGAGGCAGGAAGAGCGTACGGAGCAGCGGGAGGCGGGTACAAGTGCTGAGGATACAGGGAGTGCGGAGAAAAGGAGGGAGAACCGGATCTCGCGGGGCATCCTGCAGCCTCCGGAGCCCAGTTCCCCTCGCAAACGTGCAGCCGACGCCACAGAGCCGTTTATGCTCCACCCTTAGGGAGGATTGGGGGATGTCTTTGTCAAAGTTTAATTGCAAAATAAATAAATAAAAGGTTAGTAAGCCTTTTGTGGTTGCTGTTTCAGTAACTTCAGGAGTCAGAGTGGAGACCTTACTGAATCCAGGTTAAAACTGATAAGAAAGCCTGTTATTGAAGAGAAGTATGGCAACCGTAATAAGTTTAGTCTATAAAAAGAAAAAAAATCTATGCAATGCATTTTACACCGTTTACGCGCAAAACCGAAGGTTGTTTCCTTTTTTTCTAATCCAAGTAACTATCTGAGCCTTAGCATTCTGCTGTTCTTTATAAAAAAAAAAAAAAAAAAAAAAAAAAGGTAAAATGTGAAGATTGTGAAAGTATTAGGCGCAGACATTTAAGTTTACTTTAAGTCCTACTTTCAAAACTAGGGGAAAAAAAATACACGAAGGCGCAAGCCTGCTAAAAGGATTAGGCCTGCGAGAGGGTTAACCCGAACTCCATTAAGGAGGAGGGAAAAAAAAAAAGATGGTGAGCTGGGTGGGCAGATGGAGAAAGCAAACAAGAGGCAGAAGCTGAACTCTGCCAGATGGAAATAAATATCCTGAGCTTACTTGGTCATCAATATTGCAAAACACAGTACTGAGCCAAAGGGTATAGAAATGAAGGAAAAGTAGAATTTACTATAAAGCAGTAGGAGAAAAAATTTTATTGTTTAAATGAAATACGTAAAACGGGGCTTGAAAGAATAACTTCTAGATTATTATTTCATTCATACACAGTAATTAGGTAGTTACATGTGAAATAAATACTTTAAAGGATAATAAAAATAAATTCTTTAAAAGCATTGACTTGTGAAATTATTTTCTTTGATTAAATGCATCAATGCATCAAAAATAATGGGAAATAGGTTCATTTGTTTCCTTCTAGGACTTTTCAGATATAACTAACTGTGCTTAAAAATAAACGTCATGGTAATTACTTCACTAGGGATCTGAAACCTCTTTCACTACTCAAAAAGGAGATAGGGAAACAAGTAAATCTTTAAAATTACCATAGCCCTAGAACAAGATTTTCTGATATCCCTCTAAACCCCACCCACCCTTAATCATCTGCTCTGTTCATTTTCCTTACATCATCAGTCATTTGAGCATTACATTAGAAATCAGGTGAAAGTTTTTCTCCTTCAAGCCTGGTCTCCAACTTGGACTCCCACTAATTCTGAGCTTAAATTGACTCATCTACAAAATATAAATAATGAAGTTAACAAAATGCTAGGATCTGAACTCAGACCTGTCTCCCAGCTCATGTTTTCTCCACTTTTTTTTTTCTTTCATTGAAATATATTTGATATATGATATCATGTTAGTTTCAGGTGTACTATGTAATGATTTAACATTTGCATACATTATGAAATGTCCACTACTTCCCAGGCAGCAGCTGGACCCTTTCTGAATGCTTCTGAAATTCAGCTGAATAGAGTTAACAGGAAGTTGAACTCACATATTCTTGAAGGGTTTTTCCTCCCACTGTTTTTTATTGTATGTGTGTGTTTCCTACTTCAAATCTTTCCTTTAAGAGACAAATGGATTTAAGAAATTTCCCTTTTACCCCGAGGGGATCTAGGGAGTACTCAAGGAGAAAAAAAAAAGGAAATAAATATTGGTCCTAAATGTAAGCTTTAGATAGTGCACAATGTTAATTGCGAATGGTTTTCAAATCCAGACATATATATGTTTAGTAATGTTTTTCCAGAAGTTTAGTAAGGCTCTTCCCATCCAAGAAACAAGGAGGTATTTCTTGACAGCTTTTAAGTTTATGAAGGCACTTTCTCATCTTGTTGATATGCTAAACTACAGGGCACTCCCAACTATTTACAAACCCAACTCTTGACTCTGTGTCCTTAGGCAAGTTATTTAACCTCTCTGCATTGTAATCTAAAAAATATAAAGGTTGTTGTGAAGACTACGTGGAATAACTAGAGATTATTTAGCACTGTCTCCAGCACTAAGTAAACATTCAAATACATATATCTATATATCTATATAAGCCGGCTTATATATCTATATAAGCCGGCTTATATATATTATCATCAGGCAATTTGATAATTATCAAATTAATTTCTAAAACCTAGAAAATTTTCAATCAAAGCACTAAAAAAAAAAAAATCTTAGGAAATATGTCAAAACAATCCAGAAAATGAACCTGGGTTTCAAAATAAATTTGCAAGTAACAAATGTCAGGTCTTTGGAGTGCTTAAGAGCTCAGAAAGTACTTTCTATAGAGGAAACTATCAGGCAACTAACTAGAATCCTCAAAGGGCTGGGCGTTATATTCCCATCCCTCAGCTCAAGTGTTACTACAACAGTTTGCTTTGGACTAACAAATCCAAATCTGTAGACTTTTTGAGCAATTGTGTTATTTAACCAAAAAGAAGGAGAGAAGAAGAAGAAAAAACATTTATATAGGGTGAGGGAATGAACTTCTTTCCCTATTTCATAGACTAGTAAAACTTAGGGATCAACACAGGTTGAAAATCTTTTATTTTGCCAAAGATGTTTTTTAAAGAATTACCTTATCATCTGCTGTCACTATCATTTTGGGGAAAACAAGACATTATAACATCCCCAAAGTAGGAAAGGTATCCATATCAGAATAAAGCATGGTCTTTTGAACTGAATAAATTTTAAGTCGTTAAATGTCACCTTTTGCATTTCATTATTGGGAACTCATCTAAACTATTAATCTATGAACACGATAGCACTAAATTAAGCTAATAATAGCTTAATAGCATAATAATAATAGCATAAACTATTCATTGTATATGCTATTCCCACCGCCTGGAATATCTCCTCCCTTTTTTTTTTTTTCCCTAGCTAATTTATGCTCATCCTCTAAGAAGCCTTCCCTGACTCTCTGGACTTGTGTAAATGTCTACAGTATTCTGCTTCCCCTTGCCCTGGCCCTGGTACTGATCAGACATACTAGATTTACTGTGTGTACTAGACCCTCTTCCTTTCTAGTCTGTAAATTCTTACAGAGCAGGCATCTTCTGTCATTCACTATTTAAAAAAATATATTTATTTATTTATTTTGGTTGCACGGGGTCTTAGTTGTGGCACACAGGATCTTTGTTGTAGCATGTGGGATCTAGTTCCCTGACCAGGGATCAAACCTGGGCCCCCTGCATTGGGAGCACCGAGTCTTACCCACTGGACCACCAGAGAAGTCCCTGTCATTCACTGTTGTACACCCAATGCCTAAGAAACAGGCCAACACCCAGTAAATGCTGTTGACCGATGTTAAATAGACATCTAAATACAAATGAGTCCATCAAAACCATTACTTGCAAAAGAAAACACACACACACACACAAAACCCACAAAAAACAACAAAAAAACCCACATGACTTGCAATTTGTCAGGTGACAAATCACACAGAGTTGTCGCTGCTTAAAATCAGACAGCCAATATTTAAGAAGATAAGTAACTCAACTCTACGGCACTGTCTTCCTGGCTGCCATAAGTGTTAGATTTCCAAAGCAAATGAAATGGAGACCAAAGTGACTTGGATATGCTGCTTAAGAAATACTGTGGTAGTGTACACATTGCGCCCATTTAATGTTTCTTGTTTTGTTTCCCCACATGTTATGTAGACACATTTTAGTATTTTTACATCAGGTTACCCATGTGTGTCATTTGCTTGTGTGCCACTCTCTCACATTGCCATTCTATCCTGAAGTTGCTCACGAGGTGTCCTTCCTAAACTCCAGCCTCTCGCTTCATCCCTGTGATCCAGGCTTCCTGCATTATTGCTAGGAAAGTGTCAGTTTTTTGTTTGTTTTTAATTTATTTATTTTTGGCTGTGTTGGGTCTTCATTGCTGAGTGTGGGCTTTCTCTAGTTGCAGAGAGAGGTGGGTAGCGGGGGTTACTCTTTGTTGTGGTGCGCGGGCTTCTCATGGTGGTGGCTTCTCTTGTTGCAGAGCACCGGCTCTAGGCACGCGGGTTTCAGTAGTTGTGGCGCGCAGGCTCAGTAGTTGCGGCTCGTGGGCTCTAGAGCGCAGGCTCAGTAGTTGTGGAGCACGGGCTTAGTTGCTCTGCGGCATGTGGGATCTTCCTGGAACAGGGCTCGGACCGTGTCCCCTAGCATTGGCAGCTGGACTCTTAACCACTGCGCCACCAGGGAAGTCCCAGATTTTTTTCTTTAATGGCTGTATTACAGTTCACAAGGTTGTCCAGTAGGCCTTTCCCCCCCACGCCCTCACAGCTCCCCTCCCTGTAATCCCCACTCAGCAAAGGTCTTATTCCCTATCTGGCCCCTCCCTCCCCAAAGACACCTTTAGGCCCATAGATTTCCTTGCTGAGTTGGAGAAGCCTCATTGTTGCTGGTCAGCTGACAGCATTCACTAAAGTTTCATCTATCCTGACCTCTGCTGTGAACTTACTTCCAGATAGAGTGCTAGGTGTCCTTGGTGCTTGCTTTAGAAAACTCGCAGCTTAACCAACAAGTACAGGTTCAAGCAGGAGAGTTCTTTACAGAGTGTTAATAGCAAATAGAGACAGGGCATTTATTTTGGGGTGTGTATGGAGGCAAAAGGAGATAAGGAAGCCCCAGAAGTGAGTGATCTCTACTAAGTCAGTGAAGTTGGCCCATAATTAGGTCTCTGGAAGGAAGAAAAAGAGGGGGCCTGACCTTGGAGTATCTTAAAGACTTAAACCAGTATGAGGAAGATAAATTATGTTGAAAAAACTGGTGGGTAGAGAGGGGCATAGGGTGCTGGGAGTGAGGGGTGGGTGAGTAGTTTTGGCAGGGAAGTGATATGATCAGATTTATTTTTTGGAAAGCCCTAAGGATGATGAATTAAATAGGGGTTATTTGAAATGACTTCTATTTTTGTCTCCAATTCTTACTTAAATCTTAAAATAATTTAGCTTTCATGTGGGCTCATCTCTTCACCTAGAGGCTTAATGCCTTTTGTTTATTCTTTTTTTGGTTACCCACAGGAAGGAGACCACTTTTAGCAGCCTCCCCATCTGGCAACCTGCCTTGCTTTGCTTAGGTAGGAATCCAAGGGCACAAACTAAGACAGCTGTACTAGGTTTAGACCAAGAAACATAAGAGAACTAGAAATCAGAGGGTGACGTGCAGATTTAGGGCAAAACTGTTTCTTCTCTGTAAAGCAATTGGGATTGTTTGGAGAGAAGAGGAGAAAAAACGGTTAAAGAGTTGCCTGCCAGCAGCAGTAACAATGATCATACAGATTACCATCATTGATGGTGTACCAGACATTGTACTAAGTGTTTTAGAGGCATCCCATTTAATTCTCCCAGAAACACCACCAGGTTTAAGTATAACTGACAGCATTTAACATGTGAGGTTTCAGTCCTAAAGAAAATAAGTAATTTACTCCAGGTCTTATGACCAGACTTGAAACCTCAAGTCCTAAACTGCAAAACTTGGAGGTGAGTTCCTGATACTACCTTTTCTAAAAGGGACTGTGAGAAAGAAAACCTTATAAAGGTAGAAAACCATTTGGAGATGAGTAGAGACGGTAGAAGGAAAAAAAACAAAACTCAAGGCAGCTTGGGAGACTTCTCATGGCTGACATACCCTGGAAAATACAGCTACATTTCTTAAAAGGCTCACTGAAAAATGAATCAAAGGACATATTAAAACATTAATCTGCCAAATAAAATAATTTCTCTGGAATGAAAACTATCCCTAGGGGCAGATAAGAGAAAGCAGCAAAAATACCTTCTATTTTAGACTATTTAAGCATCTCACTTCTCCTTTGGCCTAAATTGGCAGGAGGAACGAGGAAGTGGATCGACCCCACGGTCCCTCTTCCCCAGCAACTAAGGGGAGTCTGGTGACCTCTGAGAGCTAACAACTAAGGGGAGTCTGGTGACCTCTGAGAGCTAACATGGAGGGCCTGGAGAGCAGCAAGAAGGGCTGCTTTTGAGTCTCTCTCTCCTCCTTCTCAGACCTTCTTATTCTTCTTTTTAGCAGATCCTATGACTCTACTTACTTTCTTCTTTTTAAAGCTGTCACCATCTACTCTGTCTGCTGGGGCAGACCCCCAGTGTTCAGGCTTATTGGATGTTTTTCTGCATCTTCCCAGCACCAACAATCTATTTCAGTTTTAAGGTTTAACAATAGTGTGGGGAAAGAGACAGATGATAAGAATCAACTTTGGAAAACTGAAAACTTTAAGGAATCATACAAAGTTCTTATAAGTTATGATCCTGGCCTACAGTAGTTATAACTTTCTGAATATGGAGCACACGGACCTCCCCTTCTAATAGGGCAGTGGGGTTTCAAAGCGTGGTCCCCAGACCAGCCATCTCAACATCACCCCAGGAAACTGATAGAAATGCAAACCAGACCTACTAAATCAGAAACTCTAGGAGTGGGGTTCAACTATTTAGACAGTAATGTTTCAGAACAACTGCTTTAAAAAAGTAATGGCAAAATTCTGTAATTTAAAGCTGGCAAACAAACTTCTTATCCAGGCATATACTATCTCAAACAGAAATCTTGTACCTTAAAAAAAAAAAAAAACAACTAATTTAATATGTAAAAACTGCCTTTAAGTATCAAATAAATTTTAAGTGAGTGGTTATTTGCTTTACTGAGGTTCTTCAGTCTAGGTAAAATGAATTTTTCTCAGCTTCTCAGAATATAAAGTGATGTCCATATGTTACTATAAAGAGAGAAGATAATACTCAGGAAGCTTGGTGAAATAATCATCTAATCAAATGTTGGCATAGTCCATGCTTTTATTTTCACTTCTAAGAAAAGCAGCAACTTGCCCTTTTTAAGGAACTTGAATTTAAAATCTCAAAGCAGATTAGCATTTACATGCATTAAGTAATGTCACGGCATCCCTTTAAAACTAAATGTCCAACTAAAACAAAGCCTCACTCAAGTTGCAAAAGTAAGTGCAATAAAAAAATAAACATAGAGGTCCTACATATAGATGCCCAACATGATTGTGGAAACCATCATGCATTTTGGTATACTTTAGCAGGAATTCAAGGGTTGAAATCCCACTGGAAAATGCAATTTAGGATGTATCATTTATGGGGCATAGTGAGTTAGACTGATTCAAATTCCTGAAAAGACTATATTCTAGCTATGGAGAAGTCCTCTGAAGAAATAAAAAAAGGAAGGGGGGGCTATGATTAGCATGTCAAATTGCATTTATTTTCCAAAGGGGATAAAGTAAGAAACTTCCCATTATCTTGTGTCCTTAGCCATTTGTTTAGTAAATACTTGTAAATGAAGCAGAAGCAATCTTCAGCCTAGATAATGTTTACAGTTTAATTTAGATGAATGTGAAAGCGAAGGATCCTTTATTAGCATTACTGCATGTGTTGAAAACATTCTATATTTGCATGTTTCTTAGTAAAGGCCTCTTCTTTAAATCTTTTCATCATTTTCAGCAAAATGTAGGAAACATTCTCATCTTCTGAGAACTTATTTGAATTCTGACTGTGATGACCACCTTCAAACTCAAGGAATGGTCCGTCTCCCTGTTGTTTTTAATGTCTGACCTTGCTATTTATTGCACAAGTAGACTTCAAACATTGAAACAGTAGTAAGAGACACAGCATTAAAACACTCACGAATGGTTCATTTCATGGTCTTCTCCCTTGTAGAAACAAAGCTGTCTGTATAATCTTTAGGTGATGGGGGCTATGAGAGTTAAGATGAGCACTTCCATCTTTATCCTTGAAAGTTCTATCCTTAGTCCCTTTGAATAGATGATCTCTCCTTTTTTAAAAATAGCTTTATTGAGATATATTTTACGTATCATAAAATTCACCCATTTCAAGTGTACCATTCAATGATTTTGAGATAATTTATCAACTTGTCCAGCCATTGCCACAATCAGTTTCAGAACACTTTCATCTCCCTCAACAAAATCTCAGTCTTACCCCTGGCCCGCCCAGCCCCAGGAAACCACAAACTTTCTTACTGTCTCTATAGATTTGCCCATTCTGGACATTTTATATACAGGAAATCATGCAATAAATGGGCTTGTTGCAGGAGAATGGGGCACAGAGAGGACGGTCATGTCGCAAGTCTCAGGCAAGGCGCTGGGACGGGCTACCAAGTGAGGGTCCTTGGCTTCCTGCAGGAAAGAATTCAAGAGCGAGCCATAGTAAGTCAAAGCAGGTTTATTTAGAGAGATACACATTCCATAGGCAGAATGCAGTCTGTCTCAGAAGGCTAGAGTGGCTCCCAAATCTGGGCGGTTAGCTTTTATGGGCTGGGTAATGTTACAGGCTAACGAATGGGAGGAGTATTCCAACTATTTTGGAGAAGGGGCAGGGATTTCCAGGAATTTGGCCACCGCCCACTTTTTGGCCTTCTGTGGTCGGCCTTGGAACTGTCATGGCGCCTATGGGTGTGTCATTTAGCATGCTGATGTATTACAATGAGCACATAATGAGGCTTGAGGTCTACTGGAAGTCAAATCTTCTGCCATCTTGGACCTAACCAGTTTATGTTGCATCCTCAAGGGCTATGTCATTCTTTTAATGGTTGTGCCCCGCACCTTTCTCTGCTGTTCCAGGCTCTTATATCAGACTTCTTCCACTTAGCATAACGTTTCTGAGTTTCATCCATGTTCAGCATGTATCAAAGAATTATTTATTTGTTTCTTCGTTTGCTTGATTGTTTAATTATTTTTCCTGTTGTATCATCCCAGAACTTCCTCTTGACTGAAACTCTGCATTAAGAAAGCTTCATGTTATAGTTGCATGCTAGGCTGATGGGGGACAACTTTGGGGGCTTCTATATCCTCTTTCCACGGCTCTTCTCCTTTAGACATTTGTCACCATCTCTAAAGCCTTCAAGATGTCATTTCTCCATAGGTTGACCTAGTCATTCCTCTCCCAGGCCATTGCCTGGTGCAGAATTAATGACTTGCTCACTTATGGTGCCTAGCATATTCCACACACCCACACCCTAATATCACATTCCATGAGGAATAAGCTAACTGAATTGAGGGAAAAAGCCCTTTCCTCAATACATTTACTTCAGAGGAGTCCTCGGGGGAGGCAGACATTTCAGGTAGGAAAGAGGGTAATAAGAACACTCTAGTTACATAGTCCAACTAAGAATGAAAATTTCCAGATAATTTAGCTGAGAGGACTTAGCTCAACAGTTAAACTCTTAACAGAAGTTTTATTTAGGCTCATTCGAACAAACAGAATCAGCAGACAAATTCTTTTTAAAGAAAGTTCTCTTTCATCTGACTAAAAAGAAGGAACACATTTAAACCAAAACAGGAACTACTCTGGCAATATATGTGTAAAAAAATAAGCACCCTATGGGGTTCTTTTTAAATTAGCCAGAGCACACAGAGAACTCTTTGAAAAGAAAACTCTGGGGGGGAAATATTTTTCTTGATTTCATAAACACTCATTGTTTAATAATCCGAAGAAAGTGCAGAGCTATGATTAAGTTCCCCCACCTCCTAAAGGGATGATTTCTTTTAAGTCACCTCCTCTCCCATCCACCCCCAACCCCCTGCTCTATTTAGGGAAGTAACTTGAAAACCTGCCTATCAGGGAAGCAAGAATTGACCCAGCAGGTCCTAGTTTTCAAACTGGATACACACAGGCAAGGCTACGCCTCCCACTTACGGCACAAGAAGCTGAGTTTTGCCTAGTTGCTTCCACAGTGTACTAATAAGTTGTTCGAATTTCATGAGGAGTGGATAACCGACTCCAGTTTATTTTGCTGCTTTTTTAAAAAAAGAGTGACTTCAAGGACATCTACCCTCCCCAACCTCTCTTTCCCACGCCTAAGGCCATCATATAATTTCATTCAGGACACTCAGAACCACCTGAGTCTTGGACTTCCCTGGTGGCGCAGTGGTTAAGAATCCACCTGCCAATGCAGGGGACATGGGTTCGAGCCCTGGTCCGCAAAGATCCCACACGCCACGGAGCAACTAAGCCCATGCGCCACAACTATTGAGCCTGCGCTCTAGAGCCTGTGAGCCACAACTACTGAGACCACGTGCCTCAACTACTGAAGTCCACGTGCCTAGAGCCCATGCTCTGCAACAAGAGAAGCCACCTCAATGAGAAGCCCAAGCACCGCAACGAAGAGTAGCCCCCACTCGCTGCCACTAGAGAAAGCCCGCACACAGCAATGAAGACCCAATGCAGCCAAAAATAAATAAATAAATAAATAAATAAATTAATTAATTAAAACAAAAACAGGAACCATCTGAGCCTGGTTGTAGCTTCCATTCTTAGCAATTGTTCAGGTATGGCTCAAGATGTGCTATTTATATATTTTTCTGGACTTACTCCAATGAGAAAAGTTATATCTTCAACAGGATCAAAATATAATTACTCAAAATTGAGGCAACTTGATTTGAAGCAAATATCTAACAGATTTTAAAATTTTTTTATGTTAACTTTTAATTTTATATTAGAGTATAGTTTATTAACAATGTTGTGTTAGTTTCAGGTATACAGCAAAGTGATTCAGTTACACATATACATGTATCTACTCTTTCTCAAATTCTTTTCCCACTTAGGTTGTTACATAATAACAGATTTTAAAAATAAATAAATAAAAGGCCTAATATGCCATGTAAAGAAAGTAGAAAGAATTTTTACCAGGAATCTGGGTTTGGAGAACATTCCTGTAAATAAGCAATATATTTACTTTTGAGCTTCGTGGCGTCCAGGAAAAAGAGAAACACAACAAAGTATTTTGCTCTTGCTAACTAAAAAAAAGGACTCTATTCCCCCAAAATTGTACTAGCATTAAATTCTGATAAATTTATCAATTTATAATATGGAACAATTTTACATACTTATATAAAACGTTCAGGGAAACATGCTTCAGGTAGTGCATTCTTAATTTGACCCTCCCAACAAGAGCTGAGAATAAGTTCACTGTTAAATGTCTGATGTATAAGTGTTCTGTGGTGTTCATAAGTTCATTCCACAAACTTGACTGATTAATAAGGTACTGGCTGGAGACCTTCAAGATGGTGGAGGTGTAAGACGTGGAGATCACCTTCCTCCCCACAAATACATCAGAGATACATCTACATGTGGAACGGCTCCAACAGAATACCTACTGAATGCTGGCAGAAGACCTCAGACTTCCCAAAAGGCAAGAAACTCCCCACGTACCTGGTTAGGGCAAAAACAAAAAAAAGAAAAAACAGAGAAAAAGAATAAGGATGGGACCTGCACCTCTGGGAGGGAGCTGTGAAGGAGGAAAAGTTTCCACACACTAGGAAGCCCCTTCACTGGCGGAGACGGCGGGTGGCAGGGCGGGGGAAGCTTCGGAGCCACGGAGGAGAGCGCAGCAACAGGGGTGCAGAGGGCAAAGTGGAGAGATTCCTGCACAGAGGATCTGTGCCAACCTGCACTCACCAGCCCGAGAGGCTTGTCTGCTCACCCGCCAGTGCAGGTGGGGGCTGGGAGCTGAGGCTCGGGCTTCGGAGGTCAGATCCCAGGGAGAGGACTGGGGTTGGCTGCGTGAACACGGCCTGAAGGGGGCTTAGTGCACCACAGCTACCTGGGAGGGAGTCTAGGAAAAAGTCCGGACCTGCCTAAGAGGAAAGAAACCATTGTTTCAGGGTGCGCAAGGAGAGGGGATTCAGAGCACTGCCTAAACGAGCTCCAGAGACAGGCACCGCGGATATCAGTGCGGACACCAGAGACGGGCATGAAACGCTAAGGCTGCTGCTGTGGCCACCAAGAAGCCTGTGTGCAAGCACAGGTCACTCTCCACACCTCCCCTCCCGGGAGCCTGTGCAGCCCGCCACTGCCAGGGTCCCGTGATCCAGGGACAACTTCCCCGGGAGAACACATGGCGCGCCTCAGGCTGGTGCAATGTCACTCTGGCCTCTGCCGCCGCAGGCTCACCCTGCCTCCTCCGTACCCCTCCCTCCCCCCGGCCTGAGTGAGCCAGAGTCCCCGAAGCAGCTGCTCCTTTAACACCGTCCTGTGTGAGCGAAGAAAAGACGCCCTCAGGTGACCTACACGTAGAGGTGGGGCCAAATCCAAAGCTGAACCCCAGGAGCTGTGGGAACAAAGAAGAGGAAGGGAAATCTCTCCCAGCAGCCTCAGGAGCAGTGGATTAAATCTCTACAATCAACTTGATGTACCCTGCATCTCTGGAATACCTGAATAGACAACGAATCTTCCCAAAATTGAGACAGTGGACTTCGTGTGATTTTGTCAGCATAGCTTTGCTTTTACCATTTGTCCTATGGTTCTGCCTGTCCGTTTTTTGTTTTTGTTTTTTTTTTTAGTATAGTTTTTTAGCACTTGTTATCATTGGTGGATTTGTGTTTTGGTTTGGTTGCTCTCTTCTTTCTTTCTATCTTCCTTCCTTCCTTCCTTCCTTCCTTCCTTCCTTCCTTCCTTCCTTCCTTTCTTTCTTTCTTCTTTCCTTTTCTTCTGAGCTGTGTGGCTGACAGGGTCTTGATGGTCTGCCTGGGTGTCAGGCCTGTGCTTCTGAGGTGGGATATCTGAGTTCAGGACATTGGTCCACCAGAGACCTCCCAGCTCCACGTAATATCAAATGGCAAAAGCTCTCCCAGAGATCTCCATCTCAATGTTAAGACCCAGCTCCACTCAATGACCAATAAGCTACAGTGCTAGACACCACATGCCAAACTAGCAAGACAGGAAGACAATCCCACCCATTAGCAGAGAGGTTGCCTAAAATCATAATGTCACACACACCCAAACACACCATCAGACATGATCCTGACCCCCAGAAAGACAAGATCGAGCCTCATTCACCAGAAACAGGCACCAGTCCCCTCCACCAGGAAGCCTACACAACCCACTGAACCAACCTGACCCACTGGGGGCAGACACCAAAAACAACCAGAACTACGAACCTATAGGCTGCGAAAAGGAGACCCCAAACACAGTAAGTTAAGCAAAATGAGAAGACAGAGAAACACACAGCAGATGAAGGAGCAAGGTAAAAACCCACCAGACAGAACAAATGAAGAGGAAATAGGCAGTCTACCTGAAAAAGAATTCAGAGTACTGATATTAAAGATGATCTAAAATCTTGGAAATGGAATGGAGAAAATACAAGAAACGTTTAACAAGGACCTAGAAGAAATAAAGAGCAAACAAACAATGATGAACAACACAATAAATGAAACTTAAAATTCTCTAGAAGGAATCAATAGCAGAATAACTGATGCAGAAGAACGGATAAGTGACCGGGAAGATAAAATAGTGGAAATAACTATTGTAGAGCAGAATAAAGAAAAAAGGATGAAAAGAATTGAGGACAGTCTCAGAGACCTCTGGGACACCATTAAACACACCAACATTTGAAGTATAGGGGTCCCAGAAGAAGAAGAGAAAAAGAAAGGGACTGAGAAAATATTTGAAGAGATTATAGTTGAAAACTTCCCTAATATGGGAAAGGAAATAGTCAGTCAAGTCCAGGAAGCACAGAGAGTCCCATACAGGATAAATCCAAGGATAAACAGGCCAAGACACATATTAATCAAACTATCAAAAATTAAATACAAAGAAAAAATATTAAAAGCAGCAAGGGAAAAACAACAAGTAACATACAAGGGAATCCCCATAAGGTTAACAGCTGATCTTTCAGCAGAAACTCTGCAAGGCAGAAGGGAGTGGCAGGACATATTTAAAGTGATGAAAGGGAAAAACCTACAATCAAGATTACTCTACCCAGCCAGGATCTCATTCAGATTCGACAGAGAAATCAAAACCTTTGCAGACAAGCAAAAGTTAAGAGAATTCAGCACAATCAAACCAGCTTTACAACAAATGCTAAAGGAACTTCTCTAGGCAAGAAACACAAGAGAATGAGAAGACCTACAATAACAAACCCAAAACAATTAAGAAAATGGTAATAAGAACATACATATCGATAACTACCTTAAATATAAATGGATTAAATGCTCCAACCAAAAGACATAGACTAGCTGAATAGATACAAAAACAAGACCCGCATATATGCTGTCTACAAGAGACCCACTTCAGACCTAGGGACACATACAGACTGAAAGTGAGGGGATGGAAAAAGATATTCCATGCAAATGGAAATCAAAAGAAAGTTGGAGTAGCAATTCTCATATCAGACAGAATAGACTTTAAAATAAAGACTATTACAAGAGACAAAGAAGGACACTACATAATGATCAAGGGATCAATCCAAGAAGAAGATATAACAATTGTAAATATTTATGCACCCAACATAGGACCACTCAATACATAAGGCAAATGCTAACAGCCATAAAAGGGGAAATTGACAGTAACACAATCATAGTAGGGGACTTTAACACCCCACTTTCACCAATGGACAGATCATCCAAAACGAAAATAAATAAGGAAACAAAAGCTTTAAATGATACATTAAACAAGATGGACTTAATTGATATTTATAGGACATTCCATCCAAAAACAACAGAATACACTTTCTTCTCAAGTGCTCATGGAACATTTTCCAGGATAGATCATATCTTGGCTCACAAATCAAGCCTTGGTAAATTTAAGAAAACTGAAATTGTATCAAGTATCTTTTCCAACCACAACGCTATGACACTAGATATCAATTACAGGAAAAAAAACTGTAAAAACTACAAACACATGGAGGCTAAACAATACACTACTAAATAACCAAGAGATCACTGAAGAAATCAAAGAGGAAATCAATAAATACCTAGAAACAAATGACAATAAAAACACAATGACCCAAAACTATGGGATGCAGCAAAAGCTGTTAAAAGAGGGAACTTTATAGCAATACAATCCTACCTCAAGAAACAAGAAACATCTCAAAAAAACAACCTAATCTTACACCTAAAGCAATTAGAGAAAGAAGAACAAAAAAACCCAAAGTTAGCAGAAGGAAAGAAATCATAAAGACCAAATCAGAAATAAATGAAAAAGAAATGAAGGAAACTATAGCAAAAATCAATAAAACTAAAAGCTGGTTCTCTGACAAGATAAACAAAACTGATAAACCATTAGCCAGACTCATCAAGAAAAAAGGGAGAAGACAAATCAATAGAATTAGGAAAGAAAAAGGAGAAGTAACAACTGACACTGCAGAAATACAAAGGATCATGAGAGATTACCACAAGCAACCATATGCCAATAAAATGGACAACCTGGAAGAAATGCACTAATTCTTAGAAAAGCACAACCTTCTGAGGCTGAACCAGGAAGAAATAGAAAATTTAAACAGACCAATCACAAGCACTGAAATTGAAACTGTGATTAAAAATCTTCCAACAAAAAAAAGCCCAGGACCAGATGGATTCACAGGCGAATTCTATCAAACATTTAGAGAAGAGCTAACACCTATCCGTCTCAAACTCTTCCAAAATATAGCAGAGGGAGGAACACTCCCAAACTCATTCTACAAGGCCACCATCACCCTGACACCAAAAGCAGACAATGATGTCACAAAGAAAGAAAACTAAAGGCCAATATCACTGATGAACATAGATGCAAAAATCCTCAACAAAATACTAGCAAACAGAATCCAAAGCACATTAAAATGATCATACACCTTGATCAAGTGGGGTTTATCCCAGGAATGCAAGGATTCTTCAATATATGCAAATCAATCAATGTGATAAACCATATTAACAAACTGAAGGAGAAAAACCATATGATCATCTCAATAGATGCAGAAAAATCTTTCAATAAAATTCAACACCCATTTATGATAAAAACCCTCCAGAAAGTAGGCATAGAGGGAACTTTCCTCAACATAATAAAGGCCTTATATGACAAACCCACAGCCAACATCGTTGTCAATGATGAAAAACTGAAACCATTTCCTCTAAGATCAGGAACAAGACAAGGCCATCCACACTCACCACTATTATTCAACATAGTTTTGGAAGTTTCAGCCACAGCAATCAGAGCAGAAAAAGAAACAAAAGGAATCCAAAGTGGAAAAGAAGAAGTAAAACTGTCACTGTTTGCAGATGACATGATACTATACATAGAGAATCCAAAACATGCTACCAGAAAACTACTAGAGCTAATCAATGAATTTAGTAAAGTAGCAGGACACAAAATTAATGCACAGAAATCTCTTGCAGTCCTATACACTAATGATGAAAAATCTGAAAGTGAAATTAAAAAACACTCCCATTTACCATTGCAACAAAAAGAATAAAATATCTAGGAATAAACCTACCTAAGGAGACAAAAGACCTGTATGCAGAAAACTATAAGACACTGATGAAAGAAATTAAAGATGATACAAACAGATCAGAGATATACCATGTTCTTGGATTGGAAGAATCAACATTGTGAAAATGACTATACTACTGAAAGCAATCTACAGATTCAATGCAATCCCTATCAAACTACCAATGGTGTGTTTCACAGAACTAGGACAAAAAATTTCACAATTTGTATGGAAACACAAAAGACGACGAATAGCCAAAGCAATCTTGAGAAAGAAAAACGGAGCTGGAGGAATCAGGCTCCTGGACTTCAGACTATAGTACAAAGCTACAGTAATCAAGACAGTATGGTACTGGCACAAAAACAGAAATATAGATCAATGGAATAGGATAGAAAGCCCAGAGATAAACCCACGCACATATGGTCACCTTATTTTTGATAAAGGAGGCAAGAATATACAATGGAGAAAAGACAGCCTCTTCAATAAGTGGTGCTGGGAAAACTGGACAGTTACATATAAAAGAATGAAATTAGAACACTGCTTAACACCATACACAAAAATAAACTCAAAATGGATTTAAAGACCTAAATGTAAGGCCAGACACTATAAAACTCTTAGAAGAAAACATAGGCAGAACAGTCTATGACATAAATCACAGCAAAATCCTTTTTGACCCACCTTCTAGAGAAATGGAAATAAAAACAAAAATAAACAAATGGGACCTAATGAAACTTAAAATCTTTTGCACAGCAAAGGAAACCATAAACAAGACCAAAAAACAGCCCTCAGAATGGGAGAAAATATTTGGAAATGAAGCAACTGACAAAGGATTAATCTCCAAAATTTACATGCAGCTCATGCAGCTCAATAACAAAACAACAAACGACCCAATCCAAAAATGGGCAGAAGACCTAAATAGACATTTCTCCAAAAAAGATATACATATTGCCAACAAACACATGAAAGGATGCTCAACATCACTAATCATTAGAGAAATGCAAATCAAAACTACAATGAGGTATCACCTCACACCGGTCAGACGGCAATCATCAAAAAATGTACAAACAATAAATGCTGTAGAGGGTGCGGAGAAAAGGGAACCCTCTTGCACTGTTGGTGGGAATGTAAATTGATACAGCCACTATGGAGAACAGTATGGAGGTTCCTTAAAAAACTAAAAATAGAACTACCATACGATCCAGCAATCCCACTACTGGGCATATACCCTGAGCAAATCATAATTCAAAAAGCGTCATGTACCACAATATTCACTGCAGCTCTATTTACAATAGCCAGGACATGGAAGCAACCTAAGTGTCCATCGACAGATGAATGGATAAAGAAGATGTGGTACATATGGAATATTACTCAGCCATAAAAAGAAATGAAATTGAGTTATTTGTAGTGAGGTGGATGGACCTAAAGTCTGTCATACAGAGTGAAGTAAGCCAGAAAGAGAAAAACAAATACCGTATTCTAACACATATATATGGAATCTAAAAAAAAAAAAAAAATGGTTATGAAGAACCTAGGGGCAGGACAGGAATAAAGACCCAGACGTAGAGAATGGACTTGAGGACACGGGGAGGGGGAACGTTATGCTGGGATGAAGTGAGAGAGTGGCATGGACATATATACACTACCAAATATAAAACAGATAGCTAGTGGTAAGCAGCTGCATAGCACAGAGAGATCAGCTCAGTGCTTTGTGACCACCTAGAGGGGTGGGATAGGAAGTGTGGGAGGGAGACGCAAGTGGGAGGGGATATGGGGATATATGTATACGTATAGCTGATTCACTTTGTTATACAGCAGAAACTAACACACCATTGTAAAGCAGTTATACTCCGGTAAAGATGTTAAAAAAATAATAATAATAAGGTACTGGCTAAGCCCTGAAGATCCATCCACAAACAGAATAGACCTGTCCTACTCTTTATGGAATCTGGTAGGAAGACTGAAATTAAGTAAATAGTGTAAGTAAGTATATATTTGCCATTTCGAAAATTGCTGAAAGAGAAATACAGGCACTATTAAAGTCTAACTTAGATGATGGGACAGAAGGACAATCAGAAAAGTCTTTCCTACAGCAGCAAAAAGTCAGAGATCTGAAAATGAGTACGAATTAACCTGGATGGGACCTTAGGGGATGAGAATTGCTCTCCAGACTAATGAAACGAATTTACAAAGAGGACACAGGTTTGCCCAAAGCAGAATCCTGTGGTCCTAACAGGGAGAGTAAGAGAGAGACCAAAGGTAAGACTGGAAAAGTATGTGAGGCTAGAACCTGAGGCACCTTGTAAATTGCATTTAAGGTGCATTTAAGATGTTAATCTTATCCAAAGAATAACTAGGAAATCACCCAAGAGTTTTAAGCATATTAAGAGTTACACCCAGGGCTTCTCTTGTGGTTCAGGGGTTAAGAATCCATCTGCCAATACAGACAACACGGGTTCGAGCCCTGGTCCAGGAAGATCCCACATGTCGCGGAGCAACTAAGCCCGTGCACCACAACTACTGAGCCTGCGCTCTAGAGCCCACGAGCCACAACTACTGAGCCCGCCTGCTACAACTACTGAAGCCTGCATGCCTAGAGTCAGTGCTCTGCAACAAGAGAAGCCACCTCAATGAGAAGCCCGTGCACCACAGTGAAGAGTAGCCCCTGCTCGCCGCAACTAGAGAAAGCCCGTGTGCAGAAACAAAGACCCAATGCAGCCAAAAATAAATAACTAAATTTTAAAAAATAATTAAAAGACATTTTGAAAAAAAAAATAAAGGAGTTACACCCATTAAGTACCAGGGCAATGAGAATTCTGGTATCATTATAAAAATTAAAAAGTGAAGATCCATTCCTAAGGCACTCTATTCCTTATTTGCTTTATAAGAGAGCTATAAGAAAGGGGACTTCCCCAGTGGTCCAGTGGGTAAGACTCTGTGCTCCCAATGCAGGGGGTTCCATCCCAGGTCAGGGAACTAGATCCCACATGCATGCCACAACTAAGAGTCCGCATGGCGCAACTAAGACCCCGCACGGCCAAAATAAATAAAATAAATAATAAATAAATATTTTTTTAAAAAAGAGAGCTATAAGAAAATCTATAACCGTGGCCACATCTCTTAAGAAGCTTCTATAGATCTGCTCAAATATTCAATAATACTTGAAACCCTAGAAATCTAGATCAGGATGGGCAAACTTTTTAAAATAAAGAGGTAGATAGTACATAGTTTTGACTTTGTGGGCTAGAGGATCTTTTGTCACATGTATTCAACTCTGCTATTGTAGTGTAGAAGCAGCCATCAACATTGTGAGCATGGCTGTGATCCCATAAAACTTTGTTTGCAAAGAACAGGAGGTAATGGATTTAGCCCTTGGGCAATACTTTGCCTATCCCTGACCTAGATCAAGCAGCATCAAAGAGAGATCAGGATGGAAGATTTTGGAGGATATGGTAAACATCTAAGTAAACAGACCTTTAATGGGATAGCTGTATTTCCTTGGGACTTTGATTTTGTGGAAGACTGTGCTGTGATGGGACCATAAATAAGGGACAAAAGGCACCTTCTGTGAGCTGAACAAATTGACCCTGTGAACGGAATTATCATCTGTGTAGACTGTGAGAAATCTAAGCTCCTTAGAGGCAGGGATTTGTGTCTGTTTTGTTCAGTTTTTCTTTTTAACCCCTAGCTGAATCCATGGATCCTCAAGTTTTGTCTATAGAATAATATGCTGAGAGCTAATAACAGATGTACCTCACCAAATGAATGTTCAGTTAATGACTTTTTACCAATATAATTCTTAAAAACTCATATCACTTTTGGGCAACTTTGTTTTATGTCCGGTATAAAGAAAAGTTTCACCCAAAACACACTAAATACATGTAGTACTAGAAATTGTGTCAATATGATGATCTCAGGCAAAGAAAGAGTTTTTTGTAGTCAGAGTATTATGGGGAACAAATTTATATTGGAACAAATTGCCCTGTTTGGATGAAGGCAAACATGTTCGCTTTGCCTGTGGATACCAAGCAAGAGGTGAAGACATAGCATCTTCATTTCTTACAACACTTTGGTCTGTTGTGTGCATGTGTTTTGCTTTTATTTTTGTTCTAGAGATAAATTTTTAAGCTTATTTTAAGTAAAATTTGACCTCGATAATAATGAGCCCTCAAAAGATCAAAAAGTCTATGAAGAAAATAGTGCACAAAGAATAATGAGATTTCCAATAGCAAACTCCCTCACTCCTTCCTTGTATATATTGGGTTGGCCGAAAAGTTTGTTTGGGTTTTTCATACCATCTTATGGAAAAATCCGAACGAACTTTTTGGCCAACCCAATGTACCACCCACTATCCAGTCATCTCTTCTTCCTTTGGTGAATACAATAAACCTTCACTGGATTACTTGTTTGCTTACTTTCAAATTCTTTATTGTTGCTCATACAAACTTACTTTTATTACGTATGTGTGTGTGTGGATATATAGGATATATATCCTATATATATTTAAATCTTTGAAAATTGTTTGGGTGTCTTAGGTTAGAATGTAAGATGTAATACATAATAAATTTTCCCATTAAAATTAACAGTTTTTTTTTTTTAATTTAAAGACAGCTGGGCTTATAGAAATGAATTAACATTGTTAACCAAGGTATTGGGCAATTGGTTTTCTCTGCAGCACAATGTATTTTAATTTATGAATTTATAAAAAATATTGTTCTGCGAAGGAGTTCATAGACTAAAGCTAAAGGGGTCCATGGCACAAAAAAGAGCCTCTGGGTCTAGATCCTAGAATAGTGTGTCTAACATATAATAAGGGCTCAGTAAATATTTCTTGAATACCAAATGATCTTTAACCCATATCAACAATATTGGTTCTATTAAAAAGACACTAAACTATTCAGACAAAAATTATTTGAAAAGTGTCGTGGTGGTGCCTATGGCATGAAATACCTTCCCTTTTCAATAGGAAAAGATGCTGAGCTGGCTGTTTCTTATGGCAGGAAGACATAAGGGAGGCTAAATCTGCATCAAATATTTAAATAGATGCTTCAAAGGAGAGTTGAAGACAAAGAATGTTTTTAATCACATTTGGGATTAGAATTTGTTCAAAGCAATCCATAACTACCCAGCATTGTGACTATTTTGCTCACCAGTATATCCACAGCTCTTAACACAGTGCTTGGTAAACAGTGGCATCAATACATATTTGAGGAATGAATGAACCCTGCTTGAGATTCTGTGGCAGTAAAAACTCTAAGGGAAGATTAAAAACCTTGAATCAATATCAGAATCATATGGCTTGGTTAAGTGGTACCTGTCTATGGAATCAAAGATTGATGAGAGATCAATAAATATTGCAGGATTCTTCAGTTATTTTTAACTGTATCTACCCCCAAACCTCCCATAGATTAAAAAGCACCAAAAAAGGTCAGCAATAGAATAGTGGTGCTTTAAATGCTCCTTTTTCATGCAGGGTGTTAAATGGATAAGTCAGATCTGCAACTCATTAAGAAGCAAGCATGCAAACGCAGAATGTTGAGAGACCATGGAGCTGACTGACTGATGGAAGCTGGCACAGTAGAAGGTTGCCCTTTTTGTAGTGGTAGATACTGTGACTCTGTCCTTGGGGAGCTGAGTAAAGAACTTTGCAGAGATTTGAGCTCACCATTCAGAGCAGGACCTGGGCAGCTGAAGATTTTACCCTGGGGACTTCTTCATCTGGGAACAGTTAATTGGCTATGACTTAATGAGTCAGGTTTGTCAATTCTTAAGATAGCATGCTTTTAAAAGAATGCCTTTTAAAAGAATGAGGTAGAGCCTTATACTACTGGTTTGGAGTTCTTTTGCAGTATTTTAAGCAAAGAAAGCAAACTGAAGAAGAATAAAATAAAAACATCATGGTAAACATGTAGTATTTATTTGTGTATGTATGTGTGTGTACATATAAACAAACATACACACACACAAGTATCAAACGATTACATGTGCATAGGAAAAAGTCTAAGGTTAACATCAAATATGTACTACTCTGAGGGGTACGTTTGGAGAGGTGGGGATTTATTTATTTTATATAGTCCTGAATAATGGCTTTCCAGCTGCGAGTTAGACTTCTACATTATATACAAAATAAAATCCACTTGGACTACATTACTAAAATAAAAACCAGTAGAAGAAAAGTTTAAAAATGTGCAGATAGGGGCTTCCCTGGTGGCGCAGTGGTTGAGAATCTGCCTGCTAATGCAGGGGACACGGGTTCGAGCCCTGGTCTGGGAAGATCCCACATGCCGCGGAGCAACTAGGCCTGTGAGCCACAACTACTGAGCCTGCGCGTCTGGAGCCTGTGCTCCGCAACAAGAGAGGCCACGATAGTGAGAGGCCTGCGCACTGCGATGAAGAGCGGCCCCCGCTTGCCGCAACTAGAGAAAGCCCTCGCACAGAAACGAAGACCCAACACAGCCATAAGTAATAAATAAATAAATAAATATTTTTTAAAAATGTGCAGATAGATCCACAAGAGTAGGGATGGGTGGGAAAACTTTCTTAAGTAAGTC
Source organism: Balaenoptera physalus (assembly GCF_965194825.1). Lineage (NCBI taxonomy): Eukaryota > Metazoa > Chordata > Mammalia > Artiodactyla > Balaenopteridae > Balaenoptera > Balaenoptera physalus. The sequence goes on along the minus strand of NC_138892.1, from coordinate 28,634,090 downwards.
AGGAAGATAAGCATCCGTAAAGAAAAGATGAACACATCTGACCAAAACAAAACAAAACAAAAGTTTCAGTATAAGAAACATCATAAACAAAGCTGATACAAACGATAGGTAAAAATGAAAAAAAAAATGGTGACATGTGACAAAAAAGATATATATATTTTTTTAATTTATTTTTGGCTGTGCCGTGTGGCCTGTAGGATCTTAGTTTCCCGACCAGAGATGGAACCGGTGCCCCCTGCAGTGGGAGCACAGAGCCCTAACAACTGGACCACCAGGGATCATTACCCAAAGAGATTATTACTAATATTAAATATATAATAAAAAATTAAAATATAATAAATTAATATCTTCACACAAAGAAATACTACAAGTTGAAAAAAACTAACGAGAGAAAAATAGGCAAAATATAGGAACAGGAAATGTATTAGAGAACAAAGTAAAGTGGATAATAAATATAGTAGAAGATATCAATCTTACCAGTAGTCAGAAAAATGCAAAACAAAACAGTATGCCATTTAATACCTATCAGATTGATGAATATTAAAAAAGTTAATGATGTCCAGTGCTCATGTGGTTATAGGAAATCTTTTTGGAAAGTAACTGGTAGAATTTATTCATTAAAGATAGGCTTACACTTTGACATCTCACTTTTGACAATCTCTTATAGACTCCATGTAACACAGAAGGCAACATACTAACCAAGAAATCCTCACTTCTATAAATGTTGTCCTTTTCCTGAGTTCACCACCAGAGTTGAGTATAGCCATTTGCAGAAAACAGAGCTAACTCAGGATAAGTTTAAAGCAAAACTGATCACCTATACCCCTAAGAGATGGAGAAAGGAGGAATGTCTACGTACGAGACAATTAGGGGTTATCTACACAGCATCTCCATTCTGGGAAATACCTCAAATACTCCCTCATTCCCTTATTCTCCCAGAGCTCCACTGCTGTAGGAGCAGCCATGACTGGGTGCCTGAGCTGGCCAAGGGCTCCATTCACAGGGATTCTGGGACCTGGGAACACTGGAACTGGTGGTCTCCCTCCTGCAGTTGTATGTGTTGCAAGTAAAATCATGAATCCTTTGGCAGTCATTTTTTCTTTTACATGTGAAGAATACAGAGAGAGAGAGAAGAGAAACAGACATGAAAGGCATAGAGAACAACCTAAGGATATTTAAGCTCCCGACTTGAGTTGCTCCAGAGGACTCGACTGCATTCTGGCCTTTCCTGTGACTTGGTTATTCACCTTCTCCTTAGATTCGGTGAGAGATCTCCAAAGTCTTCCAGTAAGTTCCATTTTTTGCTTAAGCTAATGTAACTTGTCATTATCCCTTGCAACCAATAGAAACCTAAAGAACGAAGTCTTCCTAGTAAACAATTAGCTTCTTGATAAGAACATGAAATATTCTCCCCTGCCGTGGACCTTGAGCTGACAATTACAAGTATTAAGTGAAGGCTGATATACATCCTCCTCATTCCACTCAAGCTCTGTTTTTTTCTTTGGCATGTGGGATCTTAGTTCCCTGACCAAGAGATTGAACCTGCACCCCCTGCACTGGAAGCGCAGAGTCTTAACCACTGGACCGCCAGGGAAGTCCCTGTTCCACTTGCGCTCTGACATAACCTCTGGAGCACTCCAGCTCCCCAGCCACACAACTCTGCCCTAAAGCTCATGCCTACCTTGCTCAATTCTACTTCTTTAGGACTGACTTTTTCGGGAAAGAAGGGAAAAAGAAAAAGGAAGGTTCTTAGAGTTTCCTGCAGAACATCAAGTATGCACAACAGGCATACGGTTAGAGATCAGACAAGCAAGTTCCTGACTCTGTTAGCCCATTGTCATACTGCTAAACACCAGGAAACACTGTGCTGGTTTGAGCTATTATAGTTATATATTATAATTATGTATATATAATACATATAATCATATAGATAATATATAGTTATATATTATATTTAAACTGTTTTTATTTTTTTTTAATTTTTAAAAATTTATTTATTTTTTATTTTTGGCTGCACTGGGTCTCTGTTGCTGCACCTGGGCTTTTCTCTAGTTGAGGCGAGCGAGGGCTACTCTTTGCTGCGGTGCACTGGCTTCTCATTGAGGTGGCTTTCCTTGTTGTGGAGTGCTGGCTCAGTAGTTGTGGCGCACGGACTTAGTTGTTCCGTGGCATGTGGGATCTTCCCGGACCAGGGCTCAAACCCGTGTCCCCTGCATTGGCAGGTGGATTCCTAACCACTGCGCCATCAGGGAAGCCCAAAACTGTTTTTATTCTTAATTGCATATTTTAAAATTTATATTCACAATGGTTTTTAAAGCAGGAATTGCAAGAAACTCTGATGTGGAAATACATCCTAATTAGAAGCATAGATTTGACTGCATGAAACTTTAAAACTTCTAGCCACCAAAGCCCACAATGAACAAAAGGAAAAAGACTAATGACAACTAAGCAAAAATATTTTTTAAGGTTTAACAGAGTTGACTTTCTTTCTTCCTTTCTTTCTTTCTTTCTTTCTTTCTTTCTTTCTTTCTTTCTTTCTTTCTTTCTTTCTTTCTTTCTCTCTCTCTCTCTCTCTCTCTCTCTCTTTCTCTCTTTCTCTCTTTCTCTCTTTCTCTCTTTCTCTCTTTCTTTCTTTCCATGGGGTCTTAGTTGCGGCTCCAGGGCTCCTTAGTTGCAGCTCACCAGCTCCTTAGTTGTGGCATGTGAACTCTTAGTTACAGCATGTATGTGGGGTCTAGTTCCCTGACCAGGGATCGAACCTGGGTCCCCTGCATTGGGAGCTTACCAATGCCCCACCAGGGAAGTCCCCAGTGTTGATATTCTTGATGGGTTGGCCTAGACAAAATGAATAAAGAGCTGGCATTTTTTGCTTCCCATTCACCTAAAAGTGCCAGTGTCCAGTGGCATATATCCTGCATTAACATTACATAAAGTGGCAAGAATTAGGTGGCTAGTAGATAATTGCACCTAAAAAGATTCCTTTCAGAGTCTGTCCTCTGCCTGAAGAGATCAAATAGGGAGCTAGCATTATATCTCAACATGATAAACAACACAGAAAAACCAATTTAACACACACACACATACATGAAATGGACAAAGGATATGAAGAGATAATTCCCAAATGAAATTGAATGATAAGGGAGGGAGGGAGGAAGAAGCAGAAAGGGAAGAACACTAGGGACAATAGCACTTGCTGGAGACCTTGCCTTTAGTCCATGAACAGCCTCTGGGGCATTTTTCTCTGGCAGTTTCCAGAGCTTTAGGGCTATTTGCACTTCTCCCCAGAAGTGTAATTTAGTCTATGGTCTTCCTAAATTACCTGGATGGATTTTTTTTTTTTTCCACACGGCGTAGCATGCAGGATCTTAGTTCCCTGACCAGAGATCAAACCCGTGTCCCCTGAAGTGGAAGTGGGGATTCTTAACCACTGGACCACCAGGGAAGTCCCCTGGATGGATATTTTTAACCTGGGTCTTTAGGGTCCTCTGGCAGGCCTGACAAGAGGATATAATTTGAAGCATAGGAAGGAAGGCTGCAGAAATACCTTTGGGGCAGACACTATTCTCTGAGGTGCTACTTCCTCTTCCCCATCGTTAAAAGTGAACTATTAAAGGAAGATTAAAATAAGCTAAAAATTTAATTAACAAAGTAATGAGATCATCAGAACCAGCAGATATAATCAAAACAGTACAGATCTACCCCCAGCCAGGCCTAAATCAGAAATAATTAAAAGCAGTGTGACTTATCCTGAGCAGCAGATAAGACATACAGGCAGGGGCATTTCTTAATCAGGTTACAAGACAAGGTCCTTAATGCCTCAAGTCTCAGGCCTGAGAACTCTTTGACTGCCCTAAAAGCTTACTCATTCTGATTTACTTGTAGGTTAGAACAGCCTCATTTGAAAGTTCTAAGCTGTTTGCAAGTTCTCTGAACTTTTCCTTAATCCCTAAAAAGTCACATGCAGATTTCAGAACTATAGAGCCCTTGTGTGTTTCCCTAAAAAGTGGGGTTTACATACCAGTAGTACAAACAGCCCTCCTATTTTAGATTCTGCTCTTGCGGAATAATCATCTGGTTTACACCCCATTTCTCTGTGCAGCCAAATGCCAGGTCCATAAATGACTTCTTTATGGTGTTAAAAGAAAAACTGAGGCATATTTCACATGTTAAGAGTTTATTTGATCAAAAGTCCATTGAAATCAGGCAGTAACAAACCAAAAGTGGCTAGAAGTGCTCCAACTACAGGAGCCTGGGGAAAGACTTTTATAGAGAAAAGGAAGAAGCAAAGCAAGGCAATTCTTTGACTAACTACAGCGTAAGCATTATTTGGGACAAGCCTAGTTGGCTGTTTGTGATTGGTTGTCCTTAGGTTTCTATTTCTTAACCATGAGGCATTTACATTCTTAGGTTTTTGTTTGCTTATGTAGGCTGTTGAGGCCTCATCTAATGGCCTCCTTGTTTAATTAATCTAACAATGGACCCAGGATATGGGTGTCATGGAATTTTTCAGTCTCTGTTACCTATCTCAGAGATGGCCATCCTAACTGGAAATATTCCAGCTTTTTCTGTGGACCACATCTCTTTAGAATGTTACAGAAAATCAGTTAGCTACAGTGGGAGGTAATCATATTAAAGTTATGAGCAAGAATAAACAATGTCCCAGAAGACAGCTTCCTTTGAAAGTGGGCTCTGACATTTTGCTAGTCTGCAAGCACATTTCAAAGCAGCTGCATGTTAAACTACTATGGAAATGGCTCATTTCAGATATTATAGTGATAATGTATTTCAATTACAGTTATGTTTAGATTACAAAATGATATCCATTGGTATGATACTCTACCTGTAAAAGTGCTGCATTAAATAAATTACATATTTGGTGTTCACCTCTCTCTGTGATAACTATGGTATCTGTTGTGCTCAGAACAGCCAATTCTGTCAGAGAGGAGCTAATCTAAAATCTCGGGCTTCACTTGAGCCCTTCTAAATCCTACCAGATTGTAAGCAGGTGAAACAATGGAAATGACATCCAAATCAGTTGTTCTGCCTATGATGTTCTTCTTTGCTTTTCAGAGGAGACGGCTAAAATTTAGGTTTAAGTTATTTATAGACTTTAGTCTTTCCTGCATTGTTGCCACAGAGAATCTGGAGAATCTGTGCTCGGTAATTACCAACATTATCCTCATTTAGTTTCCTTTCAGAAAGTAAAAGACAGGGCTTCCCTGGTGGCACAGTGGTTGACAGTCTGCCTGCCAACACGGGGGACACGGGTTCGAGCCCTGGTATGGGAGGATCCCACATGCCGTGGAGCAACTAGGCCCGTGAGCCACAACTACCAAGCCTGCGCGTCTGGAGCCTGTGCTCCGCAACAAGAGAAGCCGTGATAGTGAGAGGCCCGCGCACCACGATGAAGAGTGGCCCCCGCTTGCCGCAACTAGAGAAAGCCCTCGCACAGAAACGAAGACCCAACACAGCCAAAAATAAATTAATTAATTAATTAAAAAAAAAAAAAAAAAAGAATCGAGTGCCTCAATAATTATTAAATTAAAAAAAAAAAAAAATTACTCTTTAGAGATACCAGGGCTTTCTGAAAGCAAAGGCATCTTCAATATAGCTCCAGAGCTTGGTTTTGGAGTGACATAGCCTAAGCCAGCTCCTGCCAGTAGAAGCAGTTGTTGTAGAAATATAATAAAATCCTGTGACGCACCTTGCACTTGTGCTTTTGTCTGAGGACACAGCCTCTATCATAGAAAACATAACACCTACACTCACCAAGAATCTAGGTGGGATAGGAGGAGGTGGGGGTGAACTTCACAAAGTCTAGAGATAACACATTTATCACATTCCAAGCGCTGAAAATAAGTGTTTTTGCACCTCTGAAGTTATTCTCGCAAAACGAGGTGCAATGACAAGTTAACATCTAGGTTTCAGTTACCACTTAGCTGCAGGGGAGTATTTTAAACTATTATATTTATGAAATTAGATTTATAAAAAAAAAATCCCCTTAAAAGAAACATAACCATAAAGAGAGCTTAAATATCACCATGTATTGTGGCAATCTGTTATCAATTAAACAAGTAATTCAGAAATCAGTGACATTCTGTTCTAGTGAATTAATAATCAGAAACAGATACATTTTGAAATATACTTCCCCATTTTAAATATGCATGTATTTCTCAGAAGACTCAAGGTCAATGCTCTATTTTAAATTAAATGTTACAATCCAGGGTTCTAATTTGTTATCCGCTGATATTCATTTGCCTAGAATTTTGGATGCAATTCTATTAATATTTGAAGAAAGTTGGTTGGGCACCCAATAAGTTGCCTAGTTCTGTGTAATCCAGAGGGAAAAAGTGGCCTGTCTGGCCAAGTCCATTTTCTTCTTTACCCTCATACACCTTCACCTGACATAGGTACTTTCAGTAGATGAGTAAAGAACTCGTGACAGCTGCAGGTTTTACTTCCTTCAGGGAGCCCTCTCTAACCACTTAGGGATAAAACACCACTTTTTTTTTCTCTCTGTCACTATAGTTCCAGAGACCTATTTAGTGTGCATCTTTCTCAAAATATTATGAACTCTTTTAAGTAACTACCTTTGTGTCCCTGGGTCTGACACAAAGTAGCTACTCCCAAAATGTGGGTTGAGTAAATGGGTTGAAGTGAAAATAAGATAAACGGCACGGATTTGGAGGCATTTGCAAATACCACCACTGTAGTGGGTTGAATACTATAGTGCCCTCCCCCAAATTAATTTCCACCCAGAACCTCAGAATGTGACTTTATTTGAAAATAAAGTCTTTACAGATGTAATTAGTTTAGGATCTTCAGATGAAATTATACTCGATTTGGGGTGGACCCTAAATCCAATGACTGGTGTCTTTATAAGAGAAAGGAGACGGAGGTTGGAGACGGGCACACATAGGGAAGATGACCACGTGAAGACAGGGGCAGAGACTGGACTTACGCAGCCATCGACCGAAGAACACCAGGAACCACCAGAAGCTGGAAGAGTCAAGGAAGGATTCTCCTCCAAGGCCTTCAGAGGGAACATGGCTCTGCTGCAACCTTGACTTTGGAATCCTGGCCTCCAAAATTGAGAGGGGCTAAATTTCTATTGTTTTAAGCCATCTAGTTTGTGGTAATGTGTCATGGCTGCCCTAGGAAACTAATATACCACCATGCTGACTGCAGCTGTGATCCTAGATAATTGCAAAGCAACTACCAGCTCAGTTTCCCTTCTCACTTTCAAAGAATTAAGAAAACATATATTAGATTGAGTGAGTGCATAATATCATATTCTGGATAATACACGTAACTTTATAGGTGTCATTGCTAAAATCAGTTCCCTATTTGACAGATGAGAACATTGAGGTTGAGGGAGTTTAAATAACTGGTATCATGAAAAAGTATGTAATAATCTTAGCTAACATTTGAGTACTTAATATATATTAGGCATTGTGCCAGACTCTTTGTATCAATTATTTTATCTCATCTTTACAACAAGACTGTAAAGGTAGGTACTCTTAAATTTTTCCCTATTTCAAAGATGAAGAAACTGAGGCACAGAATATAAACTATGTGTCCTAAGTCTAGTACTTGGCAAAAGCAGGATTTGAACCCAAGTAGTGTGGGTCTAAAGCTCTGGTGCCTCAGACACTTGCTATGTTGTATATAGATACTGTGTGCTCATCACCCCACCATTCCTGCCTCTGATTCCAAAGACAACCCATGCACTGACTAACTGCCCTTTAGCATCTTGCACACATGATCATATTACCTTGGTCATTTCCAACAGGATTTTTTTTTTTAACCTCTCACTGATACTCCTAGTACACCAAAATAGCAGGAAAGTATGCTTATTTTCTCTGATTTCAGAGCTAATTTTTTGAACACACTTTGATACACAAAGCAAGTCTGATGGTCAAAATATAATCATCTGGGTGTCCTATCCAATAAAGAAAAAAGAATATATATATATACACATATATTACGTAATCATCTACCATTTGTTTTGTTTGGATCCCAGTGAGACAGCAGCAAAGCCATTTTGTTTTGTCTACATTGTTTGATCACAGTCAATGTTCTGCTCTTATACGTATAGGCAGTTCTGAAGCAATCTTTTCATTTGTCACGATTACACAACTGTAGCTAGAGAAATACTGTAGCTTGATAAACGCTCACCATCCTGGTATAACAACTGATCTTACATTTTTTTCCCCACTTTGCTGGAATTTTATCAGTTTTTCTACACATGTAGGAAAATAGGCAGAGAATGGAGGGCCAAATGAGCCTGTGATACAATGGGTGTATGAAGCTTCAGTTGGCCTTAAATGTCAAACCATATCCTTCCTGAATAATCAAGAATGTCAGTGTCTGTTACTTTCTACTTCTTGGCATGTACCTTGCACAAATGTCAAGTTTCATATGATGCATTTTCTAGGTGGGAAGTCTTTTAGAGACCTTAATTTTTTCTATATTTACTTTTTAGAGTAATGGTATATATTAGTTTAGTAATTCAAATATATTACTAACATATACTAGTAATTCAAATTGTATAAACAGTAGGCTAAAGTGAACAAAATATTGAAACAAATTACACATCTACCTTCTCCAGTCTTCATAGTTACTCCAAACACTGTGGCATTAGTACACTTGATCCAACCAAGATCAATCACAGTCTCTTCCTTGCGTGTTTCCCTCCTGGGGTAGATGATTGGTTCAGAGATGCATTTCTGATCCAAGATCAGCCAATCTGATTCCCGCCATTAGAGTTTTGGAAATGTAACTAAAAAGACATTAATTTCCTTCTGTATGGCAGAAACAGAGGGCAGGTAAATGTGGCAGCTATTGGTGTATTTTGCACTGAGGAGCAGGCAAAGTGGTTTGGTAATGAGATGAGTGAGACAGACAACCAGAGAAAAAGAGAATCAAGGAGCAGAAAGGAATATTTTATGGATTTCCCTAGTGTTCCTCCAGTCTGTTACTGACTATATTAGTTATCTATTGTTATGTAACACATTAACTCAAAACTAAATGACTTAAAACAACAGCATTTATTACCCCACAATTTCTGTGGGTCAGGAATCTAGACATGGCTTAACTGGATCCTCCATCTCAGGGTCTCTCACAAGATTACAGTCAAGGTGTTGACCAAGTCTGTGGTTTCATCTGAATTCTCAACTAGGGAAGGATCTTTCTCCAAGCTCTCACATGGTTGTTGGTAGGATTCAGTTCCTTGCAGACAGTTACATCGAGAGCCTGAGTTCCTCTTAATTACGGATAGAGGTTGTCCTCAATTCCTTGCTCCATAAGCTTTTCACAGGGCAGCTCACATCACGGCACCTGCCTTCATCAGGGTGGAAAGGGAAAGAACAAGGTGGAAGCTACAGAATTTTATAACTTAATCTTGGAAGAGATATTCCATCACTTTTGCTGTATTCTATTTGTTATAGGTCACTATTTCCAGTCTACACTCATGGGGAGGAGATTATACATGGTGTAAATACCAGGAGTCAGGGATCACTGAGCTCATTTTAAAAGCAGCCTAAAACACTGACATATCTTAGCCCTTAGGTACTGTGAAATAACACCAATGACCCTAAAATGAAGCTTAATTTTTGCTTAAACTAATTGAAATTGGTTTCTAATATTTACAGCCCAAACTTCTTTTTTTTCCTCCCAGTTTTATTGAGAAATAATTGGCATACAGCACTGTATAAGTTTAAGGTGTACAGCATAATGATTTCACTTACATACATTATAAAATGATGACCACAAAAATGTAGTGAACATCCGTCAGCTCATATAGATACAACATAAAAGAAAAAGAAAAAAAATGTTCTCTTTGTGATGAGAACCCTTAGGATTTACTAACACCTTTCATGTATAATACACAGCAGTGCTAATTCTATTAATCATGTTGTGTATTACATCCCTGTTATTTATCTTATAACTAGAAATTTGTACCTTTTGACTGCCTTCATCCAATTCCCCCTGCCCCCACTCCTCATCTCTGGTAACTACAAATCTGATCTCTTTTTCTGCGAGTTTGTTTATTTGTTTGTTTTTTGAAGTATAATTGACCTACAGCACTATGTTAGTTCCTGGTACACAACATAGTGATTCGATATTTCTATACATTACAAAATGATCACCACTGTTTATAGCCAAAACTTCTTACATGTATCCTGTAGTTTAATAAAATCCACATTTAGAATCAAAATATAATTGTATTATGAGAAAATTTGTTACTACGTTTCTAAATTCCTTTAACACATGCCACACACATGCATATAAACACATACATGTACACACATATCTAACATTATTTAACAGTGATAAAGGCTGAGATATGAGGAAACAAAACAGTAAGGACTCCTACCAATAGGAAAATCAATGCAAAAAAATAAAAACTCTGAAATCTTCAGGTAGTCAGTGAGTATATTATAATTAGTGGCCTTTCCTACTCTTTTTTTTTTTCACCCCTAAATGCTACATGGAGGAAATTTATTTTTTTATGCTTTTGCTTTTCAAAATATCTTATTTTTCTCTCATCATATTGTAAAATGGAAAGGCAAACAAACAAACAAAATATTGTATAACACTGTGACTAATTTGATTATTTCTCTCTGCTTCAGATTATGGGATACAGTTTTGCATTCATTATAAAAACTGGAAAAAAAATTTGTGAAAACCCCTCGTCTTGGGGTTACTACATCAGTCTGTAGGAAGTAGAGTAGCTTTTCTAAAAAACTTTAGCAAAAAGTCCCCTCCCTGGTTTTTCCTACAAATATTAACCTCAAGCATTCACTTCCTTCCATATTATTTATACATGTAACCTCAAAATTTCTTCTAAGAAGTCACAAGTAGATATAAGAAAGATCACACATATCAGCCATCTGTAGACCAGACCTGACAAGCTTCATGGTAGAGATGAAAACCTCTCATTTCAAAGAACTGAAAAAGGGCTATTGTATCCACCAGAAGCTGGACTGCTGACCCTCCGGGTCTCACCACCCAATCAGGAATTCTATAAATATGCACCTCAACCACATAAACATTTTCTTTCTAGTTTCTGGACTGGAGTTTATCTTTGCTGTGCAGAATCAATTTAGCTTTGGACAGAAAAATTTGCAAGAAATTAAAGAAGCAGCTTTTAAAAGCAAACAAAGAGACATAATGGGCGTAATTTCCCAGACATGCCAGAACAGGACCATGTGTTGGATTTTATTTAAGAAAGCAAAGAAATCCCCAAAGGATTACTCGAGTTGGATTCTTATTTTGGTAATGACTTCTTGTGTCTATTGGTTCTGTCAATTAAAATAGACCTTGCAGGATAAAATGATATTATAAACCATGTCCAAAAGACCTTGGAATTAGAAAAAGAAATTTGGTGCCGCCCAAAAGGGGTTGGAGGGTGAGGAGAATGTGGTAAATATACACCTTTCCCAGGCGTCTCCTCTGGATTTTGACAATTAAAAACCAGCAGAAAAAAAGAAAAAGAAAAAAGGCACAGTCTCCCATTGAAGATGACATACATTTCTTCTCCATTTTAACTCAGTTGATGAGCCATCCAAGTAACATACATAAGTAAAAACTCCTTCTTACAACCAGACATTTTCTATACTGCCTGTTTCACACATCGTGTAAGTGTTGGTTGGGGCCCGACTGGTCGATCCTGCTGATGTTTTCCAACAGAGCATCCACCACCTCTTCCTGATTGGCACATCTTATCTTCAAGTATGTGATGCCCTGCCTCACTGATAACACCAGATGGGCCAGTAAATCTCAATCTTGATTGTACATTAGAATCATCTGGCAAAGCATTGGAAAAAATAATCCCAATATCCAGTCTGCCCCCCTGGACCAATCGCATCAGAATCTCTGTGGTGGGATTCAGGCATTAATATTTTTAAAAATTCCCCAGTAACTATAATGTGTAGCCCAAACTGAAAACCGCTGCTAAGGGGACTTCCCTGGTGGCACAGGGGTTAAGAATCCGCCTGCCAATTCAGGGGACACGGGTTCGAGCCCTGGTCCGGGAAGATCCCACATGCCGCAGAGCAACTAAGCCCGTGAGGCACAACTACTGAGCCTGCATTCTAGAGCCCACGAGCCACAACTACTGAACCCGCGCGGCAACTACTGAAGCCCACCCCCCTAGAGCCCGTGCTCCGCAACAAGAGAAGCCACCGCGATAAAAAGCCCACGCACCGCAATGAAGAGTAGACCCCGCTCTCCGCAACTAGAGAAAGCCCGTGCACAGCAACGAAGACCCGACGCAGCTCAAAATAAATAAATAAATAAATAAATTTTTTTAAAAAAGAAAAGAAAACCACTGCTAGGTACCATTTGGTATATTAACTATGACCTTAACTGATGCAAGCTGCTGAACTGCTAGGGGATTTAAGAAATCATGTTTATGTCAGTTATATCTCAATTTTTAAAATTTAAATAAATAAATAAAGGTTAAAAAAAAAGAAATGCATTTTTGCTTGAAATACAATGACCACTCACTAATTTAAGGCAGTGACACAAACTTATTGGCTCCTTACTATTTTCTTTCAGGGAATACATTCCACAAAATTCCACAAATTGTAGAAGACATGCCCTTCTCTCTTCTAGAAGAATATCCCATCAGTTCATTGAAAGAAAATGATGGTGCTGCTTTTGATAAACTACCAAAGAGAACATTCTAAGAAAAGTATCAATTCATAACTGGGGTAAAAACACTTACAAACCACAAATGTGAGAAGCAACCTTTGCACCATGAAGTTGACCCTGACAAAGTAGTAATAGAATATTGAAGTCTGGAAGGAAACTTTTAAGATGTGCAATCAGTATCAATCCAAGCCTAGAGAAACCCAGGACCAGAGATAAGTGATTAGTCTAATGTTCTACTGCTCTTGAGAGGCATTATAAAAATCACCCTTCTCATTTCTAGTTCAGGGATTTTGTTATTAATGTATGCGAAGCATTTCATTTCCTGTCTGGCCAATAGTAAATGCTCAATAAATTGTAGCAATTGGTAGAAGTAATGGTGGTGGTAGTGATCATATTGGTAATAATAATATCTGCAAAGCTTTATTCAGTGTTATAATCACTGTCTTAAAGTACTTCACAAATAAAAACGACTGTTTCTCTTGTGGATGACACCTCACTTATTTGAAATGTGAGAAGTTTAAGAGCAAAATAATAAAAAGGGGGGAGTAAAAAAGGCTTTTATTAGCACTACAATGAAAACTTAAAATAGCCTTTCACTATTTAATGACTCATCGGTTGAACATTTTATGTAATTAATTATAAAATATATATAATCTGATCTGACTTTATCCTTTATCTAGAAGATCCTAGAATATCAATTTGATGAAAATATGTTACCTATCTGCTTACATATTAGAGAGTTAGAAGTACTTTGACATGTTACTTAATTTAATTCTCACATATAGTCAGAAAATATTGCTATTATTACCACTTCTTTACATTTAATAAACATAAGCTCAGAGAACGAGAGGGACCTAGCTAAGGTGGCTCTGTTAATAAGCGGCAGGGCTAGTATTTCATTGTAGGTTTTCTACCTTTGAGTCCTTCATTAGGTTACATACTTGGACTGAGTCACTATAGCCTTTTGAATACTTGACTTTCCAGAGCTACAGTGTAATGCTATGTCCTTGGCCTTCATTGAGCAGAATGTGTACCGCCTCTATTTAAAAACTTGCTTTTAAAAAAAATAGTACCTCATTATGTGGCTCAGTCTTATTTAAAGGACTTGGAGACAAGTTCTTTTCAGAATTCAGAGCCAAAAAAGTATCTATATCACCCGACAAGCTGAGAGCTTCCTTTCTTTAGATGAGGATAGTGTTTCTTTTCGGTTGAAAGTCTCTCCTTGCCTTTGCTTCTAGGAAACTCAGAGCAAAGTTTTATACTTGATCATTCCAGATTTTCTCAATCCAGGTTTCTATGACATACCATCTCCCCTTCTTTCCCCTCACCCCCAAGACCATCACCTCATTTATACATGACTTCTGCTTTCCAGTATTTGTCAGTGATTCAGTTTTATTGTACTTGGATTGGGGTAGACATCCACAGTGTTCAACTACGTGAAGAATATTTCTCCCTTTTGTGGTAATAGAATCTCAATACTCTTGCTTACTTTCTTTTCCCTATTCTCAGTCCATGTGGTTTAGAGGGAATTCATTCTAGTTTTTGAGAGCCCAGGGGTGGAAACATGACCCAGGCCAGGCCTATCAGTGTGCTCTGTTGCCCTGGCCTCAGTAATTGGATCAAGAATGAAGCCATGACATGACACAAGTTAGGCCTATCAAAGTGCATTCATATGCTTTTACTAGCATGACTGTAAAGGAGGTGTTAATTTTCCAGTAGAATGGCCAACAGGATGGGATGAAAAACTAGAGCTTCTGGCCTCCATCTTATTCCACAGTACAGAGTGCCTGAGAATGGCGCCAGTCCAAAGGAAAGCAGATCTGAGATATGAAGATAAGGAGACCAAGGGCTGTTGACCTCTTTGAATTCTTGGATCTAGTTGTGTTCTACCTCAAGTCTTCAACTATATGGGCCAATAAATTCCCTTCTGTGCTTAAACCATTGTAGTTGGGGTTTTCTGTACTGTGCAATCAAATGTGAGTTGTTAAATATAGTGATTTATTTTTTACCACCAAAAATTCTAGTTGAAAGCAGGCAGGACACAAATCAAAATAAATACACACCATGTGCACGTATTTATCCTTAATATCACAATTAATCAAGACAAGTTTTTGATTATCTGGTGGTTATATTGGTCATCAACCTTTTTTCATAAGGACTGAAATATAGCAGCATTACAGTATATACTTTCTTTGTTTTGTTTTTGCTAATTAGGTAGAACATAACAAAATATAAAATGTGCTCAGTTTCTTCCACTTTGGTAATAAATTGGAAACCATAGTCAATAGAGTAGTTTTCAATTTCAAACATTTTGTATTTCAATGAACATTGTACCCTTTTAAAATGAGGATGTTTCAGCTCTTATAGCTCCAAGATGCTCAAGTTAAATTCAAAAGGCTCTTCTGGGCCAGTTAAACCAGTGTTTGACC
This sequence comes from Balaenoptera physalus, assembly GCF_965194825.1. Taxonomy (NCBI): domain Eukaryota; kingdom Metazoa; phylum Chordata; class Mammalia; order Artiodactyla; family Balaenopteridae; genus Balaenoptera; species Balaenoptera physalus. The sequence continues at coordinate 28,619,001 of NC_138892.1, read as the reverse complement.
TTCCTGCTGACTTATTTATGTCTAAGTATCTCTGATTTCTTAAAAAATAATGTCAAATGCATGACTCATTCCTGTTTAGCTTTATTTGGTCTTCCATTGTGGATTGTGACTCTAATTTCTATTATTCAGAGGTAGTTCCTCAAGATTAGGCATAACCTCACCCATGGTCTTCTTGTCAACGTTTTGGAGGTGGCTTAATCTCGTGTGTGTGTGTGTGTGTGTGTGTGTGTGTGTGTGTGTGTGTGTGTAATGCAACCAGTTTTATTTCTTTTAGTTATACCTCCTGTTATGAACTGTATGTTTTTCTCCCCCACCCCCTTCCAACTCCTATGTTGAAGACCTAACCCCCAGTGTGATAATATTTGGAGGTGTGGCCTCTGGGAGGTAACTGGGGTTAGAGTAGGTCATGAGGGTAAGGCCCTAATGATGAGATTAGTGGCCTTATAAGAAGAGGAAGAAAGAGAGAGACAGCTCTCTCTGCAACATAAGGACACAGCAAGAAGGCCTTTGCAAACAAGGAAAAGAACTCTCACCAGCTGGCACCTTTATCTTGGACTTCCCACTCTCCAGAACTGTGAGAAATAAATTTCTGTTGTTCAAGCCACCCAGTCTCTGGCACTTTGTCATGGCAAGCGCAAGCTAAGACACCTCCTGTGGATGTTTCCAGTCTGGCCTCAAATATACTGCAGTCTGTCTTTTTCATATGCTAACTACAGTAGTTTAGGGAAAAAAAGTCTGCTAAAATCAACAATAAATAACCAAACTTGTGAAGTTGTATTTTACCTCCATGATGGAATAAAGATTTCCCATTAAAAGGCAAATCTTCTTTTTCAAAAGTTTGAATAGGAGGGTTCTTTAAAAAGAATTACACCTGTTTAAATACAGGTTGCTGGAGATACAAAACTCTAAGGAAAGTTTTTGGCTTTTATCCCATAGCATTTTTATTTGAGGATGAATTGCATTCATTTTAATCCGTGTTCAACTCTGAAGTTTCCTCCTTCCTGGTTTGGTTTTTCCCTTTATTGACATGCAAACAAGCATATATTGTCTGTTAGTTTCATTAGTATTATTTCTATTCTTTATCTTATCTATTTTTTCTGGAGGCAGTGTTGTGTGGGGAAAAAACACTGGTTTCAGAGTTCAGAGACCTGTTTTCATTCTGTCTTACTAGCTGAGAGAGTCTGAGCAAATCATTTAATTTTTCCTCTGTATTCCTACCAGTAAAATGAGAACACTAATACCTGCAAAATTTAGCTCATGGGATTTTTGTAAGGATTACATGAGTAATTCTAGCAACTGTAATTTTCCTCAACAAACATAACTAACCAAGTTTACTAAGCGTCTACCATGTGCCATGGACTGTGCAAGGCTCTGGGAACAGAATGATAAAAAATAGAAGTTTTTAAACAGTTATTTTAAATAACACATTGCATCGGTCAAGAATCTCACAGACTTATAGAGAAAGCAGATAAATAAACACATAAATTCAAGGCATGTAATGCGCTCTCTTGGAGTACTTTGTCCTTCTAGCTTTATCGAGGCTTGTAACTCTGTTATTATCTATGTCCTTCTTCTCCTTTTAATGTCTCTTTTCCTTGCAAGGTTATGGGCTCCATGAGGGCATTGTCTATTTTTGCTAGTCACTCTATCCACGGTGCCCTCAGCATAATTATTTAGGAACTGGGAGAAAAAGGAAAAAGTCTGGGGAATCCACTTGAGAAATTCAGTGTGATTATTGTTTCCAAAGCCATTCAATGTTAAATGACATTTGCAGTTTAATTCTAAAAGGAGAGGCAAACCCCACCATCCATTTTTGCATAAATGGAGAGCTTTCCCTTCTTCTCATTCATTGCAGATCAGTTAACTACATATAATCCCTATTACTGGACTGATTTTTTTTCTCAGCCCTGATTTTACATGAGTAAATAATAAAGTCAGGTACCAGTTTTCATCCTCTCAGACGAAATTGCATTAAACCAACAACAACAATGAAAAAGAAAAGCAAAATTGATTGGCTTCATTTCCTGGGTATACAAGGATGCTCCGATGAAATAATAGCCTTAAGTATTTCATGGTTAGACTCTTTCCACACATTTCTGGTTTCAAGTTGCAGCTGTGCCCGGGTTGTCCTTGCAGTAAATATATCACCAGGGTGTGTAATCTTGTTCTGTAACCTCCTGCAAATCCCAGGGATGTGCAGAATTCATCAGCTCCAAGGTATGTGAGGCTGGAGTTTGAAGAGAAAATCCTCTCCCTCTTACAATTCCAAACATATTAAAGAAATGCCCTTAGCAGGGATTTTTACTGATAGGTCCCCTTCACCATAGTGCTGTGGATGTGTGTGTGTATAATTCTTTCACTAAGAGGAGTTTACAGAAACTGGGTCCTGAAGGAACACAGAATTTTGACTGGTATCTGCCATTAATTTATTCTGTTTTCTAAAACCTGATCCCCAGAAAAGAGATCCATTAGAAATCATAACTGAAAACAGTTAATTCTGGTTGGGTTGAGATTATATTTTTAAAGGATATGCCTTTATCACTGATATTTATTGTGCCCTACAAATTAGAAAACGAAATCAGAAGGATGTTCATAATTTGGAAAAAAATCTCAGAGATTCTCCAAGTTTGTTAATTTTGTTGTTGTTGTTGTTTTGTTTTTACTCTCCAGAGTGAAGGGAAGGTGGATGGAGTATGCTGATTTAAAGCAAACAGGCCCTTTGGCTCTGAAAATCAGCTCAACAGTAAATAGCTGGGATTTTCTAGCCATTCTGACCTTATTTGAGAAGATTATATTGCTTTGTCAGGTCAGAGCTTATGTCAGAGAGCCAAGTGTCAACTTTCCACTTAAATATTAGGCAGGCAGGAGTCAGTATGTCTGGTTACACAGGACACAATCTGTCCTTAACTTGCAGAACTATACTTGCTCTTTGTTGCAGAAACAGTTTTCCATGAGATCTCCAAATAGTACTGATGTGTAGGAAAGAAACCTTTACCTCATTATTTCTCCCCAAGCAGCAGATGCCTCTATGATAATAGGAAAATAAGAATATTATTGAATTTTCCTAATGGCGTCAACTTACTACCCTCAAGTCTGGTATTTTTCAAAGCCCATTAAAGGCTGGAATCCATGGATCTTTTAGAAGCCCATTCTCATTCTCCAAAAACACAAAGGAGCAGATCTACTATTGTGTACACTAGAATGATATGTCTCCAAAAGGTTTGAATAATCATTTATTATTGAAGAATAACCTAATCTCATCACATTATAACTTTCCTTAAGAGCAATTTATACCATCTATCAGAGAGACAGAGAGAGGGAGAGAAAGAGAGAGAGAGAAAATAGGATGGGAAAATTACTAAAATCTCTCAACTGTCTAGGTTTGTTGGGGTAATTTGATCTTTTCCTCTGAGGCACACAGGGAATAGTATTTACTGAGACTAATGTTATCAAGATGGTGAAGATTCGCCCTTCATCTGTAGGCTTTGAAATGCTGCAGGAGTAAATGTAAATGGGTAATGCTCACCTGTGTTACTCAGCTACTCAGGAAATACATACTATAGACCCTGGCTCCTTCCCTACTAACCCTCCTTTCCTAGCACATACCCTCTGCCACACAAAGTAGATTCGAAATTCATAATCAAATTACAGGCAGTTGGAGAGCCCAGCCACTGAAAATTGTTTTCCACAAGTCACCTTCGTGATTTGCAAATGTTGGAAAAGCAATGCTAAAACTGTTAATTTTTAATGATAGATCACCACTGAAAGCATTTAATTTAGGAGCAAATACATAATCCCAAACCCTATACCTGTCATGTTTGATTTGGCTATCTTTTTGCAAAGATCTGTTTTCTTTTATACTCAACTCAGTTCATATGATGAGAACTGGGATTGGTAAAACCTACTTTCAGTGGAAGAGTTCTGAAAATGCTTACAAATTGATGTTACCCTTTAGTTCATTTAACAAAAAAATTGAATAGACTTAGAAGTGTTGGTATGAATTCAATTCACCATATGTCCACTTAATGATTATTTGGAAACAACAAGGAACAGACCTCCCACAGACAACTCTCTTTATTACTAGATTTCTTCAAAGCATGGGCTTAGAATACAATGTGTTTTGAGCTTGAGAATGGATAAGAAGTTGGCCCCAAATAGACTAGTAAATGAATTTAACTGGCCCCTTGCATAGTTATCCAGAGAGATCTTTTTTACAATAAATACAATGAATTGTAGCCTTTTATCCCTTTGTAGTCAAAAGCATTATACATTCAATATTAGAAAATGTGGAAGGAAAGGGTTATAATGGCAAGGAGAAGTGGTGAAATCTATCACATAAAATTTTTGCAATACCAAAGAATCCTGACTCTGGAGAGAAAAGGTCTGGGTTGAAGTTTGGCAAATTATTTAATTTTTAGCATCTTAATTTCTAATATAGTGATATAATAACTGTCTTTTGATTCTTGTAAGAATTAAAATAGAAAATATATAAAAATGGTAATTTATAGGGCTCTAGACAAATAGGCTGGGGTTTAGGACAGTGTCTGCAGAGAACTGAACAGTAGCAGAGAGAGTAACTTAGATTTATTGAGAGTTTACTATGTGCCATGCACCATGCTAGGCACTTTTCTTCCAAGATCAGTTTTAATACTCAGAAAGGAAGATATTATCTCTGTTTTAGAAACAAGGCTCAGAGAAAAATCTGTTAGGAGTTAGTGAAGCTAAAAATTAAAACTCATGTCTTTTTAACTCCAAGGATGGTCTGGCTCAACAGCATGTTGATGAGAGCTATTACATGTTCCCTCTAACATTCAATACCCCTCTCTCCCCATTTACCTCTCCAACATCCTCACCCTCTCCACCACCCTCACACCACGGCTGAAAGGGAGGAAGGCGCTGAGCCAATAATAGCCAGAAGCCTCCAAATTTTCTAATATATCCCAATCCACCAGCTCAAAGTTCTGAGCTGAGGGAATAATGAGAAAAGCAAAAAACAGTCATACAAACAATGGTGACACTACATTGCGGTCTTTTATTGAATGCCACTGACCTCATCAGTTTGACCAATTTAAGGTGAATTGATGGTTGGATGCATCAATATCAAGGGTGAATACCCTGAATACTCAGATTAAAACTCAAATTGGTTTTGAAATTCAGAATTATTTTGATATTGGATATTTTCACGGTTAATGGTACTGAAAGACCTCACTGCATAAATGCTTTGACCTCAGAAATCTGGTGAGATATAGAAGGAGATTACATTTATGTCCTTATTCTTTCGAGCTGTCTAATGGAGAAAGTGGATGGATGACTGACCTCTGCTATAGAGGACATTTCAGCAAGAAAACAAGTCATTCGACTCTTCATATAGCTTTCTCAACTAGGCAGCCAAGTTTACCAAAGATTATTATGTTTTCTTCTGAATCTTCAGGAGGTCACTGTATAAAGTCTCCTCTCTTTGGGAAACATTTCAAGAGGAGCTTACTCTAGGAGGCTTTCTTGCGGGGAGAAGGTGGCCAGGGGTCAATTTTGGCAGGATATTTTCAGCCCATAGATTAGGTTGTTTATAAGCCCACAAACACATTCCCTTCTGTTAAATAGACTGAAACAAACTTACATCACTCCCCATAACATTTTCTAACATATAATGTTTCTTTCTTTGACATGCAAACTATTTTGTAGGATGGCAAACATCCAGAAGGAATTGCAAAATTCAAGCAATTACTCAGATCCTCTAACCCCAAAATGTTTTAATATTTGTTTCATTAAAATATTTTGCAAATGGCCAGATAATTGTCTAGGTTTTGTGGCTTTCATCCTAAAAACAATATCATTTAGATGGCGCTTCAACTTAGGCCTGCATAAGTGGTATCATAGTTATAACTCTCTTTTTTTTTTTCCCTACAACATCTTGTTTTCAGTAAAAGAGATCAGGAACTTGGTGATAATGGATTGTGAAAACAAAGAAATAGCAACAAGAAAAACTACCCAATGGTGCCTTTATCCTAGTTTCTCTTGGCTCAGAACATCTTTAAAAGTGGCAAGCATTTCCCCAGGGGCATCATCCAACCAACAGCTTGAAAAAACAGTGTTTTTTAGAAGTTTCTGGTCGTGAGAATGAATTGACGTGATTACTAGGGGGCTTGTCCGGCCAGAGTCTTTGTTCCATTAATAAAATGGCAGCAGTGACTATGGAAGAAAAACAAATGTTAATAATAGTAAAGCAACTCAAAAACACCGTGCGCTGGCTAGAGCGGTCCTTAGGTTCTGGGAAATTAGAGCAATTGTCCCCAGTGCCCACGTAGGGGGTGTGTGTGTGGAGCACAGGCACGTGTGTGGGGGGAGGGGCTATACTGCAGCTGGGTATTTGGAGGAGAAAAATCTCTCCAGCTGTTGCCGAACAAGAGTAGGGTCTAATTCATACATAATGCAGGCAGTCAGTTAGGCACGCCCATGCATATTATCTGACGTATATGTCGCAGAGGGAACAAATCGCCATTTTCAACCCCAAGTCCTTCTAGGGAGGATAGAATGAAAGGCCCTTTTGTCCTTTCGGGCACTTTGAAGGTGGGTCTGCAACGAGGTCTGCAAGTAGGGCCTGGAGAAAAACGCTACTCCTTCGGGGAGCCCCTCTTTGGCCAGCCTGGAGGGGAAATGTTTTGAAGCATATGCTAATAAAATACATATCTGATTATTAGCTCACTTCCAAGGGAAGCACAAACTCTCTGCTTAATTTCTCTTAGGATTTCATGTACAATGCCGTCAGAAAAATGTATCTTAAGCTTTTTCATCACCTACTCTTTCTAGTCAATCTCCTTCGGCCATCATCATCAAGAAGAAATTAATTTCCGGCTTTAGTGAGGAAAGTTTCAGCTTCCCAAATGAACCAGACTTTCCTTCCTGCTTTATCTTTTCAACCCCTTTTTCTTTGGACTGTACACAAACACACACACACATTCTGTAATGATAAGGGTACAATCTTAGAGCTGCTTTCCAAGCTAAACCTGCCTGCCTTTTTTCACTGAACTGCCAAATTGTATGGTGATATGTTTGAGAGATATCTAAAAAAAAAGTCAGAATGCTGCTCAGTGTACAAATTTATGGAGCTCATAAGTTGTGAGTACATATGATGAATCTATATGGTGATATTTATTACCATCCTTCCCCCCTCCTCCTCTTTCTAGAATCTTTACTCTCTTCTTGCTGCTTCTATCCACAGGGTATGGTAAAGACAAACATATAACATTGTAATTCTGATCCCAGGTCAGAGGTGATTGGTGTGGGGTTGGCTAATGAAGTGGGATATTTTTTTTCCCCTCGGGACAAAGAAAATAGGCTGGTCTTTCTACTCAGAGCTGTAAAGTTCCAAAGATGTCGGCTGTAATGTTTTCCATATGTGGCAAAGAGAAAGTGAATTCTAAAAGTTTTGTTGTCCTTGGTTGCAATTTTTCTCTGAGATCAAGGAAAAGTAATCTTCTTTTCTTAGGTTCCATGAAACATCTCAGTACCCTCATTCATAATAAATTATCATCTAAGCTAGTTTGAATTGAGTGTCTGTCCCTTACTGGGAAAAAAGTCCCAAGTAATACAGTAGCTATCTTTCAAAAGAAAGCCAAACTTTGTTTCTGGTGTGGGTCAGAGTTCCTCACTGTGAAGAGAGGCAGCACCTTACTTAGAGAAAAGACAGCAGGATTTAGTGCCAAAGGTTGTTTTAAATTCTTGTTTTGTCTTTTACTAGCTTTGTGCCCTTGGGTAAATCACTTAACCTCTCTGATAATATTACCTCCCTTCCTTCCTTCAAATGACTAATTTTTTTAGGTTTAGAAATAGCACATGTAAAGTAGCAAGACTATAATTGGTACACAATAAATGGTAACTATACTCTAAAAATAACTATTGCAAGTACTTAAAAGGAACTCTCAAAAGTGTAAAACTGCGAAGCAGACTACGAGTTTATTCAGCTCACTTTTTTCTTCTTTTCTCCCTCCTCCATCCCTCCTTTCCTCCTTCTCTCCCTTTCCTCCTCCCTTTTCAGTTTATTTCCCTTTTAGAGAACCAGAGGTTGTGCAGAAATTCAAGCGTTCACTCATTTGGTTGCTAGGAAGTAGCTAGAGGTTTAGTGTAGAGCTCCCTGTGAATACACATTCTTGCCAGAATAATTTTCTCAATTGTTTCAGATCCACTGCTTCTGGGTCCAATATTTTCAATATAACCCTCTGTCTTAGGTTGGGGTCCTCAACTATTCAGAAGCAGAGATGTACTTACCAGTGGTTAACTGGGGAGTGCTGTGGGAACACCTGTGGGTGAGTGAGCATCAGGGGGCAGCAGGAGTAGACACTGACCTGTGATGCAGGTGTCACTGCGGCCTCCGTCCATCCCCCCACACAAGAAGCTCTAGCACTGGGATGGCCCTTCAGAGTTGTCCCAAGTAGAGGCAAGGCAGCTGGGCCTTTTTGCCCCTACATCCAGGATGAATCCAGGTTGCAGACTACTCTCAGGAGAGGATGTAACCTGGGACAAGGCAGGGCCCTTTAAAGGGTAGTCTGAGCAGTCAGCAGCCAGTACTCCCAGGAGCTGGAACAAAGAGTCTTTGGGTCCGGAAGGGGATATCTGACCAGGGCATCACAGCATCCACCACTCTGTGATTCAGGAGTGTGTGTCTTTTTTTTTTTTTTTTTTTTTTTTTTTAATGTAAGGGCTTGGGTGCTCTTATAGCTACTTTATTTATTTATTTATTTTATTTATTTTTGACTGTGTTGGGTCTTCGGTTCGTGCGAGGGCTTTCTCTAGTTGCAGCAAGCGAGGGCCACTCCTCATCGCGGTGCGGGGACCGCTCTTCATCGCGGTGCGCGGGCCTTTCACTATCGCGGCCTCTCCCGTTGCGGGGCACAGGCTCCAGACACGCAGGCTCAGTAGTTGTGGCTCACGGGCCCAGCTGCTCCGTGGCATGTGGGATCTTCCCAGACCAGGGCTCAAACCCGTGTCCCCTGCATTGGCAGGCAGATTCTCAACCACTGCGCCACCAGGGAAGCCCAGGAGTGTGTGTCTTTTAATCCATCACTGTACTAACGGAATATTGAGCAAAGGGCTCCTTATGCAGTAGAGGAGTCAATTGTGAAAACATCTGAAGAACATATTTTTAAAACATCTCTCTTTGCTCCCTTAATCTCAGAGTATCTGCTGGCTTCTATGGCTTGGAAAAGATACTCTTCAGTCATAGTCTGCTACACGGAAAATACTCCTTGTGGCAGAAAGTGATTGTAAGATGTTACCAATTATAGTCTCACTTCTACTATCCAAACGAGGTGCTAAGATCCATGTGTTGAGGCCATCACCTCCATATTAGGATGGTGCATTTTAAATCTCTAGATGGACTGATCCTAGGAAATGTATCAGTAATCTCTGTAATCCAATAGGGCACTGACACAAAAGACCCGCATTGTCAGCACAGGCTGGGAAAGGACCCGATGTACTAAAACAGATGAGGCATGAAATTCAGGGCCTCTAAGGACTGGCTGTAATGGATTAATAAAAAACAGAGAACTAAATCGAGGAGAATTTAAAAATTTGCCCTACCTTATTTTATATCTCATTCAAAATATGACAACAATATACTTGATCATTCTAATCAAGTTAGAAATAGATCTCTTTTGAGGACATCTGACGGATTCATTACAGGCTTTATTTGGATCCCAAAGCCGAGGCATTTACCCCTGAACAGTTCTGCTGTGGGATTTCCACACCCAGGACTTTGTTGAAGGTTCAATTATTCTTTCATTTATGGGGCCTCTACGACACTAAAAGTCATTGGGCACTTCTATTTATGTTTTCCAATAATTTTTTTGCTACCACTGTGCCTATCTAAACATCTGGTCAAATGACCAATTTCAGAGTGGGAGGAAACATTAAGTTGACATCATGCTTTCCAAAAAATGTGTCAATAGGAGAATTATACTTCTAAGCTAATCATGTTGATTTATGTACCATGGTAGGTATTTGTAGCTTTGGATGCCCAGAATTTTTTTTTTCTCCTGGAAACTACTGGCCTTCTAATCCCATCCATATGGTTGTATAAGGAGTACAAAGTTTTTACATGGCCATGCCCTGCCTCTGCCATAGTTGATTGTTTTAGGAATAAGCATCTGACAAAGGTAGGGTCAATGTTTTCTCTTCCCAGAATTTAAAAATTTAAGGCAGAGAAATCAGACTCTCATTGCCTGTGGGACCCTCCAGGTATAAACCTTGGAGACCATAGATGGCCTTGGTCCCTGTAGAGCATGCCATTATGCACAGAGAAGCAGAGAAGAGAGAAAACAATAGATGGAGAAAAAGAGTGGGCGATGTATAAATACCTACTTCCAATTTTTTCTAAAGCTTAAACGAATCCCTAACTTTTGCAAAGTTTGACCAATCAGCCCTTATCTGATTACTTCAAGTAGCTCAGTATCTTTCCTATGAATACCCTTTGCTGCCAGTGCAAATTGTATTTCTATCATCTGTAATTAAATAACAGTTACAACTGTTATATACACACATATACACATATACACATAATATAAATTGAAGCCTCTCTTTCCCTGAGACCAGTGGTGTATTAGTTTCTTAGGGCTGCAATAACAAACAACCACACACTTAGTGACTTAAAACTAAAAATTTATTCTCTCACAGTTCTGGGGGCCAGAAGTCCAAAATAAAGGCATCCAAGGGATGGGGCTTCCCGGGTGGCGCAGTGGTTGAGAGTCTGCCTGCCAATGCAGGGGATACGGGTTTGAGCCCTGGTCTGGGAAGATCCCACATGCCGCGGAGCAACTAGGCCCGTGAGCCACAATTACTGAGCCTGCGCGTCTGGAGCCTGTGCTCCGCAACAAGAGAAGCCACGATAATGAGAGGCCCGCGCACCGCGATGAAGAGTGGCCCCCGCTTGCCACAACTAGAGGAAGCCCTCGCACAGAAACGAAGACCCAACACAGCCATAAATAAATAAATAAATTTAATACTTGCTACTCTAACTAGCTCCTCTGACATCTCTCTGTATTCACTATTAAAAAAAAAAAAAAAAGAAATGGGTGGAATAGATAAGGAGGAGGGCTGGCAAATTTGTATACTTCTTAAAAAAAAAAAAAAAAAAAAAAGGCATCCAAGGGAGAATCCTTCCTTACCTCTTCCTGCTTCTGGCAGCTGAAGGTTTTCCTTAACCTGTGGTGGCTTACGTTTTTCTGCCTGTGTCTTTAGTATCTCTCTGTCTGAGTCCCTGTGACTCTCCGATCTCCTCTGCCTCTCTCTTGGAAGGACACCAGTCATTGGATTTAGGGCCCACATAAATCCAGGATTATCTCATCTTGAGATCCTTACCTATATTTGTAAAGTCTCTTTTTTCCAAATAAGGTCACATTTACAGGTCAGTTCCTGGTAAAATTATGGTTTGAGGAATCACTGTTCAACCCAATACAACTGGTTCTCAAAGCAAGGGTGATTTTGCCCTCCAGGGTCTCTCTGCCTGGAAACATTTTTGATTGTCACTACTTGGGTGGGTGGTGGTACTGAATATAGGAGCTATTCCTGGCCATAGCCAGGAATGCTGCTCAACATCCTAAAATGCACAGGACAGTCCCCTACAACAAAGAATTATCTAGGCCCTAATGTCACGAGTGGTTGAGAAACCCTGCTTTAGACCTATGACCATTGTGGTAATATACTAACCTGCCTAATGCTGACTACACACAACTCAAATAAATGCTAACTAAATACTGAAGCTACATACTGAGTGAGACTGACCTTATAGAACTGGCTGTCCGTCACTGAGGGGAGTCATTACCACATAACATAATAAAAAACCAATTGCAACTAATGTAAGTGCTATGAAGCAGGATATTTACCTAATTATTTTATATATGTAAAGTCATATAGTTCTAAAGATCTTCTTTACATATTTCGATAAGCTTAAGATGAATATTTTTCTTATTTTCATCTTTCTGAAACCTGAAATGTATATAATGTATACATTTAAAGTTTATATTCAATGTGACACCGATTCTCATTTTGCCTTAAAAACTATTATTAAATTGATGTTGTTTCTTAAAATGAATGTTATCTTAGACTCAAAGACATATTATCATAGTTTATATTTTCCTTCTAAAAAGCACTGAGGTACACAGATAGAAAGTGCTCTCTAAGTGCTTTTTTTTTTTTTGGTACAAATTGCAAGTCCTTATGCAAGATGTATTGAATCAAAATCCCTGGAAGCAGCATTTTACCAGGTTTTTCAGGTGATTCACCTTTAGATGATCCAGTAGGTGTTCACTCTCCAGATCTGGAGATTATTAATATGAAGAAAATACTAGGTTGGGAGAGAGGGTTTTAGTCTTTCACTAATACTCTGATCTTGGGTAATCAATTAACCTCTTTGGACATTACTTTCTTCATTCAACTAGTGGTTCTCAAATTTCTGTGTGCATTAAGATCACCTTGATTGATGCAAATATTATCTCAGAGAATCCATGAGTCTACAATGATATAAATTAATAGATGAATGAATAAATAAATGGGAGAGAAGGAACAGCTCTTTCTTACAGTAGAATCCCAACTACTACATATGGAGGGAATGGTCAAGTTAGAAAATCATCAGTAAATGCTGAAACTAGTGGTAAAAATTTGACGAAGAACAGGATATTTATATACTTTCAAAGTATCTCCCCACAAATTACTGATATTTAACACAAAGTGAAAAATAGTAACTCTACAGTAAATAAACCTGGCAGATGCCACCTTAACTAAGTGACTAAAGCTAATATCACCAACATTAGGACAAGGTGACATCGTGCACCTCCTGATATGCTGTAGCAAGAGAAACCCAATGCCACTTTAGGGATGTTCCTGTCAAAAATGCAAGACCTGAATTTAATTAAGGGGAGACATCAGATAAACCCAAACTGAAGATCACTCTACAAAATAACTAAAATGTACGCTCAAAGAATATCAAGGTCAAGAAACACAATGAAAAACTGAGGAACTCTTCCAGATTAAAGAGACATGAAAACTAAATACAACGTATGACCCTGGATAGAACAATTGACAAAATTTGAATATAGATTGTGGATTAGATAATATATAGTGGTGTATTAATATTAAATTTCCTGATTTTGATCATTAAAGTGTAGTTATGTAATGGAACTATCTTATTCTTGAGAAGTCCATACCAAAGTATTTAGTGGTAAAGGACATGATTTCTGCAACCTACTCAAATGGTTTCGAGAAAGAAAAAAATTATCTATGTATGTATGTATCTATCTATCATCTTCTATCTATCTAGACATAGATACTATAATGAAGCAGAAGATGTCAAAATGTAAAAATTAATTAATCTGGGGAGAGAGTTGTTTATACTATCCTTGCAACTTTAAGTTGATACCAAATAAAAAGTTAAATAATAACCCCATTCCCATTCTTTCCTCATTTTTTGGAGATGAATACTGACTATGTATGTGCTGCAAAGAATAAAGACAAAAAGAGACGAAGAGAGTAACTGATAGAGTTTAGTTGAAAGTTTTTTTCCTGATTAAAGATTTTTATTACTCATTTTAAAACTTTTGGAAGGCAATTAGCTCACTATCAGAAATTGAGTTCATACACCGAAAGGTTGGACATCAAATGCCATAAGGACAGCTTTGAGGGAAGATCTTTGAAAATGCCCTGGAGTAGGGCTCTCATACTATAATGTGCATGAAAATCACCTGGGGACCTTGTTAAATGCAGATTCTGACTCAGCGAGTCTGGAGCAGGCCGAGATTCTGTATTTCTAACAAGCTTCCAAGATGCTGCTGTTCCGAACACTCTGAAAAGCAAGTCTAAGTCTAGAGTGTCCTCAGATCTGCTGCTTGTTCTTGTAGTTTTATTGGATACCCAGCCACGTCCATTTGTTTACACGTTGTCTTTGGCAGAGTTGCATAGTTGCAACAGAGACCTTTTAGGCCACAACCCCTGAACTGTTTATTACCTAGCCATTTTACAGAAAAAATTTGAGGACCCCTGGTCTAGCGTGATTAAAAATGACAGAATCTGGAATCAGAATGTGTAAGTTTGCATTCTGGCTTTGCCACGTATGAACTTTGTGCCTTGGGCCAGTCAGCTTCTCAGAGCCAGTTTCCTGTTTAGGGAGGGGATCATAATAGTACAGGTTTCACAAAGCTGTTGGAGGATTAAGCAAAACCATACAGGTAAAGAATTTAGCATACAAACGTATATGTGCCTAAGATACCTGGGGAGCCTGTTAAAGGTCTAAATTCCTAGGCTCCTCTTCCAGCAGTTTGATTCAGGAAGTCTGGGGCGGGGCCTGGGAATCTGTGTTTGAAGCATGCTTCCCAGGGGATTCTGAGGCAAGTGAATCATAAAGCCACACTTGGAGGCAAACATCCAGCAAGTTCTTGTTTCACCACATGCTCCTGACCCTACTCCCCCATTTTTCCTCCTTCCCCTCCTCCCTCTTATCATTTCTTTAGCATGCCCAGGCAAGTGAAGCTCTGTCTTGCTGCCTTGATCTCCTCTGACTCCAGAAGCTCTAATCAACCAGCCCCTACCCCCAGGTTTGCTTTCCAACTTGTGCCCACACTCCCAGCTGTAGACTTTTGTTCCTAACTTATCAACCACTCTCTGGAATGGACCTTTTACTCACTTCATGCTCAGAATTCCTTTTGGATGATTATGATTTTACCCCCTGGCATATCTGTTCTTGCCCTCCCTTGACTCTATCTTAACACGGTGCTCTGCAAGTTCAACCTGGCTGTGACCTAGACTCATCTCTTAGCTGAGGCCTGACCATCATTTAGTTGGAGGAACCGGTGATTGGTTCCTATTGTCATTGTCAGAAGACAGTTGATGGAGCAACTCAATATCTGGTCCACAGGTGATCTAAGAAGGTTATTGTCATTTCCAAACAAGTCGTGTCTTCCTTTGAAATTACTTTGCCCTAGAAGTAGCAGATTCAAAGTGTTCTGAAAATCAGTGCTATTCATATCCTACCATACAACATATATTCACTAATGTAACAGTGGACTCTGAAAGTTCTCAACTGCCTCCCTAAGCCCCACTCACACCTCACACACACACAAATAAAAAGCTTCACTAATTTGAACAGATTTTGATATTTCTGAAGAAAGAAAGTTATGAAATGAATATTAAAACTCTTATGATCACAATTTCTTAAGAATGTTTTTTACCTGTCAAGAATTCAGGGCTATCTAGAAATTTTCATTATGTACCAGTAATTAGCTTAGAAGTTAAGAAAATCAGACACTGAATCTTTCTGAGTAGCCCCAAATTACCCTTTGACATCCCAATTACTGGAGGAACAAAAGGTGTCATTTCTGTAGACATACTTAGCATTAGAGCTCATTTCTGAGCTCATTGAAAGTCACATTTTAATATCGTTTTTACAGTTCAGAAATTCTACTCTAGTTACCTTTGACCCCTGATTAGACTATTCTCAGGATGTGATTTTTTTTTTCTCCTGTCTACAAGCTACATCAGGTGGAATACTTTGCTTAACAAAAGTCTAAGAAATTTTGGAAATGCTTTGAGAGTTTTTGTTTTTCTCATAAGGTAAAAGAAAAAAGAGAGTCATATTTATTTCACCTTATTTCCAGTCATAGAGATTGTTTTTGCTTTAGTTTGAGAAAATGAGGCCCTGAATATACATACAAATTATTTTGAAATTCTCTTAATCAAGCAGAAATGATATTTGGCTATGATTTTTATCTTATCCATTTTTAGCATAAGATGTGGTCATTTAACTTTTTTTTTTTACTTGTAGCAGCATGTTGAATGATAAGTTACTCTCCTTTCTTCCCTACCTGTGATCCTGCTCCCACCTCATTCTATAGGTGTAGGACACATTCATGTATTGAAGTAGAAGTATAAAGATGAAAAAGTTGAAAGAACAGAGAGGTCATGTTACGGATGATGAGAGCATAAGGAAGAAATTAGTCTTGTATCTGCATTTTTTTTTTTTTAAATCATGAAAACAAAATTTGAATAAAATAGGAAAAAATGTCAACATTCTTTCCAATCTAAGAGAAAAACTTGGTTATCACAGCAATGCTATCATTTATTGATTACTTTTTGACAGGCTATGTGCTAAACAGTTCATCCACTCATTCATTCACTTTTTCAATAATTAAAAAAATGTTTGTTAAGCCCCTGCTCCGTGCATTATTCTTAGTACCAAGGGGCTAGGGATGAAACAAAGTTTCTCCTCCCATGAGAGAAGACATTCTTGTTTTTTAATCATTTCATTTCATTTATTTATTTTTATTTTATTTTATTTTATTTTATTTTATTTTTTTGGCTGCACTGCACAGCTTCTGGAATCCTAGCTCCCTGACCAGGAATCAAACCCATGCCTTCAGCAGTGAAAGTGCAGAGTCCTAACCACTGGACCGCCAGGGGATTCCCAATATATTCTAATCTTGGAAGAGAGACAGTAAGCATAGAGGCAAATATATAATGTGTTAAGTGAGATATAAAAGGGAATGGAGAGAAAGGAAGGTAAGAGCAGCATCTTGGATAGGTTATTCAACACAGGCTGTTTAATAAGCTGGAGTTTGAACATAGATCTGAAGACAGTAAGAGAGGGAGCCCTGAGAATATCTAAGGGGATGAGTGTTCTAGGCAGAGGGAAGAGGGAATGTGAAAGCGCTTGGCATATTGGAGGGTTAGTATGGCAGCCAGTGTGGCTGCAGGGGAGTGAGCGGGGCAGGGGGCGGGGGGGAGACTGGTAAGAAATGAATCAAGGAAGTTGGTGGGAGGTAGATCATATAAACCTTGAGGTCATGATAAGGACTTTGGAATAAACAAGAAAGAAGGAAAGCCATTGGAAGGCTTTGAGCAAAGGAGGGACATGATCTGAGTTAAGTTTTTAAAGGATCATCAGGTTGATATATTGAGAAAAAACTGTAGAAACACAAAGGTAAAAATAGGAAATTAGAAAATGTTTGTAATTAATGTCTAGATTGAAAGTTGCATAGATTGCCTACCTATTTACCAAACTCATTTCCTCTTCTTTAGTTTTCCCAGCCTCCTTTGTAGTTAGGTATGACCATCTAAGTGAGTTTTGACTAATGATATATGAGTAAAAGTGATGTACACCACTTCCAGGCCTGGCCCACAAAATTTCTCACATGCAGCCCTCCACGCTCTTTTGCTTTTGCAGCTTTGATGCCAATGTTGAAGGTCAGAGCCATAAGGGTGAAGGAGGCTGGATCCCAGAATTACTCCTTGGATGATAGCTGTCCATTGATCAGGAGTGCAAAACAAACATCTTTGGTGTTAAACTTGTGAGATATTCTGATGCAGCATAAAATATTACTTAAACTAAATGATGGGTCAATTTTCCTTGGAGTATGGTGCTATAGGTGAAGGTGATGAGGAATGCAGATTTTACATATAGTTAGCACAGTAACAGGATTTTCTGGGGATTTAGATGTGGTAAGAAAGTAAGCAAGGAGCCAAGGATGAACTGAATGTTTTTGCCTTGAGCATTTGGAGGAAGGAGTTACCATTTATTGAGATAGAAAAATTGGAGGAGGAACAGCTCTGTAGGGTGGAAAATCAAGAGCATAATTTTGGATGTGTTAAGACTGAGACGCCTGATGTTATCTTTACAACTATATTCTCATATAAATATTGTTATCTTAATTTTTAAGATGAGGCAAGAGAGGCTTGGTGAGGCAAAATGATTTGCTCAAGGGACTGTGTTAGGCCAGGAATTGGAATCCAGCTCTCTGTGACTCAGCACCTAAGGGGAGCCCTTGACCACTCTAGTATTGTCCTTTTCCAGAAAGTACCAGGAGAGCAAACGTACCCAAATATATTAACTACCTTTAGCAAATGAAAAACATCATAGTGACGTGGTACTCACTGATTCAGCTAATCTTAAGAAGAAAAAGGAAAGGTGAGAGAGAAAAAAAAGAGGAGAGGAAGGAAATTAAAATGATATAAAAATTACTCTACTTTAGAAAAGCAGACTGGATGTGCATTTTTCTTTTGCCTTCTCTGGTATGAAACTTTCCTTCTTATTCTGAAAGGGGCATCCATTTGCCTTGAGGAGGATCAGGATTGATTCAGTAGGAACGCAGAGCAAGTTGGGGTAAGTATTCCGTCCTTGAGATGCAGAGTAGAGTATTTTAGCGCCGTTAGCGGGACAGAAGTTTTGAAAACAGGACTTTGTAATGAACAAAGGATTTATTTCTAACTTCTCTCTTAGCTACCATTAATATTAAAAAGCAGGCTTAGCCTACCAGACCATGGAGCTTCTTCTAGAGCATAGTAAGGATGCCTTTTCTACCATTTACACTGAACAGTGAGGCTTAGTGTCCTTAGGAAGAAGGACACTATGACTTGGAGGAAGTCTATGCCAGAGACGTGAATAAGGAGAAAGCCTGTTCCTTCTACTCCAGTGATATATGGGAGGAGAGTGGAAATAGAAAGAGAGGAAAGAAACCTAATATCTATATCTAAGTCCTAAGCATCAATTTCTTCCTCTTGAATTCCTCTAGAATCTTGACCAAGGGAGAGCATGGGAAAGTCATTTTGGTACGTAAGGCCTTTCTTAAAGCATCTATATTAGTGGACCACTTCACCAGGATACCCTGAGGGAGGTTGGTTGCAGTTTTTTTACAAAGAGCCCAGCTTGTGGCATGGGGCTGTGTCCAGCATGAAATGGGAGCCATACTGATAGAGGGAGGCAACCCAATAGATGAGCCTGACAAGTCCCCCTGTTTGCTAGTACCTAAGCAGGTGTATAGGGACTTTATTTATTCATTTACTTGGTCACCCCGCACAGCTTGTGGGATTTTAGTTCCCTGACCAGGGATTGAACCCAGGCCCTCAGCAGTGAGAGTTTGCAGTCCTAATCACTGGGCCGCCAGGGAATTCCCTGCAGGGACTTTAAATGTTCCTAAGTGTCCTGATGAGGTGATAGAGAAGTGCTGAGAGTCCTGCAGTTTTAACAGTGAGGCTGCAGAATGCAGAGACTTTGCTTCCGGAAGCTGCAAATCCAGAATTTAGATGTGGATTGAAAATTATAAACCAGGAGGAACCAGGTGTATCTCAGTTGATGATACTCCAGAAACTAGACCAGATTAGCAACTTCACGGCAGGAACCAATGCAGACCTTCCGACAGTCTGCAGAACAGAGGTCACCTATCAAGTCTATCAATATGAGCTGTCACTCCCCCATACACAGGTGACTTCTTGAGGATGAGAAAGAAGGAAAAGAAAAATCTAAAAGACTGAGAAATGACCAGAAATACCATGAGTCATTCAAAAGAGACTACTATTTAAGTGGAAACATACTGGGACACCATTATTTGGTCCATTTAAAATCTGCTTCCTCGTCTCTCAGTAGGGTTCGAGTTCAGGGGGAAAATCTGACCAGTTATTGCGAAGCAAAGAAGTTTTTTTCTTTGTCCACTTAATCCTATGCATGGTAAATTTATGCTCCATTTCACCACTGAGTTTTTATTCAAATGTTACTCTTTCTCTAAGTCTATAAAGACAAGTGTGTAAATAGAGATAATTCTCTGCTCTACTCAATAGTCCAAGGAAATTTGAATTAATTTTTTGATTGGGTTTTTATTTTTGTTGTTATTTTATTTTATTTTAGCTTGAATGTGTCAGGGAACTAAGGAACACTTAGGTAAAGCACAGAGAGGATTTCCAGCTAACTATGACAGTAAGCTAGTAAAATCAAGAAACTCAAACACTCTCATGAGAAAACTGTACAAAGGAAAGACCATGAATCATTGTGCACTTGGTCCCTTCTGCCCCTCTCCACTCACTCATCCCTGATTATTGTTGCTCACTCTTCTCTTTCTGGATTTTCTTGGTTTTGTTCCTGGAGCCCTGCCATGACCTCTCAGTTTGCTGTTTGCTACTGGGCCTTATTTTTGGATCTGCCATCAACCCTTTGGTAGGGCTTCAATTTTTACCACCTTCTGTTCTTCATGGGGAGAGAGCTTGAGACTATCTTTAAGGTCCTCTGGGAAACAGAGTGAGAAATAACCTGTCCTACATCTCTAGTCTCAGAACTTCTAGAACTTGTCTGCCATGGTGCTGACGGCCTTTCAGAACCAGTTCTTATGGGGGAGAGTTCCAAAATCCCATGATGGTGATGGTGGAATCTAGAGGTTCCATTTTCTCAGGAGTAGCAGCAACAACAATAGTAATATTGGCAAGAGAGACAAGTAGATAAAGGAAAATTGACCTAAGTGCAAGAACGAGCTTTCAAAGTAACACCAGAATGAAAGGACCTATCACCAAGCAGAATAACAGAAAGGAAGATTTTACATAAGGAAAATCAAATTCTATCTATTCCATCTTACTACAAGCAAAATTCAGAAGCAGAAAGATTTTTGTAATAAAAAAAATTCTGTTGTGGTGCTATTTACATTTGACACCAACTTTAAAAAAATATTATAAAAATTGTCAAACATTTGCAAAAGAAGAGAGAAAAGTATAGTAAATCTTCAAGTACCTGTTATTAAAAAAAGAAAGAAAGAAAGGAAAGAACTTCCACTTTGGAAATGGTAATATGCCTAGGACTCCTGAATTTTCTAATATTTAGGAAAAATCCCACTGTTACGGTATTTGCAACAAACAAATATTTTGTAGTTGTTAATGTTAAAAATACACTTCATTTCTAATTCTTAACCTCCAATTTAAAAAACTGAAATATAATTGACATAACATTATATTAGTTTCAGGTGTACAATGCAATGATTTGACATTTGTATATACTGCAAAATGATCACCACAATATGTCTAGTTAACATCCATTACCACACATAGTTACAATTTTTTCTTCTTGTGATGAGAACTTTTAAGATCTACTCTCTTACCAACTTTCAAATATACGATACAGGATTGGTAACTATAGTCACCATGCTATACACCACATCCCCAGAACTTATTTATTTTATAACTGTAAGTTTGTACCTTTTGGTCTCCTTCTCCCATTTTGCCCACCCATTACCACCCCCTGCCATAGCAACCGCCCCCATTTTTTTTTCCTTTTTTTGTACAGCAGAAGGAAAGCACCCAAGTAGGAATAACTAACTCTGAAGCTGATGCAGGGTCAGGCTGCCATTCTGCATTCACTATACAGCTGTTCATTATGGTTCCTCCCTTACCATATGGGGGCAATTAGCTAAGTCATTCTGGAATTCTAGAAGAATTCTATTCCTTTCCTCCCAACCTTTCTTTAAGGACTAAAATTTTAACCAGGTTCTGAGAATCCATGTTTCAGATGTGCTGGCTCTATTGTATTATATAATACATTTGGGGTATTGAGCCCTTCTACTTCTTCTTCTTTCTTTTAACTAGGCAAATTATAATAACAGCTGACAACTACTGAAAATTGATTGCTTGCTAAATCCTTTAGGTGGATTTTCTAATTTAATCCTCACATTCACTCTATGAAGTAAGTACTACTATTAGCTCCATTTTGCTGATGAGGAAATAGAGACATGGATGGTTGATTATCTTATCTAAGAATTCAAACCTATGGAAAGTGGCTGGGCTGCATTTTGAACCCCAGGCAGGATGACTCCATAGTCCAAGCTCCTAGATATAATATCACAAATATCTTCTATACATGAAAGCACACGGCTCCACACTTAATTAAATGTCAGTAATAACTAGTAAAAAACTGGCCTATCTACCTTTAAATAATTTGCTTCAAACTTTTAATTATTTCTTGTTGTTGGTCAGCTCTAAGCTTTCATTTCTTCTTATTAAAATTTCTAGCACAGTCCCATATAGTACATGATGCACTGATAGGTTTCTAATGGATTACAGTTTTGTCGTTGAAGTTTAAAAAAATTTTTAACAACTTTATTAAGATATCTTTGACATATAGTATTCCTAAAGTCTTACTAAATATTAACATTAATTTGAGTCTAGAAAAAACTGAGTTATTGTTTTCAAACATTCATTAAACTTAAATATAATTCCTTGTGAAAATGAGTAATTAATTGACGGCCCTCCTTCAATAGATGAAGAAGTTAGTTGCCCTTGGAGCATTCGCTTTCATTCATTTGCTGTTTTATATGTCAGGTTTCTCCAGTTCCAGTTTTGTAAAAATGTTCCTAGTTTCGTAGCCTTGATGACAAAAATCTAGACCATTAATTCATTAAATAGTGTTTGAGTGACTACTCAGTGCTGATTGGTCTTCCCCTGGGGAGACAGTGATGAATAAGCACAGCCTTTGACTCCAGTTTATAAGAGACAAGTCAGCAAGTGTGGCAGACTAGTCACTATAGTACAGTGTGTAACATGCTATAATAGAGGTATACACACAGCTCTAAGGGGCTAGGGTAGCACAAAGGAGAGAGGGAAGGGAAGGACATAATCTACTCAAGGACTGAAGAGTCAAAACAGGGTTCACAGAAGAGGTGCCTTCTTTTAGAGGAGGAATCTGTTCTTGAATTGAAGGATAGTCGAGTACGGATCAGAAGGAGGCGGGTGGGGGGTGGGTGCACAACCATGGGGGGACATTCCAGAACTGTGATGAAAAGGCATGGAAACCAAAGGACTTGGTGTGTTTCCAGAATCACAAATAGTTTGGTTGGGCTGGGACATCACATTCAAAGTCAGGGGTGGTAGGAGAAGAAACTGGGAAGGCAAAGGGAGGTTGGCAGGTGCTTAGGAAGGGTCATGGGTGAAATGCTGATGGATATGTGCTCTATACTGCTGATGCTAATAAAGGATTTTAAGTGACACAGTAACATGATTTTTGATGTTTAAGGACAATATCAGCAGTGATCCTGGAGTGGAGAGAGACCAGTTATGCCGGACGCCAAGTCGAGGCTTAGCATAATTTTCAGCATTTATGGTGCTAAAGATCATCCTTAGCAAGTCAGCATTTACAGTGGGGGTAACGTCATGCATTAGATTCATCTCCTCGGTACCCAAAACACTACTTTCAATG
The DNA here is from genome assembly GCF_965194825.1 of Balaenoptera physalus. Taxonomy (NCBI): domain Eukaryota; kingdom Metazoa; phylum Chordata; class Mammalia; order Artiodactyla; family Balaenopteridae; genus Balaenoptera; species Balaenoptera physalus. Next base: position 28,596,020 of record NC_138892.1, on the reverse strand, counting down.
TGTATTAAGTAACAATACAGGTTTCTCCACATGTGAGAAAAGAGACTTGGACAGATTATTTCCTGAGAAAAGTTGAAATAAAAGAATAAGACATGCATGAAGAGCTGTACGCCAAACCAAACCTTACTGTTAGTAACTCCATGAAGGGAGTATCTCAGGCCATCAAAGATCATAATTTCAGTTTTGGGGAACACCAAAATCATCTAACAGTCTTTGAGAGGTGGATTAATACACTATTCAACATTAAATTCTGTCTTAAATAATGACACCCACATACCATTTGATGACATTAAGCTATACACATCCTGTCTCATTTTTCTTTAAAGTTATTTACCTAGCTAAAGGAAGCCATTATTTCCTGAGCTAAAAGAAGAAAATGAATGGGCTTTCGTCTGAGTAAAAAGTCCATTCTTATTCTAAATCCTAGCCAAAAGCCCTAGGAATGCCAAGAAACTGCTTGTGCTTCATCTTTCACCTGCACACTAACTTTTCAGATTTAACAATAAACCTTCAACTATTTCTTACTGCCAGCTTTTTAACAGAAACATTCATAGTTAGAAGCATTGTATAATGATTTCATGGGAGTTCTATGGGTAAGAAAAAATAAGCTTTTCTCTTTTGGAACAGCTAAACTGTGTTTGTGGAAAATTACACAGAGATAATCCTATATTGCACAACAGACGGAGAGATGTAGTTAAGTGCCAAGACTGGGAATTGTGAGATCAGGGATTGAAAAGAGTGAAAAAAGCTTAGACAGCTGCAATAGGCAGCAATGGTGCCTTTTACTTTTACATTCCCCACAGTGCCTACATAATGGAGTTTGTTTACAATAGAATGAGGTTATCCTACAGGGGCGAAGTAAGAAAGGAACAATTAGAGGACCGATGAGGGGTAGGGGCAGGATGAGGAAGGTAGAGGTCTTGGCTGAAAATACAGATGCGCACAGCAAGGCTAGAAGAAGCTGGAAATTTAGAAGAAAGACCCCTGATAGGTAGCAGAGGAGGAGTATGAAGTGGGTAGGTCTCTTTGCAGAAGGGATTAAACAGGATGAAAATGCAAATACATATCCAAATCCACCCTGACAGATGAGGGCATGTTTGTGTGCAACATAGCAGGTTCCTCTTCTAGAGGTGCTGCCAAAGAGCAAAAGGAAAGTTTCCTGGAGGCTGCTTATCAAAGGGTTTAGATATAAGATTCAAATTCAACTAATATTTATTGAGGGCCAGACATCTTGCAATGGGTTTTCAAATAGCTTAACTAACTCATCAAATTTCTGTAATAATCCCATGAGGTACATATTAAATCAAACAGGTTTATCGATGAGGAAACTGAGTCTCAGAGAGGTTCAGGGACTCACTCACGACTAAAGAGATGATAATGAGAGAAGTGGGAGTTCCAACCCGGGACACTCTCCCAGTTGAGATGGGCGCCTCTCCTGTCCTCCCTCTGGAGGAGCTGCCTCTCCCTGTTCCATTCCTGTCCTATGATTCAGTGAAAACAGAGGCTGTGAAATGCACATGGTCAGGGTGACTGGCAAGGACAGCTCTCCATTTGCCAAGTCTCAGGAAGCACGTCAGAGCCAGAAGGCAACTCCTAACAGGGCCAACTTGGGAGCACTCAGGCAGATTAAGAGATAAGTTAGAATCCAGGGAGTGTTCAGTTCCCAGCTTGGGATGAATGTACATGTTGGCTCAACACTTCTCCCACCTCTGCTGTTCATGGAATTAAAGAAGCCACTCAGATGTCACTCTGAAAGTTCTGCCTGGCACGTTGGAGCCCGGAAACTGAAAGTTGAGAAAGTTCGACAAATACGGCTTGCTTAAAAATACTTTGCATTTAAGAGTTATGCTTCTTATATTTTTTAATTTTTATTTATTTATTTTTGGCTGCATTGGGTCTTCATTGCTGCACGTGGGTTTCCTCTAGTTGTGGCTTGCGGGCTCTAGAGCGCAGGCTCAGTAGTTGCGGCGCACGGGCTTAGTGGCTCCGCGGCATGTGGGATCTTCCTGGACCAGGGCTCAAACCTGTGTCTCCTGCATTGGCAGGCAGATTCTTAACCACTGCACCACCAGGGAAGCCATAAATAAAATAAAATTCAAAAATTCAAAAAAAAATAAAAAAAGAGTTAGGTCTCACCTGTAGAGGGGAAGAGTCAAGATGGCAGTGTGGGAAGACATGGAGTTAGCGTCTCCCCACAACTAGGGCGTCTGCCAGCTGCTGGTGGGGGACTCTGACCCCCAAAGAGACTGGAGGAACCCCAAAATGAACCGGTAGGACGTAGGGGGACCGAGGAGGGAGGAAAAGGGGAGGCCACAAGATCAGTGCCCATGAGGCACAAGATCAGTGCCTCTGAGGCCAGGGAGATCAGGAGAGGCAGGTGGCAGGGGCCCTCCCAGACCCCAGACTGGAGGAGCAGGAGAGGAGAGGAGGGCGTTTGCCCCACCCACTCAAGCCCAGGAAGCCTGCTGGGCTCCCAGGTGAGGTCCCCTGCCTTCTGAGAACAGGCATGGGGGGCATGCCTGGGCTCCTTCTGTTCCTTGAGCCTAAGCCCCACCTGCCACAACCTCCAGGGCCTTTTCCAGCCCTGTGGGTCCTGAGCATTGGCCCTGCCCACCGTCAAAACTTCGCCCTTGCTTAGGTCCCACCCTCCACAGCCAATGCCTTTCCCGCCCTCTTTTTTTTTCTTTTTTCTTTTCCCTCCTCCTCTTTTTAACTATTGTGGTACTGATGTACCTTCTGCTTGTTGATTCATCTGTATTTTAATCTTTACATTCTTTCTAACATATCTGTTAGTTTCCGAGTCTAATTTTATTTTTGACTTTGTTATTTTTCTTTTTTTTTTTTGCCACCTCATGAGGCTTGAGGGATCTTGATTCACAAGCCTGGGCTTGGCGGGAAACTCCTGCAGTGGGAGCACTGAGTCTAAACCACTGGACTAACAGAGAACCTCAGACCACAGGGAATATTCATCGGAGTGAGGTCTCACAGAGTTCCCCATTTCAGCACCAAGACCCAGCTCTACCCAATAGCCTACAAACTCCAGTGCTGGAAGCCTCAGGCCAAAAAACCAGTAAAACAGGAACACAATCCCACTCGTTAAAAAAAAAAAAAATGAGACGGCAAAAAAGTATGTCACAGATGAAGGCGCAAGGTAAAAACCTACTAGACCAAATAAATGAAGAGGAAATAAGCAATCTACCTGAAAAAGAATTCAGAGTAATGATAGTAAAGATGATCCAGAATCTTGGAAAGAGCATGGAAGCATGGATTGAGAAAATACAAAAATGTTTAACAAAGATCTAGAAGAACTAAAGAACAAAGAGAGATGAACAACACAATAACTGAAATGAAAAATACACCAGAAGGAATCAATAACAGAACAACAGAGGAAGAAGAACGAATAAGTGAGCTGGAAGACAAAATGGTGGAAATAACTGCAGAGGAGCAGAATAAAGAAAAAAGAATGAAAAGAACTGAAGACAATCTCAGAGACCTCTGGGACAACACTAAACGCACCAACATTCGAATTATAGGGGTCCCAGAAGAAGAGAAGCAAAAGAAAGGGTCTGAGAAAATATTTGAAGAGATTAAAGTGGAAAACTTCCCTAACATGGGAAAGGAAATAGTCACCCAAGTCCCACACAGGAAAATAGTCACAAATAGTCACACACAGTGTCCCACACAGGAAAAACCCTAGGAAAAACACACCAGGGCACATATTAATTAAACTAACAAAAATTAAATTCAAAGAAAAAATATTAAAAGCAGCAAGGGAAAAACAAAAAATAACATACAAAGGAATCCCCATAAGTTTAGCAGCTGATTTTTCAGTGGAAACTCTGCAGGCCAGAAGGGAGTGGCAGGATATACGTAAAGTGATGAAAGAGAAAAACCTACAATCAAGATTACTCTACCTAGCAAGGGTCTCATTCAGATTCGATGGAGAAGTCAAAAGCTTTTCAGACAAACAAAATCTAAGAGAATTCAGCACCACCAAACCAGCTTTACAACAAATGCTAAAGAAACCTCTCAAAGCGGGAAACACAAGACAAGAAAAAGACCCACAAAAACAAACCCAAAACAATTAAGAAAATGGTAATAGGAGCATACTTATCGATAATAACCTTGAATGTAAATGGATTAAATGCCCCAACCAAGACACAGACTGGCTGAATGGATACAAAAACAAGACCCAAATATATGCTGTCTACAAGAGACCCACTTCAGACCTAGGGACACATAGAGACTGAAAGTGAAGGGATGGAAAAAGATACGCCATGCAAATGGAAATCAAAAGAAAGCTGGAGTAGCAATACTCGTTTCAGACAAAATAGACATTAAAATAAAAACTGTTACAAGAGATAAGGAGGGACACTACGTAATGATCAAAGGATCAATCCAAGAAGAAGATATAACAATTATAAATGTTTATGCACCCAACATAGTAGCACCCCAATACGTAAGGCAAATGCTAACAACCATGAAAGGAGAACTTGACAGTAACACAAAAATAGTAGGGGACTTTAACACCCCACTTACGCCAATGGACAGATCATCCAAACAGAAAATAAATAAGGAAACCCAAGCTTTAAATGACACAATAGACCAGATAGATCTAATAGATATTTATAGAACATTCCACCCAAAAGTGGCAGAATACACTTTCTTCTCAAGCACACATGGAACATTCTCCAGGATAGATCACATCTTGGGTCACAAATCAAGCCTCGGAAAACTTAAGAAAATTGAAATTGTATCAAGCATCTTTTCTAACCACAACGCTATGAGACTGGAAATCAATTATAGGAAAAAAACTGTAAAAAACACAAATACATGGAGGCTAAACAGTGTGCTACTAAATAACCAAGAGATCACTGAAGAAATCAAAGAAGAAAGAAAAAAATACATAGAAACAAAGGACAGTGAAAACACGAAGACTCAAAACCTATGGGACCCTGCAAAAGCAGTTCTAAGAAGGGAGTTTATCGCAATTCAATCTCACCTCAAGAAACAAGAAAAATCACAAATAAACAATCTAATCCTACACTTTAAACAACTAGAGAAAGAAGAACAAAGAAAACCCAAAGTCAGTAAAAGGAAAGAAATCATAAAGATCAGAGCAGAAATAAATGAAATAGAAACGAAGAAAACAATAGCAAAGATCAATAAAACTAAAAGCTGGTTCTTTGAGAAGATACACAAAATTGATAAACCCTTAGCCAGACTCATCAAGAAAAAAAGAGAGAGGATGCAAATCAATAAAATTAGAAATGAAAAAGGAGAAATCACAACTGACACTGCAGAAATACAAAGGATTATAAGAGACTACTACAAACAACTATATGCCAATAAAATGGATAACCACAAAGAAATGGACAAATTCTTGGAAAGGTACAATTTTCCAAGACTGAACCAGGAAGAATTAGAAAATATAAACAGACCTATCACAAGTAATGAAATTGAAACCGTAATTAAAAATCTTCCAACAAACAGAAGTCCAGGACCAGATGGCTTCACGGGCGAATTCTATCAAACATTTAGAGAAGAGCTAACACCGATCCTTCTCAAACTCTTCCAAAAAATTCCAGAGGGAGAAACCCTCCCAAATTCATTCTATGAAGCCACCGTCACCCTGATACCAAAACCAGAAAAAGATATCACAAAAAAAGAAAACTACAGGCCAATATCACTGATGAACATAGATGCAAAAATCCTGAACAAAATACTAGCAAACAGAATCTAACAGCACATTAAAAGGATCATACACCATGATCAAGTGGGATTTATCCCAGGGATGCAAGAATTCTTCAATATATGCAAATCAATCAATGTGATACACCACATTAACAAATTAAGGAATAACAACCATATGATCATCTCAATAGAAGAAAAAAAAAACTTTTGAACACCCATTTATGATAAAAACTCTCCAGAAAATGGGCATAGAAGGAACCTACCTCAACATAATAAAGTCCATATAAGACAAACCCACAGCAAGCATCATACTCAATGGTGAAAAACTGAAAGCATTTCCACTAGGATCAGGAACAAGAGAAGGATGTCCACTCCTGCCACTCTTATTCAACATAGTTTTTGGAAGTCTTAGCCACAGCAATCAGAGAAGAAAAAGAAATAAAAGAAAACAAATTGGAAAAGAAGAAATAAAACTGTCAGTGTTTGCAGATGACATGATACTATACATAGAAAATCCTAAAGATGCCACCAGAATACCAGTAGAACTAATTAATGAATTTGGTAAGGTTGCAGGATACAAAATTAATGCACAGAATTATCTGGCATTCCTATACACCAACAATGAAAAATCAGAAAGAGAAATTAAGGAAAGACTCCCATCTACCATTGCAACAAAAAGAATAAAATACCTGGGAATAAACCTGCCTAAGGAGGTGAAAGACTTGTACTCAGAAAACTATAAAACACTGATGAAGGAAATCAAAGATGACATAAACAGATGGAGAAATATACCATGTTCTTGGATTGGAAGAATCAATATTGTGAAAATGACTATACCACCCAAAGCAATCTACAGATTCAATGCAATCCCTATCAAACTACCAATGGCATTCTTCACAGAATTAGAACAAAAAATTTTACAATTCGTATGGAAACACAAAAGACCCCGAATAGCCAAAGCAATCTTGAGAAAGAAAAACGGAGCTGGAGGAATCAGGCTCCTGACTTCAAACTATACCACAAAGCTACAGTAATCAAGACAGTATGGTATTGGCACAAAAACAGAAATATAGATCAATGGTACAGGATAGAATGCCCAGAGATAAACCCATGCACATATGGGCACCTAATTTATGACAAAGGAGGCAAGAACATACAATGGAGAAAAGACAGCCTCTTCAGTAAGTGGTGGTGGGAAAACTGGACAGCTTCATGTAAAGGAATGAAATTAGAACACTTCCTAACACCATACACAAAAATAAACTCAAAATGGATTAGAGACTTTAATGTAAGACCAGACACTATAAAACTCTTAGAGGAAAACAGGAAGAACACTCTTTGACATAAACCACGGCAAGATCCTTTTTGTCCCACCTCCTAGAGTAACAGAAATAAAAACAAAAATAAACAAATGGGACTTAAACTTAAAAGCTTTTGCACAACAAAGAAAACCATAAAGAACACAAAAAGACAACCCTCCAAATGGGAGAAAATATTTGCCAATGAAACAACAGACAAAGGATTAATCTCCAAAATATACAAACAGCTCATGTAGCTCAATACCAAAAAAACAATCTAGTTAAAAAATGGGTGGAAGACCTAAATAGACATTTCACCAAGAAAGACATACAGATGGCCAAGAGGCACATGAAAAGATGCTCAACATCACTAATTATTAGAGAAATGCAAATCAAAACTACCATGAGGTATCACCTCATGCCAGTCAGAATGGCCATTATCAAAAAAGCTAGGAACAATAAATGCTGGAACGGGTGTGGTGAAAAGGGAACCCTCCTACACTGTTGGTAGGAATGTAAATTGATACAACCACTATGGAAAACAGTATGGAGGTTCTTTAAAAAAACTAAAAATAGAACTACCATATGACCCAGCAATCCCACTACTGGGCATATACCCTGAGAAAACCATAATTCAAAAAGAGACATGCACCACAAGGTTACTGCAGCACTATTTACAATAGCCAGGATACGGAACCAACCTAGATGTCCATCCACAGATGAATGGATGAAGAAGATGTGGCACATATATACAGTGGAATATTACTCAGCCATAAAAGGAAACAAAACTGAGTTATTTGTAGTGAGGTGGATGGACCTAGAGTGTGTCATACAGCGTGAAGTAAGTCAGAAATAGAAAAACAAATACCGCATGCTAACGCATATATATGGAATCTAAAAAAAAAAAAAAGGTACTGCTGAACCTAGTTGCAGGGCAGGAATAAAGAGGTAGACATAGAGAATGGACTTGATGACATGGGTGGGAGGGTGAAGCTGGGGCGAAGTGAGAGTAGCATTGACATATATACACTACAGAATGTAAAATAGTTGGCTGGTGGGAAGCAGCAGCATAGCACAGGAAGATCGTCTTGGTGCTTTGCGATGACCTAGAGGGGTGGGTTTAGGAGGATGGGAGGGAGGCTCAAGAGGGAGGGGATATGGGGACATGTGTATGCATATGGCTGATTCGCTTTGTTGTGCAACAGAAACTAACATGGTATTGTGAAGCAATTATACTCCAATAAAGATCTATTAAAAAAAAAAGAGTTAGGTCTGGCCTAGACCAAGCTGAATCAAGGCGTTTTTTGAGAACAGTTGAAAGATTCACTTTAATAGTAATAGTAATAGTAGTAATGGTAGTAATAGTAGTAGTAGTAATGGTAGCAATAGTAGTAGTAGTACTAGCTCACACACAGATAGTGCTTACCATATGGAGGCACTGTTCTAAGTGCTACATGTATATTGATATAACTCTCACAACATTATGGAGTAGGCACCACTATCCCCATATTTCAAGAGGTTCAAATCTTGATTCTTTCAATTATTTCCTGTGGAACTTGGGGAAACGTTACTTATCTATTCACTCAATCGTCACATCTTTTTTGAGTACCCTTCTGTGCTAGGCGATTGAAATTTAGTGATAAACAAGGGGGACATGTTCCTGCTCTCAGGAAGTTCATGGTCCAGGCAGGAAGACAAATATTATTACTTAATTGTGACTCTGGTAAGTGCTGTAAGGAAACAGCAGGTGCTATGAGAATTTACAAAAGGGGATATCACCTAGTCTGGAGAACAGCATGACTCAGCATCTCAATTTCTTCACTTAAAATATGGGAGTGATATTTCATGCTTCACATAATTGTTGTAGGGGTAAAATAAGTGAATATACCAGAAAATGAGATATAAAAATAAAAAGTATATACTTTTTTAAAAATTAACATGATGATTTCTAGGGCATGCTAACGACCCTGATAATCTGCTTCAAATCTGACTTTACCACACAGCGGTAATCTGCGTAGGCTTCAGTTACCTTCTAGATATTAAAAATCTTAGTAGGTGGCTGGTAATGGCTGTCAGGCTTTCTGGTTAGAGGGGAGGCTCTGTATGGGAAGGGAGCTGGGATGAAAAGGCAAAAATGATAGTCTTTTCCTTTCCATACCTGTATGCATGCTGCCTGGAAAAAACAAACTTGCATTTTACAAGCTTCAGTATTTTCATGTCATTTAACTATATTTCATAAGTCATCCAATAGCATACTTACATGTCACCCAGCAGTCTTTTAAATCTTTTAACCAGATAGTTTTGAAATCTGATTTGGCTTTTTAATTTCATATATTTTTTAAAAAACACCCTCTGATGAATCATCTTTGATTATACATTTTGAATCCAGGATTTTTACATGTCTGGCAGTCAGAAATGTCCCAGAAGGCAACAAGATTCATGTCTCTATATTTTATAACTTCATGTTCAAATTCTGCAGCCAACCTAATTATTTTTTTTTTCTTGAGGGTAATTAAATATTATTACAGTGGCTACTTCTGCCTAAAATAATTTCTGCAACTTGGAATTCATTACTATAAATTCAGCTAGAGAAACAGAGTGTTCAAGTTCCCGAAAGTCCATATTTCCACATATGTACTTTATTCTTTTAATGATGAAAGAAATAAAACCCTTTGTACTTTGAAACAGAAGAGGCTTGGCTTTTTAAATTGCAGGGTCCTTTTTATTACTATGTTAAGGCATTCTGCTGAAACCTACCTTAGTTATAGGACCTGGTTTATGGCTGGAATAATAGCCAGCATAGTAGAAGAAAAAGGAGAGAGAGAGACATAGTTTATACTCACATTTAAATGGTTTATTGCAGCAATCTTCCAATTTGGGTTCATGAAAAAGTTTTTTGCTTAAGCCCCATTGCTAATATCTATCTACATCTGTATCTATAACCATCTATAGCTATAGTTTAGTCAAAGAGATCTCTCTTGGGTTTCTATTGAGGCTTTTTTTTTAATTTATGCATATACCTAAAACCATATTTCTGGGTATCATTTCACAAAGGAAAAGTTTGAACTTTCAGAAAGTTTCTCTTTGAGAAAACATAGTACCTACATCACCTCATTTCATCTTTGGATCCTACACAGCCACTGGGATCCTTTGTTACCAAGTAAGAAAAGAAAATGCTTTAAAAATGCCCAAGCTGCTCCCTCCCTTAGTTTATTTACTTTTTCTCTCCATTTTCCTTCTAGCCCACTGTGATCTTGGTGATGGCTGATTCAGGGCAAGGATGATGTCAAACTGCTGTCAAGCCAATTGCATAGAAAAAGAAGAATTAACATGTTCTCCCTTCAAAATGATTGATTCCGTGGCTCCACATTCATCATCTGGCTCATCATGACCAGCTCTTTTCAGCCCATTGCAGGGTGACCTTGTTAGCAGTGCCTGTGCCCTTCCTGCCACAGCAGCTGTCTGGAGGCTCTGCATGTGTGATGTGGGCTAATGAGGGTCTGAGTCACCCAGTTAGGCTCTCACCTTCCCAGTCATCAGGCCCGGAAGTGCAAGAGAAAGGCGAAGGGCTCACACTTAAACATATGTCCACAGACGAAAGGGGAATGTCCTCATCTTCTCATTGAGATCATCACATGACCTGTGCTGAATGGTCGTCAGACAGTCAAAAAGCCCTGAGCCTGTGGTAAATTCACAAACTATCTGGGGGTAAATTTATCATCCAAGAGAGCCTGCTTTGCAGACTGCAACTTGTGCATACCCTTAGCAGGAGAGGTAGCCCCAGGATAACACAGCATGTGTCCCTGGAGCATCTGTTTTATTATACTGGGAGATTTAAAACCTTTTATAGAAAACTAATGGTCTTGTTTGGTGTCTAATGCCAAAGTTGGATAAATCTTAAAGGTGAAATAAAGAAACTTTAAAGAAATTTTGCACTTGGGCGAGGCCCTCATATTTCTTCTCTCAACCTTCTCCTCTAACCCCACCCCCAAAACTTTCCCTCTCCCCTGCTGCTCTGGGTACTTCAGTGGGAAAGTCTGAATGGAACATCCTAAGACAGTGTTTTCCAAACAGTGCGTCACGACCCACTAGTGGATTGTGAAAATAAATGTAGTGGGTCACAAATAACATTTTAAAAATGAAATAAAATAGAACCCTTTGATTGTAATGAAATGCATTCCTTACTGGGGATAATGGTAAAAAATGTTTCAAAGCTGTTGCCCTAAGTGATAAATTTCTGCAACTTCTTCCTGTATATAAAACAATCATTGAAAAAATCCTGAAGATGATTAAAACAAATATTTTATAATGAATGACACTGGCCATATCTGATGATGAACAGGAGCAATAAGAAATAACAAGCTTACCCGAACCTCAGCCTTAGTGTCTTGTTATTTTTTTCTTAAAGTAACCTCTAAATTCTCCATTTCTCCATGGTGGAAAATATAAGTGATTTGGGGCACGGTGTGTGTGTGTGTGTGTGTATGAGAGTATTTAATCTGGCTCCTACAGAGAGGAAAACACACTGCTAGAGAATGAAATCTTTGGACATAGTCTTTTAAGACTTTTCAGTTACATGGCTTCTTTAAAAAGTTTGACGTGTAAAATTGTTTGGACATTGGTATCCAAGTCATGTAATTTTTCTTCCAGATATCCTGCTTATTTGCTTATTTCTTTTTAAACTTGTGTATATAACCCCAATGCTCAGAAACATTGCTGTATGTCCGAATCATCTGTTTCTATGACCTTTGCCTTTATTGATTTATTTTCCTTTTCTTTATTTTTAATGTTGCCTTTGAGATTAAAGTCATTTTTCTTCCACAATAGTAGGTGAATGGTGACTTTGCTGTTAAGAAAGAGAAATTTTGATAAGGAAAAGAAAAATGGGTAGCTCCATAAGGCATCTTAAAAGTACAAAAACAAAACAAAACAAAAAAACAGAGCAATGAGACATTTACACTGTACCTCTCTCATAAAAACAAAGGTTATAGAGCAGGAACCAAAAATGATCTCAATAACAATTAACATTTATGAGTACTTACTGTAACGCTAGTTATTGTACCTAGCACTGTTCTAAGCATGTTAGAGGCATTATCTCATTTACTTCTCACAACAAACTTAAGTAAGAGGCATTAATATTATCCCAATTTTTCTGAAGCTGAAACTGAGATTTAGAGGGGTTAAGTAGTTTGCCCAAAGTGCTATAAGTAGTGAGCAAGGATTCCAGAAAGTTCGAATGACTCCCATGGCCTCCTTCCCAACTGCTGACTCCTTGCTAAGACTTATTCACTATAGCCCACTGCCTCCCTTATAAAAATAAATAATGCAAACAGAAGATAATATTTCTCATATTCAATTCAACAAATATTTGTTGACTGCCTACCAAGTACCAGTGTCTATGCCAGGTGCTAGGAATATACTGATCAGTTGAGTCAGAGATAATAAATCTATAGGGTGTAGTAAAATATGTAAAGATATATATTTCCCAGGCTCAATTCCAATCATATTGGAATAGTTCTCTGTGAACCATATAAGTGATTGGGAGGGAGGAATGAGGAGGAAAGGAACATTCTGTGAAGTTGATTTTAAGAACTTTAATGTAGCAGCACTTGAAAAGTGCATCAAAAATTAATTTTGCAGTCAGCATCGAGGTATTCCTAGACATTATCCCTAAGAAGAATTATAATTGTGATGGAACTTTACAGCTTATTTGCTTAGCTTTATTACTATATTGAAGTGGTTAATAAGTTAGCCAGTTTTTTTTTTTTTCTTTTAATAACATCTGTTCCATCGTCTGGGGGAACTTGAATGTAGCAGCAGCAGCAACAGCAGAAGCAAGGAAAGGGACTCCAGTGAGCAACTTTGATCATCCTTCTAAGTGGCATGGGTTTCTTCACCATGAAACACAGGCCCACTTGGTTTCTTCCTCTTCACTCCACCCCTATTCAATGGTGCCTAGTCCTAGGGAGATCCCAGATCACCTTCTTCATTCCTAGACAAACAGTTTCTGCAAGAAGACTTCAGCATCTCCCAGCTGGTGCAAAGTATAAGGCAGAGCAGAGAGTACACGTTCTCTAGGATCAGCAGACTTGGTGTTGAATCCAGTTCTGCTTCCTCTTTAATAGCTGCGTGACTTTCCACAAGTTGCTGAACTTTTACTTTTAAAATCCTTACAACATATTTCAGCCAAAAAAACAAAAAAATGTGTAGGGAATGATATAATGATTACCCATATGCTCAATTCCCAGCTTAAAAATAAAACATGGAAATGAAATGAAAGCCCTTCTGTGCACTCTGTCTGACCCCATTTTCCTCCACCAGAAAAGAATAATTTTAAATTTGGTGTTTATTATTACTGCCCATATCCTTAACCAATTACTATATACGTATTTATGACTAGGCAATGTGTATATTGTTTGGCATGTTTTGAAAAAAATACATAAATTATATTATCCTGAGGATATCTTCTGTAATTGCTGTTTTCATTCAACTTTCTTTTTGGAAGATTTATTTATCATATAAACTCTTTGAGTCTTAGCTTCTTCATCTGTACAATGAGCACAGTAGACATATTGCATAAGGTTGGTGTGAGATCTTAAATAAAACAACAAGGATTTACTGTATAGCACATGGAACTGTATTTGATATCTTGTAATGACCTATAATGGAAGAGAATATGAAGCTGTATACCTGAAACTAACACAATATTGGAAATCAATTATAGCTAAATAAAAGTTAAAAATTAAACAGATGAATAGATTAAGAAGATGTGGTATACACACACAATGGAATACTATTCAGCCATCAAAAAGAATGAAATTTTGCCATTTGCAACAACATGGGTGGACTTGGAGGGTATTATGCTAAGTGAAATAAACCAGACAGAGAAAGACAATTACTGTATGATATCACTTACATGTGGAATCTAAACAATATAACAAACTAGTGAACATAACAAGAAAGAAGCAGACTCACAGATACAGAGAACAAACTAGTGTTTTCCAGTGAGGAGAGGAAAGGGGGAAGGGGAAATATAGGAGTAGGGGATTAAGAGGTACAAACTATTACATATAAAATAAGCTACAAGGATATACTGTACAAAACAGGGAATGTAGCCAATGTTTTAAAACAACTATAAATGTAGTATAAACTTTAAAAATTGTGAATCACTATATTATACACCTGTAACTTATATACTGTTGTATATCAAATATACTTCAATTAAAAATTAAAAAAAAAATAGCATAGGCTGTCAGTGGCAGAGTATCTGGCACATGGTAGATACTTAAGAGAATGCCATTTCCTTTCCATCCCTCAAGGAACAGTGTTCTACATCTGACAACTCAGAGAAAGCAGCCACTTGGCTTGCTCAACTGTCATGTTCACATTACAGTTTGCCACTAAACATTCCCACTGGTATCACAATGGTCCCATGCAGGACAGACAGGCTGATGATAAGCATTAGCATCTAATGTTTCCTGAGAGGACCCGGCCTACGCATGCTGCTTTACATAGTTAGAGCCACAATTTTCTTCTGGTTTTCAAAATCAGAGTTAGATTTCTGAATATGGAAAATATACAAGCATCATACAAGCACATGTTACATATGGAACACTCTGAAGATTCCATGTTAATCATCTCTAATGAAGATACAGAAACATAAACAAACAGGAGTATAATTTAATATACTCCACTTCTATTTTTCTTCAGTCTATTCTTTCCACATTCTTGTGTACAATTTTCTATTTTTGTTATTTTAAATTTAATTGCTTCTGCTAAAGCAAACATATTGCAGAATTGCCAGTTGCCTTATAAATTACTCATTAATTTCATTGAGATGGTTTTAGTTTTTCTGGAATCCCAACAAATTTCAATCAATCATTCACACTATAAAAATGTGGTAGTTTAGAAATCTTTGACTAATTTGTCTGAATTTAAGGTTTCTTATAACATTTGGCCTAATGTTGGCTGAAGGGACGTCTACACAATGTCAAAACAGGTGGTAAATTCAACCATTTCAGTAAATACTGCTGTCATTTTGCAAGAGGGAAAAAGGTGGGGGTGGGTATCAAACTGATTTTTGAGTTTTGTACAAAGTAAACGACTGATTTATGAATGAAATATTTTGCTTTTCTCCAGACTATTTATTTGTTGTGTAAATGTAGGCACAATTGTGGAGGACACAAACATTTACTTGCAATAAATAACATTAAAAAAGAGAAATTCTTACAATTTCAATGTAGCACAATGAGTTGAATCACATACCCACATATTGGTGGGAGGAACAGAGGTTGTACTTCAAAGTTATTATTTTCTAAGTGAACTTGACCTCCAAGTAAAAGCCAGCGCCTAGTCTTCAATGTGAAATACCAAGGATGGGAGTTGTGTTTAAATCTAATTAATAACCTATCTGAAAATCCTACTTACACAGCTGATTAAAGATGAGGCTGGTGTTCTGATTAAAGGGAAACACTAGATCTCTAAATTATACATATAGGCAGAGAAGGTAATTATTAAGAAGGTAATGCTTAAAGCACCAATTGGTAGTACTTTTCTTGAAACAAGTTCAGCCCAAGGTAGATTAGTAATGATTTACAAAACACCCATAAAGAATTACTACCCCAAAGCTATTAGTTTTCCTTAATTCTTTTTCCTTTTGTAATTATGATATAGCATCCTATTGTAAAGGAGATGTTAAAAATTTCTCTCTTATTTACATCAGACATTATTATTCACAAGTGGTAAGAATGATCTGTAAATTGTAGTACATATTACTAAAATATTTATTGAACTAAATTTTTTTTTTTAATGATTTAATTTTATTTATTTTTTGCTGTATTGGGTTTTCGTTGCTGCGCTCAGGCTTTCTCTAGTTGCGGTGAGCGGGGGCTACTCTTCATTGTGGTGCGTGGGCTTCTCCTTGCGGTGGCTTCTCTTGTTGTGGAGCATGGGCTCTAGGTGTGTAGGCTTCAGTAGTTGCAGCACGCAGGCCCAGTATTTGTGGCACGTGTGCTCTAGAGCACAGGCTCAGTAGTTGTGGCGCATAGGCTTAGTTGCTCCGCAGCATGTGGGATCTTCCCAGACCAAGAATCAAACCCGTATCCCCTGCATTGGCAGGTGGATTCTTAAGCACTGTGCCACTGGGGAAGTCCCTGAACTAAATATTTTTAACCTAAAATTCAGTGAACTTTGGTTAGCTTGGTTCCAAGACTTCTCACAGCTGATGGGACAGAATTCAATAACTGGATATCTTTCCTCACTCACTTGCTCTCTCCTGTTCTGTTCCACCAAAATAACTGATTGCCTTAGAGGACTTCAAATGGGATCAGATTCATGTTTAATGGGTATCTCAGATATTGTTTAAACAAGTACTTGTATGAAAATAAGACCAGTGATATTGGATGGATTTTTGGCAATGGACAACATAAAATTATCCTAGTTTTCTAAAAAATGAACATCTTCTTAGCACATTTATTATTATTGTCAATAGTCCAGAGATAACTACAAATTCACATTTTCCATAGGTTATACAGGCACTCCTCACTTTACATAGTGCAGGACAGTAAAAATAACCAGGCAAGCTGAAATGTGCAAAGCTATCTTAAAAATCAACTAAGAAATTATGATTGTTTAAAATCTTTTGTTGGAACATTAACATTATCGTTAATGTTATTGTTAACGTAACATTAATCTTATTGTTGGTTATAAATGTACAAGGAAATTTAAAAAGCAGTAAAACTAACACTTATTTAGTATACTATAATTTAAACATTAGAAACTTTGAGAACCAAGGTGTTTTATTTCGTTGTAAAAACAACTTATCAAGAGTAATTTGAACAGTACTTGTCTTATTCTTGTCACATAATTTATTATATGGAGCAAACATCATTTCTGTCCCTCAGCTGTCACACACCTTTCGAAGTTTCCATTAGCTTCCAACACTTTATCTTTTGTAATGAAATATCTCTGATAGTTTCTTTAATGTGAAGATTTTTGCTCGTGTTTCTTCCTCTGCAACATCTTCATCCTTGTCGTCACAACCACTTCCCTCATTTATGTTGATAAGTTAGCTTCACTAAGTTCTTCTACCTAGGTATTTAGAGACTCTCCAACTGCAGCAGTGTCAACCTTCCCAGGGTCAGCTAAGTTCTTCCATAACTCTATTTACAGTAAGGTCAAAGTTCACTTCCAGTGAACAAAACACTTTTTGTCTCTTTGCTGCATTTTTCACTTGTTGGCCAATTCCCTCTTTCAATTGTTGCTTCGTAAAATGCCTGCATGGGTTTATCACTGGGAGACAAGGAAGCAACACAACTATATGCTTTGCTGTCTAGACAAGAACTGAATAACAGATGTGCGATGGCCAATAAAATGACAAACTAAAAAATGTGAGGGGATTAGTCACTGATTGTGATACGAATCTGTTATTTACATAGTGATTGGCGGACTGAAGAGCTAGTGGTGAAGTTTGGACTTTACGCAATTACTCACAGCTAAAACACCATGGTAACTGAAATTTGAACCATGGTGTTGGGGGACTGGTGTTATTTAATTAAACCATGGTTACTGAAATGTGTGCATATTAGAACCATGTAAAGCAAGGACTGCCTGTATTTAATTCCTTAAAACAATTGTTGGGGCAAAATTAAAACTGCCATGGCTGGTATCACAATCTGAGAACCTAGAAACATTTATTTTTGTGTATCAACAAAGCTTATGTCTCAATTTTAAATCATATAATAAAAATGTGATTTCATTCTTCATTTATTTCCAGTGTGGAAGATTAAGAAAAAAGCTAATTTAATTGCCAGTTACTCCTTAGAATTAACAAATATAGATATTGATCAAACTCACAATTAAAATGTTTTGGATTGACACACAAATTAATTTTCCTAGGATCATATTTGAGTAATGCATTATTATTCCTAATACAATTTGTTGTACATTAGCATAAATAGATATATGCACACATACATTGTCTCTTACTCGTCCATTCATGCTTAATGTTGTATATAAAACAATCACATTGAACTCATAGGATATACAAAGTCAGCTTTCAGATGGAGGAATAACACTTACATATGGAATTTATATGGGGAACTGTAACATTATACACACACACACACACAGTCAGCTCTGCTATAATGCTTGCTCGGGAATATGAATTTGTTCCATTACGGAACAATTTGAGCATAATGCAAATTTTGCATTTCCTTATGTACAATTTCACATGAGAGAAACACTACATGAATGCAGAAAACTGCACCCAGATGAACCAAGCTACATATGAATACACAAAATGCACATATACATACACCTCCAACATCTACCAGCTGTTATTTTACCACGTGTCGTGAGCTACATTCACCCACACCTAGTGTTACACTTTGCGTCACATTTCAGATAACTCTCTACTATTTCAAAATAACTCAAAAGCTACAATCCTTCTGATGCTCACTTCTGCAAATTTCAAGTCCCTTTCAAGATAAAATGTCATAAATTTTTTAGTACTTGTGCACTCGTTAACCATTTTGGATGGGGGAAATGCTATGACTGTTTCTATTAGATTCCTCTCTTTCTTTTTTTTTTTGGCTGTGCCATGCGGCTTTTGGGATCTTAGTTCCCCGACCAGGGATCGAACCCGGGCCTCCAGAAGTGAAAGCACTGAGTCCTAACCACTGGATAGCCAGGGAATTCCCTCTTTTTTTTTTTAATGTGTCACTGATGACAATGTGCCGAACTTCTTATTGCCTCTGGTTTTTATTGCATGACTTGGCATAGTGCAGTGATTTTTAAAACACGTGTACTGCATTATACAGATATATATATACATAGACTGTCACTAGAAGGTATATGTCTTTTTCTCTCCCAAGATAAAATTCACAAATATAAAACCATTTAAAGTCTGAGTGATTGGGTCCTTTGTAAGATATTGCTTTTCAAGTCTTTAAACATATTCTATGTGATAAAGCCAAATTTGACAAAGAGTCAAAAAATGACCGCCCATTCTGACCTCTAAAAACAGACCTGGGGCAATGGAGGTCATTTGCCTCGCCTGGAAGTAAAATCTGGAGCTGATAAGGAGAAGTTTTAGCTTCTACAGAGTAAGGTTCAAGCTATTGTGCTTTGAATTGTCTAAACCAGTTGTTCTCAAACTTGAATGTGGTTCGGAATCACCTGGAAGCCTTGTAAAAACATACACTGCTGGGGGGAGGAGTCAAGACAGCGGCATGGGAAGACACGGAGTTAGCGTCTCCCCACAACTAGGGCCCCTGCTGGCCGCGGGTGGGGGACTCTGACCCCCAAGGAGACGGGATGAACCCCAGAGTGAACCAGTAGGACATAGGGGGACCGAGGCAGGAGGAGAAGTGGAGGCCAGACAAGATCTGCACCCCTGAGGCTGGCGAGATCAGGAGAGGCAGGTGGGAGGGAGTCTCTGGGAAGGGCAGGAGAGGAGCGGAGGGTGACTGCCCCGCCCACTCGGGCCGGGGAGCCTGCTGAGGTCCCAGGCCGGTACCCGCCCCCCTCCAAAGCCCCATTCAGGCTGCGTGGGTCCTGGGGGCATAGAAGGGAGGCCAGGGAGATCAGGAGGGGCAGGTGGGAGGGGCCCCCTGGGAGGAGCGGGAGAGGAGCAGAGGGTGATTGCTCCGCCCACTTGGGCCGGGGAGCCTGCTGAGCTCCCAGGCTGATCCCCCACCCTCCTAGGCCCCTCCAGGCTGTGGGTCCTTGGGGGCATAGGAAGGAGGCTGGGGGGATCAGGAGAGGCAGGCGGGAGAGGCCCTCCCAGACCCCAGAACAGAGGAGCTGGAGAGGAGAGGAGGGCATTTGCCCTGCCCACTCGAGCCCAGGAAACCTGCTGGGCTCCCAGGTGAGGTCCCCTGTCCTCTGAGACCAGGGGTGGGGGGCATGCCTGGGCCCCTTCTGTTCCTTGAGCCTAAGCCCCACCTGCCACAGCCCCCAGGGCCTTTTCCAGCCCTGTGGGTCCTGAGCATTGGCCCCGCACACTGCCCAAACCTCACCATTGCTTAGGCCCTGCTCTCCACAACCAAGGCCTTTCCCCCTCATTATTCTTTCTCTTTTCCCTCCTCCTCTTTTTTACTATTGTGGTACTGATGTACCTTCCGGTTGTTGATTCACCTGTATTTTATTTTTACATTCTTTCTAACATATCTTTTAGTTTCCGAGTCTAATTTTATTTTTTACTTTGTTATTTTTCTCTCTTTTTTTTTTTTGCCACCCCACGCGGCTTGCGGGATCTTGATTCATGAGCGTGGGGTCGGGGGGGAAGCTCCTGCGATGGGAGCACCAAGTCCAAACCACTGGACTAACAGAGAACCTCAGACCCCAGGGAATATTCACTGGAGTGAGGTCTCACAGAGTTCCTCATCTCAGCACCAAGACCCAGCTCTACCCAGTAGCCAACAAACTGCGGTGTTGGAAGCTGCAGACCAAACAACCAGTAACACAGGAACACAATCCCACTCATTAAAAAAAAAATAAATGAGACGGCAAAAAAATATGTCACAGATGAAGGCGCAAGGTAAAAACCTACAAGACCAAACAAATGAAGAGGAAATAGGCAATCTACCTGAAAAAGAATTCAGAGTAATGATAGTAAAGATGATCCAGAATCTCGGAAATAGCATGGAAGCATGGATTGAGAAAATACAAGAAATGTTTAACAAAGATCTAGAAGAACTAAAGAAGAAACAGAGATGAACAACACAATAACTAAAATGAAAAATACACTAGAAGGAATCAATAACAGAATAACAGAGGAAGAAGAACGAATAAGTGAGCTGGAAGACAAAATGGTGGAAATAACTGCAGAGGAGCAGAATAAAGAAAAAAGAATGAAAAGAATTGAAGACAATCTCAGAGACCTCTGGGACAACACTAAACGCACCAGCATTCGAATTATAGGGGTCCCAGAAGAAGAAAAGCAAAAGAAAGGGTCTGAGAAAATATTTGAAGAGATTATAGTGGAAAACTTCCCTAACATGGAAAAGGAAATCGTCACCCAAGTCCAGGAAGCACAGAGTGTCCCACACAGGAAAAACCCTAGGAAAAATACACAAAGGCACATATTAATCAAACTAACAAAAATTAAATACAAAGAAAAAATATTAAAAGCAGCAAGGGAAAAACAAAAAATAACATACAAAGGAATCCCCATAAGGTTAGCAGCTGATTTTTCAGTGGAAACTCTGCAGGCCAGAAGGGAGTGGCAGGATATACGTAAAGCGATGAAAGAGAAAAACCTACAATCAAGATTACTCTACGCAGCAAGGATCTCATTCAGATTCGATGGAGAAGTCAAAAGCTTTTCAGACAAACAAAATCTAAGAGAATTCAGCACCACCAAACCATCTTTACAACAAACGCTAAAGAAACCTCTCAAAGCGGGAAACACAAGACAAGAAAAAGACCCACAAAAACAAACCCAAAACAATTAAGAAAATGGTAATAGGAACATACTTATCGATAATAACCTTGAATGTAAATGGATTAAATGCCCCAACCAAAAGACACAGACTCGCTGAATGGATACAAAAACAAGACCCAAATATATGCTGTCTACAAGAGACCCACTTCAGACCTAGGGACACATAGAGACTGAAAGTGAAGGGATGGAAAAAGATACGCCATGCAAATGGAAATCAAAAGAAAGCTGGAGTAGCAATACTCGTTTCAGACAAAATAGACATTAAAATAAAAACTGTTACAAGAGATAAGGAGGGACACTACGTAATGATCAAAGGATCAATCCAAGAAGAAGATATAACAATTATAGATGTTTATGCACCCAACATAGTAGCACCCCAATACGTAAGGCAAATGCTAACAACCATGAAAGGAGAACTTGACAGTAACACAGTAATAGTAGGGGACTTTAACACCCCACTTACGCCAATGGACAGATCATCCAAACAGAAAATAAATAAGGAAACCCAAGCTTTAAATGACACAATAGACCAGATAGATCTAAAAGATACTTACAGAACATTCCACCCAAAAGTGGCAGAATACACTTTCTTCTCAAGCACACATGGAACATTCTCCAGGATAGACCACAACTTGGGTCACAAATCAGGCCTTGGAACATTAAAGAACTGAAATTGTATCAAGCATCTTTTCTAACCACAACGCTATGAGACTGGAAATCAATTACAGGAAAAAAACTGTAAAAAACACAAATACATGGAATCTAAACAGTGTGCTACTAAATAACCAAGAGATCACTGAAGAAATCAAAGAAGAAAGAAAAAAATACATAGAAACAAAGGACAATGAAAACACGAAGATCCAAAACTACGGGATCCCACAAAAGCAGTTCTAAGAAGGAAGTTTACAGCAATTCAATCTCACCTCAAGAAACAAGAAAAATCAGAAATAAACAATCTAACCCTATACTTAAAACAACTAGAGAAAGAAGAACAAAGAAAACCCAAAGTCAGTAGAAGGAAAAAAGTCATAAAGATCAGAGCAGAAATAAATGAAATAGAAACGAAGAAGACAATAGCAAAGATCAATAAAACTAAAAGCTGGTTCTTTGAGAAGATACACAAAATTGATAAACCCTTAGCCAGACTCATCAAGAAAAAAGGGGAGAGGATGCAAATCAATAAAATTAGAAATGAAAAAGGAGAAATCACAACTGACACTGCAGAAATACAAAGGATTATAAGAGACTACTACAAACAACTATATGCCAATAAAATGGATAACCACAAAGAAATGGACAAATTCTTGGAAAGGTACAATTTTCCAAGACTGAACCAGGAAGAATTAGAAAATATAAACAGACCTATCACAAGTAATGAAATTGAAACCATAATTAAAAATCTTCCAACAAACAGAAGTCCAGGACCAGATGGCTTCACGGGCGAATTCTATCAAACATTTAGAGAAGAGCTAAAACCGATCTTTCTCAAACTCTTCCAAAAAATTGCAGAGGGAGAAACACTCCCAAATTCATTCTACGAAGCCACCGTCACCCTGATACCAAAACCAGAAAAAGATATCACAAAAAAAGAAAACTACAGGCCAATATCACTGATGAACATAGATGCAAAAATCCTGAACAAAATACTAGCAAACAGAATCCAACAGCACATTAAAAGGATCATACACCATGATCAAGTGGGATTTATCCCAGGGATGCAAGGATTATTCAATATACACAAGTCAATCAATGTGATACATCACATTAACAAATTAAGGAATAAAAACTGTATGATCATCTCAATAGATGCAGAAAAAGCTTTTGACAAAATTCAACACCCATTTATGATAAAAACTCTCCAGAAAATGGGCATAGAAGGAACCTACCTCAACATAATAAAGGCCATATATGACAAACCCACAGCAAGCATCACACTCAATGGTGAGAAACTGAAAGTATTTCCTGTAGGATCAGGAACAAGAGAAGGATGTCCACTCCCGCCACTCTTATTCAACATGGTTTTGGAAGTCCTAGCCACAGCAATCAGAGAAGAAAAAGAAATAAAAGGAATACAAATTGGAAAAGAAGAAATAAAACTGTCACTATTTGCCGATGACATGATACTATACATAAAAGATCCTAGAGATGCCACCAGAAAACTACTAGAACTAATCAATGAATTTGGTAAGGTTGCAGGATACAAAATTAATGCACAGAATTCTCTGGCATTCCTATACACCAACAGCAAAATATCAGAAAGAGAAATTAAGGAAACACTCCCATTTATCATTACAATAAAAAGAATAAAATACCTAGGAATAAATCTGCCTAAGAGGCAAAAGACTTGTACTCAGAAAACTATAAAACACTGATAAAAGAAATCAAAGATGACATAAACAGATGGAGAAATATACCATGTTCTTGGATTGGAAGAATTAATATTGTGAAAATGACTATACTACCCAAAGCAATCTACAGATTCAATGCCATCCCCATCAAACTACCAATGGCATTCTTCACAGAATTAGAGCAAAAAATTTTACAATTTGTATGGAAACACAAAAGACTCCGAAAGCCAAAGCAATCTTGAGAAAGAAAAACGGAGTTGGAGTAATCAGGCTCCCCAACTTCAAACTATACCACAAAGCTACAGTAATCAAGACAGTATGGTACTGGCACAAAAACAGAAATATAGATCAATGGTAGAGGATAGAATGCCCAGAGATAAACCCATGCACATATGGGCACCTAATTTATGACAAAGGAGGCAAGAACATACAATGGAGAAAGGACAGCCTCTGTAATAAGTGGTGCTGGGAAAACTGGACAGCTTCATGTAAAAGAATGAAATTAGAACACTACCTAACACCATACACAAAAATAAACTCAAAATGGATTAAAGACTTAAATTGTAGGACCAGACACTATAAAACTTTAAGAGGAAAACATAGGAAAAACACTCTTCGATATAAACCACAGCAAGATCTTTTTGACCCATCTCCTAGAGTAACAGAAATAAAAACAAAAATAAACAAATGGGACTTAATTAAACTTAAAAGCTTTTGCATAGCAAAGGAAGCCATAAAGAAGACAAAAAGACAACCCTAAGAATGGGAGAAAATATTTGCAAATGAAACAACAGACAAAGGATTAATCTCCAAAATATACAAATAGCTCATGGAGCTCAATATCAAAAAAACAAACAATCTAGTTAAAAAATGGGCAGAAGACCTAAATAGACATTTCACCAAGGAAGACATACAGATGACCAAGAGGCACATGAAAAGATGCTCAACATCACTAATTATTAGAGAAATGCAAATCAAAACTACCATGAGGTATCACCTCATGCCAGTCAGAATAGCCATTACCAGAAAAGCTAGAAACAATAAATGCTGGAGTGGGTGTGGTGAAAAGGGAACCCTCCTACACTGTTGGTGGGAATGTAAATTGATACAACCACTATGGAAAACAGTATGGAGGTTCCTTAAAAAACTAAAACTAGAACTACCATATGACCCAGCAATCCCACTACTGGGCATATACCCTGAGAAAACCATAATTCAAAAAGAGACGTGCACCACAATGTTCATTGCAGCACTATTTATAGTAGCCAGGACATGGGAGCAACCTAAGTGTCCATCAACAGATGAATGGATGAAGAAGATGTGGCACATATATACAATGGAATATTACTCAGCCATAAAAAGAAACGAAATTGAGTTATTTGTAGTGAGGTAGATGGACCTAGAGTCTGTCATACAGAGTGAAGTAAGTCAGAAATAGAAAAACAAATACTACATGCTGACACATATATATGGAATCTAAAAAAAAAAAAAAAGGTACTGCTGAACCTAGTTACAGGGCAGGAATAAAGAGATAGACATAGAAAATGGACTTGATGACATGGGTGGGAGGGCGAAGCTGGGGCGAAGTGAGAGTAGCATCGACATATATACGCTACAGAATGTAAAATAGTTGGCTGGTGGGAAGCAGCAGCATAGCACAAGGAGATCGGCTCAGTGCTTTGCGATGACCTAGAGGGGTGGGACAGGGAGGATGGGAGGGAGGCTCAAGAGGGAGGGGACATGGGGACATGTGTATGCATATGGCTGATTCACTTTGTTGTGCAACAGAAACTAACATGGTAATGTGAAGCAATTATACTCCAATAAAGATCTATTAAAAAAAAAATACACTGCTGAGTTTCTGGTTCATTAAGTCTAAGGTAGGGCCCAGGAATTTGTATTTCCAAATTTCCAGGTGATGCTAGGACCAACTTATTCATTAGACACAGTGGGCATAGTGCCTATAGCATACTTTACTTTTTAGAGGCCCATGAAAAGTGTTTAGTTTTAATCGCTCTTAAAATCAAAAGAAAATAATAATAGTGAATATATAATGATAATCCAAGCTGAACTATATTCATCTTTACATCAATGCAGTATGACAATATTAATTCTTATTTATCTATTTATTCATTTAATGAAGGGATGGGCACATGAAGGCAAAGTGTTCCTGGCTCAGAAAAGTCACAAGGTGGCCCTGAGTGCTGCTGGTAGGAAGCACACATTGAAACCACTGCACTAAACTTACTAATCTTTTGCAGTTTGTTAGTGTTCAGTTTTTTATTCTGAACTGTTTTGACTTTGTGCTGTTTTTACTTGGAAGGAAAACAGAAAGCGAGTCAACTGAATAAGAGGCTAATTTAAATTCAAGAGGAGATGTGGGGCATAAGAAATGGTCACAAATGTGCATCTGATGTGGTCATTCTATTCCTCACTCAGATGTATTTGTGCCTCCATGATTACAAAAGGACCAGTTAAAGAATTCAACCAGTGAAGAGTTTGGACTATACGACAATACCTTAGTAGCACTGTGTGTTTGTACATAACCGTACTTCCAAAAAGGACTTTCTCATTTCAGGTTCATTCCTTCCTCATAACCACCTGTTCAGTAGGTGTTGCAATATTGTTATATTTTGTAGCAATAATAATAAACAAAAACCATCCCTACCCCATAAATCAATCACAGGATAAACATAGTTGAAACAAACAGCCCTTTATCAACATGGGGCAGCTCCAGTGCTCCTCGTCCTTCCAAAGCACTGTAGTAAGAACTACAAAACTCAAAGATGAAATTAATGCATTAATATTGCACCATACCACCTTAAGCAGTCTCAATACTCTTCCCCACTTAATACAATCACCAATGAAAAGGAGGTTTTCATTAAAATGAATAATGCTTTCATTGTTGTTATTTATTTATATTTAAAACGTTTTATAGATTCATTTTGGAAAATATAGAAACTGCTGATTGATAAGCAAAAGAAAGAAAATAAAAATAATACGTAAGCCCACCCCTCAGCGATAAGCTTTAGTAATATTTTGATTTTATTCACAGATATTTTTAGTTGTTTCATATACAGTATTTTTGCAAACAGATGATAGAGTTTTTACTGTTTGCAGTTTTATTCTGTTTAAATTTTAAAGCTTAACAATATATTACAAATATAATAAATAAGTCATCGGGTTAAGTGTTCGCATGTTACTCCATATGGAATTTTTGTTCATTAATGTTCAAGATTTAGATCGCTTCCTATTTTCTTTGTTACAAACAATGCTCAGATGAATAACTTGTGTGTGTGTGGTTAAATTTTTATTTAATTTGTTATAAAACTGTATTCACTAGGTTAAAGAGACAGGTATTATTAAGGCTTCTGACTCATATTTTCAACCTGTGCTTTAGCTCTAAGACTTCCCCAGTTCACACCGAAAAGGAGGTACTAATGTAGCAAGACTGGCTCCATTATCCAGTAAAAAAAGACCAAGTAATTCTAGAGGTACATTTAGCAATAACCGGTATATGGAACAACAAAAAATGTAGTCCTGAGTTACCAGGAGTGTGTCAAGGCAGGCTGTGGATAGGAGAGGGGAAGCAGAAGAGGAGACAGGGAACCTGGGCCATGGACAACCTGCCCTTGACCTCTGCTCCTTGGCTCCTTCCATAGAGTACATCAGCTACTGAAGGGTCTGTGCCTGGCCAGAGGAGTCTATTCCCTACAGCAAGGGAGTCAGTAATGGAAAAGGAAAAATTACAGAACCTTTAAAAATTATTAAAATTCTACTCATTAAATTTTGGTGTCTTGGAGAAAAGTCCTGACCAGCTCATCCAAGTTAGAGCCCTGAGGCAGTTCCCTAAGACCAAAGAGACTTACTGCTTCTGTTTTTACCCTGTGGTTCTGGAGAAGTGGTACAGCCCAGTCCCAAAGTCAGATGATTCTAGAAGAGATGCTTCCAAAGCAGGATGATAAATAAGTTTCACCCTTAATGCCAATGAATGGTATTGGCTGCCTGGAGTGCTGTGTTGAGAAGGATCTTGAAACTGCACCCCTGAAGGTGCAAGGCAGTGACTGGCTGGCAGTATCTTTTATGGGCACAGGAATGGAGACTGGCACCACAGATATCCCAAATCATTTTTCTTCTAAAAGTTCTCTTTTAATTAATGCCTTCCTGTTAGTCACCAGAGCAACACCCCACTGAGTTACCCACAGTCTCATTCTCATCCAGTGCACACCATGCCCTCAAATATAGTGATAGAAATCCACCTGGGCAAGCCTTCATATTCCTTTCTTTGTCTTTTTAAAAAAAATAAGTGAAAAGTACTTTATTTGTATTTTACAGAGTTTTCCCAGTTTTTGATTCTTTTCTTTTTAAAGAAAGAAGGTGAAAAAGTAAAAAGTCTATTATAACATATTTCAACTTCATGTTATGAACATTTGATATGAATTAGAAAAAGAGATACATGGAAAAAAAGGAAAACAGAGGGAGACAGGAGAGAGACCAAACGTGAGAAAGGTGCCAGCAGGGGTTTGAAGGAAAGAGAGAAATGTGCAACTTATGTGGCAGAGGAAAAAAATGAGAGTAATATGGACATGAGTTGAGAAGGGAAGAGGAAAATAAAAAGGAAGTGAGGGGAGAAGGAAGAGAGAGATCCCACAGTTCCTGAAAAGAATAACTATTCTCGTAAAAATGAGCAAAGAGGGAGGGAATGAAATCTCGATTTAATCTTATGGAGGTCAGTTGAAGTGAGCTTTGCCATGCTGTCTCAGTTGAAGCCCAGAAGGACTTTTGTTGAATATGCAATTACATATTGAATGAAGAATCTAACAAGTTGTTTTGGCCAATTTCTTCTAACAACTTGCTTCAGGGCATCCTTAGCTTCTATTAAGGCTGTTGGTTTGCTTAATGAATCACAATGGTGACATCTCATGATATTCTCATATACAAATTCCCTAAATTCAATAGAAATAAATGCAAATCCACTGGCAGAGGCTATAGCATCTAGCAAGACAAGGGATGTAAGTAATTGTTGTGGGGCTGCCATTGGCATAGTAGGCATTTAAAATGGAACTCGGTGCACTGAGGTTAACACTCAGAATAATCCTGGGATATCAACGTGTGATTTTGACCAAATATGTCTTGAGTCACTTTTGATAAAAATACTGCTGCTTTAGGAGAGTTATTTTTAATTTTCTGGCAAGACTAGACCTCTACATGGTCTTTTGTTTTCTGATTCTTCTTTGAAAAAACAAATGGGTTTAAAATGTTAAAAGCCATCCCCATCTATTTTAACATTAAAAAAATACATCAGGGACTTCCCTGGTGGCTCAGGGGTTAAGAATCCGCCTGCCAATGCAGGTGACAAGGGTTTGCGCCCTGGTCCGGGAAGATCCCACATACCGCGGAGCAACTAAGCCTGTGCGCCACGACTACTGAGCCTGCACTCTAGAGCCCGCGAGCCACAGTACTGAGCCCGTGTGACGCAACTACTGAAGCCCGCCCGCCTAGAGCCCATGTTCTGCAACAAGAAAAGCCACCACAGTGAGAAACCCGCACACCACAAGGAAGAGTAGCCCCTGCTCACCACAATTAGAGAAAGCCCACGCACAGCAACAAAGACCCAACGTAGCCAAAAATAAATAAATAAAAAATAAATAAATCTATTAAAAAAAATACATCAATATATAAAATTAAAACTGAATATCTCTAGGACCTACTGCATAGCACAGGGGACTATACTCAATATTTTGTAATAACCTCTAAGGGAAAAGAATCCGAAAAAGAATATAGATAGATAGATAGATAAAAATAACTGAATCACTTCGCTGTACACCTGAAACTAACACAACATTGTAAATCAACTATACTTCAATTAAAAAAAAAAACCCTGAATACTTCTTAAAAAAGAAGGATTGTTCCCCATTCCCCAGGAACAACTACTGTTAAGAGTTTGGTGGGTACTTTTTAGACCTTTTAAAATCCACATACAAACACATATATTTAGTTAACTACCTCTCTAAGTTCTTCTCCTATGAATCTCTTCCTCACTCACTCTGCTTCAGCCACTCTGCCCTCCTCACCTTCTTCTCCAACACATCAGGCACACTGAAGTGTGCTCCTAACCCTAACCCTAATCCTAACCCCCGGGCCTCTGCACTTCCTATTCCCACTACCCAAATGTTCTTTTCCCAGTTATGCTCATGTCTTGACATTTATGCTCAAATGTCACTTTTCAGTGAGCTTTCCCCTCACCATCCTCTCCAACACTGGGCTCCTTCTACAACACTCTCTACCCCTTTCTCTGCATACTTCATCTCTTAACATACTATGTATTTGACTAATGTCATTCATTGTCTGCCTCCCTCCAGTGGAGGGCAAGCTCCACGAGGACAGGGTCTTTTGTCTGTTTTGATTCCTGCTAAATCCCTAGATCCTAGAACAATGCCTGACACATAGAAGGTACTCAATATATTTGTGGAATAAGTTAATTCACATTTATTTTTAGAAATATTGCAATATATTGTATGTACAGTTTGACAACTTTTTTTCCACTCAAAGGTATGTCATAGATATCTTTCCATTTTGGTATTTAAAGACATTCCTCATTCTTTTTAATGACTACATAGTTTTCCTTATAAAACAAGTACTCCAACCGTATGTCTTTTTCTTTTTTTTAACATCTTTATTGGAGTATAATTGCTTTACAATGGTATGTTAGTTTCTGCTTTGTAACAAAGTGAATCAGCTATACGTATACATACATCCCCATAATACCCTCCCTCTTGCATCTCCCTCCCATCCTCCCTATCCCACCCCTCTAGGTGGTCACAAAGCATCGAGCTGATCTCCCTGTGCTATGTGGCTGCTTCCCACTAGCTATCTAGTTTACATTTGGTAGTGTATATATGTCCATGCCACTCTCTCACTTAGTCCCAGCATGCCCTTCCCCTTCCTTGTGTCCTCAAGTCCATTCTCTACGTCTGGGTCTTTATTCCTGTCCTGCCCCTAGGTTCTTCAGAACCTTTTTTTTTTTTTTTAGATTCCATATATATGTTAGCATACGGTATTTGTTTTTCTCTTTCTGACTTACTTCCCTCTGTATGACAGTCTCTAGGTCCATCCACCTCACTACAAATAACTCAATTTCGTTTCTTTTTATGGCTGAGTAACATTCCATTGTATATATGTGCCGCATCTTCTTTATCCATTCATCTGTTGATGGACACTTAGGTTGCTCCCATGTGCTGGCTACTGTAAATAGAGCTGCAATGAACATAGTGGTACATGACTCTTTTTGAATTATGGTTTTCTCAGGGTATATGCCCAGTAGTCGGATTGCTGGGTCATATGGTAGTTCTATTTTTAGTTTCTTAAGGAACCTCCATACTGTTCTCCATAGTGGCTCTATCAAGTTACATTCCCACCAAAAGTGCAAGAGGGTTCCCTTTTCTCCACACCCTCTACAGCATTTATTGTTTGTAGATTTTTTGATTATGGCCATTCTGACTTAACCATATGTCTTCTGATGGACATATAATTTTGCCTCAACTTTTTTATATACAAAATAATGCTACAATGAATGGCCCTGTTCATATATGTTCTTTGGATCCTTTTAATAACAAAATAAAGTTCAGGCTATTAGACATTGCTTTTTGGCCAAGCTTTCATATATATATAATCTGTAATGTGCTGCATTATTTTTTTGTGACTAAGAATATGTATAACCATTTAATGAAATACCACGTTATTTCTTTATTGTTAGTTTATTAGTGAGCTAATAATTCTTATTCTTTAAATTCATCAAATAGTCTAAGTATCTGAGTCTCCAGCAAGAGACAAGATATTCAAAGAAATGAATGGCTGGACTTCCCTGGTGGCGCAGTGGATGAGAACCCGCCTGCCAATGCAGGGGACACGGGTTCAAGCCCCGGTCCGGGAAGGCCCCACATGCCACAGAGCAACTAAGCCCGTGCACCACAACTACTGAGCCCGCGCTCTAGAGCCTGCAAGCCACAACTACTGAGCCCGTGTGCCACAAGCCTGTGCTCCACAACAAAAGAAGCCACTGCCATGAGAAGCCCTCATCGCAACGAAGAATAGCCCCCGCTCGCCGCAACTAGAGAAAACCCGCGTGCAGCAACAAAGACCCAATGCAGCCAAAAATAAATAAATAAAATAAATGAATTAAAAAAAAAAAGAAATGAATGACAGTCAAAAGGGGTTGCAGAAAGGAGTTTAGTAAAGGAATTGTTTACAAAACTGAAGACAGGGTTAAGGAAAACCAACAAGATTCAGTGAAGCACCAGAGGGCTGGCAACAGTGTAAAGCTGTTACCAGTTTTAGCTGGAAGGGAAATAGTAGGAATGATTACTGGAACCTAGGGAGAACTGCAGCTGAGAGAGCCACTCACTAGGAGCTGTGTTCTCAAGTAGAATTATGTAGTCACTGCTGAACAACAGCCTGGCAGAGAGAGCTGGGAGGAATAAAGACCTGGACCTCTTTCTCTTCCTACCCTTCAAGTTCTGACTAGAGGCTGCCATTGGCTGGGCCCAACCAGAAGCCCTGGGACAAGGAAGCTCTGTTAAGCAGACCATAGACTATCAGGCCTCCGGACCAGAGCAGAGTGGAAAACAGTAGGGAGTGGATCAGGGGACAAACAGAAAATACCTAGCACCACTAGTTTCTCTTTCAGTGTTACTTCCTACCTCCACATTTGATTAGCTTGATGGACACAACCAAGGGGTTCTAATACCCATGTGTCCACAGTAGATGGCACTGCCTGTGAATACAGAATATTCAGGGACAGATTTCTAAAGGCACCAGAATTTAGGCTCACAGAGAAGAAAGTAGCTGTAAGCACTAACTGAAATGCTCTAATGGTGCAAACATGATAGCATCCTTTAGGGTGCCCACCTACTACTAATTTTTAAAGTATGACTTTGGAACCAGATAATCGCAGGATTGAATCCCTATTTTTGGTATTTGCTAGCCATGTGAACTTGGTCTTAGACCTGTGCTGTCCAATATGGTAGCCACTAACCACACTGGCTATTTAAATATACTTATTTTATATATTTACATAAACAAAACAGTTTATATTTACATAAACTTAAATAAAATTAAAATTTTAAAATACAATTTAAATAAATAAAATTTAGAATTTAGTTCGTCATTTGCTCTTGCCACATTTCAAGAGCTCAATAACTAATGTGCCTAGTGGATACTGAATTGGACAGCATAGAACATTTGCTTAAGCATCTAGCATCCAGCACTGTCAAGGAGAACTTTCTGCAATTATGGAAATGTCCTATCTGTCTAATAGACAGATTTTTACTCATACAATGCATATATTACATATGTAATACAAACAATACATTGAACTCATCAGACAGTAGTACGTGACTCATGGGTTTGTATGAGGATTACGTACGACAATATACGTAAAGTTCCTAGTAAACCACAGGGTACAGAGTAGGCGCTCAATAAATGGTAGCTATAGGAATGGCAACAGCAACAACATCAAAAGCAGCAACATAATTGCGTTGTATCATACCCCTGATAGATAATTCTGGCGATATCATTGCACAAGGCGCTTTGCCAATGTGTTGAGGCTGCCAGGCCTTAACAATGATCACACAGCGGTTGCTGATGAAGACTGTGTGTCATTGAGCTGAGAGGCTCCTTGTTATGAAAGATCCCCAGCGTTGCTAGGAACTGGTTAGCAGGCTTCCATCTTGCAAGTGTGGTCATGCATGCCTTTGTTGAAAATACTGCTCTATCCCGAGACATTTTTTTTTTTTTTTTTTTTTATCCCGAGACATTTTGTCCTTAATCTTTTGAATATGATACGATTCCTAATTTTTTCTGGTGGTTTGGAATGGCATGCTTTGTCAACATGTTTTTCTCACAGAATCTGATTTGTTTTCCTTGTATCTACAGGGAAGATGTGGCTCAATCTTCTGTAGGAATTCTATCAGCCTAAGCTTATACCCAGTCATCCTATTGCCTCTCTAAATCATGTCCAATGACCAGTTTGAATTCATGTTTTAATACGATTGTTCAGGTATAATGTAGTCTAATCTACAGAATATACTAGTGATTTGAGAGGATTGGTTTTATAATCTCGAGAATGGATGTTCTATTCCTTAAGTGGAGTGAGGAAACTATTGGTCAGCAACCAAACATAACTCATTTCCTTCCAGTTTTCTCCATTACCATGTCTCCATCTCCATATTCCAAACCACCCCTATCTTTTGTCCTCCTATAATCAATTTTCCACTCGGCTTAAAACATACAATAGCTTCCTGATGCACTTACAAAAGACTCTAAATCCCTGTCCATAGTCTTTTATTTTCTTCATAGAATTTACTTCTATCTGTAATTATTTATTTGATCTCCTGTTTATTTTCTATCTGCCTCCTGCCCACCTCATCTCTCTGGATGTAAGCTCCATGTGAGCTTCTTGAACTGCTCATTGCCTGTTCATTGAACATCATCAACTCAGAACTTGGAAAAGTGCCTGGCACAGAGTAGAAGCTTTCAAAAGGCTTCAAGGCTATCTATCCTTGGGCAGGATGTAAAGAGTAAGCCGCAAACTTCTAAATTACAATCTAGCATCATGTTTACTACATTCCAATGTCTTTCTCCAAAAGTCCAGTATACTTAAAGGGATTCTTATTTTATGTTTTTATGTTTGTGCCATGGCCCCTGGGGCAGCGGAGGGAGGTGTCTGATGAATCCTATGGACTCCTTTTCCAAATAATGTTTAAATGCGCGCGCACGAGCGTACACACACACACACAAACACACACACACACACAAGGATTACAAAGGAAACCAATTATGCTGATATATAGTTATCAAAATAGTTTTTAAAAACTTCATATTTGT
The DNA here is from genome assembly GCF_965194825.1 of Balaenoptera physalus. NCBI lineage: Eukaryota > Metazoa > Chordata > Mammalia > Artiodactyla > Balaenopteridae > Balaenoptera > Balaenoptera physalus. Next base: position 28,561,350 of record NC_138892.1, on the reverse strand, counting down.
GATATAGTAATAGATGTGCTTCTTTTTCACTGTGTTAGAGAACAAGATCTAATGGAGGGTCTGAAATGATTTATTCTGAGGATAGAGAAGTTCAAAAGTTATGTTTTGAGATGCCTCTAACAATTGCAGTGCGATATGAAAACAGCTATGATTTCTATTGTTGACAAAGTTGCAGATACTGCTAACAATTCTGGGATTTGTGGCCCCTTAGTTTTAGAAATGGCTAAATTTCAATTAGAGGTTAGTAAAAACGCAGATGTAATTTTTTTCCCTTTCAAGTACACAGACCCCCTTACTTTTACACACAGATCTTTGTGAATCCCCGGACCCCAGGTGAAGAGAACGGAACTAGATGATGAGAAATAGCATGTGCTCAGGAGGGCATGCATGTGAATCTTGGCTGTAAGTATATTCTCAGCCATGGAAATCACCTTGGATACCATCTGCAGCCTCAAATAAGGTCCTAGGCCTTTTTTCAGCCACTGGTATTATTTATTTATATATTTATATTTTAAAATATTGAAAAACACACACAAAAAAACATACTCACCTGTTATTCCGCCATTAAAAAATAAATATAAAGCAAGAAGTGAGACTCACTCTCTTCCCTACCAATCCTACCTCCCAAAGATAATCACTGTTAAGAATTTGGTGAATACCACACCTGATTTTTAACGTGTGTGTGTGTGTACATGTGTGTGCATGTGTGCCAAACCTATATATTCACAGGAATGGAACAGTGTTGAACAAATTTGTCTGCTGCTGGATTTTTTTCACATAATACTATACTTTGGACATTTAAAAAAAAAAATCACATTTCATTTACTTAATGAGTCTTTGATATTCCATTGTATGAATGCACCACATGTATTGAAATTTTCTAATAAGCTCTTTTATTTGTCACTACAAATAATGCTATAATGAATATCCTGTATACATATTTTTATGTATTCTTGCTAATATTGTACAAAATTGGTTCTAGATGTGGAATTGCTAGGTCAAGGAGTATACTTATTTTAGATTTTAGTATAGATTACAAATTAGTCAGCAAAAAGGAATCTAATTTTCACACTCCAATGAGAGTGTCCATTTCTTCACACTCTTGCCAAAATGGAATGAATGTGTGTGTGTGTCTGTGTGTGTGTAATTTTTGTCAATTTGATGGGTGAAACTGTTAGCTCACTGCTTTAGTTTATTTACTGTTCCTTGAATACTAGTGAAGTTAGGTATCTCTTCATAGCTTTATATTTCTTCTTCTGAATTCATAATTTGGTCTCTGAATTCATACTCTTCATTAGTATTTTATGTGAGGTATTTATCTTTTACATATTAATTTGTAGATGCTCTTTTTATATTGAAGATAATAACCTTTTATCAGTAGGGGGTGCTACAAATACTTTTTCCCAGTCTTTGCTTGTCTTCCTCCATATATATAAGCATGTACATTTATGAATAGGTGGTCACCAAGGAAATCTGATACAAGAATAAGTCTAAATTAAGTGACTCCACTTTAAAAATAGGGGACTTCCTTGGTGGTGCAGTGGTTAAGAATCCGTCTGCCAATGCAGGGGACACGAGTTAGATCCCTGGTCTGGGAAGATACCACGTGCCACGGAGCAGCTAAGCCTGCACACCACAACTACTGAGCCTGCACTCTGGAGCCTGCAAACCACAACTACTGAGCCCGTGTGCTACAACTATGAAGCCCGTGCACCTAGAGCCTGTGCTCCACAACAAGAGAAGCCACCGCAACGAGAAGCCCGCACACCACAATGAAGAGTAGCCCCTGCTTGCCGCAACTAGAGAAAGCCCTCACGCAGCAACAAAGACCCAACGCAGCCAAAATAAAATAAATAAATAAATAAGTAAACAAACAAACAAACAAATTTTAAAATAAATAAATACAATAAAAATAGACCAAAATGTCATGGTAAATACATTTTAAAGTTGATTTAGTCTTTATCTTTAAAATAAAATGACAATAAGGAATTAAGGTGATTTTTATCTGATATTAAGTTTAATTCTAAAAATTAGCTAATTTTAGAACATTCGAAGAAAATTGGTTTATTTTGATAGCGGGTAAGGTATAAGTCAGATTGTATTCTAGCACTTTAAAAAGTCCTCCACAGCATAAGTGTTTTCCCACTATGATCATAAAGAGGATCTATTTTGTAAAAATATTAGAGAGTTTTATTCTTTTGCCTAAGGACCTCTATAGTAGTTGTTAACTGGTCCAACTCTTCTGGATCCTCATTTGTCAGCAACTTTGCTTATGATTCAAGCAATTCTCCAACATCGCTGTAATCATTTCACAAAATCCTGAAACATTTATAAGATTTGTAACTTCACTTAGCAATCAATTTGTTTAGAATTTGAATTGTTTATTCATTCTCTGCAACATCAGACAATAATTAGTTTATTGACATAATGGACAGAAGTAGGTATTAGTACTAATCAGGGAAGGAGTGGGGTCGTTAATATTTATTAGGGGGCATTTTTGTATCATGACAACTTTGACTTCTGCTGAAACTGAAGGGACCTGGATAATAAACTTTCTGAGAACTAACATCCTTAAGGTCAAATCTGTACTTTTATAATTTTTTTTTTCCATTATGGCTTCTGGGTTTCCTGTCTTGTTTAGAAGTTTTCCTTGGTCTGATGATAATATTTTACTATTTAGTTTTTCCAGTGGCTTTTATTGTTCTGCCTTTTACAATTAGATATTTACCCAATCTGGGATTTAACTGCAAAATATCTATGAAACTTTGTTATCTTTTATCTTTTATTCAAAGAATAAGTAATTTTCTCAATACGTTTTTGAATAAAATTTTTGATAGTAAATTTTGGATTTTATAGACCAGCAAAGTCTAAATAGTTGTGGAGCTGACATATAGTTGTCAATTCTTAGTTTATCCAAGTAGGGATTTTAAAACCAGCATTATTACCATCTATAACCTCCACCATTTCACATGAATGACTCCAAGAAGTGGAATTTCAGAATTAAAATAAAATAGCTTAGAGTTATTAAAACTCCCTACCTTAATCTTATTTCTCCTCATTTCACAGTGGATGGGTAAGAATTTGATCACAGAGTGGAATCAGTGTGGGGACCAGTAAGTGGAATCAACTACTTTAAATAATAACTGAACTCTTCGATTGGTTGAAATGCACAAACACTAATCCTTAGCTAGGGAGGCCATTGTAACCCCTGCATCTCAGAGCAGACAGATCCCCACCCATATCCCTCATCACACTGTAAAGATTCTGAAGCTCTGAGCATGACCACATTACTGCAAGAAATGAAAAGCTGAAATGGATGGGACTCGTGGGGAATCACATAGAAGGCAGTTTCAATGGAAAGCACCTAATACTCAGCACAGTTCACAAAACCCAATTATGAACAATTGGTTGTGCTGAACGAGGTCAGTCCCACCAGTCTGATGTGATGAGGAGGTCATTAGAAATCTCTAGTTGCTCAAATAAAGGAAACGGCTGAAACACAAGAACAATCAGGTATCGCTAGCATTTATTGTCGAGGATTATGTTGTTGGATGATAAATTGTTGAAAATTTGTATTTGGTGATTTTTCTGTGCCTCTATACACATTTATATAAATTATTTCGCCCCATACCTAGGATGATTACATCAATGCAGTGATGAGATTTGAATGTCAGTTGACATGTTCCTTTGTTTATCGCTAAGTCTGGCTGTGTAAGCTACTTATTTACATAGTAGTGCTGAATAGCACTTGTAAAGCTATCATTTTATTCCTCTCGAGTTCTCTGCTATCCAAATAAAAACAAATTTCCTTAGGCATCAGTTTGGGAATGTTGCCTTTGAAATCTAATAGTAAACCGGCTGCCTCAGCATCTGTGGAGCTCAACTCATTCCATCACCTTCCATAATTATAATTCTCCATTTGGACTCTTAGAAATGTAGTGATGGGGGAAAATCGCAATGAGAAAAGAGACAACTGATCAAAGAATTCATGGTGCTACAAAAGGAATTTTTATATCTTTTCTCCTTTTCTTTTCTCAGTCTGAACAGGTGTTGCATTTTGCAGAATAGTATGTTTTTTAAAATGTTGCCTATAAGGTGAATTTCTATATAGCGAATCATAGCTGTCTATTGATGTCTATAAAATTAAAGGTATGTTTTTCAGGTGGAAAATATCGACTCCCCCCCTGCATTAAAACTTATACATGCATCACACATGCATTTTAAAAGCAAAACCTAAAAAATTTTAAATAAAACATGAGGAATAACTCCAAGAATAAATTACAGAATGAAAACACAAAGGAACTTGAGTTGTTTTGCATTTGGAATAAGAAGCCTGAGGATTTAAAAGAAAAACAACAACAACATCGTACTGAATAGAACATGCCAGGGGCAGAGCTGAACAGTCTTATGAAAGATATTTTTCATTCTTAACCAGAGTATGCTTGTGTGTACAAGATGACAAAATAATCAAGTGAAGAGTGAATAATTCAGCTCACCAACAGGTTGATTCGTGTTGAACTGATGCAATGCCAAACAGTTAGTTGGGATATTTTCCCCCTTGGAACATACGTCTAAACAAATACTCTTAAAGGAAGAAAGCAGCTGAATTTCTGAGCATAGATTCTGAAAGCCTGGATTGTGTGCCTGGCTTTGTCTCTCTGGGTAAATTACTTTGAGTTTCTGAATCTCCATTTCCTGATCTGGGAGGACATGACCACCTCAAAGAGCTGTAAGGATAAAATTAGAGAATGTGCATAAAAGTATCTGGTAAATAATATACATTCAATACAGGGCTCAGAGATGGTCCATGCACTTGTCTTTTATGGTGTATGCTGTGTATTTCACATAATTTTCCATAGTATGTTTTCTATATTAAGCTAACAGTTTACATATGACCTACAAGGAGAACCGTGATATATTCAGAAAATGAGCCTTCTCAGTGATAAGCCAAGGTGTGTCCTCAGATCAAAAAGAAAGCTTGGATACCACTAGGATAGATTCAACTACCAAATAATTTTTAATCATTCACTAATTCACTCCCCAAAACATGTACTTGTTGTCTACCCTGTGCCACACACATGCTAGGGCTGACTGGGCAGGCCTCTGTCCTCTACGCCCTTATAATCTGTTTGGGAAGAAAGGTGATATGTAACACACTTTGGTAAAATGTCATAAAGGCTATAGTAGAGGTTGGAATGAAGTATAAGAGGAAGAAATTTGTATCATTTTGAGAAGTGTCACATGGAGACTGATATTTAACAATTTAATAAATGCTTTCATTTACGATTAAAAAAATAGATTCAGCTATCATGGAATCATCTTGCTATCCCTGTATGTGTGTGCACATGCATGCGTGTGTGCATGTGTGTGTGTGTGTGTGTTTTCATTTTTATAATTTCTTTTTTACGCTGGATAATTCAGAAGGTCTTTCTGGAAGCTCGATGTTCACTGACTTAACTCCCACATGAGCACTGATGCTAGCTTTTGTATCATACAAAAAAGACAGTAAAGGGCCTCCCTGGTGGTGCAGTGGTTAGGAGTCCGCCTGCCAATGCAGGGTTCAGGCTCTGCTCCGGGAAGGCGCCACAACTACTGCGCCTGCGCTCTAGAGCCCGCGAGCCACAACTACTGAGCCCGTGTGCCACAACTACTGAAGCCTGCGTCCCTACAGCCCGTGTTCCGCAACGGGAGAGGCCACTGCAATGAGAAGCCTGCGCACCGCAATGAAAGAGCGGCCCCCGCTCGCCGCAACTGGAGGGAGCCCGCGCACAGCAACGAAGACCCAACGCAGCCAAAAAAAAGAAGACAGTAAAGCAGCTAATGGAATCCTTTCTTTCAAATACTACTTGATATGACTAATCTTGCTGTTTGGTCTAATAATGCAGCTCTGTGCTGACCGTACTAGTTAATTTCTACAGCTTAGAGGACTGCTTTTCAGTGCAAAGGAAAACTAAAACAGAGTATCAGCTGTGGTGTATAATCTATATATAATCTCTATTTCTATATTTTTATGGCTTGACATTCAGAATAAACCACAACTGTCAATTCCCCAGACCCCCAGATCATGATTACCTGGAATATCTGATTCTCTGAGAATTTCTAAGCTTATCTGGTTTTACACAAATTCACTTGCTAAGGAGATTTCACAAAAAGCAATTTAACTCTGGGCCTCTTAAGGGTGTGTGTGTGTATATATATATATATATATATAATGAAAGAAAGGCATTCAATTTCCAGTTTTCTCCCCTCCAGTAAAACTTCATCTGGTTTTACTTTTGATCCATGGAGATTCTAAAGGCAGTGTTCTACAGAAATGATTTTATTGTACCATCACATTGTTTGCATCTGGGCTTGCCCTGCCCCACAGGTGTGAGATCATGTATGGTATGGAGGGGCAGAGGGTAGTGGGAAGGGAAGGAGTGGGTGAATATCAGAATCGTCAGGAAGCTTTTCCAAAGTGTGCATCCCTGGTTCACCTCCCTCCTCATCTCAATCAGTCAGTTGCAGAACTAGTGATCAAATGAGCTAGAATGGCCAGGGAGTATGTTTTACAGAGAGCATAGGGGCTTAAGCCATTCAGGTACAGACATTACACATCTTGTCAAGGATAGTGCTTACTGCGGGTGGAAGTGAAGTTCAGGAATGTGAAAGAATGCCTATTAATTTGTTGGTGTGGATTTTTATCACCAAGGAAAGGTTTTAGTTACCATTTACATAAGAACCATGAACAGCCAGCCAGGAAACTTCTGAACCAACTTGAGTCGTCTTACTTAGCAGTTAATTAAAGTTCCCTTATGAATGCGAAAGAAATAAGTTCACACAAATATGTTGGTAATACCTTCCATACGGGTATCTGGCCACATTGTTATAAAACTGTTGTTGAAGCTAAATCAACTGATTAAGTCAAATAAACTGGATTATTCCTTGTGCACAATCATGCAGACATGTAAAATGTAAAACTATGATTTGCATGAAAATGTCCTTTCCAGTTGACGACTGCTATGGTTAACTGGTGCTTGTTGCTATAGGATCTTTGGAGCAGGTTTAGCAGAGGCATCTGGAAAATGTAAGGCCATGGGTGATGTAAGGGGGAAGTGGTTCACTGGCTCCCACCCCATATTGGTCAAGGGTGAACTCACGGGCATTAGCTCCCAGGTACTTTTGGATTATGCAAGCATGAGTGGCATGCTTTCCCACAAATGTCCTAAGCTAAGTATCAGAGAGTTGAGATGAGGTACTGCCAGCTTGCACCTGCTAAAGCTGGTCAAAGCTTCATAGAACTAGTTATTGCATCTGTGGTTAGATAAGAGGTAGGATTGAAAGGACTTAAAATCCACATGAGAGTTGCCTGGTGCATTGAAAAATAGAACATCTTTTAAAACTAAAACAAAGCTTTTTCACAGTGCATATATTCAGTACCCAGAACAACAATGGGATGTTGAATGGAGAACCTTTAATAAATAGAAAGCATGGGAAATGCATTTAGAGTAAAAAATGACAGGTCCTAAATCTGACACTTTCTGGCAGTATGAACTTAGACCAGTTACATTCAATTTTGCTGAGCCTCAGTTTCCTGATCTCCAAAGACAGGGATAAATGATATTTTTCTCATGGGATTCTTGAATGCTAAATGAGATGCTAAATGTAGTAGCGTGGTTAGCATTTCAGAAAATGGGCACTCCTAATAATAATTATTAGCATTCAATCAAAGTCAGCACACAAGTCAACTTGGAGGGACCACGCCATGATCAGGGGCTGTAGATTTCAGTCAGCCAGGACAAGGGGAGGGAGAGAACAAAGGTGACCTCAGCTGGTGGGAACTAGTGGAAGAGCTCTTCTGGATCCTGGGGAACTTTAGATTATGCAGAACAATGAAAACCAAGTTGGGAGTTGGGAGTGTCAGAGATCACACTGAGACCAGAGGTCAAGTGTGGTGACCTCTGATCCAAAGCTAGGAAACAGAATGCTCAAAAGGTGGAAGTCAAGTCCTGTCAAGGGTCAAAGGCAGGCAAACGGTTGTGCCAGCACACATGTTGCTCTATTACAGGCCTTCCTTGTCAGGAAGCTTGCCATTGCATTTCCTGCCATGCTGAAAACAAATAGCTAACTTCCAAGGTGTGGTCAGCCAAAAGTCTGAGAGATCAAAGATACACAGTCCTGCAAATGGCCAGATTATGCAGCAGTTAACAGGAAAAGTTCTAAACAAAACATCTGTACTATGTACTTATCCCAAGAAGTTATGCACTTTTTTCCAAAGATGTCTATAACTTAAGGAGTTCTTATTTACTATTTACAAGGTGTGACAAATTTTTCTGATTTTCTTTGAACTTCCTGTATCTTTCTGCCCTGGCCCTGTGCCTTTAAATTGGTGTTGTGACCAGAGTTCAGTTAAAATAAGCTCTTTAACCTCATGCTTGTAAATGTCTTAACATGTTTTACATTGATCCACACTTCACTGATTCCAAACATCCATCCATCCATCTACCCACACATCCATCTATCCACCCATCTGTCTTAGTCCATTGGGCCTCTATAATAGAATATACAGTAAAATACAATAGACCGGGTGGCTAAAACAACAGACATTTATTTCTTATAGTTCTGGAGGCTGGGAAGTCCAAGATCATGGTGTTGACAGATTCCATGTCTGGTGAGGGCCTGTTTCCTGGTTCACAGATGGCCATTCTCTTGATGTGTGTCTTCACATGGTGGAAAGGTCAAGGGAGCTGTCTGGGGTCTCTTTTATAAGAGCGCTAATACCAATTATGAGGACTCTACCCTTATGACCTAAGTGTCTCCCAAACACTTACCTCCAAATACCATCACATTGGCGATTAGGTTTCAACATATGAATTTTGGGAGGACACAAGCATTCAGTCTATAGCACCATCCATCTATTCATACATTGATTTATTCATTCAACTCTCCAATAATCCAATAATTTAATCATTCAACTAGAAAATATTGACTATATGCTTTCTAAATTACTGTCGCAAAGGGTTATAAGAGTATCTGGCAAATAGTATAAAGTGCAGGGGTGCCTCATGCATTTGTCTGTTAGAGTACGCTGTATATTTTATAAATTTTCCATATTTTGGTTTCAATTTTAAGCTAATAGGTTACATGTGACATATAAGTAGGTAAGTGTGTAGTACTATCTCACTGAGGTTTTAATTTCATTTAAAGGCTAATGATGTTGAACATCTTTTCATGTGCTTAATTGCTTTCTGTATACTCTCTCTGTGAAAAGTATTGTCGTTTGCTCATTTTCTAACTGGATTATTGTTTTTTTACTATTGAGTTTTGAAAGTTCTTTATATATTCTAGATACTTGTCCTTTGGATGGGTGGTTTGCAAATATTTTCTGCCTGTCTGTATCCTGTCTTTTCATCCTCTTAATAGGATTTTTCACAGTGCAAAAAGTATGATTTTGATTAAGTCTAATTAAGTTTACGTAATCAATTTTCATGGATTTTCTTTTATGGATTTTGCCTTTGATGTCAAATCTAAGAATTTTTTGCCTAGCTCTAGATTCTGAAGAATCTCTCATTGTCTTTCTAAAAGTTTTTAAGTTTTATTTTTTACATTTAAGTCTATGATCCATTTAGAGTCAATTTTTGTATAAGATTTAAGACAGGTTGAGGTTCAGTTTTTGTCTATGGATGTCCAGTTGCTCCAGCTCTATTTGTTGAAAATGCTATCTTTCCTTCATTAAATTGCTTTTGCACCTTTCTCAAAAATTAGTTGGGCATATTTTCGTGGATTTACTTCTGGGTTCCTTCTCTATTCTGTCCCACTGATGTATGTGTCTATCCCTCTGTCAGTACCATATATTCTGATTGTTGAAGTTTATGATATGTCTTCTAATCAAGTACATGATTACTCCTACTTTATTCTTTTTTTTTTGGCCACACCATGCAGCTTGCGGGATCTTAGTTCCCTGACCAGCTATATCTATAAAACTCTTGCTGGGATTTTATCTTTCCTAGGTTGAATCTTTTAATACATGAATATGGTATGCCTCTCCATCTAAATAGGTCTTCTTTGATTTCTTTTGTCACCATTTTGTAGTTTTTAGCATATAAATCTTATATACAGTCTATTAGATTTATACCTAAGTACATCATTTTTTGATTAATTGTATATAGTATTGTATTTTTAGTCTGGTGTTTATGTGTTCATTGCTAGTATGTAGAAATACAATTTTTTTTTTGGTATGCTTTTTGAATCCTGCACCTTGAGAAACTTACCTATTAGATCTAGGAAGTTTTATTTCTTCCTTTCTGAGCTGTATGCCCTTTATTACCTGTTTAAAATGTAATTAGCTTAAATATTTCCTCATATACATTTAGAACCATATGAGACATTGTTATAATTTTTGCTCCAACCATCAAACATAATTTAGAAAACTAAAAGAAGTCTATTGTGTTTAATCTTATTATTGCTAATCATGTTCTTTCTTCCTTCCCAACATTCCAGGGTCCATCTTTTATCATTTCCTTTCCATTTAGTGAATTTTCTCTAGCCATTTTTTTTAAGGAAGTCCTGCTGGTGATAAATTCTCTTAGTTTTTCTTCATCTGAGTATTTCTTGATTTCCCTTTCATTTCTAAAAGATATTTTCACTGGATATGGGATTCTGCAGTGGCAGTTCTTTAATTTCAGCACTTGAAAAATGCTGTACTACTTCCTTCTGTCATATTTCTGATGCAAAATCCACTCTTATTCAAGTTGTTTTTCCCTTGTAGGTAAGGTACTGTTTCTCTCTCACTGCTTTCAAGATTGTTCTTTGTCTTTAATATTTAGTAATTTGACTATGATGCGTCTTTAATGCAGATTTCTGTGTTTCTTTGGATTTATCCTGTTTGTGGTTAGCTCAGCTTCTTTAATCTGTAAGTTATGTCCTTTGGAAGTTTCAGCCATGGTACTTGAGCACTTCTTCAGCCCCATATTCTTTCTCCCCTCCTTCCAGAACTCCAAGGACATGATATTAGATCTTTTGGTATTAGTTTTATATGTTCCTAAGACTCTTGTTCATTTTGTTCCCAGTATATTATCTCTTTGTTCTTTATACATTTTTTAAGAGAGAATATTATTCAAAAGTCAAAAGGTAAAATATTTCAAATCCTTCCTGATGAGTGACATTAGAAAGCCCTTTAGCCCAGGATGGCTATGAATTTCAGCCCTATCACATGCTAAGCAGTAGATGGGCTTGGATCCCCTATTTTATGGAAGCAATTGATGCAGTGAGGGTTTAAGCCACACAGCAGAGGACATATAACTATTATTACCAGTATACAAATGAGTAAGATGGGTCTTTGAGAGAGGCAGAGCAATTTGCCAAAATAACACAGCGAATTAATGGTGGAGCTACGATTTGAACCATGGGGTACCTATGATCTCCAACTACAGGATGCAGTATTGACCAAGGTGCCCAGCTGCAGCACACTGAAATCTATTGCAGGCATGCTGTGTAGGGCCATTCCTGGATGACATGGGGTTCTCTGACAGCTCACTCTGCCCTAAGAACTCCTCAAGATCCTTGCCACGCCTCTCCTAGACTTCACAGCAGTCTAAGAAGCTTCCACCCAACCTCCCTCCCTCTCTCCTTCACTTAGGGTCAGACATGCATCACTGATGATGGCTCACCCAGCCTATCCCAGCTCCCTCTCCCGTTTTCTCCAAAACAGGCATTTCCCTTAAGAAAATCCTTGCATGTTTAATACCAGTTTGGCATCTGTTTCTGGAGGAGCTAAATTAACACAATCAGGTAATCTGATTTAAGAGCCCACGGTATTGACTACCACTCCATAAGTGGTAGAAAGAAATAAGTGTTTCTGAGGAAACACTAAATTGACTGCAAATGCAAGTTGTCCTTATTATTTACAGTTCACACAGCATAGTCTGCCGTGGACTCCGCCTGCTCTCAGCCACTGGCCTAGGTGTGGATGATTTCCAGTTTATCATATAAGCTAATGATTGCTGCTTTGTGAGAACTGCAGACTTATCACTTTAATTTTTATAATACTTAGCATAGCCATGATTTATAAGGCATGTTAGTGACATTACACCCTAAGTTGGTTTTTATCCAAATAAACTGGAATTTGGCAACAACTTTGTAAAAATTGATATAATGTGCACTTAGCAATGATCCCATTCATTATCATCGCAGTTATCTAAATTGTCTTTAAACAAGGGTGCGGTGAGTTTTTGGAGAACTGATAATAAACTCCACACCTGTTCTATCTGTTCCACATCAAAGGTAATTGAAAGCTTACCTGTTATTATCTGGCCTCCTCACCTGGGAAGCAAGATACTCAGTGTGAGGAGCTCTTGTTCATTTAGGCCACAAAAATGGATTTGAATAAATCACTTAGCTATCCTCAATAACTAATATAAAATGATTCTGTTATTACTGTTAAATAGACTCCTGACATTGAATCATGTCAGAATGAATTAAAGTTTACCAAAATGCCAAGAACATTAAATAGAATGTTTCAAAGTGTACTTGGAACAAGAAGAAAAACATGAAAAGGATAAGCTGACTTGGGGTAGAGGGTACATGATTAATGCATGACAAAAACAATTTAAAGTTCTCCATTCCTATATGCTTTCATCTTTACCTCAAAAAGCAATAAACTGGGCTTCCCTGGTGGCGCAGTGGTTGAGAATCTGCCTGCCAATGCAGGGGACGCGGGTTCGAGCCCTGGTCTGGGAAGATCCCACATGCCGCAGAGCAGCTGGGCCCGTGAGCCACAATTACTGAGCCTGCGCGTCTGGAGCCTGTGCTCCGCAACAAGAGAGGCCGCGATAGTGAGAGGCCCACGCACCGCGATGAAGAGTGGCCCCCGCATGCCGCAACTAGAGAAAGACCTCACACAGAAACGAAGACCCAACACAGTCATAAATAAATTAAAAAAAAAAAAAAAAAAGCAATAAACTGGAAAATATGGGAAATAGAAATTCAGTTTAAAGGAGAATCAAAGCCCAAGATGGATGAGCAGATAATAAGAAAGTATATCACAATTATATGAACTCAAGTCTAGATGAATTACATTCTAAGGTAGTGATAATCATGGAAAATGTTTATTATCAGATTCAGGGCTCTGCTCTAAGTGCTTGATATATACCCCCTAACTTAATCCTCACAAAAACCTAGAAAGTAGATGCTATTGTTTTCTCCATTTTTCAGATGGAAAAACTGAGGCCTGGGGAAGCTAAACAGCTTGCCTATGGCAGGGCTGGGATTTGAGCCCTGACAGTCTGACTCTAGAGCCTCCCGGTCAGCATACGGTTCACAGATCAGCAGCATTTTTATTACCTGGATGTGTGTTAGAAATGTGGAATCTCAGACCTATGGAATCAAAATCTGCATTTTAATAAGATCTCCAGGTAATTCTTACACACACTGCATTTTGAGAAGCACTACTCTAGAGACCATATTCTGCCGCTTAATCATATACTTTGCTACCTCCATCACACTAAAGACCGAATAAATGTGAATGCATTTATTCACTGTAAATGACCTTTTAGAAATCACAAAGTATGAGATGGGTAGAAGGAGAGAGGTGATGAACAAACCCCATGGTTTTCAGAAAGAATGTATGAGGGAGGGGGGAATCAACAGAGTAAAATCCAGTGTAACGGATAGAAATTCTTGGCAAATTCTAAATTAGAGAGCTAAAAGATGATCTCGAGGAACCAATGTGGGTTCACTAAGAAAATGTTCTGTCAAATGAACCTGATTTCCTTTTTGGATGGACATACAGATATCAGGAAAATACCACAATTATATTACACACAAATGTCAGTATCAAGAATGAGTTTTGGTAAGTCTTTCTTATTATGCCTGTTGATAACATAAGCATAATCAGTAGCTAATTGAATAACTATATCCAAAGCAGGTTGATTAATAGATCATTGTAAATAAGCAAAAAGGTATTATTCTTTTATTCATTCAAAAAATGTTTACTGAGCATCTTCTAGGTGCTGGGGATACACTGACGAACAAGACAACATTCTGCTCTCATAAAACAACAACTAAACAAATAAAGATAATTACAGATGTTAAATAAAAATAAAACAAACACATTAGCTAGAGGGAGAAGAGGAATATTTCTTAGGTGTTGACATTTGACCCAAGACCTGACTATTAAAGGGGAAGCAGCCACGAGGGGATCTGATGTAAGAGCATTCTAGACCAAAGGACTAGCAATATATGAAGGCCTGTGACTGACCATGAGCTTGGCATGTTGAAAGAATAAGGCAGAGAAAGTCTGCAAGGCCAGGTCAGTGCAGTCTTGAAGACCATAGTAAGTGTAAGGGAATTCACTGGAGCATTTTAATTTGGAGCATGATGTGATCTGATTTATGATTTTAAAAGATCAAAGACTGCCATGTGGGGAAATGGATTACAATGGGGGAAAGGGGGAACGCTTGTTCTTGATTCAGGTCTCATCATCTTTACTGGATATTTAGATGAAAACTCTGCAAGGATATAAGATTTCATGACTAAATTTGTACGTACAGCTTAGCTAAGGTCTTCTGTGGTAGGTTATGGATTCCCAATGAAATGAGCAGTCTTGAAGTAGCTTCCAAAATTAGCAGATGAAATGTAAAATACTAGAAACACAAAGTTCTGAACTTAGCTTAAAAAAGAAAGTCCCATAGGTTCAGTAAGGGTTGAGAGAGACCTGGTTTAGCTGAGTTTGCAGGGAAAAGGTAAATTTTACGTAACTTTTTGGCCAATTTGAGACAGCATATACTGGTTTTCAAAATCCTAATGGAGTTTTAGGTTGCATGGAAAGACTTAGGTAGTGATTCTGAAATTTGAGTAAGTATCAGAATCATTTGAGAAATGAAGCACAGGCACAAACACACAAGTGTGCTAGGTTGCTTTGGCTTGTGTAATGTTCTGATGATAGTTTGTGGTGCCCCAGAACTGCAACCAAGAGAGTAAGTCCACAATGTCTGTCATACTGGAAACATACATCACAGATCCAACAGCCATGTCTCAAGGAGGTCAGTGGTATTGGAGAAGTAGATGTTGCGGGTTACAGAGAAGATGTATGGCTTTCAAGAGTGGAGATATTCAAAACCCTTGGAGATTTTTAGATAGGGATGTTCCATGCACAATAAACTGATATTACGACGTCTTAGTGAATCAAATACATTTGTTGGTACAATTAGTAATATTCCCTGGTTGAGGGTCTAAAAATACAAAGACATAGGAATTCAGTGCAAAATAAAAATTTTCAGTGCCCATTGTGGAACCCTGAGGGTAAAGAGTTTTTTTTTTTTAATGTTCTAAAAATCCAGTGAGAGAGATGGACATGGGGTATGATAACAGAGATATCCACAGTCTTATAGGGAATAGTAGAGAGGCACAGTCCTTGTTCCATCTGGGAGTTCACAAGAGATTTCCTGGAAGAGATAATGCTTTAGCTGAGTATTAAAGATGAGTCAGACATAATTAGCCTGTGAAGAAGGGTGGGATGAGTGTTCCAGATTGAAGAAATAACTCCCACAGAGGCATGGGGCTGGAAGCAGCAGGGCACATGTGGGGAATTAAAAGGGTATTACAAGAGGAGAAAGGGAAAGGGGCAGTTATTGGGAGACAACACTGGAGAAGGATGTCAAAGAGGGCCTGAATAAGTAGTTTAGTGTTTAGTTCTGTAAACGATGGGGAGATTTTAAAGATTTTAAGTATTTTACAGATTATTCAGCAGCTATGTAGTCTTAAATGAGTTAAGACAAGAGGCAGAGGGACTAGTTACAAGCAACTCAGGACGACTCTAAGAGCTTGGGTTACAGTAATAGTGGTAGGAATGAAAAGAAAGAGATACATTGGAAAAAACACTTTTCAGAATACGAAATCAGCATAATTTGGTGATAAATTAAATGTGCATGCATGAGGGTGGGTGGAGATGGAGAAGCTAAGGGTAACTAATTCCAGTGACTGGTGAAGTGTGGTGCCACTAACAGAGTCAAGAAAGAAAACAGAAGAGCAAGTTTGGGGTGAGTTCAGTTTTGGACATGTTGTTTGAGGTGTCTATTCTACATGCAGGTTGAGAGGTCCAGGCTGAAGCTCAGATGAGAGTATGGGGCTCAGAAGAGGGATATGGATTGGAGGTCATCAACTATAGGTGGTAGTTGAATCCATGAGACTGGAGAAGGTTACTCAGGGGCAGTGGGGAGAGGCCTGGTGAAATTAGTGCACCCACACATTCCAAATGGATGTCAGATGCCAAGCTAGGGCAAAGTCATAATGGACTCAAGCTGGTTGGGTCTACATAGGGGAGATTGTCATAACATGCTCCCTGCTCAGAGGCTCAAGAAATTGGCTTAGGGAAACGGCAAGTTGCTCAAACACTAAGGAAAATAAATAAAATACCTAGTCCAAAAGACTGAGCCAGTTATTTCAGGAAATCCCTGAGCTCTATCTCTCAGAGATATAGTTGACTCATGCTTTTATTTACCTTTCATTGGTCCTTGTTTCATTAAGTTATAATGAGATAGGTGGGAAGGTACATGCCCTTTCTCAATGGTGAACGATTTGTCATGGACAGAGTCTGACAACTTGCCCACAGACAGTAAACTGAGAAGCCTTTCCAGACCCAGATCATTAGGAAGGACTTTCCAGGTGCCAAGCAGTTGCTGCTTCTGTTGCTTGTTTCAAGCCCTTAGAAAAGTGCAAATTATCCCAAAAGCCACTGGGCAAATGCCATCTTGCCTGCAGGAGTAGCCTAACTCTGGAGAAGCATCACTTAGGAGACATAGAATTCCCTGAGCTTGTCCACACATGACAGCTTGTGAGGGCCCCTAAGGAAATCAAGGTTATTGAAGAAAATATCACTGGTTGGCATGCAGGTGTGTCTTTCTCACCTCCTATGCCTTTTGCTACTAAGCAGATGGTGCTGTGGCACCCGTTAGGAGCCTGGGCCTAATTCAAGAGCCTGCCTTTGCTTTCACTGAAGGTACTGAATTTGAGGGGACCTGGGGAGAATTAATATACCTCAGTATTCCTCTAACATCTTTTCCCTGTGTGATACATCCACTCTCACCTGCTGTCTTCATATTGTACTCCTTTCATCCCTCTGTCTCATATTGAAAGCCTGCTGTGCTGGAATACTGCCTCTATCATTCTTAACAGGTTGCACACACCATCAGAGTTTGCAAATGGCAATACCCTGCTAGTGGAAATCTTTTCCTAAGGCCTCCTTCCCAAATGTTCCAGGCCAGCAGGGGTTAACTAGAGTCTTGCCCATGAGCCTGTCTCTGGGAAGCTGACTTGTTCCTACTTGTCTGGCGTGGAACTTCTGCGGCCTGTTTCAACAACACCTTTTTTAGTTGAGCAAGGTTCATGGGATAACTGTGAGGGTCATTGCTAGGGAGAAAGTCAAAGCAAGAGGAGCAATTAGATGATTAAATTGAAAGATGTTCTTTACTAAACAATTCACCACAGTTCCCAAAGATATTTACACTCTGCCTCTTTTCCAAATTCACTTACAGATCCTCTCCTGCCCTTCGAGCAATTATTCCCCTCAATTCAAGTGTCTGGAAGGAGGCTGGATAGAAAGCAAGGCTCGATTCCTGACTAGAGCTGCTGGATTCTTCAACTACTGGCCTCACCTCCAAAAGAATCTTAATAGCCCAATTTAAAGACTTGTCATTAGGTAAAAACCCAATTTAGCACCTTTATTTATGAGGCAGAAATTCTTTGTACTTTGTTGGTCTAGATTTACAGATAGATAGATAGATAGATAGACAGACAGATAGAGTAATGGTTACTTTTGAGTGTCAACTTGGCTGGCTCATGGTGCCCAGATATTTGGTCAAACATTATTCTGGATGTTTCTGTGAAGGTGTTTTTTGTATGAGATTAGCCTTTAAATCAGTGGACTTCAAGTAAAGCAGACTGCCCTCCACAATGTGGGTAGTCCTCATCCAATCAGTTGAAGGCCTTAATGGAAGAAAGACTGATGTACCCTGAACAAGCAGCCAGCAGACTGCCTTTGAACTAGAACTGCAACTTTTCCCTGAGTTCCCAGCCTGCTGGCTTACCCCTTCAGATTTTGAACTCTCCAAGCTTCCATAATCACATGAGCCAATTCACTAAGATACATCTCTTTTCCTCTTTCTTTGTACACATCCTGCTTGTTGGGTTTCTCTGGAGAACGCTGACTATATAGATAGACAGATAGACAGACAGACAGATACACACATACATACATACACAGATAGATAGATGATAGTTAATACACTTTATAAGTATTGCCATAACAAGATTCCCCCAGATAGACAGATAGATAGCAGGACACACGGGTGGAGGGATGGGATGGAAGGTTTTGGGATAAGTTATCTTTTGAGCGTAGACTCAAGGAAAGCCCTGCTTCCTCCCTGTAGATGAAGCTATGGTTCAATGGGAATAGACATTTGTTTTACGGTTTAAACGATTCATTGTTTTCCCTTCAGTTCTTGTAAGAACACACTGAGTACCTCAGATAAGCCATTCCAGCCCAGCACTGCAGGAGTCCCTGATTGAGGAATATGAACCAAACCCCCTTCAAAAGAAATTATCTCCCTGCCTTTCTGGGACACAATAGCCTGACTTTAACCACTCGCCTTTTTTGGCCTCCGTATATCTGTTTGAATAATTATTATTCATCTGCTGGGCCTGTCACAGAATTCCAGCTGTAAATAGTGCTCATCATCACCCCCATCACCACAGCTGGTAATGAAGAGAAATGTGTCGGCTAATAAGGAGAGCGGCCACCATTACAGTAATGAAGAAAAATGGACAGAAATGCCGCAGGAATGGCACCTCCACTATTTCCTGGTGTAATTGGCACGAGGTAATTGCTTTTTTATCCTCCCTGGCTTCACCTCTGCAAACTACTTCCAAATTCCTTACATTCATCACAAAATAGACAATTGAAAGTAGTGTAATAAACTAAAAAGGCAAAGGAGCTCAGCTTTGTGGTACCAGTCTTAAAAGAAGGAAAAGAAGTAAACATTTACAGGATTAATAAAAAGGAAAATAGGAGGAGGGTGGGGGATCATTCCTTTGTTGTTATTTTTGTCATTAGAGACCAAGCCTTCTTTCAACCACATACAAAGACAGGCTCCAACAGGAATAACTCTGAATATGTTCTAAACACATATGTTGCGGCCACTACTGCCAATTAAAAGGTTCCCACTCACATGCAGTAAAATGAAACATGAGGCAGGCGTACTTCCATTCTTCCTGCTGATAAATCCAGGCCTAAGAGCAGCATAGAAATTAGGTCTGCATTTTTTTGGTATCTCATGTACCAAAATGAACCTTGTTTGGGCAACTTGTGTAAAGCATGTCATTTTTCTGGTTTGCCCATTTTCAGTGCTTTGCTCTGGTTGGGGCTATTCTGGGTACAGTCCTTGGAAAGATTCTTAAGCTCAGGATTTTACAAAACCATTAAGAGAATTAAGAACAATGTCTAAGCCCCATGAAAAGAATCACGTTCAATTAGTAAAGTTAACTTAGGTATTTTTTATTCTTTTAGAAATACGTCTACAAGTTCTTTGATATTCCTCTCTTTCCCTTAAGTGTGAATATAGTGAGTGTGGGCTCGATATAGTGACTTGCTTCCAGGGACTAGATTACAGCAGAAGTGATGGTGTGTCACTTCCATATTAGGTTATAAAAAGATGCAGCAAAGGTGAAAACAACCCAAATGTCCCTTCACACGTGAATGGATAAACAAGACGTGTATATACATGCAGTGGAATATTATTCAGCCATAAAGAGGAATGAAATTCTGATACATGCTACAACATGAACGAATCTTGAAAACATTGTGCTAAGTGAATAAGCCAGACACAGAGGGACAAATATTATATGATTCCACTTATATGAAGTACCTAGGATAGACAAATTCATAAAGCAGAAAGTAGAACTGAGATGAACAGAGGTTGGGAGTTAGGCAGATGAAGAATTATCGTTTAATGGGTATACGGGGCTTCTGTTTGGGACGATGAAAAGGTCTGGAAATGGATAGTGGTGATGGCTGCACAACAACTGAATGCACTTAATGTCACTGAATTATACTCTTAAAAATGGTTAAAATGATAAACCTATGTTATATATTTTTTACCAAAATAAAAAGGACCCCCCAAAAGACTGCACCTTCTGTGTTGAGTGTTCTGCCTCTCTCTCTTTCCGTCTCTTGGACCACTCACTCTGGGAGAAGCCGGCTACTATGTCTTGAGGATACCAAGGCAGCGCTATGGAGATGCCCACATGGCAAACAACTAAAATTTCTGGACAACACTAGTGAGAAATTGGCGACTCCAGTGAGCAAGCCTTCTTGGAAACATCCTCCAGGCCCATCCCAGTCTACAGATGATGCAGCCCTAGCTGATATCTTGACCATAACCTCAAAGGAGACCCTGAGCTAGAACCACCCAGCTAAGTCACTCTGGGATTTCTGACTCTCAGAAACTGCGAGATAATAAATGGTGGTTGTTTTAAGCCACAAAATCTTGGGGTAATTTGTTACACAGCAATAGATATTGAGTACAGTATAACTATATATGCACAACAATATTGAATGAGATAAAGTCACAATAATATTAGGTGATAATAATCATCTAAAACAAGCTTCTGCTTCTTTCTACAAAGCAATTGGGGGAATGTTAGCTACTGAGGTTAACAAAAATGTCTATGTCCTGATGCCATTCCTTCTCAGGTTCCATATGGTTCCCTCTCCCACATTTGTCTGTGTGGGAATGGGTATTTTTATTTCAACTGCATTCTTGGTCTCTGTCTGCAGTAATTCAAAATGCATAGTTCAAGTGCAGAATCTGTATTTCAACTCTAAATCTAGCACTCCAGATACTACTTGGTTACTGCAAAGACACACACTAACTGGGAACTCCACAAACTGACCCCCACTATCTGTTTTCTTCTCTCTCTCACTCTTCTTAAATTCTATCTTTATTCCAGTGATGATGAAAGCAATTTTTATATAGCTCTGGAGTTCGTAATTACAATAACTATCACCAGAAAAGGTCTTCGCCACTCACCAATGTCTCTTATAGACTGGATGTGGGCCGTCTACAAGCAGCATATAGGAGGTAAGACCTGGGAAACTGGTTGACCCAGGAATAGTGTTACCTATCCGACCTTTTGAGGACTCACTCATTTATTGGGGAATTACCCAAGAAAAAGCAAAAAAACCAAGCAGAGGTGGCAGGTCACGAGGCAAACAGGAGAAGGATAGGAGGAGACTTCAACAGAGGATCAGTATGGAATAAAGTTAACAAAGATGGAATAGGAAACATGTTATGCCATAAAGTCAGGCATCTAAACAATTAATCCATAGACTCTATGTGACAGGGCATTACTTTGATTGAGTTTGGGCCAGATTCTTAAAGGAGTCAAATTAGGCTAGGAATAAGAAGGACTGATCTCATAAAGATTCCATTCTCTTTCTCTCCCTTGCAAACACCACGTGTACATAAGTCATTACATGTTGGCATCATAGGTTCCTTTAAATATTTGTAAAGTAGCATAAAGTAGGAGGCAGAAGATAAGGGCCCTAGGCACTCTTAGAAGATAACCAGATAACTTCAGATATGGCTTTAGTCTCTCCAGGCCTCTGTGTCATCTGTAAAATGAGGTCATTCTACCCATGACGTTTGGACTGGACCAAACGATATACTGAAATTCCTTCTAACTCTAAAATCTACAATTTTATGGGTTAAATTCTGATGCCCATACACTCCTCCATAAGGTATTCCTAGGGAATCATCCTAGCATGGCTACCTGGACAATTCAAACAGTTTCTCCATCTCCATATTACACGTCCTCCAACTCAGAACAGAAGCACAGTTTGTACCCTCAACTCAACATCTCAGTTTTTACCCTGAAAACTCGAGAAATACGAACGGTTTAAGAGTAAACAGTGGGGACTGTGAGCACCTATAGTCAGAGATTTATTTCCAGGGAAGTTCTTACCTAAGATGAAAGGTGGCACTCCAAGGGGTGAAAACTTGGCTGAAGGTCCCATTTGATCAATATGGTAAGCCTGGAACTCAGCCTAGGGCAACAAGAGAATGAAACTTGAAACTCAGTTCGGGATATATACAAAGATGATGCAAAGCTACGAAGAAATTCCAGAGGCCAAACTATGTCAACTTCATTCTAAACCTGGTGGGAAATGAGTTTAGCTGGTGCTCGGAACATGTTCTGGGGAAGTGAAACAGCAAGTGATCGCTTTTTTCTTTTTATTTTGAGTTTTACCATTTCTCGTCAGATGGAAGAATCCTTGTACCTGAGTTCTCAACCAGTCAATGAAAATCTGCTGGTAAATCTCAAAGCCTGATCTCATAGAGCAGAAGTCAGTGGCCTGGGGGTTGACAGTCTCCCCAGGGAGGAATGAAACAGCTGCTGGAAACTCCCCATCCCCATCCCTTGACCTTAAAGCTCTAGAGAAAAGGAAAAGCGGCTTCTCTTGACAAAAAGATTGGGAATCCCTGTTGCTATGTCTTACTGCTTCTTTAAGGCTTCCATGGAAATGAAAGATGTTCTCAAGCAAAGATAGGTCAAATCTATTAACAGAGCGGGCGAGGCATTTCCTTCCTGAAAACTGTGGAATAACAGAAAAGAACGTTTTCTGACAAAATGAGTATTTTTGTTTGTTTGATTTCATTTCACATTTATTTATTGAACAGTAGGGAGAAATAATTTGAATATGAAAATAGCTAGTTATTAGAAGAAGAGGGAATAATTTCAAACATGGAGCCCCCTGTAGTTTATACATCATGTAAACTTGCTGCTCCATCCCTCAGCCTTTCCCATCTCCCTTCAGCAATCCTGTTTCCATTCTCTCAGCTCCCAGAGAATCACCAAGAAGCTGAGTTCCAGTAGCACTAGCCTAATACACGTTTGATTCTTTTCTCCAGCCGCCCAATGGACCATCTTCCCAGAACTCTTCCCATCGTTAGAGGGGAGAAGACGAGTTGAGCAAGTCTTTCTCCAAACTATAGCCACATTTTTATATTAATCTGACACCTGTCATCTGCTTTATTTCCAGGGAGTTCTTCTTAGCGGGAAGGAGGCACTCCAAGGGGTTAAAACTTGGCTGAATGTCTATAAGAATTCATTAGATAATATCCAAAAAGCCCTCCAGAGGGCCTTGCTAAATACAACCAAAGATGGTGCAGTGATTTCCTAAACCCAAGATTTCAGGTTTACTTTTGATGTTCCCTGGATACTAGCAGTGTTTGGCTATATAGAGGAAGGAGAAATATTAACCAATTTTCATTCCAGCTGACCTTTTACAGAGACAAGAAGTAATTTTGCTTGAATTCTCCATTTCAGTCTAGGACAGTAACAGCCGGGCAGGGATTTTGCCCAACACTTTGTGAGGTTTACGCCCAACTGCGTTTGTCAGATTGGCATTTTATATTAAAACAATAGAGCACTGTTACTAAGACACCATACTGCTACAACTTTAGGAAGTTCCTAAACCAAGAAACTTTCTCTGGACCACTAGAGTCTCCATGACTGTAAAGGTCTGATGTGTTTCAAAAATCCATTTCAGCCCAGGAGGTTATAGTAGAATGATCAGGAATCAGACTGTCTACATTTGAAGATTAACCCTACCATTTTCTTACAAATGCTGTGATCTTCAGGAATTCCCTAGCTGTCCAGTGGTTAGGACTTGGCACTTTCCCTGCCTGGGCCCGGGGTTCAATCCCTGGTCAGGGAATTAACCTCCCACAAGCCACGTGATGCAGCCAAAAATAAATAAAATAAAATTAAAATAAATAAAATTAAAATAAATAAATAAATAAAACAAATAATGTGATTTTGGAGACAGCAGATCACAGGGGTTAAGAATATAGGCTTTGGAGCCAGACTGCTTGGGTTGGAACCTTGATTCCACCATTTACTTGTTGGATGATCTTAAGGAAGTTCTTCAAACCTCTGGGCCTCAGTGTCATCATTTGTGAAATGGGGCTGTTAATGGCATCTCCAAATGTTGGGGGAAGAATGAAATAAGTTGATGCATGTAGATGCTTCAAGCAATGTCTGGCAAACAGTATCAATAAATGTTAGCTATCATGATTTCTATTATTCTTTCCAATTTTTCAGCATTTCATTCAATGCTGGGCAAAATCAACAAAGAAAGGGAGCTAACCAAGGAGAACTCTGGGGAAAATGTTGAATTTGGCAAAACTGGGAATCAGGCAGAACTTATTCTTTGGCACTCTCTCCATTTTTCTCTCTCCTGTTAATGTCCAGGCTCCTTATATAACACTGTACCCAAGCTCTAGATTTTCTTTCTGCTCTCCTCCATACCCACCCTTCACCAATCAACTTTTACCCACACTAGCTCTATTCCTTTAGGACTTCGCTCTGAACTAGGTGATAATATAAAAAGTAAAAAATCAAATCTGGTTTAAGATAGTAATGAATGCTGGTAAGTTAATGTTATGCTTTCTGGATGTCACATTTGCATTTTACAAAATGAAGATTGCCTTATTACCAGGAAGAGTGACCAAAACTGAGAACTTCAGTTAATGTGCGAGGCAGGTAAGGGTAATAATTCTGGGCAGGTTGACCATTGGTTTTCTTTGACTCACAGATAAGCTGCTACTTCCATAACCCATAGAGCTTGTCCTAAAGTTAACTGTTTAATATAAAGCAGCATAGACAGACTCCTAGGCGAAAGCAGAACACATTGTGTTTAAACACAGCGTTATTAGGTTGACAGGCATGGCATCGAGGCCGCAGTGTTACTGGTCCCACAGCTCCCAGGGCTGCTGTCAACAAGTCATGAAAAATTGGACCAGCCAAAATTTTCAGTCACGTCTGATTTTCCTGAAGATGCAGATACACCTGCTGAAAATGTTCCAAACAGAGAAAACCCGAAATTGCAGGACAGAGCGAGCTGATGGAGGAAAATGGCAAAGGCCCAGTGTTGGCTTCTATCCCCCATTATTATAGCCCTGGGATAGGCAGCATTCTGAATTCAACAAAGGGGCCGAGGGTAAGGGGATTTGAGTTCTAGATCCATCTCTGCCATTAACTGATTGTGTCTTTAAGCAAGTTGAGTCACTTTATTTTGGAGGGTTGTATTTGCAAAACTGGGGGAGAGACAGGCTCAAGAGCACTATCCCTTCATTCTTCCGAGTCAGAGGCCCCAGGGGATTCCGGGGAGCCCCTAAAGCCCTGCAGAGCAATTTAAATGCCTCTACAGACAGGCAGTGGAACGCAACAGGGCTTCCTGATTAAAAAAAAAAAAAAAAGCCATAAGGAAATTAAGATGCTGAGAAGATTAATCTGGGGGAGAGGAAAGTAATATGGAATAAGGCAGAGAGTAGCAAGATTGGACAGGATCACCAGCTAGATGGTAAAATAACTAGAATAGTAAAAAATACAGTCAAACAAGATAGGGTAGGCAAATGAATCTCAGCACTGGCTGCACCCTAAGGAGCTTTTAATAAATTCAGATGCCCAGGCTCTATCCCTGAGTAGTTATATGCAACTTTCTGAGTCTCGGGTCTAAGCTTCAGTATGAGGTAAAAATCTCCCCGTGTAATCCTCATGTTCAGTCAGTGGTAAAAACCACCAAGGGTAGACTATGCTGGTTTTTAAGAACCAAAAGGAAGAGTTGTATGTAAGAGACTTCTGAAGGTGACCTGAGAGGATTGACAGCAGATTAGACGGAGAGATAAACATCTGGAAAGACTCCCAGACAACTTAGTTCTCAAACAAGGGTGCTTAAGAGAAGGAAGAGGGGCTTCCCTGGTGGCGCAGTGGTTGAGAATCTGCCTGCCAATGCAGGGGACACGGGTTCAAGCCCTGGTCTGGGAGGATCCCACATGCCGCGGAGCAGCTGGGCCCGTGAGCCACAATTACTGAGCCTGCGCGTCTGGAGCCTGTGCTCCGCAACAAGAGAGGCTGCGACAGTGAGAGGCCCGCACACTGCGATGAAGAGTGGCCTCCGCTCACCGCAACTAGAGAAAGCCCTCGCACAGAAACGAAGACCCAACACAGCCAAAAATAAATAAAATTAAATTAAAAAAAAAAAAAAGAGAAGGAAGAGGTCATGGTACCTTGGTAAAGTGGAAATGGTTTGGGAGGGAAGGTGAGTTTGAGCTGAAGTGCATAGCAGGATATCTGAGTGATTCCATCTTTCTACAGTATTCAAAGTAATGAGCAGCACCGTATCTTTTCTGACAAGAAAATTTAACTTCGAATTGACCACTCTAGCTATTATCAAAAGCCCAGCTGAAACAAAGTGGCAGTACAAGAGTGATGCACTAAGAGAAGGGTACCTTATATTTCTTCAGCGTTTGTTTGTCTTTTTTTTTTTTTTTTGGCTTAACTTCTTTGGGAGGGATATAAGTACTTTGCATGTTTACAAAAGCTATGAACCTAATTCCCAGAAAAAAAAAAAAATACCATTAGAAAAAAACATGGAGCCCAGGTTAAGAATCTCTTTTTTAGATAGGGACTAAAGGGCTCACTAAGCCAAACAAAGTTTTTGGTTTTGTTATTGTTACTATTATAGCTGTTATTTTAAGATGAAGAACTACAGACCGAAGAGAAATATAAGCAGAGAAAAAGAGATAATAAGGAAAGAGATGTGTTTTATTAGACAGCTTTTTCCTAACAATGAGGTCACTGCCAAGTGTCCAAAGAAAGCATTATTTTTCCTAAATGCTTTGGAGCATTTCATGTCTTCTCCCTGTTCTTTGTTCTTTGATTAAAATGCTGATGTATTATGTGCACCTGTCCTTAGCTTTGTCGTTAAAACATCCTGGCAACCACAAGAAAACATGCCAGCTTGTGATAACTATCTGCATTTTTAATAATGCCTAGCATTTCCTACAAATAGGATTTCAGCATCTAGAACTCTGGATTTGGAAAATGAAACAGCTTTTGTTAGTTCTAATAGAAAAAGGCAGCTTGATTTCCAATGCTCTGTTTTAATCTGGGTTTTATCAGCCAGTGATTTTATTGAACGTGAAATCCATATTCGTGTTTAGCTTTAGCATCTCAACTCTAAAATGGAAAAATCACAGCTTCAGTAACAGAATTGAGAATGAGGTTCTGGCATCTTTCTTAAAAGGAATTTGGATAAGGCTTCTCAGTAAATACTCACAAATTACTTACGCTGTATGTCTAAACACACACAAACAGGTTTAGAAAACCTGGTTGAATTGAAATGAAATAATTAGATATGAAAACAATAACCTGGGCTTCTTTGCCAGATTCTTATCAACATGGACCATACTTGCTCTAAGGCAATAAAGGGGGTGGGGGTCAAGGTCATGACCAGGAAGGAATTCATGTGCCCAAACTCTCTTCATCTTCATGAAAAAGTTTTGTGCTTTCCCAGGCTACCTAGAGAGGGGTCAATAAGGCACTGTTCTGGGTTCCCTTTGTGACTTAAAGGGAAATGTTCATAGTGTCGGGAGCCCTTGATGACCTGCAAATGAAAAAGGAGGATGTCCTCAAATTCCTTGCAGCAGGAACCCACTTAGGTGGCACCAACCTTGACTACCAAATGGAACAGTACATCTGTGAAAGGAAAAGTGATGGTGTCACCTCATACACCTACAGAGAACCTGGGTGAAGCCTCCCCTGGCGGCTCGCGCCGTGGTTGCCATTGGAAACCAGGCTGACTTCAGTGTCATATCCTCCAGGGATACTGGCCAGTGAGCTGTGCTGAAGTTTGCTGCTGCCGCTTCTACTGGTGGCCGCTTCTCTTCTGGGAACTTCCCTAACTCTATCCAGGCCACCTTCCTGGAGCCGCGACTTCCGGCGGTTACTGATCCAGGTCTGATCTCAGAACCGTGTTATGTTAACCCGCCTGCCATCACTGTGTCACAGTGACTCTTCTCTGCGCTGTGTGGACATCGCCATCCCCAGCAACAACAGGGGAGCTCCCGCAGTGGGTCTGCGGTGGTGGATGTGGGCCGGGGGGTGAGGATGGGGTTGGCGTTCTGCGCATGCATGGCGCCAGCTGCCGCGAGCATCTGGGTGAGGTCAGCCTGCTGTCTACTCTGCAGAGATGCTGAAGATGCTGAAAAGCTAGCGTGGACTACTGCTGGAAAGGCTGTGACCCAGGAGGAGGTTCTGACTTCAGCAGTGAAAGGGAATTCATTTCCAAAGTTTCCCCTCTCCTTGATGCCTAAAATTACGTGGTTCACAACAAAGACTCACATGAGTCTACTTCATTTGAAGTAGGGCAGAAATGGCTTAGAAATATTAGCCTCTTGCTAATATTGTGCACATGGTAATGGATAAGCTGGAGTCTTGGTTCAGTCTATGCTGCTGATGGCCCCTCAGGACCCCATCCTAGCCGAATCCTTCCTAGAAAGGCGATATAGAAAGGAGACAAAAGCAGGGGTCTTGGCATCCAGTAGAAGTGGGTTTAAATCCCAGCAACACCAATGGCTGGCTGAATAGACTTTGAAAAGTCACTTAATTTTCCTGAACCCTGCTTTCTTTGATTGTAAAATGGAGGTAATAATATTCAACTAACGGATTAAATGGAATGAAACTGCAAGGCCTAGCCAAGGTCTTCAATACATTGCAGTTCCCCTTTTTTGTGCTCCCTCCTTTCCCCCTTCATTCCTTCTTGAATCATAGCCAAGAGTTGCCATGCCTTTTCCTGGTCAAGTAGTGAGAATTCTGTTTGTCTTGTACGAACTCAAGGTAAAGAGTACCCTTACTTCAAAGGAGGCTGGAAATTCACAGTCACTGGAAGATTAAGTTTTAGACATTTCATTTGTTCTCTTTTTCTATTTTACTTTTTTCTCCCTTTTACAACACAGGCACTGTTCCCTTGGCATTTGCAAATTTACTTTTTTACTTCTACAAGTGTAGGTGGATTGATTCAAGAAGAGAAATGGTGGCATGAAAGAGAAGTTTTTTTTCCAAATACAGAATTCATTTCAAAAAGGGGAGTGTTTTTCATGATTAGCTAACTGAATGCTTGCTGAGAGCCAGGCACTACTCTACATATCAATCCACTTAATCCTCACACCACCAGGAAGTGAGTACTTGGATTAGTAGACAACGAAACTGAGGCACAGAGAGATTAAGTAAATTATGCAAGGTCACACAACTAATAAGTGGGAAGGCTAAGATTTGAACCCACGTAAACCTGCTTTCGGAATACATGCTCTTTACCACTTCTCCAGCTTACTCACCTCCTTTCCCCAGCAGCTCAGTATACAGAAAACGGGGGGAAGATGGATGTGGAAGACACAGGTTAGAAGAAAATGAATCATGAAGGACATTTGAAATAGGTATTGAGCTTATGTAATTGAAATTTGATGCTGTTTTCAAATATTCATAATAGAAACTGTAATGTTTTATAAAAGGGCAGGTAACTCAGTCTGATCAGCTTTGATGTTCTAAGCAATGATGTCAGAAAGCCAACGGAGACTCCTGAGAAAGTGTTTGGTGTTTGCTTTATTTCCCTGTGCTAATATTCCTTGACTGAAAACAATCTCAAGGTTTCCAAGGGTAGCCAGACTATACAGCCTGCTTTCTTTGAAGGAAGAAACATTTCCATTTTGAGAAGATGAAATGGACATTTTCTTGGCTACGTATTTGATGATGTTTCTTTACTGGGAACACCTCCATTTCTTCTTCCTGAATCAGACTTCTAGAATTTTTTTTTTTTTTTTTTCACCTAGAAGAGACCACTGATGCCATTTACTTCCTCTCTGTTCTATGGTAATGAAGAAGGGGAGGTCAAATAAATTCAGTTCTCTCACAGATCTAGAAGCCAATCTAGGATTGGAATTCAGTTCTGACTCCTCATCCAGCTCTGCCACTCAACCACATGTGTTTCTTTCTCTCACACACAGGCTCTTTTTGGCCACCAGTAAACACACTGACCTTTGAAATATGGAAAGAAAAGCGCTTTGAAATAAAACTGGCACAAACAGCGGTTAGACGGCCGTCATCTGGAGGCCGAAACAAAGAGGGGCATAGTTTTCAAGCTGTCTTCGTAATTACGTGAAGCAGTTATCACTCATGCCCCAGTCTGAGCATTACCCCCCAAACAAACAGCCGAGGTTTGAGAAAGCACATAGGCCACTTTGTTGCTCTAGCGTCCTAGGGGGTGGGAAGCCCCCTCAGCTAAAAATCACATGTGGCTGGGCCTGTTTTCCAGAGCTCCAGGCTCTTTCCTTACTTCCTTCCCCATTAAAACCCTCTGCTCTTCTTGGCAAAAGCCTTCAGGTGAGGTAAGTGCCAATTAACAACACCGAGCTTGATGTATTTCATGTTTATGACTTAGAGCTGCATTCTCATGAAATATATTCTTCTTCTCTGGCCCAGAAGCCTCGATGTGCAGACAGCAAAGATTTTACGTGTGGCTGAAATTTGGTTCATTTTTGCTAGGGCCCTAAAAGTGATTTCTCTCTCTGGGGTTTGCTCAACTTAGAAAGCCAGGCAAACAAACCCCAGAGAAGGGCAAAACTGATTCTGAAAACTTCAGCTGCAAAGATAACTGGAGCAAAAGGCTCAGCAAATTTGGGTTTTGCAAAAAGTGGTCTTAAATGTCTCATGAAATCTTAAATATGGCCAGACTTCAGAAGAAGTAGGAGAGATGGGAATATCTAATACCGAGGTTCTCTACAGACTTTTCCAGCTTTCAAATCTGATATGAAATTTTTCTATCCTAGGAATGATTTTAGTTTTTCCAGTCATTTGAGTGTTATCACGTCAGTTTATGAAAAATACTTTGGTGAGTTGTTCTTAGGCCACAGAGATCTGAGATCTGACCAATTAAATGATCTGATTTGACATCTCAGAGCCCTTAAAGACCAAGAGGTTTGGCAATAGGAACATAAATGGGTGACAATATATTTCAAAACAATTCCTCTAATTATTAGGTGTACTCAGTGGCTTAACATTTTCAGGGCCTACTGCATTTAGCAAGGGGAAGGACAGATGCATATTAAAATGCATGCAAATACTACACACAAGCCACATTTTAATATATTGTTTGGCATCCATAATTTTAGTCTTGTGATTTGTATTTTCATTTGCTTGGGAACAAAGACTTTTTTCTTTCCCCACTTGGGTAACAAGGCAAGACTTGTTTCTGCCAGCATCCTAATAGTATTCCTGAAAAAGCGGCAAACTTAATGGTTCAGGAACTGCTCTCCACCACCTGCTTTCAGGCCCCTTAAATAGGGGCTGCATTTACAATGCATTGAAAAGGTGAAAATATGCAATCAATCAGCTGCTTTGTCACATAGTGGCAGGCAATCATATTTTTTTGTCGTTGTGTTAAAACTGAACAGACTGGTTTTTTAAAAAATTAAGCTGTTTAAATGTACAATCTCTTTTCAAATAGAGGGTGTGGCAGAGTGCCTGCTATACATTTGCCAAATCCCATTTCCCTTTAATCCAGGGCCACAGATAGAACACATTTCCCAGCCTCCTCTGCAATTAGGTGATATCTGGCTGGAGGAATGTGGGCCAAAGTAATGTACACAACGTCCAAGTCTGGCCACTAAGATCTGCTGGGCAACCCTAGTGCCTTTTCCTTACTCTTGACCTCCTGGCAAGATGCAGAGCATCAGGTGGAAAATGCCAAGGGCATAAGGAGGAG
This sequence comes from Balaenoptera physalus, assembly GCF_965194825.1. Classification (NCBI taxonomy): domain Eukaryota; kingdom Metazoa; phylum Chordata; class Mammalia; order Artiodactyla; family Balaenopteridae; genus Balaenoptera; species Balaenoptera physalus. The sequence continues at coordinate 28,529,714 of NC_138892.1, read as the reverse complement.
TCTCAGGACAGAAGGAGATGGGGGTCCTAAAATGAAACTGTGTGGAGCAGACTCTCTGCCCCCATCCATCTCCCCTGACCAACGACTCACAGTAGACTATGACTCATGTTCACTGTGTGGTAGCCAGCCTCCAATGGTCACATCTCCTGGTATCCATACCCTTGTGCATTCATCTCCAATAGCATATGGCAGAAGTGATAGTATGCCACTTCTGAGATTAGGTTATAAAAGACTGTAACCTCTGCCATTGGTGGTCTTTCGCTCATTCTCATCCTCTCTTTCTCATTACTTTCTGGGGATGCCAGCTGCCATGCCTGTGGAGATGCCCACATGGTAAGGAATGGAGATCTCCTTCCAACAGCCAGCAAGGAGTTGAGGCCTGACAATAATCAGGTGAGTGAGTTGGGAAAAGAATTCTAATCCCAGTTGGTCCTTCAAATGACTGCAACTCCAGCAGATAGTTTGAATACAACGTTGTGAGAGACACTGGGCTAGAATCACCCAGCAAAGCTGCTCCTGGATTCTCAAATCTTAGAAACTGTGAGAAAATTCCTTTTTTTGTTTTTAAATTGAAGTATACTTGACGTGTTTGTTGTTTTAAACTGCTAAGTTTTGGAGTCATTTGCTGCCAAGCAATAGATAACTAATACAATGTGAATAAGAAGTCAGCTTTCATTGAGCCACTGAGACATTGGGACTGTTTGTTATGGTACTTAAACACTGACTAATCAGCAGGGCAATTCCTGCAGTAACTATGTCCATACAATGAGCCGCACTATAACGTTTCTAAGGGTAAAGGCTTTGGTTTATTCTCCTGTGAGATTTCACTGCCTAACACGGTGCCTAGACAAGAGTAGGCATTGAACAAGTGACAAATAATGAATGTGGCTTTCAGTAAGATGCACAGTGTGGTCCTGTGTATGGAAGGTACAAAGTCAACACCTTTAGAACAGCTGCCACTTTAAGGCTAGATGGGATCAACTGCGCTTTATTCAGGGTCAGAAAAATTCTGGGATTGTATTGCTACCAAATATGTAGATCGTAGTTGGTCAAACATTCATGTAAAGAAGAGAACTCAGTCATCTAGTTATGTTTGTGTTTCCAGATTATCACACTTACTTTTGTAGGGACCAGGTATTCTAACAGGTATATGTGTTAATTTATTTAACCCGTATAAAAACTTGATAAAGAGTGTGCTGTCGCTCTTCTGAGTTTACTAATGAGGAAATAAACTCAGGAAGGTTAAGCACCTCGTCCCCGATCTCAGTGCAATTCCATGGCAGAGCCTGGGCTTGATCTCTGGACTTGCAAATGCCAAGGATCATGAAGTTACCCGTTATACTAGGTTGCTCCCTGAATTGAATTCTCAAAGAAACAGGACAGAACTCCAGAGTCTAAGAAAGGGCTGCTAAATCGAAGGAGTGGATTAAGAGATATCCTGTGAGGACAGAACAGAATAGTCAAGACTTAGGCCTTGAGAGATTCCCATTAAGAGGGGCTAAGATCAAAGTTTATAAAATCCTGAAGGACATGGAGTGATTCCCCCAAACTGATACACACCCCAGGGATGGGGCCTCACCGGAAGCTTGTCAGAGATGGTTTAGGAGAACTTCAATGCATGCCGCTTGTAGATGATTAGATGCGTCCCCTCTGCCTTCATGTCAGCTGCACAGAGAGTAGGCTCACCGCCCCAGAAGCCACCATGTAGACAGAATATCCAGAGCCACAGGGCAACCAGCTCCACTGGAGCAGCCAAGAGGGGGAGGCTTGGCTTCCGTTTAATTGACAAAAACCTTCATAACCAGTTCCTTCCAAGGCTTGCAAATCAGCACTAGTCTCAAAGAGAGCAGGTATGCGCCAAAGAAGCACAGGGAATGGATAGACATCTCTGTGTCCGCCTCTCCTGCCGGTCCCGTTTTTGCTTGTTTTTCGTGGGAACTTGTGTGTGGTGAGGACGTTGGGTATGTATTTGCTTCAGACAGCAAGTTCTCTTAGCCCAGCCTTGTGGGAAGAAGTGGAAGTCGCTATTTACGGGGAACACTGCCAATGGGCTAATGAGAATTTTTCATGACTTTTGGATGTTTGTAGAACTAAAGGCTTTTGAAACCTGAATCCAAGGCTGACCTAGAGTCTTGAAGGCCTGGATAATGACCTCTGGGAAGAAGCTGTGGCTGACACAGAAAAACCTTACTTATTCTGACGTTTACGAAGTTTGGTTGCCAAAATATGCTCCTCTCAATCTTAGATAGTGAGACAAATTTTTAATCTGTAACAGTTGGTGCTAGGGCAGAGTTTGAAATTTATCTTTCACTTCATGGGGCAATGGGTTTTCTAAAGAAATGAATAATGCATTCATCTTTAGCAAGGAGAATATTAAAGTTGTGCAAAATAATATACCATTTAAAAAATGTGGGAGGACAGTTTACATAAAAAGGAATTGACATGTCCATTACGAATCACTCTAAATAATTTATTTAAGGAGGCCCTCAAAGACGTAATTGTAATAGGAACTAAGTTTAAATTCTTACACTTGAAAATAAGACTGAATGCTTTATAATGGTCCATAGTTCAGAATATTCATATATTTATGCTAGTAATTGTTTTCTCCTATGCTGAATTAACAGAGTCTTGCTAGAGAAATAAAAAACCTACATTTATGCATCTCATACTCCTTTGCAGCTGTGGCTCACAAAATCAATTACTTGGCATTAATTCAAACTTGTAGGTTTTTCCATTAGGAAAAAAGATAATTAAAAAAAAAAAACAGCCAATGACTGTCATTGAATAAATAAATTCAGGGTCCACTAACAAATGGATCACTAATGTGCAAAAGGCTTTGTTCAAGGCCACCTGCTAAGTGAAGGGGCAGCATTGAGGAGATTCTGGGGGTCCTCCTACACTCACCCCATATGTCACATGTGTTCCATCTGCATCTTTTTCCTTTATTCCTAAGCAAGTAGAAATTTGGAGTTGGAAGAAGGTGTGAGGAAGATACAACACATAGAGGAAGCCAGTGAATGGAAAGAAAGGTGAGAGCAGGTGCAGGGATAGTACCTGCCTAATGCTAACAGCGGAGCTCCCAGGGGAAGGTTCTGGCAGCCTGCTCCTCTGTGATTCCCACTCTTCCTGTGGCTGGTGGGTCAGCTCTTTTACATATATATCTTTACGGCCAAAGAATGCTTTGCATGTATATCCTGACAACAACCCTATTGTTTTTACACTTAATGACACTCATGGAAAACCTCCTAAGTGCTCCTTGTCTCCTACATTGTTTCCCATCCAACACCACACTGCCCCCTGACTACTCCGTCTGATATGCAAATTTGATCACGTTATTTCTCTGCTACAAAATGGTTTCTCGCTAATGGTTTCTCAATCCGACATTGGCTTTCAAGATCTTCCATGACCTGCCTCCAGACTACTTTCCAGCACCGTATTCCCTCACTGTCCCTCACAGCTCTATGCTCACAGGGCACCTAAACAGGTCTACCCTCTCCACTCTGGTGTCCTTTTCCTGCTCTCCTCGTTGCCTGGAATTCTCTCCCGCTCCCAGCTGTTCCCACCTGTGGCACTGTCTGACTGGCTTCCCTGGCGCAGTGGTTGAGAATCCACTTGCCAATGCAGGGGACACGGGTTCAAGCCCTGGTCTGGGAAGATCCCACATGCCGCGGAGCAACTAAGCCTGTGCGCCACAGCTACTAAGCCTGTGCTCTAGAGCCCGCGAGTCACAACTACTGAGCCCACATGCCACAGCTACTGAAGCCCACGTGCCTAGAGCCCATGCTCCACAACAACAGAAGCCACCGCAATGAGAAGCCTGCACACTGCGATGAAGAGTAGCCCCCGCTCGCCCCAACTAGAGAAAGCCCGCACACAGCAACAAAGACCCAACACAGCCAAAAATAAATAAATTAAAAAAAAAAAAAAAAAAGATCTAGTGAAGTCTTAAAGCCTGTTTTTTTTTTTTATTAATTAATTTAATTTTGGCTGTGTTGGGTCTTCGTTTCTGTGCGAGAGCTTTCTCTAGTTGCGGCGAACGGGGGCCACTCTTCATCGCGGTGCGCGGGCCTCTCACTGTCGTGGCCTCTCTTGTTGAGGAGCACAGGCTCCAGATGCGCAGGCTCAGTAGTTGTGGCGCGCGGGCCTAGTTGCTCCGCGGCATGTGGGATCTTCCCAGACCAGGGCTCGAACCCGTGTCCCCTGCATTGGCAGGCAGATTCTCAACCACTGCGCCACCAGGGAAGCCCAAAGCCTGTTTTTTTTTTTTAAAAAAAATGACCCTCCATCATCCCGCAAGATCTAGATCTTCATCTTGGAAGCCTTCTCTGGCCTCCCGAATAGGACTGTGCTCTCCCACCTTTGAGCCTCCACTGTGACAGGTGCAGAATTTATTATGCTATTTTCACAGTGGTTTGTTTACATCACTTCTACATGTATCAATATTTCTCAAAGTGTGGTCCAAAGAACAAGTGCCTCAAAAACATCTGCCTCTGAGAAGTGCAGATGCCTCATTCCCATTTGAAATAGGCCTTCCTGGGGCTTCTTAGGTGACTAAAGCTGAGAACCACTGGACTGGACTTTAAACTCCTCAAGGGCGGGCATAACCTATTAGGACACGGTTGGTAATGAATGAATAAAAATAGTTAATTGCTCTTCAGCCATGGGTTGAGCATCTGTAGCTGCTACTATGTGTAATGTTTACAAATGCAGCTCAGAGTACAGTTAGTCTTGTTTACCGTCACACCCATCCCAGACCCTAGCCCAGCGCCGTGGGGCATGATAGGCACTAAATAAATACTTTTTCACGGATGGCAAGAAACTGTGGCCTGCAGAAGCTCTGAGTGCTGTACAGCAGGGCAGAGGTGCAGCGAAAGCATCAACAAGATTAGCACAAGGCCTGTTCAGTTCCCCAGGAGAAGGCACTAAGTCAGAGCAAGAGCATAGCTGGCACTGCTCTGATGTTCTTTTGTAGAAACCCTTGATGTGGGCTGTGAAATGTCAAATCCAGATTTGATTAAGCCCAACTTCAAATCCCCAAGGCAAGTGTGTATGCACGGCCTTAATGGAATTATTGGAGCCACCTCCGTCTGCTACTTTCAAAAGGGCTGAGCTAGCACCCCATCCATTGATACCAACTCCTACAAAATGAAGCCTGCAGTTAATTCAGCACGTCCCAAGCGGATAAAGCCTAAAAAGCTTGATCTGGCTTCTTCCTGAAAATTGAAGTATTAAATTAAACCAAAAAAAAAAAAAATGTTCTGGTGTACTGTAAAAGCCTAAAGAAAGGGGGGTCCCAAAGGCTACAGTAGAAATCAAAGTTCTGTTTCTTTTTCTTAGGCCTAGACTGTTGCCTATTTGGCACTTTCTACTTCCTCCTTCAAATGATAACCTATCAGTTTTCAGATAACCCATACTTTGAACTTTTAAAGGCAAGCCAATAAACAACATGAGCTGTTGTAAGGGCTATGGACTTCTAGTTGAATGATTCAGTATATACAAGTGGAAACTTGGCTTCCCCTGCTTATACACACTTTGAGGGATGGGCAAAAAATGTCAGGCCAGAACCGAGTCTCAAACCAAAGTAGGCACATTGGGATCTATCAGATTAAACCCGAATGCCGCAGCTTCACTGGAGCAGACCTGATTTCACCACTGAGTTCTCAAAGGAAAGAGGGGTGGGGGGCATCTACTCCCAAGCTCCACCACAAGCCAGAGCTCCACTTTGTTCTGTGAAATTCAGAACACATTTATTCTCCTTTTTTGTTTTTCTTCAAAATTTACTCCTGCCCTAACTTAGGGTCTGGCTGAAGCTAAAATCATAACAGCCCAAGACAGCAGGGGAAAGGCTGCTTTACTGTGAAATCCAATCTGAGTAAAAGCAAAACGGATCAGCAGTCTTTTGACCTTACCCAGTGGCAAAGTCTCACTGATTCACGTGGTTTAGAGAACTTGGAAAAGGTCTGACGAGCTGTCAAACCACTGAAAATTTAGAGTTTTTCTTTTCACCCTCTATAGAAATGATTCCAAAGTTTCTCAAATTCCAGAAGCTTCCTAAAGCAGGACCAACAAGTCTGAGGAGACACAAGTCTCTTGGTGACCCTAGAACCACCCTCATGTTTCTGGGACTCTTGAGATCAGCCCAGGCCAGTTATCTAGAGGCGATAATGGATTCTGTTGAGGCCATCTGTGCCAGACTCACCACAAGAGGTAGATCATTTCCAAACCAACACCTCATATAGAAGGGTGGAGGAAGCAAAGGGATCCTCACCACTTTCTGGTTCCTACATCAAGAGCTAATCCCAGACGTGGCCATGACATAAAGGCAGGCATCCTGGCAGCAGCTGCCACTGGGATAACTGGTTTAAATAGCAAGTACTCTTTAATGCACAAAGTACATTAGACATAGCTCCTGCCTTTCAGGGACTCCCTTGCCTAAAAGCACCCATTGTCTCACTCTCTCTTGAGTTACATGTGACGTCCAAACTCATATAAACCCTTTCCAGCGTGTCCGTACTGACTCTTCCATCTTCCCACCGTGTCCAAAATGCATTCTACCCTTCAGACCAAGGGTTGGCAAACTTTTTCTGTAAAGAGCCATATAGTAAATATTTCAGGTTTGCAGGCCACATGGTCTCTTTCATAACTATTCAACTCTGCTGTTGTAGAACAAAAGCATTCATAAATACTAATGTAAATGAAAGAGCCTGGCTATATTTCAATAAAACTTTAACCAAAACAAGTAGCAGGCTAGATTTGGTCCCCAGGTTGTAAGTTTGCTCACTTCTGTTTTAAACAGACCAAATTTATTCCTTTGCAGGTGCTGGTTTCTTCTGCCTGGGATCCTTTGTCCTTTTTTCTCAGCTCAAATATATTAATTCATTAAAATTCATTATTTATTGGAAGATTATTATATGCCAGATACTGTCCTAAGATCTAGAGAGGCAACGGTGAAAAAACAGACATTTTCAACTGTGATAGAATTTAGATTCTAGTGGAAGCAAGTGGACAATAAACAAGTAGCAAGCAACAGCGTGCATGCCAGGTGGAACTAGGATGAAGAAAAATAAGGCAGGGTAGGTGGGTGAGGATGTTATTTTAAACAGTGGTTGAGGAAGGCCACTAGGATGAAGTAATATGAGAGCAGAGATGAAAATAAAGCATGAGTTCAGTCTATGTGGATATAGAAAGTGGGGAGTGGTAGTAGGAAAAGCATTTCAGGCAGAGGGAATAGCAAGTGCAAAGTGCCCAAAGCAGAGCATTCTTGGTATACTGGAGGAAATGATAGGAGGCCAGTGAGATTGGAGTGAGGTGAATGAGTGAGGGATGAGATCAGAGAGGTAGCTATGGGCAAGATTTTGTAGGGCCTTGTGGGCCATGGAAAGGACTTTAATTTTTATTTGGAGTAAGACTGGAAACCATTGAAGGGTAGGAAGCAGAAGAGTGAAATAATCTGCCTTAGATTTTAATAGGATCATGGCGATAGCCATGTGTAGGATAGACTATAGGGAGGCAAGAACAAAAGCAGAAAGACCTGCTAAGAGGCTATTGTAATAATCCAGGTGACAAATGTTGTCCAGGGTGACAAGAGGGGAGGTATTAAGAGTCGTCAGATTCTGAATATGTTTTGAAGGCAAAGCTGAAAGGTAGAATGTGAAGGAAATAGTCACGGACAATGCCAAGAATTCTGACCTGAGGAACTGGAAGGATGAAGTTTCCCTCTATTAAGATGGCGAAGACTGTAGGAGGAACAGATTGGGTGGGAAAAATCAAGATTTTTTAAAAAATCATATTATGTGTGAGATGCCTGTTGGACCTGTAAGTGGAAATGTCAGGTAGGCCATTGCATAAATGCTTTGGAGTTCAGTGGGAATATCATGGGTGGGACTAGGTATTGGGGAGTTATCTGAAATAGATGATATTTAAAGCCCTGAAATGAGGTAGGATCACTTAGAGAGAAGGGAGAAGAGAATAGAGTTCAGGGACTGAGTTCTGAAGTACTTGATGTTCAGAGCTTGGAAAGCTGTAGAAGAGCCAACACAGAAGACTTAAAAGGAGTGACTGTGAGACATGAAGTGAAGCAAGAGTGACCTCCCAGGAGCCAAGTGAAGGAAGTCTTTCAAGAAGGAGGAAATGAACAACTGTGTGAAATATTGTTGACATATTGAGTGAGATGAGGACTAAGACATGACCCAGATTTAGCAACGTGGGAGCCATCGTTGACCTGGATAAGAACAGTGTGGAGTGGCGAGGATGAAAGCCTGTAAGGAGAATGGATAACAGAGAACGGAAGAGACCCAAATAGTACCTTCCTTCCCCTGGGACCCCATAATACTTGACACTCTCATAACATTTTTCACAATGACAATTATTGGCCTGTATTTCTATCTCTGCAACTACTCTGTGAGCAATCTGAATGCTGAACCATATTCATCATCCTCTATACAACACAGCACTAAGTACTCATTAAACGTTTGTCAAATGAATGTGAAATTGTAATCTAAGAAAGCCTTCATATAAATGAATTTGAGTACCATTTAGACTAGAAAAAGTAACACAAATAAGCAGGATTTTAAAAGGGAGGGTGATGGGTACTGTATATTATTGTACAGTGTTGTGACACTGTAGATATTTGGGTTTATTCCCTGAATATTTTACTATTTTTGTATTTAAATTAACATAAATTATTCTCCATAGCATATGGTGAGATCCCTCAGTACAACTAGTTCAATTTTGCTAAAGAGTAGAGTGAAATTCTATCGAAATTAGGAAATTTACCCTCATCCCTTAGACTGTGTGTACTTGGTGTAAGATTCAATAAAATGTGTCTCTCTACCTCCTTTCGAGTTTCCAAAGTTACCAACTCACCATCGTTGTAGGAAGCCTCCAAAAATTCCTAGTTCCCTATTCTTTTTTTTTTTAAGATTACATTTAAAAAAAATAAGAATCACTACAGTGAGTTACTCTGGAGTCTGAATAACATTGGGTTGATTATGTCTCTCTTTATTGGAATAATTATTTGAGCATTGAGTTCTTACAGCCATATCTGTTAAGGTCCAGAAGCACAAATTATTACATGATGATTCAAGTGACTTTCTGATTATACTGCTTAATAAAATTAACACTGGAGTCTGAAACACTGTGTCCAGAAGTCAAACGGTGATTTTCCAAGCATCCATTTAAAAAAAAAAAAAAGTAGCTTCATTTCAGGGCATAAAATTTTGCAATCCTTCTCTCTTCAAGTGAGGGTTAGTTAGTGCAGTTAGTCACTGCAAATTAGTGATTCAGTTACATTTTATTTATTCAATATGCAGAGAAGTTTTAAAAAGTGTTAGGTGAGTCATTTCATAAGACCAAAGCCAAGCAAAATTAGAGCAGCCCCTGGTTGAAGCTATTTTTATTGCAATGAGAAGGTTCCTTGCTGTGTACTGAGTACACAGGTGTGGTCAAACTTCGGCATGGAAAGTAAGAAGTCATGAATTCTAAGGCAATGACTACTAATGCCTTGAATATGTAATGCCACAGACACATTTGCTGTAAGAAGCCAAATCATGTGACAGAGGAAATTAGGTAGAAGCAGTTGAAATTTTTTCCCCTTTATATTCCATTTATCAATGACCCAAGGACCCAAATTCCTACTTTACATAAAGGCTTTCTTTTTTCTATTTTATAGAGAAATAACCTTATAGAAAACTGTTCTTGTGCATTACTCTTTTGTGTCTATAGAGCTCCTTATTTGTGGGTCGTGGATTTAATAGGCTGTAATGCTGTTTAAACACCATAGATACTTAATGCAGCATGAAAAGCCCTTAAGCTATGGGAAATTACAAAAATGTCTCAGTGCCATGGTTGCAAAAGTGAATGATCTTCTTGACACAAACCTCAAAGGTAAAATGAAATTACATTTCCCATAGGTTTCCGAGTATCTGTTGACCAGTGACCACGGTCTCCCATGATTTCATCCATGTACCTCTTAGGGATTCAGTTCCAGCCAGACAGCCAACTCTCAGCTATAGTTGCTCTGGAAACTCAGCTCCGGAAAATATCAGGAGCTTCATCGACGATAAAGCCAAACACAAAATAGATACCTTATATAGGTCAGGGAGCAGGTTACTGGTATGCTTGGTGTCAGTATAACAGGCTGTTCAGTCAGGAGTCTCTGATCTAAAGAGAGTGTCTATCAATAAAGCAATCATATGGCAAGTGCCCATTATCAACATCAATTTTGATAAACTAATACAAATCAACAGAGATTTTTAAATCAGTATCTAATAGTTCTAATTATATAGATATTTGTTATGGAATTTGAAAAATACATAAAAGGGAATAAAATATTATGGTCTTAGCATGCAAAGGGGGATGTGTAAACATGATGAAGTAGGTTTCTGTCTTCATATTTCTTCTTGTTTTTATACTTATTAAAGGGTCAAGAGAAAGTTTATGAAATTTTATGGTAGCAGACTAGAATTTTATGCTTTCTGTATCAAAAGGGAGAAGTCAATCTCTTCTCCAAATCGATAATGGCCATCAATTGATAAAGGGGATTGCCCAGCAGCTCAGCGACTTCTTGTTTATTAGGTAGAGTTTGCATCAAATTCAACAACTGGTTTTTAAACATGGCATTGCCTGTAACCATTCTTGGAAACTGGGCACCTAGATAACATGCTTTCTTGTATTAAATTAGCTCTCCGTAAAACAGGGTGTTTCTGCACTGCCCTGCCCTCAGTTTAAACAGCTCTGAACGCCACTCCTTCGTTCTCCCTACTCTCATCCCCACCCCTTGTTATGCTCAAATAGGGAACTTTTTCATTTCTTTTCCTGTCTTTCCTGTTCTTAAAAAAAAATTCCTCTTTCTCTCCCTCTTCGATAATTTTCAAGCTGGCCATGCATGTTTTTGAAAGGCAGTTGAACGTAGTGGTTAATATAAAGGTTTGGAGCTAAAGAGTCCTGGGTTTGAATCTCAGGTCTGACACTTACTAACTGTGCCCTTTTGGGCAAATTATTATACACTTAACTCTAGGCTTCAGACTCTTCATCTATGGAATGGGGATACTGATAACTACTTTCAGGGTTATTTTGGGGACTATTAGAGATAATGTAGTTAAAAACCTGAACAGAGCACAGCATGCCTGAATAATAGCTATTATGATTGAAAAAAATGACAAATTGACTTGTGAAAAACATAGGAAACATAATTTTTTCACAGAAATAGTATTTGTAAGGTTCTAATGGACCCACTAACACACTGCAAAATTAGCTCCAGATGACATTAATGGGAATGAAATGCAGACCTCTGTCACCCAACTCCAGGCAAGTTTCATTTACAACAGACACACGGAAAAGACTGAGATAGAAAAACTGAGAAAGCTGCTAACTTGCACTTAAATGTTGTATATTTCTGCTCTTTACTTGGTCCAGGAAAGTATATTAGAAAGTATATCTAGCCTAACAAGCTGAGAGTGTGTGGTATGGGTCAATTAAGGTTATAAAATAACAGAGAGAAGAGGCCCTCATCAGAGTTTGGTGCTTTACAATAGATGAAAAAGCAAAGAGAGCCCTAATCAGCTTACGTGGGCCTGGGTTTCTCTTCCTTACTCTTAGAAGAAGGGATCTCGCTTTATTCCCCTGCTCCCTAAGGAGAGCCCTCCTCCCTCCCTCAAGTATTCAGGCTAATCACAACTGGTGAGGTAGTCTCCAGGCTGACTAAGAAATCAAAAGGGAAGGGAGGGGAGGCAGTGTGGATTTCAGAGAAAAAATAACTTAAGAAAAAGTATGTTCTCAGAGGGGGGAAAATTAGAGAATCAGGTCGCTGAGCTGCAGCCAGGAAAAATCCACATGAGTAGAAATTGGAGCGATGAAAGTATTTCATAGTAACACATCCAAAGACTGAATGTGCCTGGCCCAGAGGATGTTCTTCCCCCTCCTGGAAAGTGGCTGGGGGCTGAAAGACCTCTAGGCTTTTCTCTGTAATATTCATTCACTAATCAGCGCTATTCAGCCAATCTCACATGTGGTCTTATGTGAGGTGCCCTGGAAAGCGCGAGGACCACATAGCAACGATTATAATCAAAACCACTGGAGACTCTTATTTCAGCTTCTGAAATATGAGGCTTCAAAGGCAGACATGCCTCCAATGAAAACCAGCACTTTCTTTCTCTTTCTTTCCTTTCTTCCTTCCTTCCTTCCCCCCCTCCCTCCTTCCCTCCCTCCCTCCTTTCTTCCTTCCTTCCCTCCCTCCCTTCCTCCCTCCTTCCTTCCTTCCTTCCTTCCTTCCTTTCTTTCTTTCTTTCTTTCTTTCTTTCTTTCTTTCTTTCTTTCTTTCTTTCTTTCTTTCTTTCTTTCTTTCTTTCTTATCTACAGTTTTTTTAGATTCAAGTACTTGCTAATTATATATCAATAGAGACAGAATGCATTTTGCCTAAAGCAAAGATATAAACGGTTTAAAGGGCAGGCAAAGTGTCACATGTCAGTAGACATTAGTTGAAATTAAACTCTGCTGATGTGACTAGAATATTGACATCTCTGTTAGAGTCAATATCTCAAAATTGATGACGTGGTTTGGCATATGTATTTCCTTAATGACTTTCCAGTGTAATGTGAACATGTATAACAGCACTCCACACATCTGAGGGGCTTAAACTCCTTCCTCTTGTGTTTTCACCAAAAACTGTCAAACATTTTTAATCCAAATTTCAGTTGAAAATGGGATATGAGGCACAATGTAACATCCTGAAAATCTTGGCAAAAAAATATGCATATCTATCTATCTATCTATCTATCTATCTTGTTTGTATGGTTAATTATGCTGCAACTCAGGTAATACTGGGCCTGAATTTGGGGATAAGGACCTAATGGACCCATAAACACACTGCAAACTTAGCTCAAGATGACATTAATAGGAATGAAATGCAGACTTTTGTCACCCAACTGCAGGCAAGTTTCATTTAGTACAGACACACGGAAAAGACTGAGATAGAAAAAACATAGAAAAATTATATTTGCTCAGGGGGAAAAAAAAACCAAGAGGAATGTTCTTTTATCTTCCAGTTTACTCATTTATCTCTAATTGCTGTGTTCTTCTCTATTTGCTCCTCTGCATCTTGCCTGACGTAATGAGGCTTGTTGTCGATGACTAAGGAGTTTTTGTTTTATTTTGTTGATCTGGTATTAGCCAGATAAAGTCTTATTCCTCTGTTTCAGCTCAGTTTGACTTTCTAAATCGGTGCATCCACTTATGATTCTACCTGCACCTGTGGTTCTGAACCCTAATTCTACAGGAGAGTCTGATGGACAGTTTTTAAATATACTAATCTTTAAGCAATTGAATTAGATTACCTGGAATAGGGGCCTGGGAGCTAACCAGTACCCTTTAATTTAGAAATGGCAAAACTCTGGTCCAAACTACCATGTTTCAGTTTTCTATTGCTGTGTAACAAACCATCCCAATACCTAATGGCTTAAAACAAGTTGCTATTTTTGATGATTCTGTGGGGCAGAAATCTGGGCAGGGTACATCTGCCTGGCTCTTCAGTTCCACATAATGTCACCTAGAGTCATTCAACTGCATTCAGTGGACCTGAAGGTCCAATAAGGCTTCACTCACATGACAGACACCTCAGTGATCTTCTGCATGGGCCCTCTCTCTCCACACGGCTATCTTGGTCTTCCTTATAGCATGGTGGCCTCAGGTAAGTCAGACTTCTTAGATGGCATCTGGATTCTAAAAGAGAAGAAGCAAAAGCTGTTAGTCTCTTTCAAGTCTTAGCTTTAGAAGTCCCACATCACTACTTCCAAATTCTATTTGTCAAAGCAAGTTACAAGGCCAGCCCAGATTCAGCGGGGGGAAATCAGTTCTACTCCTTGATGTGAAAAGCAGCATGCACAATCAGGGGCTGAGTAACTGCTGGTGGCCATACTTTGAGATTATAGATCACACATCACCAGTTCCCAATCCTAAAGTCACGGCAGACGTTTCTATCCCATCATGGCAGTCTCTCCCATTGGTCCTGTACGTGGTCTCAGAATTGTTCTCAAGGCTGTACCTCAGAGGTCAGAGGTTAATAGATTGGAGTTACCATGCAGGTTGAAGTGTATTGACAAACCTGGGCTATTGGGAAGAGATAAAGTTCTAAACTCTCCCTGCTGTGGCTTATGAAGCAGCAGGATTGGCATTCTCAGGGAAGATTAAGAAAGCGCCAGTGGCCTCATGGCCCTGTCTGGGGCGGGGAAGTTCAGTCTCATGAGTTCTCACAGTAATCCTGTGAATTAGGAATTTCAGGTTTTGTTACTCTCCTCTAGTTTATAAATGGGGAAACTGCGGCTGACTGAACACAAGGCACCGTTTTAGGTGCTACAGAGGGCATAAAAGTTACTTAGACATTGTTGCAGTTCTTAGTATCATTTTCTGGCAAAGGAAAGGCATTTAAATGACTAATTATAATACCCAACAGAATAAAATGAGGTTACCAGAGAAGTAGGGGAAAAAAAGATTCTGGAAGTCAAAGGCAGGAAAGAATAACTCTAAGTGGTGTGATCTGGCTGGACTTCATGGGGGACAAAGATGGTAATAGGATAGTTTCTTCAGAGGAGAATGATTTGAACATCAGAGGATTAAAAGAAATATTGGGAAAATTAAGCAAGTCATAAAATATCTTTTGTAAAAATATCCTCTTTAAGATCATGCTTCAAAGAAAAAGATGCCATTTCATGACATCATACATTTTGGTTGCAAAAATTATACGAAAACAAACCCAAGTTGATTTGTTACTTGTTAATTCTAAGAATTCCCACATAAATATACATGCATAACTAAAGAGCCCTTGAGCCACAACTAAGGAGCCTGCCTGCTGCAACTAAGGAGCCCACGTGCTGCAGCTAAGACCCAGTGCAACCAATTAAAAAAATATTTAAAAATAAATAAATAAATAAATATACATGCATAATATAAACTTTAAAACATGTGTATTTTAATAAAGTTAGTTTCATAATTTTAGTTTTCTTTTTGAAATGGACATCCAATCAAACCTATTTTTTTCACTACTCACTATGAAATTTAAGACCCTAGTTTTGGTTGATTCATTATAAGTGGCATTTTTTCTGGTACCAGTTATTTTGGGGTTATAAAGTTAATGCACAGAAAGTGCCTATCACATGATGAGGGCTTCATAAATTTTACTCTTTGTGCTGTAAAGTTCCATGGGTTTTGACAAATGCATTGTGTCATGTATCTACTATGCCATTATGATTTTTATTTGTTTAACAAAGTTTATATGGTGCTTACTATGTGATAGATGCTAACTCATTTACTCCTTTTAGCAACCTTATTAGACAGATACCATTAGCACATCATCTCTGGTATAGGTGACAAAATTAAGACATAGAGAGGTTAAGTAATTTCCTTAAAATCACACAACTAACATGGGTAGATCTGCATTGAGAACACAGGGCATCTGTGCTCCTAATCACTATACATCCTGCTTCCCTATAATTATTTATTCTACTTTGCTTTTATGGCTTTCTTCTCTTCTTCTTCTTCATCTTAAAACAATTTTCCTTTTACCATACACTGAATTTAACTCTTACCTGCTACATTTCATTACCAGCCCTCTCAATTTTTAAAACAAATTTCATATGTTTATTCTTCATTCAAAATCTAATCATCATTCTAACAAAAGTTTTTCAAGTAATCACATTAAAATATAATTTATTCTATAAGTTGGAGACCAGATACAATATAGGGTAAGGGAAAAAATACATTATAATTTTTTTATTGAAGTATAATTGACATATACCATTATATTACTTTCACGTGTAAAACACAATGATTCGATATGTATAAAAACTGCAAAATGGTCACCACAATAAGTCTAGTTAACACTTGATCAATTGTTACTGAGTTCAGAAATTTGAGGTGTGCAGACAGATAAGAGCTCCCTGCTGAAATCATTGCACAAAAAATGACAGTTACTCTGACACTAACATGCTGTCCAGCTGAAGCACAGCAGCTGACTGACCCTTGTCTGCTTTGGAAACAAAGGCACTTAAGAATCCAACCTGAGATTTTAAAGGAAAGGCAATCTGAAAAGTTAATACAACCTTTTAGTCACTTGTAAATGGCTTCTATTTCCCTATCATTCTCAAAAAAATACAAAAGCAGACTTTCTGTCACCTTTAGAAATTCTAGGAGCTGCTAAAGAAATGGATAATATTTAGGAGAAGTGGCTTCCAATCACTTCTGTGTCTTTTCTTTGGGAAAAGAGGGTGCATATCTTGAAGATATTTATAAAAAGCTTCTAAGGAGACACAATATCTAGACCAAGACACATTCACTATTCTCTTCTCAATGGATTTAGAGTAAAAATATACGTGGAAAGAGTCAGCAAAATTATTCAAGCAAATATCATATGGGTGTTAAGAAAGAAGGCCATTCAATTCACTAGTTATTTCCTACATATTGGTGTAACAATCAAAATCGATTGTTGTCAGAGGAATCTGAGCTCAGAGAGCAGACAATTCAAGTTTGATATTCACTTGGCTTTTAAAAACTCAAAAGTCAATATTTCTTGGAATGCTAAGACATTCTACTTTTCACTGTGCTATGAGCAAGGCCAAAATTGAGGCCAATGACAGTGGAAATTATACCACTAATCCCTGGGTATTTTCCTAAAGTTCTCTGATGGATAATAAGGGGGAGGTAATTAATGTCAACTGAGTGCCTGCAAGGTACTAGACACTTTTAAAATGTTTCTTTTAAACCTCCCAACAATCCCATATGGAAATTATAGGCCAAATGAGGAATTTGTTGTTTTTAATGCAAAGGAAGTTATTCAATGTGAGAAAGCTGGAACTGTGAGAGATGTTCATTCTCTTTTTCACATAGCGAGTGGTGGAGTTAGGACCAGAACTCAGGTCTTGAGTCTCTGAGCTCCATATTTATTTGTTCCACAGTATCTGTCATTAGCTTCTGAGATGGAGCTGCGGGGTAGGCTGGAGGAGGCGGGTGCAGGTAGTGGGAAGGCAGCTTCACAGAGGAATGGTAGGGCAGAGACGAGGGCGGCCAAGGTAGGGAAAGGTAATCGGGGGACCGGCTGCCTCAGGGAATACTTGAACAGGAGCCTCTGCCTCGATGGGTTGGGCTTAAAGTCCCAGGTTTGATTCCATTTTCTCTTTCACCTACTGGATCCAGTTCATGGGCAGTTTCCCACAGCCCTTTAAAAGCTACCTCCCTTCCGCTGGTGGGGTAATGCTAACCAGAAAGCTGAGGTGTTGCAGGCCTTCAGCATGGCAGTATTTCCAGTCATTAGACTATTTTCCTCAGGGCCTAGCTCCAGAGAGGTCTTGGCTTCTCGGCCAAAAGGACCTGGGACTGCCAAGCAGTAACTCTTTAATTTATTGCCCCTGTTCTACATTCCTGACCTGTGAGTATTTGCAGACACAGAGACCAGCTTTCCAAAGCCCAGCATAAGCTGCTTTAATTTTGTCATTGTCCTATAATTTCATGGAAATGGCTGCTATGAAGCCAACAAATGACTAATAAAATCCCTCTGCCCACTCATTTTTAATGTCATTCTGGAACTCCAGAACAGGGACCATCTGGTCATGGTGCTTACTTTAATATAAAAGAGGGGCTGAGTTGAAAATCATATTTCTGAGAGAAGGCTGGAACGAAACTTCTGTTTGTGAACCCAAAGCACAGCAAAACAAGTCTAGCGTTTCATCTGGGGCAGTGATGAGACACACTGAGTGCCGCATAGGCAGCTCTGCCTGTGGAGAGGTTAAATTTTGACACACACACACACAGATGATATACAGATATCAATCAGTACTACTAACTGTCACATCTATTGAGCACTATCCATGTGTCAGGCGATGTGCAACGCACTCTGGATTATTTTGTAATAGGCAAGTATTAGTGTACTCACTTTATAGGTGAAATAAATAGAGACTTAACGGAAGTTAAGTAAACCTGCTCCAAGTCACACAGCTAGTAAATAACAGAGCGAGGCTTGGAAAAAAGGTCCGCCAGTTTCTACATATGTGCCCTGAGCAATTGACTTACTTGACTCATTGCAGTAAGGGCTTTTGGAAGAAAAGCCATCCTAAGCAATGACTAATCTTTCAAGCACGTAAATTTTAGTACCAGAAAGCTATGTGGAGATTTTTTTTTTTTTCCTATTTTACTTTGGAATTATTTTAGATTTTACAGAGAAGTTGCAAAGATAGCAATAGAGTACTCCTGTCTACCTTTATTCAGCTTCTTCTAATGTTAACATCTTACATAACCATGCTACATTTGTCAGAACTAAGAATTTATCTTTGGTACAATACTAATAACTAAACTACAGACATTGTTCAGATTGTGGTACAATTTTTATTTGCAAGTTTTTCTTGTAACTTTTGATTTGATCACCCTTTTTAGGATCTACGTTTTTGTTGTTGTTGTTCTTTTAGTAAACTTAATTTTTTTATATTTATTAAGACTGGTTTTTTAGAGCAGTTTTAAGTTCACAGAAGAAGTGAGAGGAAGGTACAGAGATTTCCCATATACCCTCTGTTGCCACACATGAATAGCCTTCCCTATTATCAACATTCCTTACCACAATGGTACATTTACTACAATTGATGAACCTACTTTGACATGTCATCACCACCCAAAGTCCCTTGTTTACATTAGGGTTCACTCTTGTTGTATATTCTATGGGTATGGACAAATGCGTAACGTCATGTATCCTTCATTATATTATCATGCAGAATAGTTACACTGCCTTAAAATTCCTCTGTGCTCCACCTATTCATCCCCCCCACCCTCCCTGCCAACCCCTGGCAACCACGGATACTTTTTACTGTCTCCATAGTTTTGCCTTTTCCAGAATGTCATGTGGTTGGAATCACGTAATAGGTAGCCTTTTCAGATTGGCTTCTTTCACTTTTAAGAAAACTAAATATGTATTTAAAGTTCTTCCATGTCTTTTTATGGCTTCATAGCTTATTTCTTTTTAGCAGTGAATAATATTTCATTTTCTGGATGTACCACAGTACACAGTATACAGTTATTTATCATTCTCCTTGCGAGGGACATCTTGGTTGCTTCCAAGTTTGGGCAATTATGAATAAAGCTGCTGTAAACATCCATGTGCAGGTTTTTGTGTGGACATAAGGTTTCAACACCTTTGGGTAAATACCAAGGAGCAAGGAGCACGATTGCTGAATTGTACAATAAGAATATGTTTAGTTTTGTAAGAAATTGCCAAACTGTCCTCCAAAGTGGCTGTACCATTCTGCATTCTTACCAGCAATGGATGAGAGTTCCTGTTGCCAGCATTTTGTGTTGTCACTGTTCTGGGTTTTGGCCTTTCTATTAAGTGTGTAGGGGTGGATCTACATTTTTTTATGCTATAGGGAGTTGAATGTAGTTTTCAATGTTAAGTTATATACTTAACCAACTCTGCCATGGACAGACATCAAGGGATCCAAACATTGCTGCGTTTGGGCTAAGTACACACTTCCTGGTTGATCGTGGTCAGTTAAGACCCAGAAATTCTCCCTTCGGCTGCTCTTCTGCACCTTCAAACTTACCTGGTTTCTGTATGTGAATCTCAACTCTGTGACTCGACTTAGTCGTTCTGACTCTGCTCTTGGGTGTTTGTTACCAAGATTTGGCAACTTGACTCAGAATTTGCAAGTTCCTGACCTCAATTTCTTTTTTTTTTTAAACATCTTTATTGGAGTATAATTGTTCTACAATGATGTGTTAGTTTCTGTTCAATAACAAAGTGTATCAGCTATACATATACATACATCCTCATATCTCTTCCCTCTTGCATCTCCCTCCCACCTTCCCTATCCCACCCCTCTAGGTCGCCACAAAGCACAGAGCTGACCTCCCTGTGCTATGCGGCTGCTTCCCACTAGCTATCTGTTTTACATTTGTTAGTGTATATATGACTATGCCACTCTCTCACTTCGTCCCAGCTTACCCTTCCCCCTCCCCGTGTCCTCAAGTCCATTCTCTACATCTGCGTCTTTATTCCTGTCCTGCCCCTAGGTTCTTCAGAACCTTTTTTTCTTTTTTTTTTTTTTTAGATTCCATATATATGTGTTAGCATACAGTATCTGTTTTTCTCTTTCTGACTTACTTCACTCTGTATGACAGACTCTAGGTCCATCCACCTCACTACAAATAACTCAATTTGGTTTCTTTTTATGGCTGAGTAACATTCCATTGTATATATGTGCCACATCTTCTCTATCCATTCATCTGTTGATGGATACTTAGGTTGCTCCCATGTGCTGGCTATTGTAAATAGAGCTGCAATGAACATTGTGGTACATGACTCTTTTTGAATTATGGTTTTCTCAGGGTATATGCCCAGTAGTGGGATTGCTGGGTCGTATGGTAGTTCTATTTTTAGTTTTTTACGGAAACTCCATACTGTTCTCCATAACGGCTGTAACAATTTACATTCCCATCAACAGTGCAAGAGGGTTCCCTTTTCTCCACACCCTCTCCAGCATTTATTGTTTGTAGATTTTTTGATGATGGCCATTCTGACTGGTGTGAGGTGATACCTCATTGCAGTTTTGATTTGCATTTCTCTAATGATTAGTGATGTTGAGCATCCTTTCATGTATTTGTTGGCAATTTATATATCTTCTTTGGAGAAATATCTATTTAGGTCTTCTGCCCATTTTTGGATTGGGTTGTTTGTTTTTTTGATATTGAGCTGCATGAGCTGCTTGTATACTTTGGAGATTAATCCTTTGTCAGTTGCTTCATTTGCAAATATTTTCTCCCATTCTGAGGGTTGTCTTTTCATCTTCTTTATGGTTTCCTTTGCTGTACAAAAGCTTTTAAGTTTAATTAGGTCCCATTTGTTTATTTTATTTCCATTTCTCTAGAAGGTGGGTCAAAAAGGATCTTGCTGTGACTTATGTCATAGAGTGTTCTGCCTATGTTTTCCTCTAAGAGTTTTATAGTGTCTGGCCTTACATTTAGGTCTTTAATCCATTTTGAGTTTATTTTTGTATACGGTGTTAGGGAGTGTTCTAATTTCATTCTTTTACATGTAGCTGTCCAGTTTTCCCAGCACCACTTATTAAAGTGGCTGTCTTTTCTTCATTGTATATTCTTGCCTCCTTTATCAAAGATAAGATGACCATATGTGCGTGGGTTTATCTCTGGGCTTTCTATCCTGTTCCATTGATCTATATTTCTGTTTTTTGTGCCAGTACCATACTGTCTTGATTACTGTAGCTTTGTAGTATAGTCTGAAGTCCAGGAGCTTGATTCCTCCAGCTCCGTTCTTCTTTCTCAAGATTGCTTTGGCTATTTGGGGCCTGACCTCAATTTCTGTGTGCCACATCAACTTTCCTTCAGGACATATCTTATGATTGGAGTTCAATTTCAATTGTGTCTCTAACTTGATATTTAGGTTTTTGTGTTCTTATTGTTGGACTGTACCCTGAGTCTGCTTACTCAATAATCACATTTCATAAGGGAAGACCCAAATCCCCTGTGTTGACCATTAATTTATCCCATTTTTACAGAGAAAATGTGAACTTAAAGTGAATGGTCTGAATTACATAGCACACAACTGGAAAAATTAAAAGACACAGGGAAGGAGAGAAAACTTCCTAAGTATTCTTTAGTTGTTAGGACAAGTGGAGCTTAAAATAAAAATTAAACAGAGATCAAACATCACAGAAAGGTATATTTTGGAAAAGAACTTAAAAGTCTTTTCCCTGCCAAATGTCAGAAATATTTTAATCCAGTTTTGGAAAGGAATGTTGTCATAATTCACAGTATTTAAACTTGGGCTTTGACCAGGCAAAACAAGTATTAAAATCAGACTTAACATGTCTGAAACAAATTTATCATTTTTTTTTTCTGAAGTCAGTTCCTCCTCTTGCCCTTCCTGATTTCATTATTGGGTCTGCCGTGTTCCCAGACACAAGGCTAGAAAAGTCAGTGTCATTTTTATTCTTTTCATGCTGATGTGCAATAGGTTACCAGTTCCTGCTGACTTTGCCTCTGTCACTCCCATATTTGCCCATGTTTTTCCATTTTTTTTTTTTTTAAATTACACTATACTAGGTGTGCTTTATTTATTTATGGCTGTGTTGGGTCTTCGTTTCTGTGCGAGGGCTTTCTCCAGCCGTGGCAAGTGGGGGCCCCTCTTCATCACGGTGCGCGGGCCTCTCACCATCGCGGCCCCTCCTGCTGCGGAGCACAGGCTGCAGACGTGCAGGCTCAGCAATTGTGGCTCACGGGCCCATTTGCTCCGTGGCATGTGGGATCTTCCCAGACCAGGGCCCGAACCCATGTCCCCTGCATTGGCAGGCAGACTCTCAACCACTGCACCACCAGGGAAGCCCGTTTTTCCATTTTTACTGCTGCTATTCCTTTGCTTAGGTTATTTTACAAACCTCTTGATCCATGTGCTTCAAGTATATGTGTGGGCAGTTTAATTTCCAATGTATAGTCACTGCAGGTCATCAATTTGTTAAAAAACTTCAATGGCATTCCCACACCTACTGGATTTAGACTAGACCTTTACTCTAGCTGTTGAGGTCCATACCCTTGCCCCACTTTACCAGATGTATCTATTATGATTCCCTTCTTTGTACACCATAAACCAGCCCTACTGGTTTGTGTTTTTCCTTGAACGGATACTGCCGCAGGGCATTTGCACATGCTGTTTCTTCTGCTCAGGAAGGCCTCTATTCCCACTCATAAGCTACTGGCATACAATACATGAGGGGTTAGCAAACTACAGTGTGAGTGCCAAATCTGGCCTACCAGACTGTTTTAGTAGACGAAGTCTTATTGGAACACAGTGACACTCATTCTTTTATTTTCTATGACTGTTTTTGCACTGAAACAGCAGTGGGAAGTAATTGCAACAGAGACCCTATGGCCTGCAAGGCCTAACATATTTACTTTCTGGTCCTTTACAAAAAATACAAGTTCTAATTCCCAATACTAATTACCTTAACTGAATACCCAATTTAATGTGTTTTAGCAAAAATCTGTTGAGCTCCTATCATGTGCTAAATATACAAACACGGAAAAGATATGGACCATCACTCAAAGAACTTACTGTCTAAAAGTGATGACAAATCTATAAATGAATTCCTCTACAACATGGTAAGTAAAATAACAGCACATATAGAAGATACCTAGAAGCAGAGAATAGGGAGTTACTGATATTTTGGAGGGGTGAAGAGGTGGGAAAAAAGAGTTTAATAGCTGAGTTGGGTTTGAAATTATGTACAGGAGTTTATCCTAGAGACAAGGGATTAAAGTCATTCCAGATAAAGGAACAGCAGACACAAGAGTGTGGAGGAACATAACCACATGGTCTCTTTGGGGAACCTCAGGTAGGCTCTTATGGAAATGAAATGGAAAGAGATTGGACTATGGAGTCATATTAACCTGGGTTCGAAACTTGACTCTGATAGCCACTAGCTTCATGACCTCGAGTAAGTCTTAGCTTCTATTAGCCCCATCTTCTCACCCTAGCAGTATTTACATGAATTAACTGATGTGACATTGGTGAAAGTTTCCAGCATGTTTGATATAGTGTATGTGCAAAAAAAAAAAATGTGGTTCTTGGTATGTAGCAAAACAAAAAAGTTCATGTAGGTTAGCATGGGACAGGAAGAGTAAAGAGAAAGATATGCATCAGCTCAAAATACAAAGTTGCCTAAAAAAAAAAAAGAAAATACAAAGATGTCTGCTCTTTTCTCTGTACCTCAGTCTCAATTCTCCCTGTAGCACTTTTTCTTTCCTGTATTATACACGACAGGTGTGTTGATCTCATCCTTTCTTCCAAATGGTGACCTCCTTGAGGGCAGGGATCTTTTCTTATTCCTTTTTGTGTCTCCCAAAGTGCCTAGCACTGTGTCATATATAGAACAAGCCTCTGATGAATGCTTGCTGAATTTTAAATCTTAGATTGTGAAGGTATTTTTACAATAATCAACCTGTTATTTTATGTGAAATTGAGACCGATGAGTTGTAAGATGTTTGACTTGCTCAAGCTTGTCCACTTTAATGATCACAAGTCTAACTTGTAGTTTCCAAGAAGGTGGAATTTGTTTTTGTCCTTTCTTCTACTCTTCCCTCATGCGTTCATTCTGGGGCACTTTTCCCTTTCAGAAATACCCTCCACCTCACCCTCCAGGTGTCCACTGCTTTTCCAGATATGGCCTCTATCTGTTGTTACATTCACATTGAGATGCTCAGGATGTGTATCATACCTTTTCTGGGAAGCCATGTGGAAAGGAAAGTTAGAATAATCAGGAGTGGATTGGTAGTAGGATTTTAGGCATCAGGAGGAAATCAGTATGTCTTCAAATCCTTTTGCAAAAGCAATCCTTAATCTACCATATATAAGGGCTGTCCTATGGGTCCCAGAACTAACAGAACTTTTAAGTACAGCAGTATTAATAGCTATCATTAATTAAGAGCTTACTAGTAGTAGACACTTTGTATGAGTTGTGTAATGCTTACAACACTGATGTGCGTTTACTATCCACTTTCACAGATGGGGAAACTGAGGCTCAGAAAGGTTAGGCAACTTTCACAAGGCCACACAGCTAAGGAGCAGAGTCCATATCTGCCTACTTCATCAGAGTCTCTGACAATGCCCTTTAATTGCCCTGTAACTGGGAAGGAGGTTAGATAATCTTTCAGGCTTCAGTTCCCTACGGGCATTCCTTCTTTCCAGAATTTTCCAAGGTAATGCTCCTTAGAATACTTGCCTGAAAGCAAGTATTTATTTTGCAGGGCCCAGTGCAAAATAAAAACGCACAACTTCTTGCTGAAAAAGCAGGGAGGAGAAACTATACTCAATATTTTGTAATAACCTATAAGAGAAAATAATTTGAAAAAGAATATATATATATATATATGTATAACTGAATCACTTTGTTGTACATGTGAAACTAACAGAACATTGTAAATCAACTATACTTCAATTTACAAAGAAAAAGCAGGGGGGGAAATGCTATCAAAGGTATTAAAAGGTAAACTTTTTTTTCTTCCGTGGCCTCTCTCTTGACTTATCATGGTGTTTTTTATTTAATGTCATTCTAAGCAGAAAGATATTAAAATTTTAAATTATTTGCATGAACTTTACTGTTCATTTTTATACTGTGCAATGTCAGTTTTGAATGCAAATGTAAGAGCATATGCAGAATCGTTGAAATAACACAATTCATATTTCGTAGCTCATACGTTCATATGTATTTTGTTCTTACCAGAAGAGTGGAAAGGCTGCCATGTTTGCATTACTTCTTGATATATACACATTGTACCAACACTCTCTACATTCAGCTTACTGATGATTAAAGAGGAACTGAAAGGACAAGGAACTATGGGTTGCCCTATCTCTCCCTTTCCTTCTATGTCATCATTTTCAGTGAAAGTGTTTGGCTAATGCAGGGGAATAACAGGAGTAAAACATGATGGGATTCTTAAATTGATTATGTTTCTTAGAATCCCATTGCCTTTTTTCTCTGTTCAAAGCATGTTCTTGTTCAGGTTGTAAGTGTAGACTCTTGGGCTTTCAGTTTTAAATGTTACTTGTACTCGCTTTCAGTCTTGCTGAACTTGCCCACGTCATGGGTCCACCAGAAATCTGTGCTTACGGGGCATCACGAACACTATATGCAAATGGGGTGGCAAGGAATGGCAGACATACGTTTTGTGTATATCCTCTCTGCTCATGTGCATGCTCCATTGCCCCATGGAGCCTTGCGTATAAAATACAAGTTCTAAAATAAAATTCTTGAGAATTTCAAGATGGCGACAGCAGAGTATTAAAGCAAGTGTGGAGCCCCTCTAGCTGCACAAGGTTGTACACCCATGAATCTGACCCTGCCTGGGAGTTATTAATCAGTGTGCCAAAGGAAGAAGGTTCTACAAGCCAAACTCTGTAAACTTTCTCCTATGCCTTAGTACCTTTAACCACTTAGCAACCTTCTTTGGCCAAGTGTTCAAATCCCACTCAAAAATCTTCAACTCACCCAGTCCTTAAGCTGAGGAAGAGAAGCCTCAGGCCATTATCTCAGATGTTCAGAATCAACTCAGCTTGTTTCTGATCTTAGTAACTGTACTTGTCTTCCCAGTGGCCGAGCTCCCACCCCACACTCCGGCTTTAGGCCCTAACTGGTCCTGTCTGTATTCACCTTTCATACCCCATCTGAGTCTATATCTTAGTATAAGTACTTTTAGGGTTAGTCTATAATTTAGTATAATACTCAAGAGCAAAACTTCAATGATAGAAAGCCCAATTATTTAAAATTCTCTATCCTTAGCTTTATGTGAGTTTTCCTTTTGTTTTTATTCAACATTCAACAAGTATTGACCAAGTAGCTCCTGCCATGAGCAAGAGCTCTTTGTAGGACTGGGTGGGGGCAAAGGTAAAGATACTGTGGTCACTGACTTCCAGACAGTCATGCTCTAGCCTTGTGAGCCTGGAATGTTGTTACTAAATGTATCATTTAAATTAAGAAATGTTCTAGGCATCTCCTTCTCTTGGCTCCTTTCTATCCCAGAAGCGTGGTTTATGAGATAAATTTAAGGGCAGGTGCACTGGGGTCATTTTCCTAGATCAGCTCTCCATGCTCTTTCTTTAAGGGGTGATGCTTTTAATACAAACTACAACCTATATTCAAGTAAATAAAGTACACCCCTTAATCTTGAATGCTTGGCCAAAATTTTCAAAACTCTCTAAGTACGGTTTTCTAACTGATTTCCAGACTTAACCTCAAAGAACTATACAAGGTTTCTAGTGTCTGTGGCTTCTTCCATTTCCCTTAACTCTTAATCAACCACTTCACTGTATGGAACTTCTCTTGGTTGCATTTTTAACTCCTTCTCTTTAAGAGCATTCTTGATTTCAATGCCAAGGGTGCATTCTGTTCTAAATTTGAATTAGCAAAAGATTTGGCTTGAATGGTTGTAGAGCTGTAGACATACTTTAATACCACTTCTGACATGACAGTTCAGTTTTAAAGGTGGAGGACTGGAAAATTATAGTTAAAAGAACACTTTTCTCCAGAGTGGTGGTGACATGAGTCATGGGAGAGGGAAGGAGTTACTATTTATTTAAAATCACTTTTGTCTGTGACTTGGGAAATTGGATTATCATCAAGAATTCTGCCTCATCGTGGCCATAGTTCTATGTTATACTAATTAGTCATTTATTTATTCAACAAAGAGTTTCTTAAGGGTTTTACCGTGTGTCAGTTACTGTGCTAAACTTTGAGAATACAGCAGAGAAGACACAGCCCCTGCCATCTCTGCAGTAATTACAATGGAAGGGTTATGAAATGAAAGAAGAGTATGGTTAAGGCTAATAATAATCTGGTTTTGAGGATTAGGGAAGACTTTTTTTTTGATTTTTTTAAATTGAAGTATAGTTGATTTACAATGTCATGTTAGTTTCAGGTGTACAGCACAGTGATTCAGTTATACATACATATATATGTGTGTGTATATATATAGCTATTCTTTTTTAGGGAAAACTTTCTGAAACAAGATATAGTTAAGCATCTCAATCATTGGTTTTCAAATTTTAGAGAACCCTCTGATTCCATGGGTCTGAGACTAGCCAATAATTTGCATTTTAAACAATAGATAAGTCTAATGTAGAGGTTTTCAGAGTACTCTTCAAAAGATATTTAACAAAGCTGCTTTATATTTCCATTTTCGTTTCCATTTGTATTACTCCTGGAAAAAAATGCAATGGTATTTTTTTTTCACAAAAAGATGCACACTTTGATAACACACTGCAGAGAGAGCCATTTGCCACTTTCATTTTCCTCCTGTAAAGAGAGTTGTGAGGTTTTGTCATGATGTTCGATCATCATAGAAGAGACCGAGAGCTATCATAAGGTTTGCTTCAAGACCCACCGTTATTGCAAAGATCTGAACCATGTTTAAAAAAAAAAAAATCTGAACCATGTTAGGTCAATAAATATTTTTGTAGAAAAGAATCATGTATTTTTCTTGAGAATATGGAAATGGGCTGTAAATGTGAATGCACATAAATATAATAAGAACTAGATGGATTAGACCACTTTCACTTTAACAGAATATTTTACTCAATTTCCTTAGCTTAGTAATTATTTTTTAAAAGATGTAGGTGTTTAGTAATATTTTAAAGACATATTTTTAAAAACATTGAAGTTGACGTTTTTGAATGAGCATTTTATTAGAACACAATCTAATTTCTAAATCCAGACCATGAAGGACTCAGCTAACAATTATAGTCTTGAAGGGGCTTCAAATCCACCTTAATGGTACTGTATCAACCAATGAACCAGAGGCCACACTTCAATTTTTAAATAGCGTATTAAATAATTAAACAGCATATCAAATTATGTTTCGGGTAACTGTCACAGCCTAATTTTTTAAGCACTCTTAAAAAAATTGTAAATGGTTCATTAGAGGTAGTTTTGAAGCCAAAAATGCTAACGCAAGTCACGTGGAAATCCTAAAAGGAACTTGGCATGAAACAAAGAATGAACTTGTAGCTGAAAATAGCAGATTAAACAAAAACTCAATCAGTGTGGCTATAACTGAAACATATGTACGTAGATGCAGTAGACTTTTATGGTAGACACACTGATGATCTAACTTTCTCTCTGTGTCAATTTTACATGCTTTAACAAATGCCTTCGTTTGACCAATTTCATGATTGATTCCACTATACCTTGCTATGGCTGTGAATGAAAAATGTATTTCTCGACTTTTAAAACACCAGGCCAGGAGATACAGAAAAAAATATTAATCTTTATATCTAATTTCCCATCTTTATTGACACAAATTCCCTTGTCTTACAACTGAAAGAAAGCTATTATTTTATGATGATCACCAGTATGCTTGTTAACTGTGCATTTTCCCCTGAGATATGCTTAAATTTTAAGGTAGTGCTAGTTATTTCCTTCATGAATTCCATTATTCTGAGTTCCAAAGAACATTAAGTATTAGTCAAAACCCAACATTTATGTGATGTAGATGTTATCTCATTCTTTGCAGTGGCTGTTCTTTGTTGGTGTTCTAAAAATACTGTTTTCCATTTATATGACTTCAATTCTACATAATAAAATCATCTTTGGCTGAGAGGATATAATGGCAAAATTCCTATAATCACACAAGACTATACATTTTACGTGGTATGCCTAATTACATTTCTTAAGGAATAAAATGTTCTGGGGTTCTTTATTTTGAGATTGAGCCAGATGAGAGCATGGCCCAAGGAATCCAGAAAGAATTGAATCTAAAATGCTTAATCAGCTTCAAGTCTGTTCATCAGCATTGTAGTTCAACTGAAAAACAAATCCTAGTTGCAGGAATTTTAATTGATTACACCAGTTCAATCAAAACAACTACTTAATTCAGTGACCATCTCAGCTCAGTCATTTATCTGACTGGGCATGGAAGGCAGAGTTTAAAGCAAAAGGGTGGCAGTAAACTTAGTTTCCAGTTCCAGTTGTCACTACTAGTTATGTGACCTTGGGAAAAACATGTCACTTCTCTGGGCCTCCATTTCTATAAAATGATAGGAATGACATTTGATAATCCCTAACATCTTTCCTGGCTGGAAAATTCAATAAGTCATTTAAAGCAGTTGTTCTACCAGCATCATTAAACAGCAACTCAGAAAAGACAGGATTGATGAAGGGTGTCAAAGACCTTGGCCTACTGACATGCACCTACTGTTCCTTATATGAAATGACTGACTCATCCCTGACCACCCAGCTTACTCATTCAGGGTTGATGTCTTCACAACATCTTTCAGGAGGGGAGATGAGACCCACTCTAACCTTTCTGAATCAATTATACAACAACTCAAAGGCAGCAGGTTCAAAACATCAGAGACGATAGATTCAGACCTGGGAATGTGCCAGTACAGCAGCCTCTTCTTCCTCCCTGTGAGTCTTGCAAAGATAAACAAAAGATAAACGAGATAAGTAGAAGATACTGGGGAAGACGGAGGAGTGAGGCTCGAATTACCATCTGCAAATGTGCATATATCTGCAGGTGTCAGGGTCTGTGAATTCAGAATCTCCATAACCAACCAACCAACCAACCAACCAACCAAAAGAACACTTTCACACATAACATGTGAAAACTATATTACACTTACATTTCTTAACCTGTCTGGAGTTATGTGTGTGTGTGTGTGTGTGTGAGTGTGTGTGTGTATATATATATATATATATAAAATATGTATTTTATATATATATATATATATATACACATACACACAAATTTAAGTCGCAAGTTTCAGAATGTGACTGAGCATGGCTGCTGCAATAAATGTTAACCATAGAAATTTTAGGGCTAGGCTGGGTTTAAATTCCAGCCTTAATTCCATCCTGAAGAGTTACTGATATTAATATTTTCTGTAGTGCATTAGTGTGGAATCTAATTCTTAAACATTTCCTTGTGTGAAATGAATATTTTAAAGATCTGACTCATTCAAAGCATTCATCATTTCCTTTATAACTGATTTTCCTCTTAGACTATATAGCTCTTGGATCCTTCATAATATCACAAGGTTTTTCACAGTTCAGAGGTTACATATTCAACACGTAGTAGACTTAAATCTAAATTGGATTTTAAAATGTAACATTTTGAAATCAGAAGCAAATAAAAACACCATATTATTCGCAAAAGTATTTCTCAGAAGGCTATGTGGTGAAGAGGAGAGGTTCTGGGATTTGGTTTTACTGCACCTGGCGTGGGTTTTACTCTCAGTTCTAACGTAAACTCGGGAAATTAACTAAAATGTCAAGGAGCTCAATTCTGTCATCTGTAAAATGGGTTTGATAATACTTTCCCCACCTACTTACAAAGGCAGTATTGAGATCAAAGAAACAAATTCATGTGAAATATAATGCTTAGGACACCCAAATTGGATTAAACCCCATGAAAACAACACTTTACTAACATGTGGAGTCTACTGAGCTTGTACTCTCCATCCTAAGACTGATATTAAAATTGTCAGTTGCAGGTTCAGCTATTCCAGGTGTCATTAACAGCAACAGAGGGGCTTTTTAATGCAAGGAATAATTGAGAATGATTGAATATACTACAGAATGAGAATGAGAAACAATTCACTGTAAGTTAATGATGTAACAGATGATAAAAGGGTGGGCCTTGTGCTAACATCCAGTTCCTCCCTACTGGGAATTCAATCATTTCTCTGCCTTATGTGGTCTGGAATCCCTTATCTGTCCATCTCCAGATTTTGTATCTCCTAATGTTTGTCATCTGTGTTTCCTGTAATTATGCAGACTCATTGGAACAGTTAGTTTCCTATATCTGGCTGTTTGCACTTTAACTAGAGATAATTTCCAGGTTCCATGGAATTTGCCTCCGGTGAGTTGCACATCCCTGCTGTCCTCTGGGAAACTTGGAAACACTGGTTATTTCCTATAGGGAATATTGTTAATGCTACGCGTGCTTCCTGTTCTGTTTGGTTCTATTTATGGAATGTCTACTGAATGTTTAAGATTGTTTGGAGCCCATTGGATGCAAACATGCAACACCTGTGAGGTATTAACCTGTGAGGAACACTTAATCTACCTCTCTATCCTTTCCTGTACAGGATTACATTTTTCTGAGCTGTTTTGTGAGGATAGGAGGGGTTAGACATGCCCGAATTTTTGGCAAGATGAGAAAATCGTTTATGGTGAGTGACTTGAAAATTACCCCACTGTCGTTCAGAATTTATGAAGTCGAAGGTACATCCTGGGTCTCCTCATCCTCCTTATCATTATTTTCATTATAACTGTCGTTTATTGAGTATCTAATATGTGCTGAGTGTTTTATATGTGTAATCTCATGTAATCCCCATAAAGACTCTTTAAAGTATGTTATTTGACAGATGCAAAAACACATGTAAAGAGGTGATCTCACCTCTTTCCCAAGGTCACACAGCTAGTTGGACTCAAGGTCATGTTTTAATCCTAGTCCCATCTGCCTTTCGCCAAAGCCATGATTTAATCACACTCCTCCTTCATGCCCCTTGTCCACCCCAACTGTAGCCACTCAGGACTGTAATGTTGAACTTTTTAGTGTCTATTTTAAAGGCAAATTGTTTTCAGAGTTAAAGGTTTTAGTTAAATATAGGGTTTCATTAAGATTTGCTTCCAAAGCGTACACTTAACAATACAGTGATGGAGTCTTCACTTTAATCCTTTAAAAATGTTATCAATATGTGTTCTTAACAGAATAAATTTTCAGCGTAAGACACAGTATTAAAGGGCATTTAATTGATGCTTGAATTTCCTCTATAGCATCTTTGGTGTCAAGCTTCATCTCTGAACAAAGCGTTCCCACTGTCTGCCCAGGCACCCCAATTCCCTCCTTGGACATTTGAGGCTTTGAGACGGAATCTCTGGTCACTGAGCAATAATGTTGGTGTTGGACTGGAAGGTGTTGGCCCAGGGAAGTCACAGGTAATCAATACCTGGACACAGGATGTACTTCAGTCATTAGGATTGGTGTTGAGAAATTTCTTTTGTCTTGCTCTCACTCGTTTAGATTATTGGCCACTAAAATATAGAAATGTAAACTTGCCTAAGAGTTTACTATTCCACCATTTGCATTCTTTCCCCAACGGAAAATGTCTACCTTGAATGGCAGGATTCTGAAAGACTCAGCTTTATAATCACAACACATTGATGAGTCTTTATTGATGACTAGTGATGATAGTAAGCTAAAATTTCTTTATGCATTGTCAGACATTGTGTTAAGTGTTTAGGGCCTTCTTTTGTTTAATCTCATGAAAAGGAAATACCACCTACGGATGTGATGAGGACTAAATGAGATAAGACAGAAAAAGCACTTAAAACCATGCCTGTCTGGATTCCCTATAATCCTTGGTGAATGTAGCCATGATTATCATCAGTTACTTCCTTACTCTTAAAGGGGAGGCTGGAGCAGGCTGGTAATGGATAATCGCCCTCAATATTAACTCACATTTTTTACTTGATACCATTTTCAACCTGCTGTGAAACTCTATCCAGACCCTAATGTGACCCTGTATCTACTCTGCTGGCAATTTCAACATGAAATGTTCTACCTTTCACTGCTGATCAAGTCTGTTTGGGGCAGAGGCTGATCTGAGGTCTGATCACAGTGAAAGAGAACCTACTGCCAATAATAAACAGTGAGACTGGCCAGACATGATCAGAGACTTGACCTTAAAGTGTTGACACAAGAGCTGGAGGATTTGAATACCGGGAATGAGCAAGTCACAACAGCTCCTGCAGGCCTCGGGGACTAAGGTATAGACAATGACACGCATTTCAGTAATAGACTGCACACAATGTATCACTGGGAAACCAGGAACCAGCCCACAACACTCAGCATTCTTAACTTGTTTACCCAGAAACTAAAGGAAGGAGAAGTCAGTGATTAGTAAAAAAATGTTTCATGAACAAGCTTACCCTTGGGTGCAATTTCCTTTACTGAATCCCAGAATTTCCACCCACCACTGATCTTGATTTATAATAATGCATCCATAAGTCTCATCTCCAGCATGGGAAACTAGAAGAGGGCGCTCCCTGTTTTCTTTTAACATGGTGAGAAGAATATCTGGGGGCAGTAGGTAATCTTTCAAATTAATTAATTATAGTGTGTGAAATTGGAAATGCCATATAAGAACATAAAAAAAAGCTCAATACTACTTTTCCAGATTCCAATCAACTCTGTATTTGTAAAAATGCTCTGAGTTAGAAAAATTTTGAATGGAAAAGGGATTGAAACTTATCTAATAGAAAACCTTTCATAGTGGTTTGGCAATTCCAAGATTATCTAGGTCAGACTGCATGGCCTCAAGATCATAGTGAATTAGTAATTTCTTAGGCAGAAATTGCCAGAAAACAGGAGAAAATCGGATGCATAAGTAGAGATTTGTGAAAATTGGGAATGACAGGAAAAGGAAAACTTGATTTCTTACTATGTGTATTAGGCACTTCATTTAAAAAATTAACCTTGTTTACTTTTTAAAATCAAAATAATACATGTTCAAAATTTTAAAACTCAAATACAGTAACAAACCTTTTACAACCAACTTCTCTCCCCCTCAATCCCAAATCCATTCTCACTTTCAACCATTTTAGCAGTATCTTTTGCTATTTACTCCCATATGTTATGCAATACATTCATGATGCTTTTTGATTATTTTAAAAAGTTTTAGACATTGCCTACTGAATAATGATTTCCTGTAGGGAAAATGAGGAATCTCCCTCTTATCTCAACCCCTTTCCCCAGAGACCTGATATGATTCTATCCAAATTTCTAGTTAAATCAGTAAAGTTAGGACAGCCCACAAAGGCTGATCCAGGTTGAAAAATTGAAGGGAATGATGATTTTTTTTACTTGGCTACTTGTTTTTACTTGAAATTACTGTCAAAGCAGCAAATTAGCAATGCAAAATATATACCCAAGCATCGAGCTACAATATATGGACAACTGGTCTTCTGTGCCTTTCTTTGTTTCTCTCCGAGGTACAGACTGAGTTCAAGGTTTCAGCAGGCCACACATTGTCCGGACTCCTGCAGGTCAGACGAAACTGGACCTGGAGGTCACAGCTCTTGAGCTTGCCTTTGGTGATGGTGGTGGGCACTGAGGCTATGTCAGCACTCCAGGCCTACACAAGTATTATAATTCGTTGGTCTATAAAATAATTCTATTCAGAAAATATTTTTTAAATTTTGTCTAAAAATTCAAAATAATATGTATTCATACACAGTAAAGTTTTAAAAAATCTTTTTATGATTATATAAATATTAAAAATAATATGAGAACAATTATTCTTGGTGCCTATTTCTGTAATTTAATCATTTAAAGTTATACCTAGATCTAATATCAAGACACTGGAAAATTTATGAAGAGTGTAATTTTTAATGGTCCTATTATTTTCGTTTTTTTCCACAAAATTGCCTACAGTCTTCCTTAAGGTTGCATTTTTTAGTGGTTAATAAATTTGACATCTTGACAACCTTAACTGACTTTTCTCTGTTGACCATAAATTTTTTACTGAGAAAATACTCTCTCTAAAGCTACTGAGGTATTTTGTAATTGCAGAGTAAATTCTGCTCAGTGAAGGATAGTCTTAAGGGAGTTTATTGAATTAGATAAATATTTTATTCTAACTACTTTAAACATACTGCCTTATACCCCTGATTCAGAGTGCTTCCTTTTTCAAATATTTTTAGGAAACAAGACACATCAAATAGGCTTTCTCTATTTTTGCAGTTATTTTAATGTTTTACCACATTTAGATGCTGCAGCATCATGTCTTCTTAATTTTATTGCATTCCATTCTAAAGAAGGAGTCCATAAAAAGATTTTTCTTACAAGTTGAAATATTTCAAAATACAACTATAGAATTTCAAAATTAAATTCTGTTCACCATGTGAGCTACCATCATTTAATTTGCTCAACTCCTTCCTTGCTTTTGTAGAAATAAATTATAATGTCTTTTCATATGCAAAGTTTGTTTTTAAGAATTGCAGTTACCAAAAGCTTCAAAAGCCAGTTTGAAGCTCCTTTACTTTTTAATATTTTAATAAAAGTTTTCTAACTATCTCTGAACAAAATTTAGAGTTATTTTCAAAACAGAAGTTTAATGCCATGGTAGAATATTTATAATGGTACAAAAAGTAGTATGTATATATATTATATATATATAAAACTACTAGTATATATACAAGTGCAATATTATTCAGCCATAAAAAGAAAATCCTGCCACTTATGACAACATGGATGGACTTTGCGGGTATTATGCTAGTGAATGTCAGACAAAAAAAGACAAATACTGTATAATCTCACTTATATGTAGAATCTAAAAAAACGCTGAACTCATGGAAACAGAGTAGATGGTGGTCGCCAGGATCTGGGAGTGGGGGAAATGAGATGTTGGTCAAAGGTCACAAACTTACAGTTAGAAGATGAATAAGTTCTGAGGAGCTAATCTACAGCATAGTAACTATAGTTAACAATACTGTTTTATATACTTGAAAATTGCTGAGAGAGTAGATCCTAGATGTTCTCACTACGGAAAAAAAATAGTAGTTATGTGAGGGGATGGATGTGTTAACTAACCTTTTTGTGGCAATCATTTCTCAGTATACATGTTTATCAAATCATCACGTTATACACCTTAAACTTACACAATGTTATAGATCAATTATATCTCAATAAAGCTGGAGGTAAAAAGTGAGGAAGAGAAAGATGGGTAACTGTTGATTATCTTTCAGGTTTAACTATGAGTTAAAGTGAGTATCCTGATTATTACACGTGCATCTGATACACTGCAGACAAAACTTTTAGCAGAAGCTGGAAATACAAAGTGGAGACCTATAAAACCACTATGGCTGAGTTCAGTGCCTCAACTAATGATAATAATTCGTTAAGAAATGACAAATTCTAAACAAATTGCAGAACAAAGGGGATGCCAGGACAACGTGTAAACTGGGCCTATTTCAGGCAAACTAGGATATTTGGTCACCCTATTGACATGTGACCTGTTTATTCTCTCTGGAAGCCTTTAGGATCTTATCTTTGGCCCTGCTGTTCTATATTGTTGCGATACTATATCTTGGTGTGTGCCTTTTTGTATTTTCTTTTTTTTTTTTTTTTGGTTTGTTCTTCTATCTGGAAACTCATTCATGACCTTCATTTTCTTATATTATTTTTTTGATAAATTCCTTCCCTCTGTTTTCTTTGTTCTGTCTTTTAGAACACAGAAAGGACACATCTCTTGGATTGATCCTTAGATTTTCTTGTCTTTTATCTCCTATTGTTTTCATATTCTTGTCTTGTTTCTTTACTCTCAGGGAGAGTTTCCTAATATTATTCTCTAAACTTTTAATTAGATGTCTTAATTCAGTGGCATATTTTAAATTTCCGTTATTCATTCCTCTTACAATTGTTTCATTTTATTAAACATTTTATCTCTCTGGGGATAGTAACTGTAATATTTTGAAGTTTTTTTCTACTTTCTGTACTATTTCAATACCCTATGATTTTCTTTTTTGTTGTTGTTTGGTTTTGTTCCTTATATTTTTTTCTCATACTCTGGAGGTATTTGTTATCTCTTTGAATCTGAGGCACTGAAAAGCTACCCAGATATACTCTGTGTGTGATAGTCTTTTAACTGGTCAACTTTATAGTAGATTAATCTGCCTTTTCTTTTTTATTCCTGTATTTCTCCCTCTTTCCTTCCCTTCTTTCTTTAGTTCTTTTATTATACTAATACTTAAATATATTCTCCCTGTAAGATATAAACAGCTGCTCATACTTCTTTGACCACACAAGTTTGATCCTAAAACTTATACTTCAGATCCTATTTAGTTTCCAGGAATTGAGGAAACTTTAATGAAGTAAGAATTTCATATGGCTTAAAATATATATTGTGTGGCATAGACAGAGAATGAAGTGTTCTGCTTAATAAAATACTATGATTAACAAGTAATCAAATATAAATCACGAAAGGAGTACCAATTTCCAAATATCTAGACAAAAATACAACACATTGAACAGTATTTTTCTACAGAGAATCATTAACTATTTTCTTGGTTATCCAAGAGACATTTTAGAACCATGGAGGACCTGTGTATTTTCATTCTGAATACTATTATATTACAGGTGTGTCAATATAATAGTAATAGTCAATAAAGTGTTTTATTGTATTCTAATGAATAATAGAATTTCCTATAGTGAAATTATTACAATCTCGTGCATTCTGGTGATTTCTATCATCTATATCAGAGTCAGCAAATGTATTATGTAAAGGGCTAGATAGTAAATAATGTTGGCTTTGTGGGCATAACAGTTTGTTGAAATTACTCAACATTTATACTGCAAAGCAGCTGCAGATAATATGTAAACAAATGAGAGTAGCTGCATTCCAATAAAACTTTACTTATAAAATAGGTGGAAGGCCAGATAAACTATAAGGCTAGCTTTGGCCAGAATAGTCTTATAGTCTGTAAGGCTATAGTTTGCTGATCTCTGATCTATATGCATATAATTTCCAATCCTTTTTTTAAAAATTCTACTGCATTTTAAAATGTTTCTCTTTAATTTTAACATTTCTCTTTAATTATATTTCTAACACTAGCACCTTAAACTCAAAAAGATCAAAAACAAGGCTCAGAATGTCCATACCAATCATATGGCTGTACCACCACATCTATTTCTCTCATTTTTCTTTCATTCTTTGTTCTCCAAAATGCATTCCTCTTCCTCACCCTCCAGCTCTTCCAATCAATTCTTAGTTCTCTTGTTTCTACTTTCATGATATATTTCACATCTGTCTTTTTTTTACTACATTTCCTTTGTCACCGTCTTTCATTAGCTTGTCTTTAGGTTTTCATTAATTTGTCTGGATTCTCACTGTGGTCTCATATGTGGCATCTCTACTTCTATGCTGTATCCTTTCTAGTTCTACATACCCACAGCTGCCAGCTTAATCTTCCCATAGCATAGGGCTGATCCTACCACTTCATAGCTTGGGAGCCATCATCAGTTCCTTTTTAACTAAGAACAAAGCCCCAAACCCAAATCTTTCATGATCTGGACCTACTCCATTTTACCAAATATCATTTCTCACTTCATTGTCTTATGAGCTCAATTTTAGCTAAAGTAGACAACTTGCTTTACCTTTCATGCAAACCCTGTGCTTTCCATTCTTCCCATCCTATACATTTGCTTGTGCTATATGCTTATTTGTCTAGTACCACAGCAGCCAACATGGTAGGCATTAGCCATGAAGCTGCTGAGTTAACATTTCACATGCTCAGTAGCCATATGTTATACAGTATCTACCATGTTATACAAGGAAGATATAGAATATTTTCATCAATGCAGAAGGTTCTGTTGAGCAGCGCTGGCCTAAGATACACTGCTCACATTGTCTCCCATTTAATCCTATATGATCTTTATTGCCTAGCTCAAATAACAACTCCTCTACTGACCCACTGCTTTTTGTAATAGCATTTTATCTGTGTTGGTGTTATGGCACTTACCACTTTCCATCTAGAAATACACTGTGACTTAAATACATGTTATGCTCTAGACTGTTATTTCTATTTGTTCATTCTTTTGTTTCCTTGTTAACAACTAATCCAGTGCCACGTACATAGTAGATGTTCAAAAAGGATTTGTTGACAGGTCTCACTGAAACATTCTCTAAAGCTTTGTAAAAATGGAAATATTTCCATAACAAAGAATAATAACTGCTTCACTAACTTACCAGTGAGAATTAGCATAAAATTTGAGACATGGAAACTATATTTAAATGATATCCTATTTTAGAAAGCCTAATGATAAATCAACATGATTTCCATAAATTGTGATTGATTTTCATCGGCTTGGGGAGGCAACATAGCATAATGAAAAGAAGATGGATGTGAGTACCAGATTGCCCTATATCAGAACCCTGTTTCCATCAATTACTGGCTCAGCTTAGCCAAGTTACTTAATTTCTCAGCCTCGTGGAGATGGTAATAGCTACCTGCATTAGTTGAAACTCTTTGATAGCAAATGGCAGAAAAAGAAATCAAACTAGCTTTTTCAGAAAAAGATATTAATGGACTCATGTAACTGAAAAAGCCCAGTGTTTTCAACATCAGTGGACCTGTGTTCTCAAATAATGCCATAGCTTCATTTGAGGCAGGCTCTTGCTACCGAGTAGTGAGATGACCACTGGAAGCTGAAAGGATCACATGTTCTTTACAACTCAGGATCCAAGAGGAAGAAAAGCTCCAGAAAATGTCTCAGGAGGTACTCTCATTGGTCCGTCTTTCGTTAGGAACATTTTTGAATCATCTGTGGCTAACAGATGGAGAGTCAGGCCAAGCCTGAGTCAAATGACCAAACTGAGGCCTATGGTGAGGAAAACAGGCCCACCGAACAATATGGATGGTGCAGGATTGCTACAGAATGGAGGCTGGTTCTCCAAAAGAAGGAACACTAGACAGACAAAACTGGTTATGTCCTCTAATTTAAGGGTGCCACATTCCACAGCTGCAGCAGGCACTCTCTTCATTGTACTCTGTGTGAATGGTGCCTGTTAGATTTGGGCAGTGTGTAGGATCTCTCTCCCTTATAGGTTTGTAGTGATGATTAAATGGTATAATATAAATTAAATGACCAGCAATTAATAGATACTCAAAAAGTCTTCTATTTTTTATTCTTTTGCATCTTTCTTTCCCCACTTAAACTGAGAAAAGGCATCAGTAGTGATTAAGGTCTGGATTAAACCCCTCCAGATTTACTAGCACTTGCTCTGAAATAACAGAGAAAGAAATTATAGTTTCCTCCAATATTTGTACCTCAAAGAGCAATCTTCAGTCAATACAGAGGGTTATGACTCTAGTAAGATTAAATAAGTTACAGATGGTCCTTTATGTTATTATTAGTGCCTCCAGAAATGCCAAATTAACGCAAAATTGCTTAGTAAATATCCTATAATTCAAATATTATGATAGTTAGAACTCTGGTCTCCATTCACCTTTACTTTTACCAGAGAATGGTCCTATTTGTAGTTTAACTTTCAACAGATTAACATTTATCAATTTAACAGTTTAACATTAAAATTGCCCTTTTTCTGCTAATGCAGAAACTTTCAAATTATAACAAAGAAATAAGTAACACAAAGAAATTTTTCTCTCTCAAATAAGTCCAGAAGTAGGAAGTTCAGAGGTTGGTATGATAGTTCCATGGTATCATAAGATACCCAAGTTTCTTACAGCTTTCTGTTCCCACATCTTTAGAATATGGCCCCATCTTCATGTTCTCAAGAAGGCTGTCAGAGCTCCAGCCATCATATCCACTGCTCATAAAGGCTGGAGGGAAAGGGAAAGAGCAAAAGGGTACCTGCCAGAGGATTTAGTCCTCTTTGAAGAGCTTTCTTGGACACCTCAAATTGTGTCTTCTTTTGGCTAGATCTGTTATGTTAGGTAAAATGAAAGCTAGGTAATTTAGTTTTTATTGATTTAAGCTAGGCACATTGCTGCCCCCAATAAAAATTGGAGCTTCATTAATAAGAAAAAAGGAGAGCATGGCTACTGAGCTAGTAACTAGCAGGCTCTCTCACATACAAATTATCAGTGTCTCTAAGGTCTTGTTTGAATAAAAGGTTTTAAACCTTAAAGAAAAAAAATCTGAAAACCACTGATGTAATCAAACCCTAAGAAAAGAACAGCCATGTGTGTTTAATTTAATAGAATGATGCTCAAAAAAGGCAGGATGACTGTGCCATTCACACCTTAGGTTCAAAAGCGTTACACTCAACCCTGTTCATTATGGACATTTTGAATAATAAGTAATACTGATGGTCACTTTTTACCACTTCCTTTAGAGGCCTTTGAAAATTGAATTTGTAGCTTTATGCATGTGTTCCCATTCGTCATTGCCTTCTCAGGGTGTCCCTGTACCCATTGGGACCAAGAGATGACTGAAAATGCAGTCAAATAGGAAATGCATGATGTGTACAATTCCACATCTTGGAACTGCCATTGAAGCCCAGGCTGCCTTCTGGGGATTCCTGGGCCCATGCTCTGGTCCCTCCATAATCGCGGGGTAGTGATTATGTTAGCAAAGGAAATGGCCCATTCATGTGGTTGGGAACCAGATTGAACATTTGGAAAACACACACATATTTAAATAAACTAAAATGGGTTTTCTGCTCAAGACACCAAGCTGGTTTGCCTGTGACATCAGCTTGCTTTGAAGAGGGGAGGGAATCATTTTTACAAGCACTTATTCAGATTGTAAAAGTTATGTTTTGCTTTGATTTTAACAGTCTCAAGAAAAGGGTTTATTGCAGGATCTTCTTTCTTCACTGCCTGTTTGAATTCTACATGTTCTTCAAGGGCCAGCGTCAGTCTCATCTTCAAGCAGTTTACCAGATCGCTCAAGTCCTCACAATCTCTCCTGCTTCTAAAACATGGTTCCATTCACTGGCGGTACAGATCATGTATTCGGCATGCATCACACATTGCTTTGTTGTGTTAGTTGTCTTTTCCTATTTGTGTC
This sequence comes from Balaenoptera physalus, assembly GCF_965194825.1. NCBI lineage: Eukaryota > Metazoa > Chordata > Mammalia > Artiodactyla > Balaenopteridae > Balaenoptera > Balaenoptera physalus. The sequence goes on along the minus strand of NC_138892.1, from coordinate 28,487,641 downwards.
TCCCGTCTCCCTAACTGAATTTAAGGCCTCTAAGGTCTAGGGGACCATATAATGTATTATCCAAATTGGGACACTTTTGAGAGTAAAAAGAGATGTTATTAATAATTACAACAGGACCCCTGGCACGAACCTGAACTGTCTAAGCAAATTTTAATGTGTGGCCATTCTTTTAAGGTCCAAGGCCATCATTTACTCTTTCTCTTTCTTATCACCCACAGGACCTCATGTAATTCTTGTGCAAGCAGACATTAAAGTCTTAAAAATAAATACCTTAGCGAGGCAGCAAACAATTTCTCATAAAACAGCTGTGAAAGGGATGAAAGATGGGACAGGACCCTATGGGTGGGAGATTTAATAGTCCAATATAGGAAGTAACCACAAAGTAGAAGGCTTTAAATAATCAGATAAAGACTGTTCACAGTAGAAACCAGCCTAGAATTTATATTTTTACCACCAAAAGGCACCCTCACGGCAAGAATAGAGAAGGGAAAGTGTTTTTAAGGGGCATTTTTCGTAGAGCATGTTCTTGTTTCAGAAGCATCACACTTCCTAATCATCACATGAACACCCGCATCTGTCTGAGCAGGAGGAAATAAGAACAGAATTAGAGAGAAACAGAGACCCTCAGCCAAGACACTATAATTCTCTGCAGTTCCCTTTACTGATAGAAAGTTTCAAATTGTCTGGTGTGGCCCAGCTGAGGACGAGAACAAAATAGATCTTCCTCAATGGAGAACGACATCTGAACCACAGGTTCTCTATCCTAGGGTATATTTTACATACATCCCAACATTTTGGAAAATGTCTCATTGCTGCTGTTGAAAGTGACATGAAGTGATATTTTCCTCCTTAATTGACCCCAACTAAATATATATTTCTGAACTCCCAAAGCATTTGCTTTACATCGTTTTAAAACAACACTTAAAACGTCTGCTTTACACTTTTCTTATATCCCCCCTCCTGGCCTCCATCAGATTATAAAATCTCCTTGAGAACAGAGTCTGAGTTCTTCCTGAGTTTGTATCTACTAGGCTGACCGGGTAATTTTTGAGAGTGAAGGGTTCAGTGGCTCTAAGCAGACAGGACATAGGGCAACTGGCATAAACCAGGACTCTTCTGCACAAAACAGAATATATGCCCCTCCCCCCTCCCACTTAACACCTACACAGTGTCCTGCACACTTTAGGGACTGTGTGAATATTGGTTGTTGTGAGCTTAAGTTGCTTCCAACTGGAAGTATTTTGAGCTTAACGTAAAGCCCCAATTCCATTGCTTTGTCTATGACAACTGCTTGTCCTTAATGGCCTGTTGTAAGATAAATTCCAGGTCAAGTCCAGAACTAAAGGCATTTCTTACTTGAAGCCTTAACAAAAAGAAACCCAAGGCTACCAATAAATGCCATACTGTTTCCCTGATTCCAAAGATTTAAATAGTCCCCTACTGACATCTGAAACAACATGAGGTTCCTTTAAGAGAACCCCAGACCTAGAATTCTGACTTATACACATGATAGATTGAGAAAACTAAACAACACTGGCATTATGGTATTAACAATCATACTGAAAACATGGTTCTAGCAAAGATTTATCCCAACACATGCTGGATTTTAGAAATACAACGTGGGGAAAAAAAACAGGATTTTGAGGCAAGCCACCTATGTTTATCTTAATTCTGTCCCTTCTCTTCAAATAATATCTCATCTGAAAATCAGGGACAATAATAATAGTACCTCTGTCTGAAGAGCCTTTGGGATAATTAAATGAGATAATGTATGTGGAAGTGTTATAAACTCCAAAACACTCTAAGGATACACATTCGCTTTTTCATTGCCTATTTGAATCGACTCTTTCAATTCTGTCTCTCCAAGTAGCCTAAAGCTGGGCCACCAGAATACAAACGTACAGTTACAAGGTTTAAAAAAAAAAAAACCAGCAAAACAACTATTTGTTACATGTTACCTGACAACAGTTGGACAGACTTTTCCCCCAAATTAAATGAAGTGTTTTGGCAGCCTATAAATGCAGCCTAAAGTACAGCAAGGGAAGAGAGCTGTTTTCCTTAGGGAGAGTGTAATTTTAACAGAAGTTCAACTTACATATTTTAAGATCGGTATTTTGAATCTCTCTGTTAAGTGCAAAATGAATATAATTAGTTATGAGATACCTTGCCCTTGGCTACACAGTATGCATTAAGCCACGGCATAATATCATTCACAAGCTATTCATACTCTCTGGTATATTTCAGGACTTCCTGTGCTGTAGTCTCTTAACGCAAATACTGTATATAGTTTCAGAACCTAACAGTTGTTCCTTCAATGGTTATGAGTGGGTGCCACACATCTGGGGCCTTCAAATAGTCTAGCCAGACGTATACATTCCTTATGAACAGGATCTACATCTTTTCATGTATGGGTCCCTGACATGTAAACAAAACCTGGCACAACGAAGTAACTGTGTGTAGAATAAATAACAGAAGAGGCAGAGCTCTGATGCAATATTCCAGAGATGCAATGCCCAGAAAATGATCATTTTGAAGTATTTTAGAGCCCCAACCTACCTGGAACCTCCATTTTCCCCCCATGTATCCTCCAGAAGTGGCCACTGTGTTACAGCTGTGATTACTGAGTGGTTATGGTGCAGCTGTAAGTGGACGTGCCCTTCCTGTTATCTCCTAACTTTGTGACCATTATCCCAGTGTGTAAAGCATGGGGTTCTGCAAGGTCACTAGAGAAAAGGTGAGTATGGGGCCCAGCATGAGCAGGTGGCCCAGAGCCTGTGTCAACAGGGAGCTGTTTCTTAATAATTCATGTTATCAAGTATGTTCACATATTGAAAACCAAAAAAAAAGTTGGGCTTCCTCTTATGTGGTTTTCCTAAGTTCTGCTCTTTTCAACCTAAAAGAGCTAACTTAAGGAAAAGTGAAGAATACAGTATACATGATTTCTTCTGTTTGTGAAGCCTTACACAGGAAATAATGCTATGCCTGTTTCTAGAATATGGTTAGACGGTCACAGCACAGAGACAAGATCTGTAGCTTGATAATTACTTACATCAGGCTTATAATGCCATTAGTCTGGGAGCTAACAAAAGGCAGAGATGGGCTTACCTGTTTTCTAACACTTTCCTTTCCTCTAAGGCACATCTGGACACAATGAGTACTCAATACATGTTGAATAGTTAACTAGTTTTAAAGGGCTAAGAAAAAAACATTTTTTTAAACATGTTTCTTAACCAGTTATATAGTAGGTTTAAAAAAAAAGAGAGAGAGAATGAGTTTCAGTTAATTGTACTTTACTGAGTGAAAATCATATGACAAGTACTACACCCCTGGAGGGAGTGTAAAAAGTGTAAGCAAGGTACAGCTCCTGTCACCAAGAAACCACAGCTGTATGGCTAACTGTAAGCTCAAACAAAAGAAGATGTAAGGGATAACATTTCTACAAATATATTGTATTCATTAGTGCTGGGCATTATAAACCATGTTTTGCCATAATTGTGAAGAACCTATTTGATACCATAGGTCCAAAATGAACCTGTTTGATATCATATACATGTAACAACAATTGATTTCCAATAATTGACTTCTCAAATCATCTATACTTTAAGAGTCCCAGAGAAACTGTCCAGTTCCAATTGTTTCAATTTAATAGGTTGGTAGATGACTGAATTGTTTTTCAGTTTATGGTGGTGGTTTTTGGACATAGCCTATAAGCGCCCAACTATATCTTCTCTAATAGTCCAAAATGATTATACAGGTGTGTATGTACATATATGAATGCATAGATATATATATTTATAATTTATATACATATGTGTACACATATATCTAAAACTCACACCATGTTTGTTCTCTCATTGTTAAACTGAGCACAGATCCACTGGTGAAGCTATTCACTCAGACTACAATAGCCAGCTGTCTTTAGAAGAGTGTTACTGAGTCTTTGCCATGCAGACAAAAAGACGAATATTTGAAAGTGTAATGATCCTGCAAGCACTCAGATATTCATTGCACATCATGATGATTACATCTGAGAATCTGTTCCTGCTTTATTCTATTTTTTCTTAAGAAATAGTCTTATCTTTAGGAATGCGTGGAAGCAAAATGACTAGTTTCTAACAGGCGGCATTAGAAACTGTTGTGAGTACAAGGCAGAAACACAACGATAAAATTGCAAACTGAGAAGAGGAATCAAATCAGGGCAGAAAAGTGTAAGATTTGAATAAATTATGCATAGGACAAACTGGTAATCATTTTGAGAAGGAGAAGAGAGGTGGATTTAAATAGCCAAATAGTAAAAAGTGACTGGTAGAGACTGTCCAGTGCAGTGTTGAACAGCATGGATTCCACCTCCAGAGCTGAGTCTGAATCCTGAATCTCCCTCCCACTTACAAATTGTGTGACTTTGAACCGGAACTTCAGCTCTCTCAGTCTCCTTCCTCTCTCCACTTTGCAAATAGTACATACTTGGTGAAAACAATGGTTCGTGATAATAGTAACATTCACTGAGCACTTACAATGTGTCAGGCACTCTAGTAAGAATATTACATGAATGAGTTGATTAACTCTCATATTAATCCAATGAGGCAAGTGCTATTATCGTTTTCCTGTTTAACATATGAGAAAACTGAGGCTAGACTAGATTAGGCAAGTTGCCCAAAGGGATAAAGCTGAGATCTGAACCTGGCAGAATGATTCTAAAGCCTGTGGTTTAAGAACTATGCTATCATATTGCCATAGAAAGTGCTTATCATAGCTTGGCACAGAGTAAGGCTTCAATATATAATAAAGAGTCAAGCAAAAGAGAGCCATTCAAAATCAACTGAGGAAGAAAACCAAATAACCCTCCAGGAGGAAACTGACTTGGCACCGTATTCCAAATATGTCATGTGATACAATGTATGGAGATGAACATGATGCTGAAATAGCTGACAGAGCCCAATTCAGCATCAAATGATGAGCTTCTTCCCATCCCATACGAGCCTAAACTGTTCATCACAATCTCAGGCTCAATTAGCTGATACAGCCTGTCCAAAGCATATGCATCCCCACTTCCTTCCATTTCATACATTTCCTTTCCTTCCATATCTATTTCAAAGGTAGCAATCTGGATCTAATAAAGTTAGTATGGGCTTGGGTGTTAGCCTTTATCTTCGTAGCGGATTCATAGTTGCTCTGATCTCATCAGCGGGCTGTGAATGTGAACACCTAGTTAGAGCTGACCCTGAATCCAATTCAAAGGGTAGATTCTGTTAGAGCATCTGACACCCTGAAAATCCCCATCTCTGTCTCTTGGAAGTGTTCATATTGTACAGATCAAGGAATGAACCACGCCGGCCTCGTCCTCCTCCTTGTCCCCTCCCCTGACGCAAGACGGGGGTTCGTGCTGCACACAACAGCCCCTGTCGGCTGCCAGGGCCCACAAGAAACCTGTTACCCTAAATAACTGTCACATTCTCATGTACTCAGTCACAGGGAAGAATTTCAGTTTCCCTCTTCTCTACCCTTGGAGAAGAGGTTGAGGTCACCGGACTGAAAGGGTCCTGTCTTGACTCCCAACAAGACGGGTCTGTGCAGCTGCTGTGCCCACAGCAGACAGAAGGCATGCGGCAGCTGAGGCTCTTTGGAAGGCTCTTTCCACCCACTTCCTGTGTCTGGCTTTGATTTCTTGGAGGGCAGATGCACTTATTCCAGAGTCTCTCCCTGATTCAGCCGGAAACAGCAACTACAACCAAAAGTCTAAAGCAACACTTTCCTTTTCTGAAGCTCCTTCCCTTTGTCTCAGATCCTCTTTTCTGCTGTCCGCTTCCCATCCTCTCTCCTTGCACTCACAGTAGCATGTGGCTGAGTTCCATTGAACGCTAAATAATCACTGATCTTAATTATAAACAGCCTCCGCTGAGAGAAATGATTTTACTAGGAAAACCAAGCCCAGGAAGCAAGATGGGTGTAGGTAGTAAGATGGAACCCAAACCAATTTCCCAGTAAAGAATAGAAAAAACATATAGCCAAGATTCAATTCATCCTCCAAGTCGTAGCTCTTCGTGAACTGACCCCACCTACTGTTTCAGTTCATTCTTCTTTTACTTTTCCCTTCAAACTTTATACTTCAGCAACAGTGTTGATTTTACCTCCAATATCCAGAGCTGTTTCATGCTTCCGAGGCTTTGTGGAATCTCCCCTCTGCATGAAATGCCTTCTCGCTGTCTTTCTGGAAATATCTTATTTGACTTTTAAAACCTGGCACCGACATCGCTTCATCTACCCCCGGTGATTCTGATTTAATTGGCTTGGGCTGTGGCCTGATCCTTGGGAGTTCTAAGTGCTCCCCAGGTGATATAAATATGCACCAGAGTTTGAGAATCACTGCTCTAGGCCGGTGGTTTTCAAACTTGAGCAAGGATCAGGATCTGCTGGAGGGTTTGTTAAAGCATAGATTGCAGGGTTCACCCTCTGAATTTAGAATTCAGTAGTCCTGAGGTCTGAGAGTTTGCATTTCTAATAAGTTTCCAGATGATGCTGATTCTGCTAGGTCTGGGACCATGTTTTGAGAATCAGTGCTCTAAAACTCTCTAACTTGCACAGGTTCCTACATTGCACTTATATTACATAAATTGCACTTAATTTCAGTTGTCACACTGCATTGTTATCAATGTATCCACACGTCTATTCCTGTCATTAGAAGGCAAAAACAATAGCTTTTTTAATCTCTGCCCAGCATTGTACCTGGTATATGGTAGATGCTCAATAAATGGTTACTGAATGAGTAAATATTGAACGTCTAGTTATCACAGATCTAGAAAGTCACATGCCAAATTTATGCAAATGATTTTTGGGTACTGAATCTAACAAATATCCCATGCATCTGAAATTAGATCTAGAAGGCAGTTTTCTTAGCTTCTGTGAATTACATTTGGGATTTTGGTGATAGGATTGGGTTGGCAAAGTACTCCTCAAACACTGGGATAAAAAGCCTTATGCAAAAGCAGATTATATTACCTTAAATCAACAACACCTCTTTTAAAACGGACACTTAATAAAGGCCTTTTAAAAGCTCTCCATAAAATGTTGTGAAAAATTAGAACATTTAAAATACAGGCAAACAATGAGCCCCATTCACACAGCTTCTTCACATTATTTCTCTAGTATCATAGATCTCAAATGGGATCACTCACTCTCCTCCAGTGAAGTTGGCACAAGTTAGCCGTATTGATTGTCTGATTACAAATATAGACTGTGGCAGTGAGGACTTATGAGAGGAACCCATTTGTCCCTGTGCCTTATACATAGATCTCAGACTTAATACACACCCAACTACAAAGCAATGGAACCAGATGGTAAAATGTTATTCCCAAGGAGATTAGACTCTGACGCAGAACAATGATTTCATTGTTTCATAGAACCTTGTAAAGTAAGTCTGAAGAGATGTTTATAAAATGCTTTCCTAATCCTTGCTAATTTCTTAAATACCTACTTTCAGGAAGAATAAATTTGCTCGCAGAAGGTAATGCCATTTGACTTTTGAATAGTATCCAGGTAACATTTGAAAAATGTTGAAATGAGTCAGTGAGGGACCCTTCTGAGTTTCTGGTTAATCTCTCTTAATTGGAGTTCTGTGTCCCTGGTCACTTCTAATCATTATCTATGGACTGGGTCTTTATTCTAAGAATGTCAAAATACCTGGATATAGGCTTTCTGAATTAAGCGTATTACAACTGAGTTCCACTTCAACATTAGCAAGTGGATGAACACGATCAAATCAGGAATGAAAGGTTCTGTAGGTTGTGCCTGCCTTTTTTTTCAAAAAAATAAACTTTAAAAAGGGACAAATTCGCCTAAAATTTATGGGCAATGAATTCAGAGTTCAGAGTGATAATGTTTAGGATGTAAAGTCCATTGTGTGGGCAGGTGGAAACAGATTCAGTGACTGCTTTCTGTTGTTATCTGTTCTGTCTTTGGTTTGTTGGTTGGTTGGTTGGTTGGCTGGTTGGTTTTCAAATTGGCATCACTGCCTTCATTTTTCCTGTTTCTGTCTCATCAATCTTGGATGAGAGGACTATGTACCACCAGATCCCAACCTTGCTCTCACTTCAGGAGAACAAATGGAGTAAAAGTTATAACTCAAGCATACAGACTGCTTGATAGAATACATTCTATCCCCTTCCTTAATAAGTATGTATCTTCCCAAAGACAAATTTTTTTAATATGTAAAGCTGTTGTTTTTATACACTTGAAAGTCTATAAACTATCAAGGATGGCTGAATTTAATTAATATTGTACATGTCTAAATAGTCAGTTGATGGGTTGCCAAAGTGTGGGTGAGTAATTAAGTAAAAGCATACATAATTCAACAATTATTATGTATTTATTTCACAAAGTTCTTATTTTGCCTTCCTTTCAGCAACATTACTAATTATATTATTCTTATCAAGATTTTCATAGAGTTTGATTCTACTGATTACAATGATCTAAGGTATTAAAAATGAAAATGTAATTATGTCCAAAGCATACCAAATGTGAATATATTTTAATCAAAAATAAATACAAGATAAAGCAAACCTAAATGTAAAAAAGTATTTTTCATGTGCTTTTAGAAGTTATTTTTCCTCTCATTCAAATTATTTATTGAAATTAAAAGACAAATACAAGTTATAATTAAGAAGTATCAAAATATAAATCAAAATTATTAAATAAAGCTTCTATTTTATTTGTTTTCTAAAAAAGTTATGCAACATTATTAAATGCTTTTATAAAACAAACACAAGTCTACATTTAGGTGCCAATGTAAAGAACCAATATCTTGCTTCACACATGCTTCGTACAGGAAGAATTTGACGAGTTAAATAATTTGTTTTTATTTTTTTAATCTAAACCCTCCTGCCAGCCAAATGTGCTCCCTGTCTTTCTAAACAGTTTCTGACTTCCACGTGAGCAGCGGTACAACCCACAAACCTTCCTGGCATATGGGTGCAACTGTCTTATCTTCTGAGGACGTAAGTCAACCGATTTGGAGAAGTATTTCGCCAGGGCTCCAATGGTGTCGGCCATGGGAATGGTGTCTTAGGGTTTCAGTCATGCTGTGCTGGCCCTGAGTGCAGGATTCCAAGCCACAGAGGCTCCCATGTGTTCTCTCATCAATGTATTTTTTGATATGCAGGGCACTCTAAAGCCCAGAATTCATGGGGACTTTTATTTCATATCCCTCTGCTTGGTTGAGGCCTTTAGAGATTCTCACCGAGATTATTACAATAGACTGCTTACAGATCACCTTTCTTCTAGATTCAAATTGTTCCTTTTGCCACGTGAAAATAATAACATAGATGAGCTAAGAATCCTGACTGATTACTCTTTCCTTGCCTCACACCTGAGTTCTGAGGTCACTTGTGAATAGAGGAGATAAAGCAAATAAATAAAAATGTGCTCCAGTGTATGTGTGGCCAATGAATCACTCATTCCTTCACCCAAAATTCATCATACAAAACTGAAACTGCCTAATTTGACAGAAAACAGTAATGACCTGATTCCAACTACTGACAGGTAAGCAGTATTCAAGACAGAAATATTGCTTCATGATTAGTGCTTATTATCAGTACATAGCTGGGCTCAGCAGCAAAGCATAAAATAATAGCCAATATTAATTGAGCATTCATTATGTACCAGGTACTTTACTAAGAGCTTTATATGTATTTTCTCATGTGATTCTCCCCACTGTCCTGGAGCTTGGTAATACTATGAAGCTCTCTTTAAAGATGGAGGGACTGAGGCTTCAGAGGAGTTAAGGGGCTTGCCTAAGGTCTCACAGTAGGAAGTAGTGGCAATGGGATTTAAACTCAAGCTGTGCAACTCCAAAGCCTGTAAACTTGAACACTATTCCACTCTGCTTGCCTGTGTCTTACTGGCATTCAGCAGAGGGATGGGAGGGTCTAGGACTAAGGCCAAGAGAGGGAAAACTGAGTCAACAGCCAAATTCTGCCCCAAGGAAAGCAACCACCAATCCAGAAGAACAAGTCCAAAGGACACAATGATCTTGTGTTTGTTTGGGCTGGTGTCACTTCCAAGGAGTCACGGAAGTGGACTTGAGTGGAAGTCAAGTTATCATGGAGGGAGCTGGCGGGTGGACATTGCAGCAGAGTATAGAATCTGGGGTGATACTCTCACTGGACCCATTGGGTTGGAAGGACAGAACTCCAGTCTAAGCGAAGACAGAAACAAAAATAATATTATTGGGTGCATGCTATGTGCTAGGGCCTGCACGTCCCTCTGGTCATTTAATTATTGTAACAAATAATAATGCAAGTATTATTACTCCCATTTTCCAAGTGAGAAAAGAGGTTATAATGTGTCCAAGACTAAAGAGCTAATAAGAGACGGAAGTGAGAGGAAGACTCTAGATTAGCTTGACTCTAGATTTGGGGTTTTTTCTATTTAGTATATCACATTGCCTCTGGCTCCCCTGGACCCAACTAAGGACTAAGTAGGAAAACAGAAGCACAAAGTCCCATCCTCATACTTAGCCCCTTACTCATGTTAACTGATGCCTGTGAAATGCCCTGCAGGTTACAGGAAAAGGCATATGTGGATGGCAGGACTGGCAACCAGGACTAATTAATTCTCGAGTCCACCCATGGGTGGGGCTCACAGCTCTGTACTTTCAACCTAGTCAAGACTGACTCACAAATTGGGCTGGGTTTGAGTCTCAGGACAAGGACTTCAATGATGGGGCAGATCAAGGCCACACATACTGAATTCTGTCTTGTTGACCGGGACTGTCCTGGGACACTTAGCCTATTTGTGATTCCAAGACTGAGATCATTGTGATTTTTTTCTTCCAACCTGAAAAGCCCTTGAAGCTACACCCCAGGTAACTGTCCACGATTGGACCTTACAAAGTACTTGGGACTCAAGGTCCTTGGAGAAGAAAAGGATATCATATAGCCACAACTGCAAGGGTATAATAGAAATCCATCTACTGTAAATAAAAACTTCTTTCAAGTAAACAAAAAGGTTGGGGATTATGATGACTTTTTAATTAGGGAATTACCAGGAGCAGTGATAAAAAGGGTGCTTAAGGAGTATTAAAAGCGCATGGCTTTGTATACATAAATAGAAAAAGCACAGGAACTGGCACCTATAAGCAAAAATCGATGAAATGTTTGATTCAATTCCTGAATGGCCCACAGCTGTCTGAGATATTCTCTTTTGAGATCAGGCTTCCTCTTTGTCTATAGAGGTAATCTGTCCCTCTGTGCTCTTTTTAATTTCAACATCAATTGTTGTCATCATAGCTAAAGTCATGAATACTCCCTGACTTAGGTCTGCACAGTCATGGGCCCCAAAAAGGGAATAAAACGTGTGTGTGAGGAGGGGGAATCATTCTTTTCTATTGGAAATTGACTAATTCGGTGGTCAATAAAAAGACTATGAGGATTTGTACATTTTAGATTAGAGAACACAGAATTTAAATCTCAGTTACACGCCATTTCATTTCAACCAACATATATAGAGCATCTACCGTGTGCCAGGCACTTCGGAAAGTCTGAAAACGGATAAGACACAGTCCTTGGGCTCAGGAAGTTCAAATACAGTGTCAGAGATAGAGGTAAACAACTAGCAATCAAATCAAACAGAATAAAATGAGAGTCAGGTCACAGGTACAAAGGATACACTGTGAGAGCAGAGAGAGGATCTACTGCTGAGAGGCGAGAGTGTCGTCAGTCTTGGAGGAAGGGAAGAAGGTCATTCCAGGATGAAAGAGGAATGAGCCAGCAGAGCTGTTCAAAACATTTCAGTCAGAGGAGGACAAAGAGAACCAAGAGAGGGTGGTGTCGTTATAGCCAGTAAGTGTGTTCAAATGCCGCTGCCCCTAAGCATGGCATCCCTTGACCCTACTTCCTTCAACCATTTGTCAAATTCTCCCCTTCCCTGGGTGGCCAGAGCTCTTACTGCCTTGTTCTGTTCTTGGCAGACTGAGTCCTTTTACCCCCTTTTGGTTTATGGAAGGGTATATTTCTTCTCCCTGCCTTCTCCCCTCTCAGCTAAAACTGATTTCACTGAGACATCCTGATGCTGAAGATGTACTCACAAGACGTGAATGAACTTTTCCCAATATGCCTGGGATACCAAATAATAGCCATGATATTGGCTGAACTTCTGGTATGTGGGGGGCACTGCATAAGTGCTTCATAAGGTACACATGTGTGGGACCCAGACTGGAAGGTGGCCTTCAACTAGCCCCACCTTCCACAAGGGCATCCACACCCTTGGGTACTCCCCTCCCAAACTGTACTGGGGTTGATCTGTGTGACCAATGGAACACTGCAGAAGTGATGGTATGCCTCTTCCGAGATTAGCTATGAAAGATGGTGGCTTCCGTCATGAGTGTTCTCTCTCTAGGGTCATTCACCTGGTCACACTCACTCATGTTGTGAGTGACCCTATGGAAGGGCCCAGGTGGTGAGGAGATGAAGCCTCCTGCCAACAGCTGAGTGAGTGAGCTTGGAAGCAAATCCTTCGGCTCCTAGCAAGTCCTCTGAGACTGTAGTCCTGCCTGGTAGCTTGACTGCAACTTCATGGGTCAGAACCACCCAGCTAAGCTATTCCCAGATTCCTGACTCCCAGACACTGTGTGAGATGATAAACGTTGGTTTAAGCTCTGAGTTTTGGAGTAATCTGCTATGCAGCAATAGACAACTGATACAGTATGTATGTATATATTATTTATCATTTTTGAGGTATAAGTCATGGAAGACAAAATGCATAGAAATGAAGCATTCAGTTCAATGAGCTTTGACTATTGCATACAATCACAACCACCATTCAAACCAGATCTACAACATTTCCATCACCCTGGAAAGTTCCCTTGTGCCTTTTTCCAATGAATAAAACCACCATTTTGTTTTCTGTCATCATAGATTAATTTAGCCTATCTTTGAACTTCACATAAGCGGAGTCATATGATACGTACCATTTTGCGTGCAGCTTACTACAATGTTTTTGAAATTCGCCCATATCGTTGCATGGATCAGTAGTTCACTCCTTTTTATTTTATTGCTAAGTAGGATCCCAATTTATAAATATATCACCATTAGTTTGTCCATATGCCTGTTGATGGACATTTCGGTTCTTTCTTGTTTTTTAGCTGTTATGAATAGGTTGCTATCCTTGTACAAATCTTTTGGCGGACTTAAGTTCTCCATTCACTTAGGTAAATGCCTAGGAATGGAAATGCTTGTTAATAATACATATGTACATTCACTTTATAAGAAACTGACAAAGAGTTCTCCAAAGATTTTGTTTCATTTTATTCCCCCAACCAGCAATGTATGAAAGTTCCAGTTACTTTACATCCTTTCCAATACTTGGTATCGTCAGTCTTTTTGATTTTGCCATTTACTGGGAACAAAATGTTATCTCCGTGGGTTTAATTGGTAACTGTCATGGTGAAAACAGGGTCTATAACAGTGGGCTACTATGTGTATCTCTTGATGAGTAAAGATGTTGAGCATTATTACTAGCCATTCATATATCTTCTTCTGTGAAGTGTCCGTTCAAGTTCTTCACCATTGCCACCTGGAACCTCCACTGAAAGATATTTTCCTAAAATCACAGCTTGTCAAAGCAGATCTGTATAAGCTGCTCCCTGAGCCTTAGTCAGTCTTTCTCATAGAGCCAAACCCTTCACCTAGGCTTGCTTTCCCTCCCTAACCATCCCCTATCTCTACCCTCTTTTTTATTTCAAGCTCAATAAATCTTGCCCTGAAAACTGCTGCCCCAGTAACAACCTACCAAATATCTACCCTACTCCCAGTACTGGGAGCCAAATGTGGGCCATTGTAAAGAACAGTGGTATGCTGGTAAATATTTAACAACCAGCTCTCTGGACAAAATAAATGTATAACACTGATTTGTACGCTAATTTTCTGTGCTGTAAATACTCGCATGACGGCCGACTGCAAGCTCCCAATGGGACCTCACTAAAGGTGGATCTGGAAAGAGATGCACACACAGTAGCCCACCATTATAGACCCTGTTTCCGCCATGACAATTGCCTTTCACAAGCCCACCTGAGCCTGCTCCAGCACCGCTAGGTAAGAGCTTACAATTTATTTGGGGAGGTGATTGACAAATCAGAGAACAGCACAAAACAACATGAAGTTAAGTCCTCTTGTGTATTGCAAAACCATAGATAACCTAGAAGTGAAGAAACTAACAAAGGCTAAAAGCAGTGGTTCCCACTCTTGAATGCATATTGGAATAACCCTGGAAGCTTTAAAAAATATTAAGGCCTGAGCGCTACTCCCTAAAGATTTGTATTTGGTCAAAGGTGAGGCCTGAATATTGCTTTGTATTCATTTGTTTTGTTTTGTTTTATCTTATCAGCAGATTGGAACTAGATGGCTCTAAAATGTAGCCAAGGTTAAGAACCATTGGCTTAAAGGAAGATGAAGGTTGTGACACATTTGGATAATCGGGGCAGTGTGGGAAGGTAGCCAAGCAAGAGGAACGCATAAGCAAATGAGGGGTGGACTCTTGGGGGAGAGTGAGGGGACCTGCGAGTGGCAAGTAAATAAGAGGTTCTTCCTTGAGAACCTGGCCCTGGCTCCAAGGAATCGAGGTGTCCAGGGAAAGAGGGTCTCAGGGTCCCAGGAGGAGGCCCTTATGCACCACGAGGGCTGATGTGGCTCCACCCGGTCAGCAGCCTTGAGACGTGAGGACCGGGAGCAGAGAACTGCCATCTCTCAGATCCTAGCAAGTCAGGTGGGAGTTCCAAGTCCTGGCCTGTCAGACTTAAGCAGATCTTATTTTGAAGAGAAGTCAATCTGGTGTGTCCTCGTGTCTGCTAGGTCACTCCTCCTCAAACTATCATGTCCGTGTGACTCACCAGGGGAATCATTGTACAATTCCGAGTCTAACTTAGGGGTTTGGGGTGGAGCCTGAGGAACCTGCATTTCTAACTAGCTTCCGGGTGTTACTGAAGCTGCTTGTCCTTGGACCACACTTTGGGTAGCAAGGCTAGAGTTTAAAAGGCAGCATTTAACCTAGGACTGACGCACAAGCAAAATGCCTTGATTAACTTGATTTAGGCTCCCATGTTGGGCTGGGGATTTGGGTTTATTTTACAGCAGAAATCTGTCCCTTACTCTGAGCCTGGTCAACTTTCAACACAAGCTTTCTCCAGTTTTCTGACTCCAGCTCGTTGATGACTCCTGCTAAGTTGTTTTGTGACTGACCTTTTAAATTGATCTTAGCCCTGCTGGGAATTCTTACCTCCTCACTTATGTCCAGGAGACCAATAGTCACCATTTATTGAACTCCCACTAACATGCCACACACTTTATATAATTTCTTATCCTAGATTAACTAAAAATACAGATGGTATCATTTCAACTTCTCAGCTGAGGAAGGCGAGGCTCAACGAGTAATATAAAGTTAGCCAAAGCCTCAAAGCTGGTGGCAGCGCCAGGAAACACTCCAGATTTGTCTTCCATGCTCCCATCTTTCCACTCCAGTTCACCTGGCTGCTGCCCACCCAGGCCAAGCACAACAGACCATGGGTCTCCCAAACTCAGCCCAAGCTTGGACCTCCAATCTGGGGACCTTGAATTTCAAGTGTCCGCTTAACCAGTCCAAAGGAGCGAATGGGGGTGGTTTCAAAGACATGATGCAAAGTGATGCATTTATTTACTGAGCTGAAAAGAATTTGGACAGTCTTTTCCAAACCACCCTTTGTGGAATTTGAATTCCACCAGTAGTTACTGAGTATGTCCCACGGGCAAGGCAGTGCTAGGTACCAGGTGACAGGAAGAAGAAAAGAATGAGAGGAAAGAGATACAAGTACAAGTCTAGTTGGGTAAAACACACTATAAACATTATACTAGGAGTGTGAGAGTAGAAGCCAAATGGGAAAAGGGATTAATTTTACCGGGAGGGCAGAGGGATGTTGTTCTGGATATTTATTGGCCTTAGGGGGTAAAATATGAGGGGTTATATAATCTCTGCCTTTTCATCAGCACTGAATAATAGCTAGTAATTATAGCAAATATGTATTAAACACTTGCTATGTGCCAGGCACTGTCAATTGCTTTACCTGCTTTACTTTATTTCATCCTCACAATGACTGTATGAGGTAGGTATTGACACTATTACTATCCCCACCTCACAGGTGAGAAATCAGAGAATTGGGGATGTTTAAGCAACTTGCCTAAATACTGCCATAGCTGGTAATTGGCAGGCTAGAATTAAAACTCAAGTCTGTTTGATTGAACAATCCGAGTCTTGATCCCCACCCCTACATTTGAGAAAACGAAGCCTAACTGGGAGCAGAGGTGAGGAAGGGTAAAATGGAAACTACCCACTCAGTGAGCAGGGAGTGATTATGCATTCGGCCATATGTGCGAGCCAGGACACAGCGTATCTCATCTAGAAGCACATCTGTGAGACGGATCCTAAAGACCAGAGTGGATACATTGGGCAATACTGGGCAGACCATACATCCTGGCTTGCCCAAGGTGGTAGGGGTATGCCCGTTGTCCTGGGAATGGGTTTAACACCTCCTGTTACTTTCAAAAGTATCTTGGCTTGGTCCATAAATTCTATAGTCACCCCAAGTAATAGTATCACATAATACTAAAGCAAGTTGTGTCCATCTAAGGAGGAAAAACCATCTTGAGAGGGAAAAAAATGCTATTCAGTTGTTCAGTCTTTTTCTTTATCTGTCTCCAGCTCTGAATTCAATTTACATTCACTAAAGTATACATCTTCCTTGTTTTCCATCATTTTGTTTTGTCCTCAGTGGTTCTGGATGTTGTACGTGCCCAGCCTTGGTGTCAGTACTTTGGAGACATTCCAGTCACAATTCACTACAACGCAGTGCGAAAAGTAGCCCAGAGACTCTCCTGGCAGCGTCCCCACGATGCTGGCCATTGCTACTGGGAGTACTAACCCCACCGTCAAACCAACCAGCAACCACAGGAGTGAAAAAGGAGTGTGAGACAACAGAACTTAAAATTATCAACACTTCATGGAAACAACCTAAGTGTCTGTTGATAGATGAATTGATAAACAAAATGTGGTATATATGTACAATGGAATATTATTCAACCATAAAAAGCAAGGAAATCCTGTCATTTGCAACACGATGAATGAACCTAGAGCATATCATGCTAAGTGAAATAAGCCACATAGAGGAAGACAAATACTATATGGTATCACTCATATGTGAAATCTAATAAAAAATAAAAAAAAAAAGAAAAAGTCAGACTCATAGATACATAGTAGAATGATGGTTGCTAGGAGTTGGCAGGTGGGGGAAATGGGAAGATGTTGGTCAAAGGATACAAACTTCCAGTTGTAAGATGACTACGTTCTGAGTATCTAAGGTACAGCCTGGTGATCACAGTTAATACTACTGTAGTGTATACTTGAAATTTGTTAAGAGAGTAGATTTTAAGCATTCTCACCAAAAAAAGAAAAAAGAAAAAGAAAAAGTAACTATATGAGGTTATGGATATGTTAATTTACTTGATTGTGACAGTCATTTCACATTGTATACTTAAATCATCCCATTGTACACTTTAAATATATACAGTTTTGTCAATTATACCTCAATAAAGCTGGGAAAAAAATAAAATAACACTTTAAACATTCATGACCTTTAAAGATAGATTATCTTCAAGAGAATAAGTGTTCCCCCAAATGTAGGATTTTGCTGGGAAATGAGGGGATTTTGCCTGAACATATTCCAACACTTGGAAAGAGAGAAAGAGAAGGAGGGCTTGGCTCCCTGTCCCAGCCTGTGGGGTCTGGAGAACCAATTACAACTACTCTGCTCCCCTCGGAAACACGGAATTGGGCAGAGCCACAAGGCAGGCAGGCAGGCAAAGCTCCTGCAAGTTCCATTCCAGTTCTCTTCCAAGGAGCTCCAGAGGGTAAAGAAAGTTTCCCTAAGGATTTCTCTTCAAGCTAACAATGGGCAAAAAAAGGATTTAGGGGGAGAGCATACATCCAGTTAAGGCCACATACAAAAACAATAGTAATCACATATGTAGCCCTTCACAATTTTCAAAGCCCTTCCCCACACATGAGCCTGGATGTGAAGCTGAGTGGAAGGAGCAAAGGTTTTGGGGTCAGTGGATTTGGGTTTGAATCCTGGCTTTTCCACTCACCGTGTTGCTGAACTTTCCAAGCTGCAATTTCCAATGTCTCCGTCACGGGGTTTTGTTGTGGACAGAATGAGATAATATAGGTAAGGTACCCAAAACATGGTATGCACTTGAGAAATGGTAGCTCTCCCCATCATTCATAAACCTCAGCCAAAGAAAACACCATAGAGGTGTTTGTTGATGGACTAGCTCTATTTTGCGGATGAGAACACTGAGACTCAGAGAGGTCAAGTGGCTTTCCCAAGGACACAGCTAAAAATAGGACAGTTTTCTGGCTCCAAGTACTGTGTTCCATGCAGTATTTTTCTAGGCAAACTTTGGGTTTGGAGTTGTATTTCTATGCAGGTCAGACACCCGAATGAGGAAAAATATTCAGAGAGGTCTTTTCTTTGAAATCGGCCTTTGATCTTAGTAAAAATTGCCATACTGTTTTCGAATGGAATACCTTTACTATTTTCAAAAGGAATACCTTTACCTTTCTGAAGAAAATGCTTTTTCTTCAGAAACCTGGGTTCAAACCTCACACTTCTATGAAATACTTGCTTTATGCCTTCAGATTGTTGATTTGTGTTTGAGTTCAGACGCTTGGTAAGCAGGTGATGTTTCTGAAGTCATTATCAGTCACTGTGTCTTCCATAGCTGGATGAAAGGGTCGTATCAGAGTCATATAGCTGTCTAAAATGCCCCATGTCTTATCTTTATCTGACAGCAGCAGAGCACACCAGCCAGCAGGGCACTGGCAGAACACTTCTGAATTCTGCTGCCTACGCTGAAAACAGGTAAAGATACGGCTGAAGAAATCTGGTCCTAGTACCTAAGAATCTTTACTACATCACCTACTGTAACATGAAGAAATTGAATTTGGTGATCTTTATGGTCTCTTTTAGCTAAGAAATACTACACCATTTTATCCTACTCCTTCTCTACCTCCTCCCAATTTTATTGCTGACCTCTTCAAAGTTTGGCTGGATCTGGGGCATCCTACATCACTGCTTCCCATTGAAAAATAAAATCAAGATGAACCAAGACGTAGCCTGTCCAAAATACCCTGCTTTTTGTATAAGATGATAATATTGCTACCCCAGGGACAGGGTTTTTGTTTGTGTGTAAAGCTTAAAATCCAAGATTCACTGGCACCATTTTTAAAAGACGTAAGCCAATAACGTCATTCATCTGCCAAACCATCTGTCCCTCCATTTGACCATCTATTTATTTATTTACTCTTCAAACATTTATTAGCTACCTCCTATGCTCCAGG
Source organism: Balaenoptera physalus (assembly GCF_965194825.1). NCBI lineage: Eukaryota > Metazoa > Chordata > Mammalia > Artiodactyla > Balaenopteridae > Balaenoptera > Balaenoptera physalus. Next base: position 28,468,225 of record NC_138892.1, on the reverse strand, counting down.
CACAAATGCTAGATGTAGGGGCTGCAGCTGAGAATTAGACCTGGCTCTCATAAAGGCTATATTAGGAAAGATGGACAAAAGACAAACAATTCCACAAAAACAATTATGAGGATGAGTGCTTCAAGGAGAAGGATGCGAGGAGTGAGCAGACAGAGTTTCCTAAGAGAGGAAGTTTAGCCAAGTGGTTGAGAGAATGATGGGCTCTAGAATCCAACAAGGAGGCTCCAGTCTTGTTCTTCCTCATACCAGCCCTGAGAGAGTGGGCTAGCTGTTTAATTGCTCTGTGCCTCAGTTTCCCCAGCTCTGCCCCGGGGCTATAGCAATACCTGCCTCCAAGGGTTTGTGGGGATAAAGGGACAGCAGATGGGAAACATTTAGAACAGTGTCGGGAACTAGCAAGGGCTCACTATGGGGTGGGGGGACACACTTGGTCGATGCTGTCTGGCGGGACGCTCTAAGAAAAGAGTAAGCTGAGACATGGAGGTTAGAAGATAGAGGAGAAAGGGAATGGAGGGAGGGGATGGGCAATGGAAATGTAATGAACAGGTGAAGATCCTGAAACAGAAGGAGCATGGACATGGTACTCTGGAAAAAATAAAGAAGGCTAGTGGTGGAAGAGCATGGAAAGCCAGATGGGAGTGGTTGAGATGAGGTTGGGAGGTCAAAGAACCAGATCCCGTAGCACATGTAGGCCAGTTAATTAAGGATTTTGGAATCCATCCTAAGAGCATGCAATCATTTGACCAATCATCCATTCAACTGGAAATAGCTAAACAGAAATCTGAACATTCCACTTCTTATCTTTAGAGGAACCTAAGCTAATTGATAAGGAGTCAGCAGACAAACCAGCAGTAAAACATTTTGGACTTCTCTGTAAATGACATCCTTTCACATGTGTCTCTACCTGTATTTTTATTCTCTGTCCCTGGAGGCCATGGTTGCTGTCTTTGAATATCAAAATAGATTCAAAGAATTGCATTTCATTGTCAAATGATTGCATCCAGATAATTATATTATGGCTTTTAAGGACACATGATCAAGTTTTATAATACATCAAGAAGAGTCTTGAAGGAAATAACATTTAATCCTTGTTTAATTCTGTTTTTCTCTGTCTCTTGCTTAGGGCTATAAAAATATGCTGTGTTCCTGATTTATCTTATATTTTTCAAGTTTTTTCTTCTTTTTCATTAGCTTTTAAATTAACTTTTAATAACCCCCAAAACACATTACTGTTTTTCAACAGTCGCTTTTTAAAAAAACATCAGAAACAAACTGATAAAATGGACTGATCATGGACCTTGGAGACTTTCACTCTTGGGTTTGAATTCTAGTTGTACTGTGTGACCCAGGACAAGTTATTTAATGTCTCTGAGATTCAGTTTCCCAAATTGTTAAAATAGTTACAATAATACTTATATTTCATTGTTGTGAGGACTGTGTAAGATAATGTTTATGAATACATCTAAGTCTAGTGACTAATAAGAAGGAAGGAAGAAGGAAGGAAAGGAGGGGGGAAAAGGAAGGAAGAGAAAGGAAGGAAGGAAGGAAGGAAGGAAAGGAGGGAGGGAGGGAGGGAGGAATTAATTACATGAGTGACAAAAGATGCAGATGGTACCATGAGTGAAGTGATCTGTTTGGGAATCATTCAGAGGTTTCTCATAATGCCATCTTCTGAAATCATGGAGAAAGATATACAGTATTTTAAAAATTAGTTGGTGTTGCAACTTTCTTCAAATGTATAATACTTTGATATTCCTATGGGACAGGTACTATAAACCTATCAACCCTTACTCTTTTGAAGGGCTGAAAAACTTCTTCAACTCTTCTGTTGATAAAAAAAGTAGTAACTTCAAAAAGTCACCTTCTGGGAGTCATCTAAAACTTTCAGAACGCACGTTTTATGATACCAGCAGCCAAGTTTCTTCTTTACACTTACTGTCTTCTGGAACTAAAATCAGATTGTGATGCTGAGTACATAGCACATGATGCCAAGAGAAGTGATTATGCAGAGTACTGAATGAAAGAGGGGGAAATGAGCTTAGATGTCACTCATTGGTTCATTCATTCATTCACCAAACATGTATTGGGCATCATCTCCAGTGACACCAGAAAATTCACTTTTAAAAGGTTACTTTGCTCCTGACCAGAGACCGTAATGCTGATTAGATCAGATGATTATATTAGTAGCCCTGGTAATCCAATAAGTTATTTTGAAGTGAAGGTTTAAAAGGCTGTATTTTCAGGGACTGGCTATTCAGGGGTAATGAGTTAAATTGACTAAGGTTGTTCTTTTGAAATGACGGCACTGACTTCTGGGTTTCTGAGTTTGCTGCTTAAAATTCATCAACAGTATTGGCTGAACTCAAGAAAGTTCGTTCAGGATAAATGAGAGCCACGAGCTCCTCTGTAGCTGCAGAGCACCCACCTCCGCTAAGATAAGGTGTTGGCTGATAATAGCAAGAAGGAAGCGAGCAGTCGCTTCCACAGGGCCTTGAGGTGGGCTGACCTTATGGAGTATCAACAGTGGTTCTCTCAAGCCAGAAGCAGATTTCCCCAAACTCAGCATACAGGGGTCGGGACCACCTACATTTCTCCTTTTTGCTTCACCACTAGGACAACGAGGGATAAATAAAAGTGTTGTATGTTATATGTGGCCCCATAAAACCTTCCACACTCTTGATGATCTGGAACAGGGAAAATGGATGTGTTTGTCTCTTTCTACTTTGTGAATCCTTACTTTACAGGGCCCTGAGGGAGCAGGATTTCACAGGGTGTAACACAGTGGAGAATCATTCTTGATCCTTTCATCTGGGTGGGACACTGATATAGCACCTACATCTTGCATTTGGGGATAAAAATACAAATAAAGCTCAGTCCCTTCTGCCAAGGAGACTAGTGGGGAAAAGAGACAACACAGTACATGATTAAGTGCAATAAGGTATTGTGTGTAGGAGGGTAGAGGAATAAGCACAGGTACCAAATGATCCAAAGGAAGGAGTCATCAATTCCACCTGAGGAGGAAGGAGGGAGTCAGAAAAGACTTTACAAAGAAATGAAATATCTGCTATTGACTGCCCATCAACTATACGGATTTTATAAAATCTTCGGCCCTATCACTCCAGGCTGGGGAAGAGAAGGCAGTTGCCAAGTGAAGTAAGAATGCCCAGTGCATTTTTAGAAATCTTGCCACAAGTCAACGTGGGTGGCCTTTTATGTATCCCACCGAGGAGACTGTTCCCACACTGTGCCTATCTATGAGCTCAATGCACCTCTGGAGAAGATCCTAGTTTCAGAGCTGACCATAGCATAAAGGGAACAGGAAGTTAGACACCTAATGTGAGGGACCCTTCCAAAGACCTTTTAGCCTCTAAGTCAGTGTTTATTGATGCTACTTCCCAGTGCTTAAGAAGTATTCTTTCTTTCCCTTTAAAAGCCATTATTATTTCCTTTTATCCCTGCAATGGCTGGGCCACCACTTCCTTAATAAACATACTTTTTTTCAAAGCTATCAGTATTTCAGATAACATTTGGCTGAAAGGATGGTGAAGGAGCTATAGTTAGAGACAGAGAATAAACAGAACCCTTGAGCATAACTGTTCGAGTAGAATTGAGATGTGTGTGATGTGGCCCATTCCCAGAGCATCAATCACAACTGGGAGACTAAGCACCACAGTCAGAGTAGGAAGAGCAGGGCTAAAGTCATGAACACTATTTTAGACTCCAAATGGCATTAGCATAAAGGCAAGTGCACTTATTTTTAAGTTCACTTAGAGGGAATTTAGAAGGCACTATGTGAGGAACCAGCAGGATTTTTTAAAATGGTCCATAAATTGAATCTTGGAAGAAAGACTGAGGATAAATATAGATGTCTGAAGCTCCTTTCTAAGATTGTTAGAATTTCTAAAATGTCCTGAATTAAACCATGGGTGCCAATTAAAGTATGCATGTCTGCAATCACTTACATTGGTATTTAATATGTATGACCCTCATCTATTTTTTTCTAACCATGCCAGTTTGAAGTGTGGGAATATTTGTGCTTCCTATTTAAAATCTTTGCAAGGATTATGTTGTCTATCTCAGGGTTTTTTTAGTGGTCTTGTTGAAAAGGAACGTGTCTGTGCATGTATCCGATATTAATGCTAAAACAGAGTGCTAACAAACGCCTCTGTAGTATCCAAATCGATGTACCAAGACAGAATTGCTTGGTTCAATCATTCTCAGACTATATGCTTCATAGTCTTTTCTTTATTCTTAAGATCTCTCTTCAAAGTCAACCAAGGAAACAATGAAAAATTATTTCCTAAATCACAAGATAACTTAAAAAATGTCTTTTCTATATACAGCCTCATCCTTTATTCACCATGCAATATTCGATTCTGCCTCTGCTGCCCTGGGACGTCTTTTGACATTTACTGGAAAGCTACCTGGAGGAAGAGACAGAAGAAGATTTTAAGCTTGATCCACTGACAGTAATGTCATTACCCAGCTTCACCGAAAGGAAATCTTTGTCTCTGTTTTCCTCCTTTATTTATCCTCTAGATTCTCACTTTATTTATTGATTGATTGACTGATTGATTTTCTATACTCCTCTGTTCTTTCCCTGATCATCAGTTTGAGAGATCTTGCTTTTCTGGGGAGAAAATCAAATCCTGAATATGTTTATTGAGCATCTACTATGTGTTAGGCATTGTGCTAAGGGCTGGGAAACAGAAATAGACAAGTCCTAATTCTTCCCTCTTTTCATCCCCACTTCCACCACCATCTAATCCTTTAGTGAGTCCTGTTCAGCTCAACTCCAAAATTTTTCAATTGTATCTGTTTTTCTCCATTTTCTTCTGCTGCCAGGTCAATACAGGCCAACATGGTACCAACCTTCTTCCCTCTACCCATTACTCAGGTCAGACTTGGATGGTGCTCTGATAGCTCTTCCAGCCCTTCCCGGCTCCCTCCCAATTACCTTTCATAGGAGGTTCCCCCAATAAAAATCTTTGCATATTAAAAAAAAACACAGGCCAACAGCACCCCTTTGCCTGGAACACTGCAACAGTTCCTTAACCATTTCCCTGTTTTTATTCTTGTCCCCCTCCAGCTCACTTTCTTCACAGAACTCTGAGTGATCTTACTGACATATAAACCAAATTATATCACACTTGTGCTTAATTTTCTTTAATGGCTTGCTATCAGCTTTGAAATAAAACCCAGACACATGGCCCCTGCAGGGTCCTGTAGGATCTGGCCCTTGGCTCCTCTCTAACCTCCGCAAGAGCTTCTTTCCCCAGCTCACCTCACTGCAGCTGCACATCTCTCCGTTCAGCTGTTATTTCACGCCACAGGCAAATCTCTCTTTCTAGAACATTCTTGCCCTTGGGACTCACTCATACAGGTCTCTTTCTTGTCCTTTGACCTTAGCTTAAATATCCCTCTTCAGAGACGCCGTCTCAGATGGACCATCTAAAGTTGCTCTTTCTTTGTTGTTTTTGTTCATCTTCTTCATCATATGAAATCTATTTGGAATGATTACATTAGTTTGTTTACTTAACATTGGTCTCCACTGCTAGAATATAGGTTTCATGAGGGCAGGGACTCTGGCTTACTTGTTTCTCTCTATGCCACACCCAGTGCTTAGAAAAGTACTGATTATTTAATAGGTGCCCAGAAAATATTTGTTAAAGGAATAAATATACACATCCTCAGTACCCTCAAGAAACAGCCTTCTATATATCTGAAAGGCCAGAAATGAGCCTAGACAGTTGACAAGTATGACACAGGAGAACCCAGTGAGGTTACCTTGCTCAAAAATTTCTTTTTTTTTAATTTTTAAAAATTAATTAATTAATTAATTTATTTATTTTGCCTGCGTTGGGTCTTCATTGCTGTGGGCAGGCTTTCTCTAGTTGCAGCGAGCAAGGGCTACTCTTTGTTGTGGTGTGCGGGCTTCTCATTGCGGTGGCTTCCCTTGTTGCGGAGCACAGGTTGCAGGCACACAGGCTCAGTAGTTGTGGCTCGCGGGCTCTAGAGCGCAGGCTCAGTAGCTGTGGCACATGGACTTAGTTGCTCCGTGGCATGTGGGATCTTCCCGGACCAGGGCTCGAACCCGTGTCCCCTGCATTGGCAGGTGGATTCTTAACCACTGCGCCACCAGGGAAGTCCCCAAAATTTCTTATTGAATGAAAAAAAGCATTTAATTTTTAATACATTTCTAGAGAGCTTTAGAATTTAAAATGGATATTTAAATATAATATCTCATTTTGTGTGTATAACAATCAAAATATTCTGTTGTTTTTCGTTGTTCTACATGATGATGGTTAAGGCAGGTGGATCTGAATTACCAAGGAAGGCTGAGGCTGCACTCCACACCCCAGCAACACCAGAAGCTTCTAGAACTAATACTCATTAAGTTTCCTGATTGTCTAAATGTTTAGAGGAAAAGGTGGGCAGAGAACTCTGGAGATACAGCACTAAATCCAGACGAAAGATGTAAAGTATATTGTGAGTCAGCCCATATTCGGTAAAAAAAAAGTGAGGTGGGCTGGTGCCATTGTAAATACAGTTCAGGCCACATAAAAAATCAGAGAAAGAGGAACTTCCAGCAGAAAGGAGGATGGTTTCATAAATGATGAAGCTGCTCAAAGTGAAGTTCTTTCTTCATCATCTGTGCACTCAGACGATGAGTGTGAGTGATTTATTGGTTAGCCGATCTATTATGACATAAATCTGCTATAAAGTCTTCTCTGCAAACTTAGTAGTCAATTCTTTATGTATAATAAACTGAGCCTCAGAGACTTTGAAGAAATGTTCTCAGGTTCCTAGTAACTGGCAGATCTTGAACTCAGAAAGTCCTTTCAACTCGAAATCTGGTGCTACCATCCACTCTAGACAGAGGATGGGACCTGAACTTCCTCAGACGCACATATTCACCTTGGCAATCCCCTCACGCACTTGGTGATGTAATTTTCATCCAACCTCAGCAGATTAGAAGTGTGTTTAGAGCACCTCAGTAGGATATTTTAATGTCTGAAAATAAGAAAGGTGCTTTCTGAATGCATTGTTCTGCGTTAAACCATGCAGTAGAATAAAGAAGATATGAATACACTGGGCTGGAAATGGGAAAAGAATAATTTTAGGCATTTTCCTCATTCTGTTTAAACAGTCTGAAGATTCTTTTTGGCAGAAGGCCTATGTTTAACCAGTGTTACTGAATATAGAATTATCGTGGGTAGGGAGTATGTTTTCCTTAACTGAATATGTTTTCCTGAGATAAATGGAGATCTCAGGCTCCTTACTGGTCAAAGCAAAAGTTTCCAAGTTGTCTGAGGTTGTGAAAGCCTAGGAGCCAAGCGTTGGTATCCAGGCAGAGACAAGAAGCACAAAGCCAAAGTGCCTACATATGTGACGGATTGGACCACTTCCATCCTGTTCATTCACTGCATCCTCCCTCGCCTCCTGGACATCTCTCATCACCCTTCGTTAGCTCGTGTCCAAGGGTATCATCCCCAGGAGGCTTCACTCAGTGCCTCCTCCATCATTGGCTCTCCTTTGTTACCTGCCTCACCATATACTTAGCCACATGGAGGCGTTTGTGTTCGGACAATTTGGCCAGATGTGAAAACTGAGTGATTGGTTGAATTCTCTTTTAGGAGCACTCAATTGTCTTTACTTTAAAGGTATTAGTCCTCAAACCAGAGAGAAATAGGTTGCCCCTTCTCCCCCTGTTACTAGTGACCTAAGAGAGCAAAGAAGACTAGGACGTCCACCTTGGGAGTATCCCTATATATGCACCTAATTCTACATTGCCAGCTCAGCTGCCAGAGACCAAAAAGGACAGAGGGCTTTTGAACACTGAACACCAAGGGTTCAGCTGGCACCTGGGATGAACTTGTCCCTTCATAGATGGTATAATCATTTCCTACAGCTGATGTAACAAATTACCGCAAATGGGATGGCTTAAATGACAGAAGTTTATTCTCTCACAACTCAAGAGGCCAGAAGTCCAAAATGCAGGTGTCTGAGGGTTGGTTCCTTCTTGTGGTCTCAGGGGAAGAATCTGTTCCCTGCCTCTTTCTCAGCTTCTGGTAACCGTTGGCATTCTTTGGCTTATGGCAGCTCAACTCCAATCTCTGCCTCCATTGTCACATGGCGTTCTCCCTGTGTGTCTTATCATCATCGACTCTTCTCTGTGTCTGCCCCTCTGTGTCACTTCTTATAAAGTGACACAATCCAATGATTGGATTAGGGCCCACCTTAATCCAGTATGGACTCATTTTAATTACATACATCTGCAGAGACCCTATTTCTAAACAAGGTCCCGGGTGGACACGAATGTGGGGGGACACTATTCCCCTCAATTAGTGGAAATACTTACAGGAAAAAAATATTTGCCTGTGTTCACGATTCATTTTTCCCAACCACTACTGGATGGCTTGACATTGTAAATACCTGTCTAGTAATTTCAGGACTGCTAACAAAGTATCTTTTCCCCTACATATATCCATCTAAAATTACTAGTCCCACATTTTATCCTTGGACAAAGCTTCTTTAGATGTAAAATTACTCGCTGGCTAGGCCACACATTAAGGTGTCATTCCTCACAAATACCTTAGTTTGAATTAATGTAATTAATTTTAAATTTTGCATACAGAGAAATGCAGTCATGTGAGGAATCTATCTGACAACTGGATTCCATAACTGAATGAGGATCAGAGTGCTTGTAGGTTATAGACAATTAGTATCCGACTGAAGAACTCAGTCATTCAAGTGGCTCAGAAAAAGAAAATGCTGGTTAATTTGGATACTTAGTGACTTGCTACTCAAAGTGTGGCCCATAGACCCGAAGCATCTGAGCCTGTTAGAAAGGCAGACTGTCCCAGGGATACACTCAAATCTACTGAATAAGGATCTTCATTTTATCTAGATTCCCCAAGAAACCATATGCACATTAGAGTTGAAAAATGCTGGTCCAACAAAGTCTTCATAGAGTTGAACTGGAGGAGGGTATGAAGGGGCCTTAGTTGGGATATGCTTAGAACATAGGCTATTAGATAGCATCCTAAGGCCAGATTAGGTTGCAAAGAGGGAAGAAGGGCACCTGGGAAGTGTTGGGACAGAACAGAGAAAGAGAGTGGAATGTGCAACAATAACTACCATGGGTAGGACACAAGTCCAGGTGCTTCACTTTGCTTAGATTTTTCTCTTTTAATGTTTACAAGAACCCAGTGAGTTGGGTACTATCATTATCATGATCACTCTTTTATAGACAAGAACATGGAGGAGGGGAGGCTTAGGAATTTACCATCTGACTCCAGAACCCACTTTCTTAACCTCTGTGCTCTCCTGACTCCCAAAGAGTCAGTGTAGTGGACAAACCCATTGGCACACTGATTACTTTAACACTTGATTCATTGTTCATAGCCCTGTTTGAACTTGTATTTCAGCCTACATTATTTTGAAGACATGAATAGTCCTGGCATTGATCCACTTCCTTCATTTTAATCAAGTCAGTCAGTTGCGTATGGAATCCACCTCAAGTTCCAGATCCCAGCCCTTATGCGGGGCTCTCAGACCTAGATACATCTACCACCTCCCATTAACACATGAACAGCTGGGACCAATCCTCTTCCCTCTCACAGGTCTCCCTTCATGAGCAGGCCTGGGGAGAGGTGACTAATACTGTGTTTTTCCAATTTTGTCCTCTCCTGGGTCACTGGAATGATTATTCTTGCTCAGTGAACCAGTAATTGTGTGTTACATATAAGCGGTAGGATTTTTAGGCAGATGTGGGATCCAACTGCCTGATGTGGTCTTCAAATGGCCCCAATACTTTGCACAACTGTTTTCAATTCAATAAGATCCAAATTGCATTTGGGATGAGATGTTTATTTTTTAGCTTCTTTTATGTTTCAGGGGAAAAAAAATCACCATGGAATTTTTTTATTCATTTACACTTAGCTCCTAAAAATATTGCCCTCAGGATGGCTGTTTGTTTGCCATGTCAAGAGCGTTTTATTTGGTTTTCTGTTAGAGAAAATCCACATACAGCCAAATTTAAGCTGACTAGCATGCCCCAAAGATGGCTGCAAATTTCAAAACTCTGTTTCTCCCCAAACACCTTCAAAACATAAGTAGAGCTCTGGAGAGAGTTATAAAAGGAGATGGAACAGAGAACTGCAAGAGGAGAAGGTGCAGAAAGCAGAAGAATAAAGTGAAACTTAAACTCATGATTTCTACAAAAATATCCATACTTTCTGAGGATTGACTTTTAAGTTGCATCTGAATTATGTTTAACCTTAGTGATTTTTTTTGGGTCTCACCATGTTATGTACATATATACTTAACAAGCTTACAGACATTAATAACTGTGCATTGATATGACATCTTACTACTTTATTGGATTCTGACTTCAGGGCTGAAATAGTCCAGCTACTATTATCCTCTTTTACAGATGGGAAAACTGTGCCCCAGAAAGGACGTGTGACTTTCCCTTGATTATACAACAAATGTCTGGCAAAATCAGAACAAGAAGCTAGATGTCCTTAGTTCTCAGGACCTTGTTTTTTTCCCACGACACCCACATGTTGGCAAGCAGGTTGGACAAAGAGGCTGGAGAAACACTTGAACACGTAAGATTTGTCAAGGTAATGTTATCACTACAAATATTCAGCATTACCTAACTCATTACTATAATCAAGTATAAAACTTTCATAGAAATCTTGATGACTTGCAACAAATAAACTCACCGGATTCTGTAATCTCTAAAATATCAGCTGAAGTTATTTCACTGATGGCAAGGACTGCAGGTAAATAATCGCCTGTGGCTAGATGACAGCTGTCAAGTTCAAAGAGGGTAGAGCTTGCAGGCAGGGAGGTGATTTTCTCTCCTCACTAAATTCCAAATCCATATGACTGCGTCTCTCTGTCCTTTGTTTCTTTTCTAAGCAGAGAATCTAGAACATTCTGCTACATGAGCAGAGACTACATCTGGTTATGTTAATACTTTCGTTACAGATTTTCCCCAGTTTATCATAGATAAGTATTTGGTGTAAGGTTTTATGTTTATCTGGCTGGAAGTTAGGCTGTGTTTACTCTGTGCTGTAACTGTGGTGTCAGAGGCTAAAATTTCCTCTCATGTCCTTGTTTCAGTCACCCTGGTTGTCTTTGAGTTTTCTTACAGAGTCCTTAATTAGAGTCAGAGGGTTGCAGTTCTTTTAACTGTAATCTCTTGTTATTATTCAGCAGTATTATGGATGGGTTGGTAAGGTATGGGGGCAGGGGAAGCATTCTAAAGTCCTATGATTAGGTCTCAGTCTTTCATTGATTCTGAGTTGGACGTTTCCCTTCTCCAAGTCAGTTAGGCCCTTGGTGAAACTCCAGTGGGTTGGGCTCTGATAAAACAGTTTTCCTTGAGGGCAGGTCTTCTTTAGGAGAGTGGAGGGCTCTGGGAGTACTTCAAGGTGGCTACTTTTGTCCTCCCCCCGCAGGAAGCAGGAGAGGATCCCCCCCCCACCTTCATCCTCACAGTGGGAACCTGATGGAGCTTCTGGAGGTAAACTCATAGAAGTGTGGTCCTCCTAGGAGGTTTTAATTCTCAAACTTGTCTACACAGAGCCTCTGGTAATTTGTCAATTATAGTTTAGGTTTTCCTTCTCTGGTATTGGTTTCTGAAAAGTCTTCTGATCCTGGTAAGCTGTAATTCTCTGTATCCATCTGTCTGTCCAGTTTCGGGGACAGTGGTTTGCCCTGTGACCTCAGTGCTCTGAAGGATCTAAGAAGAGTTGTTGGCTTCCAGTTTGTTCAGTTTTGTTCTTGTTGTGTAGACGGAACTGAAGACTTCCAAGTTCTTTACGTGTCATCCCAGAAACTAGAAGTGCCCCCAATTTACGTACACAATGTTCCTTTTTTCCAAGCTTCTCCTAAACCTGGACTCTTCCCAAACGATAGTTGTGGTCCCAAGTGAGAGGATCAAAAAGTTAATAGGAATAAAAAGCCCGAATTAAACAAATTGGGTCAATCACAAGGCAGGGCCCACATTTTGAAACTGCCTCTCTTTTCTTGAGGTCTGTTTCCAAACAGTCCTGCTGAGGGAAGCACCGCCATTTCAAACCCACTGTTTAAAAGGGGCGACGCTAACACAGAACATTCTATTATGTGTAGATCAACCACTTTTACAGATAGGCCAGTTATTCAGGGCTGCCTCCTGGGAAGGCAATTGAGTTGTTGCATTTTGTAGACATTTGTGTACAAAATGCATTTGCTCCACATTCTTCAGTGTGACATTCACAGATCAGTGAATGCCAGCGAAAAGGAAGAGAGTGATGCACAGAAGTTACAGAAAGAGGACGTTAAGTTTTAGGCAAAGCAGCAGAAAGGAAGCATCATTCAAGTCCCTGAGTTCACCAACAGACACCTGGGCTTCTACAGAAAGAGAAAGAAAAGAAGGGGACAGAAGGGCAGAAAAGAGAATTTTTTGTCCTCTTCACTCTTGTTTTGGGATCTATGAGAAGGAAAATAAGAAGAGTAGATCTACTTCTCTAAGGTAGCCCTTTTCAAACTTTAATATGCCTCTGAATCACGTATGGAATCTTGTTAAAATGCAGATTCTGATTTAATGGATCTGGCACAGGGCCCAAGATTCTCCATCTCCAACATGTTCCCAGATGATGGTCATGGCATTGGTGCTTAGACCACACTTTGAGGAGCAAAGCACTAACGTACCTTCCAAAGAGCCATTTCTCAGCTCCTCCTCTATGCTCAGTTCTGGAAACAACAAAAACTACTGCCACTTTCCACCTTATTCCGTGAATCCAGCATGTATATTCTTAGCTCAGGATGATCCCCTTTTTTGGACAGCTGCTAGCCTCCTCTCCATTTCTAAGTTCTCAGTTTTCTTTCTAAGCCTTATTCAAATCTCTGTCCTTCACCAGGACTCCTTCACCACTCAAGGTCTCCGTAATCAATGGCTCCATTGAGGTCCTGTACCTTTCTTGAGGTCCTACCTAGCCTTTTTTTTTTGCAAGCATATTTGGTTATTGACCTTTTAAATCTGTTTGTCTCCTAAATTGTAAGTCTCTTGAGTACAAGGTGTGTGTTTTGTCACTTTTTGTCACTTTGTCACAGACCCCAAATAGAGCCCTGCTCATTAGGAAATTGCACAGTGTAGTGAAATCAGCTCAGGGAGACACGGGTTCAAATCCCAGCTCTACCACTCAACAGCTGTAGGAGCCTGGACCAAGTGCTGCTCCTTGAGTCTTGGTGGTGGCAGTGGTGGTGGTGTGTACAGAACATTTATACCTCCCAGGATTGTTGAGAGGAATTAAGAAAATAAAGTTAGCCACATGTCAAGCCATGGCACAGAGTCAGGGTTTGATAAATTTAAGTCCTCTCACATGCAACCCTTTTTCCCTCTCCTTATATGGATTATGATGGTATGCCCTCTCCCAGACACTTATCCTTTGAAAAATACCATGTCAAATTCACAAACTTGGTAGGTTTTCTTCTACCTCAGTCAAAGAGCCCGTGCATACCCAGGAAGAGAGTCCCCTACTCCATAAAAAAAGGATCCCTAAACTCAGAGCTCAAAATAGCAAGATTCATGATAGCATTTTCTGATATGATCAGATATGAAAAAGATATATTTTAAGCCAATATTATTAAATCCCATGAACTCTGTCTTTATCAATTTCCCACATTTTCCCCTGCATTTGCATTTTCAGTGAGAGTTGTTTGACCTGTGTGGTGATTGTCAGTATATCCAGTGTGCTGTGAGCGTTTATGTCTGAGGGATGGTCTGTCTTATGTTAGGTGGTGAGAACCATAAATGTATAACCACACTGGGAAAAGTGACCCGCAAAAGCAAAATGCACATGCTGGGGCAGGGTCTTGCCAGTGAGGTATGGGGACATAACACGGTACAGGAAACTTTGTTCGGGTCAGGCTATGCCAGATAGCCAGGCCCACCAGGTTGGAAAGGAGATACTAGATCGATCTCTTGGTAGAGCAGAGGTGAAGGGCATATGAGACGATAGGACGAGCTAGGCATAGCAATCCAGATGCAGATTTGAAAGCCAGCTCCTTGTGTTAGCTATGTGATTTGGGGCAAGTTTCTCAACCTCTTGCACTTAATCTATACAAATGGGAATAACATTACCCTCTCATAAGCTTGTTTGAGAATTAACAAAACCATGCATCTAAGGCACATAAAGTGCCAAAGAGCCCAGTAAATGTTAGTTCCCATCTAATACCTCAGGGAGGGATGGCACTCCGTAATATTGCTGCAGCAGGCACTTAGGAGGGTCTTGCTGTCCTATCTGCCTCTGCCTTAGTGAATATCAAAGTGGGACAGCACCTGAGATTGGGGGGCTGGGGGTGGGAGAGGACTAACAGTCCACTTTTTGATTCCTTAACGGGTGGTGCCATCATCATCACCACTGTCTTCTCATTTTCCCTCCTCCTTTTTCTCTTCCTCCTCCCCTTCTCCTTCCCCTTCTTCTCCAAATTTGCTTTAAAGGCAGGATAGATCATTCTTAGCTGAAACAAATGGCTTATTTGTAGTAAATAATTAATGATTGCCTATAAATTGAACTGAATTCTACCAAACCCTTGGTATCTCTGCAATATAGCAGTTCTTCTTGATCTTTATAACAGATTCTTATATACTAGGCTTTCTTCAGAGTTTGATGATCTCTTTTGGTTTAATTTAAATTCAACTCTGAGTCCTTGGCTCCTACAGAGCAAAGGAGAATGTATCCTTGGTTGGTTTTACCTTAAAGAAGAATGTATGGGAATTGTAGAGAATAAATATAACTACCCAACT